>NC_135716.1:126122950-127322950 GCF_964656455.1 Halichoerus grypus | reverse complement strand
TACTATAGTTTTCAAGTTTCTGCAGTCAGAATATAGTGACAAATGTTGGGCCTTTGGCAAGCTCTATAAGTAAATCTCATAAGAAAAAAAAATTATGGCTTTTGAAATGCATAGAACATGATATATTCATAACATAGTAAATGTTGAAAGCTGTTTTCTCAGCCAGAGATTTTAAAATAAGACCCTCACATAAAGAAATGCTGCAAAAAAAAAGTATATCTATAAAGAAGAAAATAGCACAGCAAGATGATGATTAGCTGGAAGGCTTAGAAAATGTTGTCCCTCTTTTCTTAAAACTATCTCTTCACGGACTTCCTTAATAAGCATTCCTTTGTTATCTTTTTCTTTCTTAGATGACTTTTTCCTTTGCTGGCTCCCTTTCTTATCACTTTTTAGCAGTAAATATCCCATAAATGTCTCCTCTTACCTTACGGAAGTGATGTTATCTCCTGGCTTCAATTATTACTTTCATAAAATGATACACACCACTTGTATCTCCAGCCCTGACCTCACTGCTTCTCATTACTCTTCTTCGTTCATCAGCTTTTCTACTTATGTTCTCATCATTTCCTGAGAAGTGATACATTTATATAATTGATGAATTCTTTTTTTATATGTATATAAGTTAATATATCCTTCAGCTCTATTTCTACAACTTAAGAATATAGAGCTTTCCTTTAATTTCTTTGATAATATTATCTTGTGGAATCATTTTCTAAGTAATTTTCAGACCAAATTTAATTTTAACCTGAGATAATAAGAGAAAGATCACATAAGAGAACCTCATTTCTGTGACAGCCTGAAGAAACTATTTTCCAATAAGTTTTTGTACTCAAATATTTAATTAGAGGTATGTCAGTAAAAAAAAAGTCATTACAAAAATATTCAGTGAATGTTATTAGTGAAAAACTCTGTGACTACATGATAGAGAGTTCTCACCTAACATTTGTAGTGCATGTCAAGAAGTGAGTGTATATATTTAAAAATGGAAAATTTTACAGAAAATAGAGCATAAAGTCAAAAGAAGTGCTTATTAAATCTAAAGCAAAAGCTACTATCTGAGACGTTTTCTAAGTAATACAAGCTTCAATACAAATGGACAAGCAATTATTGGTGTCTTTAGTTAGCATAGTTTTTGGTAGTTGTTTGAAAATTTGAGAATTATGTTCACATCTTGGTTGAAGGATTGGCCTCAATCAAAACAGCTTGTGGTGCTGGGTAAGAACAAAGTGAACTGCCAAGGGGAATTGGAAGAAACTGGCTATTACAAGTGTTTAATCTGGGAGGAGAAACTAGGTAATGTTCCCACTTCTTAAATTCATGAAGTAGACAAAGTTTTATCTTCACGCTCATCTCCCCAAAGAGGTTTCCTCTTTTAAAGTCATCACTTGTTCACAATTTCTCATCATCTCTCACTATGCCCAGGCTTCTTATATGCCAAGTCATATTATTCTACCATCTTCATTATGTCTGAGACCCCTTCTTCATTTCCAAACCACTACTACTACCTCAGCTTATTTGATCCTTAGCTCTCTCTTTTTAACTTACTGTAGGCCCTTGCTACCTGATTACCCTGCTTCCAGTCTTGCTCCTTCTTCAATCCATTTGCTATACTATTACTAGAAGTGTCATTTTAAGATGCAAATCAGAATATATTTTACTACTACTTAAAATCTCTTGGTGAGTTCCTAAAAGGAAAAATTCTAAGAAAAATTCTAAACTTCCTTCTATAGTACGTAAGATTCTTTAAGATCCCTAATAAACAACTCCTACTTAGAATAAATTTTACTACATTTGTTTTTCAATCAACTCTAAACAATTACATAGCCAGGAGCATTCTTTTTTTTTTTTCGATTTGGTAAAACCTCTCTTTTTTTAAATTAACATATAATGTATTATTGGTGTCAGAGGTACAGGTCAGTGATTCATCAGTCTTATATAAAACCCAGTGCTCATTATATCTTATACATGCGCTCCTTAATGTCCATCACCCAGTTATCCCTTCCTCCTACCCCCCTTCCCTCCGGCAACCCTCATCTTGTTTGTTTCCTATGTTTCCTGTGATTAAGAGTCTCTTATGGTTTGTCTCTCTCTGGTTTCATCTTATTTTATTTTTTCCTCTCTTCCCCTATGATCCTCTGTTTTATTTCTTAAATTTCACATATCAGTGAGATCATATGATAATTGTCTTTCTCTGATCGACTTATTTAACTTAGCATAATACCCTGTAGTTCCATCCACGTCATTGCGAATAGCAAGATTTCATTTTTTTTGATGGGCTGAGTAGTATTCCATTATATATATATACCACATCTTCTTTATCCATTCATCTGGGCTCTTTCCATCATTTGGCCATTGTGGACATTATTGTATAGCCAGGATCATTCTTACTGATATACTGGGTATATGAACATCTCTGAAAATCTTTGAAGAGTAACATCTATCAAGAGCTATATCTTTTGCACTACTGTATAAGATGGCAAGGAATTGCTAACTGGCCACAAAAAATAATACACATAAGAAGTAAAACAGCATGGAATAGCATGGTCTTTGGGCTTCCATAGACCTGAATTTAAACTTTGGTGCTTTCCTTACAAGCTGTATAATTCTGAATTCCATTATTCTTATTTTTAAGATGAGGCTGTTAATAAAATTCCATGAGATTGCTATAAGCATTACCTGAAACAGGTATTCTCATTTAGCTCATAGATATCCTCAAAGTACACATTCAAGAGATATTAGTTCCCTTTGCCTTCTAATGCTTCATTCACATTAATAAGAATTAAAGTGTAAGTGACAGAGATCAATGTAGGGGACTCTATCTTCCCAGGGAAAAAGCAGTGGGAAATAGAGTAGAAATACGTAACAGGACGAACAGTTGCCAAAGGAGGTAGATGTTGTGTTAGAGGAAGTTTGGAAAAAGCACATGCAACTGGAGAGGTGTGTGTGTGTGTGTAGTAGTAGTAGTAGTAGTAGATGGAATCAACCAGAGAATGTATACCGCAAAAGAGCTAATAGCTGCCACTTATTGAATACTTACTGTTATGTACCAAGTATTGTGCTAATTGCTTTGCATGTATTAACTTAATACAAAAGAATTAGAGCAGACAAAGGAGATCAAAAAGAAAAACTAGGAAATAATTTTCAGTGGGAAAAAAGCAACACTTAAGAAACACTTAAGAGATGAACAGAGAGAGTCACCTCTATAAAGGAATAATAATAAGTTGGCAGAGAGATAGGGAGCAAACTCAAAGACTGTGATGTCAGTCAACCAAAGGGAGGATAGGATCTTAAGGAGCAGATAAATAGTAAAATAAATATTAAAATAAGGAAAAAAACTAAAAATTATCTGTTGGAATGGGCAATTAGGAGGCCTTTGATGTCATTTTCCACAAAAATTTTACTAAGGTGGTGAGGTCTGAAGTCAGGTTGTAGTGGGCTGAGGAATGAATAGGAGGTGAGGAAATGTGGACAAAATGTAGACTACTTTTAAAAGAATATTGTCTATAAAGTTTAGGAGAGAGGGAAATGGTTCAAGGGGACACAATTGAGAACTGGTTTTTAAAAGTTAAAAATGGGAATAACTGGAAAATATCAAATCTAAATCAACTTGCATATTAATGTCTTTGGAACCATTTTGAATTCATGAGGCATAAACTTTAGAAAACATTTTCCTCTATTGTAAAGAATGCTGCTATAAACATAGGGGTGCATGTATCCTTTTGCATTAGTGTTTTTGTATTTTTAAGGTAAATATCTGGTCGTGCAATTACTGGATCATAGGGTATTTCTGTTTTTAACTTTTTGAGGAAACTTGATACTGTTTTCCACAGTGGCTATACCGGTTTGCATTCCTACCAACAGTGCAAGACATGGATGGCGCTAGAGAGTATAATGCTAAACAAAATAACCAGTCAGAGAAAGACAAATACCATATGATTTCTCTCATATGTGGAATTTAAGAAACAAAACAAATGAGCAAAGGGAAAGAGAGACAGAGAAACCAAGACACAGACTCTTGACTAAAGAGAACAAACTAATGGTTACCAGAGGGGAGGTAGGTGGGTGGATGGGTTAAATAGGTGATGAGGATTTAGGAGTGCACTTGTGATGAGCACTGAGTTATGTATAGGATTGTGGAATCACTATATTGTACACCTGAAACCAATATAGCACTGTATGTTAACTGAGATTAAAATAAAAACTTAAAACATTTTAATTAAAAAACTAAAAATAAAAAATAAAAAAATAATTTTCCTCTAAAGTTTCACTACTACAGATTTTCCAATAAATGGAAATGGATATTATCCTAGTATAGTCTCATGGTTCTTCTCTCTGTAAATCTTAGAAATAAAGGTTAGATAAAGGTATACAGAAGAGAAAATTGTGGCTTTAAATAAACTATAAATCCTGAGGAAAACATTAGTATAAACATACATTTGAGTAAGACAATAAAGAAGTCATAGAAGTTGAGATATCACTTAAAGCAAAGAAGATCTTAATTTAAAAGTATAGGTATTTATTGAACATCTACTAGGTAGAAGACACTATATTTAATTTTGACAATTTCAACTGACATTGATTGCCATTTTATTCCTTTCAGAATTTACTTTATCCTACTTCTCTCCCATGGGATATTCGGTTCCTCTTGATATGGCCTTTATTTTCTTCATTGCTATCAATGACTTTCATAATATGAAGAATACAGGGGGTGCTAAGTCAAATAAGTTAAAGTCATAATATAGGAGAAGCATTCAGTAAGCAAGAACAATAAGGGCCTTTGCTTTTAGAATCTCTGGAATATTAAATGATAAGGTTTGACTATTTTAATTATGATTAAATTCCAGTGAAAATTATTTTCGCTGAAGTCCCAAACTTCTTACACTTCACTGGCACAAGTTTAGAACATGAAAACAAAAGTTTAAAATTTTGTATAATAGTGGTTTACCCACTATTAATGGAAAGATTAAGTTGTGAGGATAAATAGTATAAGTATCCAGAGAAAGAAATTATCAGTATGGTGAAGTATTTGTAGGAACTTCTTATGAAGAACATGAGCTTGACCTTGAGACTGGTTATATGTCAGGCAGAGAAAGAGAAGGGAGGCTTTCTAGGAAGAAAGAGCAGAATGTATAAATATATGTTTAAATACAACCTGAAAATCGAAGACGCTCCACTTGGACCTTTTGATGAGTCAACTGGTAAATGAAAATATCTGTGAAGTGTAATATATATAGTAATTACTACTATCAAAATAAGGAACTCTGATTCATTTTTTATGCTTATAAAACAACTACTTAATGGGAAGCCCTTTTTGGTGCTTATCCTTCAGTCAGTAAAAGGTACCTAGTTACCAGACCATATTTGAACACCATTCCTTTAATCATAATAATAATACTGACATATATGTCAGGTATACAAATCTAAGTTTAATACAGTTTATTTCCTTAAAGAGTTTAAAGATTATAAAGATATCCTTTCTGTGATAACCTTCTTTCTACTTTTCAATTTCACTAGTAGTTTTGTTAATGTTTTTGAAGGAAAAAGATCAAAACTATGTATTTTATAAAAAAATCTTAAGGCAACAGATCTTATGTCCTGCAAAAATCTTAATGAGATAATGTGTACATGTAAAACTCTAATTTCAGTTCCCGACATGGAGCAGGCGCTGAAGTTTGCTAAAGGTTAATTTAATATATGCAACCAATGGATTGTTGAATACTATATCTGAGACTAATGATGTACTATTTGTTGGCTAATTGAATTTAAAAAATAAAAGATAAATAAAAAAATAAAATAGGTTATCAATAAATGTTTGTTGAATTGAATTATTTAAAATTTCTATCATATAATTGGGTCCTAATTGTTAATGTTTAAATTCACTTATAACTGATGGTGTGTGTGTGTGTGTATAATTTTTGCTAGAAACACAGTCCAATTCAACAATTACTTAGATGCCTATCATATATTTTGCAAAGTGGCAAATAATTCAGGCTGTGACTTTATGGGGCTTCATGTAGTAGAAAGAATGTGAAATTGCTTTACCAACTCTTTCAGGTTCTGGAGAAGGGAAACATGGATAAAATAATAGATATATGTTCCAGCCTAAATGTTAATACAAGTATATTTGTCTTAGCCACATGACAGTCTTATTTGTACATCACAATACATTATATTCCCATAGATTGCTAAGAGATACCCTCTCCACGGTAACTCCAAAAGTAATAAAAATCAATAAATGGGTTCTACTCATATAAATAACATATGACACTATTCAGATAATTCCAATGTACATTGCTCTCAATGGTTAAATATTTCCTTGAATTTTAAAACAAACTAATAAAGCCTACCGTTCAATAATGACTCTGTGTGGTTTCATTAACACTTACATTTTAACAGTTTCTCAGAAGGTCAACAGTTCATAATTAATGCATGTTCAGCCAAAAGATTGACCTTCTGAATGACTGGGTAAGTGCAAATTTAGGAGGAAAAAAGTTTGCTTTGGACCATTTATTGAAGCCTAAGAGCCATTATCTTTTAGGATCAAAGTAAGTTCTGGAACCATGCCTAAGAAATTGGCTCTACATGTTAACATTTGAGAGTCCCTATTACAATAAAAATGCATGCTGTCTACTTTATGCTATATTTAAAATAAGAGAAATTGTAAAAAGCTTCATTTACTTGATCATTTGTGACCTTCTATAAAGGTTCCTAAGATTGAACTCCCAGGCATGTGAAGTCTAAGATACCAAGCACTTTATATAAATGGCTCTGATATTCATTTCCAAGCTGAATCTACAGAGCTTCTACTGAAAGTTTCCTCTTATCTGAGTTTGAGTCAGTTAGTTCATTTACTTAAAGATTAGTGTTAATGAGATCAAGGCCACACAAGGGGCCTAATGGAAAACATTTGAGGTCAAAGGGACCTAGATTTGAATTCCAGTTCTGCTTTTACTAGCTGCAGGAATTCGAACAATTTATCTAGCCTCTTTGAGGCTCAGTTTCTTCACTTTTAAAATGGAAAAGTAGCACTTATCTTTCTGTGTTTTGGGGTGAAACAGGACATTCCAGTTACCATTTATGCAGTTAGTGCAGGGTCTGACACATAATATGCCCTCAATAAATGTTAATTGTGTTTTTAATTTTTTGTTAGAAAAACAACTCACTATACACGTTATGTATTCTATGGATCATTAGTTAGCAATACCCAACTATCAGCAAGAGTATTGTTCTGAGAGTGTACAGAAGCCTATACACCTGTTTATATATATATATATATATATATATATATATATATATATATATATAAAGATTTATTTATTTTATTTTAGAGAGAGAGAGAGCGTGCGTGCGCACATGGCGGGGGGCAGGGGCAGAGGGAGAAAGAGAGAGAGAATCTCAAGCAGACTCCCTGCTGAACGCAGAGCCCAACCTGGCGCTTGATTTCACAACCCTGAGATCATGACCTGACCCCAAATCAAGAGCGGATGCTTAACTGACTGAGCCACCGAGGTGCCCCAACACCTGTTTATATTTTCGAAACCACCAGAAATTTCAGATGTCCTAACAAGAATTCCTTATCTTTTTTAATCACTAGATTCTATCTCTGAAATTAATATTATACTATATGTTAACTAACTTGAATTTAAAGAAAATCTTGGAGAAAAAAATTTTGAAAATTAAAAACAATTTAAAAAATTTATAAAAATACTAAGTGTATCTTTGACAGAAAGAACATATCCAGCTGCTTTCGATCAATCTAATGAAAATTCACAATCCTTTGATCTTGTATAGGATAGCTAGAAAATGTATATGAGCAAAGGAGTAGCTATGCCCAAACTTGTTGAAAAGCCTGTAACATTAAACTCAGTCATTCTGTTATCTATAACATATTGTCACTGATTGTATTTTATCTTCTGATTTTTGTTCAATATTAATCATCAAATCCATCAAAAACATAACTTTGATTATTTTTTCCTGTTATATGTATATGGAGTTTCTTCGGTAAGAATTTCAAATATCTTGGAACTATAGATGTTGCTTTGTTAGTAGAAGTTTTTTCTCAAAACCATCAAAACTCAGCTTTATTGTGGCTCCAATATCAAAAGTGTGTCTAGCTTTAAATCGCAACTTTATTCACAAGCTCTAAAAAGTCCCCTATTTTATGGCTGCTCATGGATAGTGTAAGTATTTATTTAGAACAGTGATGTCATTGGAAAGACAAGAATAAAAATATGAGTGAAGTCATTGTCCAAAATACTAAAATTTGGTATTTCTTATTAATTTTTGTTTCAAAATGGAAGATATTTTCCTGGTAATATGAATCATGGTAAAAATTGTGAAACAGAAAAATTTGAAGTTCCCTTATATAGCTATTTACTATTAATGTTTTGGTATATTTCCTTCCATCCTTTAAAATTATCATTTTATATACATACATATGTATATATATTCATAACCATACATAATATATATAAGAATGCATGTGCTTATTTAACTTAAAGGTATTTCATGGACCCCTTTCCAATTTAATAAAAAAGTGATAGTTTTGAGAACTTATTTAATATTATTTCCACAAAGAACATTACATTTTTCTTTACTATTATGTTTCAATAAACGTCTTTGTACTTTAAAAAAAAAAGAATTCCTTATCTTTGTATGACAATCAGTTCTAATGCTGATTGAATAAATTCTGAGACTAAGCATGTAAAACAACACAGTTTTAGCTCAGACATGCTCAATAAATTGTGTGTTGATACATGAATAAATGGATGATTGAATGAATAAACTATTTAAAACCATGGAGCACTCAGAAACAAAGCTTGAGGCAAGAGACTAAAGATTCCGTCCTGACACTGACTTGCTACATGACTCAGAAATTTCCTACTTCTCATTTTCAACTTCTTCCTTCTCATTTTCAATTTCTTCGTCTTTAAAAAATAGGGGTTTGGTATGTAATGTCTGCCCATGGTCCCTCTCCAGTTCTGAAGGGTTATGATTCAAACAGGAAAGGAAACTTGACTGAGGAGGCAATTTGTTTATTGGAATAGAAGAGGTATTGGAGCGTAAGTCCTTTGAGCTTTTAGATCCCATCTTCCTGTTTTCTCTTCTAAGTCTAACAAACTTTTGAAAATTTTCCCAAATGTGTATTATTTGACCACATGAATAATAGACAATGCATTAAAATCCACAATAAAAATGAGCACATCTTAAGGAAATGATTCCAATCAATTTTCCAGAGAAGAGACTTAGAAATAGGTCTTTGCGGAGCGCCTGGGTGGCTCAGTCAGTTAAGCCACTGCCTTCAGCTCAGGTCATGATCCCGGGGTCCTGGGATCGAGCCCCACATCCGGCTCCCTGCCCAGCGGGGAGCCTGCTTCTCCCTCTCCCTCTGCCTGCCTCTCTGCCTACTTGTTGTCTCTCTGTCAAATAAATGAATAAAATCTTTAAAAAAAAAAAAAAAAAGAAAGAAATAGGTCTTTGGGAGGAGAAGAAATTTGGAAGGGTTAGCAGATTTGTTACAATCTATAATTTTCCATGAAGACAGTTGGCCAACAGCACGTTATGTTTTTCAGTTGCTCATTCATTCATTCATTCATTCACTCATCCATTCATTCATTCAACAAATGCTTATGGAATGATTACTATTTGCATGACAACCGGCCAGGGCAGGATTATAAAGATGAACCTGATGTACTTTGTCCTTAAAGGATTTGTTCTTTAGTACAGATGAAAAGCATGCATATAATTTTTTAAATGTTCTATATGGCATGAAAGAGAGTTATATGAGATTTATGAAGAAGGAAGACAATTTCAGCAAGTCAGTTGGCAGTGAAGGGAGGAAAATCAAAGAAATCTTGGAGGAGAAGGTATTTAGCTTGGGTTTAAATATCTGTAGATTGGGCAAGAGATAATTCCTTGCTGAGGAGATGATGTGAACAAAGGCTCAAAGGAGCAGGAAATGGGATGCAGTTTTACTAGATAATTGAGTTTATGAAAGAGAGTAATGGGAAATTCATTTAAAAAGAATACTGTCAGATTGAGAAGACGTTTGAAACCCATGCTAAGGGGTTTGGTCTTCATTTTCGAGACAAAAACAAGCGATCAGAGGTTTCAGAGAAGGGAGATGGAAGAAAACTGTTTCAGGATAGTGATTTCCGAAGAAGCATTGTGCATGGTGGTTGTAAAATGTATTTTGATAGGCAGATGCCCCAAATCAAGGTCTTAACTGAGCTCCCTTTCTTGTCCAGGCTGCTGACGTCCTGCTGCAACATGGAGCTAATGTCAATGTTCAAGATGCAGTTTTTTTCACTCCATTGCACATTGCAGCATACTATGGACATGAACAGGTAAGTCTGACAAGAGTATTTCCAAAGGCTGGGGGACCTTTCCAGGCTTTTGTTGAACTATATGTCCTAGCCTCAAAGAAAGAATATTTAAGATATCTTTTGAATTATTTTTGCCATATTCTCATCAGCTCCACTCATGAGGAGCTTATAGATCCATAGAAATCCTGCATCTGTCAAGTTACTCATTTTTACTGACTGTCTTAGTACCCAAGGGAGGCCTCAGAGTAAGTATACAACCCCAGGAATCAGTGAGTCTGAATTTGAAAGATTCCTAGCTTTGTGACCATATGTAGGTTATATCACCTCCCTGATCTTCAGTTTCTTCATCTGCAAAATAGAGAAAATATTGATAATACCTACCTCATAGGGTTGCTGATATGAGATATTAATTTAAAGTGTTTGGCAAATGCTCAATTACTATGATGATGCTAGTGACAGTAACAATAAAACAAATCATGAACACTGTCCCAGCAGGTTTAAAAAAAAAAAATGTGTCTTTCAGAAACTTGAGTTTCTTCTTTTCTACTGTCTTTGGATGTGGTAGACTGCAAATATGTTCATATTTTCATTTTTGGAACCTGTGTGTATCCTAAAAGGGACTTTGCAGATGTGATCAAGTTAAGGATCTTGAGTTGGAGAGATTATCCTGGAATTATCTGGGTGGACCTGATGTAATCACAAGGGTCCTTATAATAGGGAGCAGGAAACAGATGTGATAGTAGAAGCAAGAAGTTTAAGTGATACAAGAAGGGGTCACAAGCTAAAGAATGCAGGCAATCTAGAGAAGCTGAAAAAGTGCGGAAATGAAAGCCTCCAAAGGGAATGCAATCTGCCAACACCTTGATTTTAGTTTTCTAACCTCCAGAACTTTAAGAGAATAATCTGTGCTGTTTTAATCCAATAATCCAATTTGCAACAGTGGGAAACTAACACATGGAATAACCTAGATAATTTTTTTTAAAAATCACCATATGTGCTTTAAATATAATTTGATTTAAATACATAATTATATAACAGGTAATTATTTATAAAATTTTATATTCTGTAATAAAGTAATAATATATATAGGATGTTTTAATGTTTACAGTGTGCCTTCATTCAATGAATAGTTTTATTTGACCTTCACGAAAACCTGATGAACTTGGTAAGAATTACCATGTAAGTGATCTCATACTCTGGGACAAGCATTTTATGTGGATTTTTTTTTTTTGTAATTTTTCCACAATCCTAAAATTAGTTATTTGCATCTTCTTGTCAATGATATACATCTCAATGATATATATGAGCTCACTTAGGTCAGGTACCAGGCCAGAGTCACACAGCTTGTTAGAAGAGCTGAAATATGTATTCAGGCCTGTCTGATCCCAAAGCCCAAAGTTATTCTGTTGTACCTAGGAGCCTCTTCTTCTTCTATCAGTGAAACAAATCAGAAAGTCCAGGAAATTTGCTTAAATGGTGGGCTGGTTATTCAAGGCCAGGTGCTCTAACTCCAAAGTCCATTGATTTTTTAAATTTGTAACAAGTTTATTGAGATAAATTTAAATTGTACAACTCAGTGGTTTTTAGTATATTCAGAGTGTACAACCATAACGACAATTAATTGAACAAAGTCATTACCCCCAGAAGCAACCTTGCACACAGTAGCACTTCCAACTTCTTCCCAACCTCTCTCTTCCAGCCTGAGGAAAATACTAATGTACTTTCTGTTTCTATAGATTTGCCTATTCTGGAGACCTCCTATAAGTAGAGGCATGCAGCATATGGTCTTTTGTGACTGACTTCTTTCACTTAGCACAGTGTTTTTAAGTTTCATCAACTTTATAGCATGTATCAGTACCTCCTTGCTTTTTAGTGTGGAATACTACTTTGTTGTATGGATATGCCAGATTTTATTTATTCATTCATCAGTTGATGGATGTTGGATTTTTTCCCCACTTTTTTGGCTATTATGAATAATGCTGCTTTGAACATTCAAGTTTTTTTTATTCAAGTATAATTAACATACACTGTTATGTTACTTTCAGGTGTATGATATAATGATTCAACAATTCTATACATTTCTCAGTGCTCATCAGGATAAGTGTACTCTTAATCCCCTTTATCTATTTCACCCATTCCCCCCCACCACCTCATGTACAAGTTTTGATATAGACATCTGTTTGCATTTCTCTTGGGTACATCTAGGGGTGGAATTGATGGCTTATATGGTAACACTATGTTTAACATCTTATGGAATGGTCAAACTTTTCCAAAGAGGTAGATGCCTAATGAGTTAAAAACCACGGTGTCTACAGAAAAGAAAGCCTATGCGATGTACCTCCTAGGACAAACTAAGTCCATTGATTTTTAACCTTAACATATTGAAAGACAAAATTTTTATGTGCTACTTTCAAACATCGCCATTTAGCTACTCTTAAGAAACTAAATAGAACCAAATAAAACAGAAATACACTTGTAATTGGATAATCAAAACTTAACTGTTCTTTTGACATCCTGTTTTCACTCTTCCTCACTTTGTATCTCTAGATCTCTAGTCTTACTCAATTATGGAGTAAAATTATACCTTTTTGTCTTCGTAGAGGTCATGCTGTTGTCCTGCCTGAGGATTCCAAGTTAAAAATCAAACTTACTTGTGTCTATGTGCTCTTCTAGTCATTGTGCCTTTATTTCTTTGCTGGCTAGCATATGCTTGGACACTCTCAGACCCACGAAGCGTGACCTAGCTAGGAAAGATTTCTCATTTCATTTGATGTGCTGCTCAGAGTGCACTGGAGTGTACTGGAGAGCTGGGCACTGAAAATGCTTCAGAAAGCACAGGGTCTAAAAGCCCAGATGATGAAAAAATTCCATACTCCCGACTTTAGGCACAGACCAGATGTACACAATGCATGTTATTTGTAGAGTCACCCTCTTTGGTGATTAACCTCCTCACCCACAGAAACATAAAGAGCTTCTATGCATGTTGGGTGGAGAGCTAAATTTGTTTACTTTCCCTGAATATATAGTCACAGTCTTATAAAATTATGCTAAAATGTGGATGGCCTTTTTATGATAAGGGACTCACTTTCGGTGTGCGAAGACAGCACATAAGTAATTTATGGATGCTATTGTCATTTGCTAAAATATGCTGACAGGAGAATGGTACATTCGATATATAAATGTGCCTAATGTTCCATGTTCCTTGCCATTTGTTTATTTACTTATTTTTAAGTGGAAGAGTAGATGTTTTGTACCAAGAGCAATATTTCTTAGCTATATAATAATAGTGCTTAATAGACAATCGATTTCAAAGATAGTTTAAAGCTGTCCATTATAAAGTCACATAACCAGAATTTATGGAGTCTTTGTAAGTGGAAATATCTGCTTAGGCATGCACAGTTCTTGAGACTAACTTTTACTGTTCCAATTTCTTCTGAATTAAGTATTGGTCTGCCCATTAGCCAACAAATAAATGGATAAAATACACATGTTCCACATTGGTGCTACCACTTCTGCTAACATTTATTGAGTGCCAGGCACTTTTCTAAGTGTTTTACATATGATAACTTATTTAATCCTTGTAACAACTCTTTGAAGTGGAGCTATTGTGATTCCCATCTTAATAATGAAGAAACTGAAGTTTTGAAAGGTCAAATAATTTATTAAAGGTGATAAAGCCTAACTTCAGAACCCTTATTCTTTACCTACTACAGTCAATAGGAAGTTTCCCCACATCCCACACTGCTAAATTTTGCCTAGAATTTCTATCAAATATGTACCATATTCTAGAGATATTTATTTGCTACCACATAGAAAGCCAAAATAGATCTAGGGTTTGAATTCACTTTTATGCTAACACCTCAGTGGTCAGGTCAGTTGAGGGTTCCTCCCATAACTGTTATTTTGATGGCACAGATTCATTCTAACTTACCTCTTGGGATCATTGTATTGACTTCTGAAATGGCCAGAGGAGACAATGTCAGATTTAGAGAAATTATTTGGAAGGTTATAAGTAAATAGGTAAATAATTTAAAGAAATCTTATAAATTACCTGAAACAATCCCTGGAAGACTCCTAAGTTGTTTAATACTTCATCTCTCTCTCCCTTTGAATGTGGATCTCAGCTAATTGAGGAAGATGCTGTGATCAAGTGCAGCTATTTCCCATTTACCCACAAATCCAGAAAAGAACCCAGAACTCCAGTAGCAAGATGACCATCAGTGACCCGTTATGCATGGAGTTGCTGTGAAAATCAAGAATCAAGTAAACACTGCTGGCTCTGGCCAGAAGAAGACTTTGGAAAAGATGGTTTAGGGAAGATTATGGGTGACTTTAGGGAGGATTATTTATGTACAATGAAGAACTAACCCTGAAATTTCTCCAGTTTTAGACTTCTTGTTAAGTGATATAATAATAAATTCCTTATTGTTTAAGCCAATCAGGTTAGGGTTTTCTGTTATTTTCAGATAAAAATAATCTAAGAGAACACTTTAATGATACGTCTTCTTCCATATTTTTGAAAGCTTTGCATTATTGTTTGACTTTTGGTACTAATTTCAAATGAATGGATTCTTTAGGTAACCCGCCTTCTTTTGAAATTTGGTGCTGATGTAAATGTAAGTGGTGAAGTTGGAGATAGGCCCCTCCACCTAGCATCTGCAAAAGGATTCTTTAATATTGCAAAACTCTTGATGGAAGAAGGCAGCAAAGCAGATGGTAAGATTATATATTTAGAAGACATTTGCTTTTTTTTACTTTATGTGTATTTTTTATTTGCACTTTCTTTTTTATTAGAGAATAATCTTGAAGCTGATTAATTGCATATGCTAATTTGTTCCACAAATTGTAATTTATTATTTTAATGTAATAAATCTATATGTTAATCATTTTATATACATTTTAGTTCAACTCTTAATATATTAGATGCTTCAATAAAATTAAGGGGTTTTCTTAGATAAATTGTTCTCATTTTGTTATTTTTCACTAATGTTTTTTTAATTGACCTAAAATTTGCATACAGCAAAATTCTCAAATCTAAAGTAAATGTTGACTTAAGTGAATATTTACTATCCATGCAAAACCACCCAGATCAAGATATAGAATATTTTCATATGGAAAGTTGAACTCTGGAAAGCTCCCTTGTTCCCTCTTCCCAGTAAATTGCTTTAACCACAAAAGGTAATCAATATTCTGGCTTCTATTGCCATAGGTTAATTTTTTCTGCTCTTGTAGTTCAATACAATTTGGGACTGCCTTCTTTTGATTGACAGTATTATTTTAACTTTTATCCATGTTGTTGCATGAATCATAGTTTGTCTTTTTTATTGTTAAAGTTCTATGATTATTCCACAATTTGTTTATCCATTATCCCCCTAATGGATGCTTGAATGTTCCTAGTTTGGCTTTTATGAATGTAGATGCCGGAAACATTCAATTCTTGGAGATGTGTGTGTGTGTGTGTGTGTGTGTGTGTGTGTGTGTGTGTGTAGATTTGCTGTATGCATACGTTTAACTTTTTAGGAAATTAAAAACAGTTTTCCTAAGTGTTTGTACTATTTTTACTCCCACAACAATATATAAGAGTTCCAGTTCCTCCCCGTATCCTCCCCAATATTTGATGTTACTATTATTTTTGGTGAAACAGCATTACAGTGTGATCAGGCTGGGGGAAAAAATCTTTAGCACATACAGAAAGATTTTAGGATGTGGTTAATAGAATAGAATTTCCCACAACTTTTAATTTTCTTAATTATAAGATGAATTTTGGAAAATTGATTAAAAGTAGAATGTTGAAAAAAGTTCTTTCTTTCTCTTTCTTTTTCTCTTCCTTACAAACTTTATTTTCTGACACAAATTCCCTCAGAGTTACATCTTATCATTAAATTCTCTCAGGTACATCCAACATTCTTCCATTGACCCCCAAGAGACCTAATTAAAAGCCCAGCTATAAGAGCTGCTTGCCTTTGCAGCAGAAACTATGCGCATTTACAAAAGGACAAGGTTGTCAAAGCTCTCGAACTGCCAGTGCCTTGGTCCAAAATTGAGATCAATATTCAGTTAATAAAGCTAATCAATGTTTTCATCTACACATAAGGAAAACATAAAGGTTTCCAGAGACACGTATGGGAAGAGGCTAGGGCAGTTTCCAGTTCCCATGTTGGAAAGAGGGCCATTTTATTTTCTAAAGTTTGAGAAACATAGTTGGTGTCATTTTCTATGAGCCAGTATGCAATAACTGAGATATTTTTTCTATAGCATTATCATAAATAACCTGTGTTGTCAGGATACAAGGAAATGCCGTTCCTTAGACCTTGTTTAAACAGTCTCTTTGATTTTGTTGGTTTAGAATAGGCAAAGGTACACCTGTATGAACCACTGAACATATAATTGTGTTTTTGAAACTGCCTCGCTCTTCCAAAGGGTCAGGAACAGCTCACTTTTTTCCCTTTTATTACCGATGCCAACCTCAGCTTTTTATTCCTCTGTGCAACTCCAAAGCTCAGTGGTGTCAAAATGAGTATCATTGATCAGCATGTCTCCAGGATCAAAGTTCTCTTCTACAAAAGGCATTAAAATGTATACTGCACCTGTATTCCCCCTACATGCCAGCATCATATGATATAATTTTCAACCCTTTCTTTCTGATTCACACAAGCACTACATGCTTTCTACTCAATCATTTAAAATATCAAGAGACAGCATGACTCAGATTTTTATGTATTTTTATTTCCTTCTAATACACACTTGATATTTAAGTCCCTTTTGTACTTCAACCAACTGCAAAGAATAAACCAGAAGATCTGTTGTGCTACTGGACACCGTACTAAATTTAGTATCAGCTAGTTCATTTATTCCAAAGTGTAGCTAAGCCTCCAGATGATTTATTTTAGATCTGGCCCTTGCTTGTGGTAAATGGACATAAGAGGAAGAGTGAATTAATGACCTCAAAGGGGGCACAATTTGAAATCTGGTATTTACAGTATGTTTCCATGGTAACAGAATGTCACAAATGAAAATAAATTCAGCCTACAAAATTAGCCAAAATGTAATTCTGAAAGCAACCTCTTCAGTTCAGCATGTTTGGGAGGTTGACCTATTCAGTCACATATGTTTCAAGTCTCTCATCTTCTTCTTTGTACCACATAGGAAAATGAGAAAGGAGAAATGTAATGCTTATTGAATGAGATTGAAAAGGTCAAAATATTGCTGGACTCCATAAGAAGAAAGTAGTGATCGAGCCTTCATAACTTATCATTTTAATAAAGTTAAAAATGGGAAATTTTTAATTCAGAATTTATTAATTTTTTGTCATCTGACTATTAAATGCTACAGTTCCTTTCATATGGAACTGGATATTATATAAAGTCACAAAAATTTCTGAGGCTTGGCCAGGAAGAGGAAGTATTTTATTTCTAAAACAATATCTTGTCAGAGCTATTACACAGATTTGTTAATTGAAAATGTATTTAAGACACACTTGGGAGTTGTTTTAGAAAGCTAATGGGAAGTGCTTACCTTGCTGGGTTATTATGGGAATTTTTACTTTAAGATCAATAAGCAGAGGTAAGCAAGGAGTAGTATCCATCCACCCACCCATTCACTCAATCTTTCTTTCAAAAGACACTACTAAATGGGGTGCCTGGGTGGCTCAGTCATTAAGCATCTGCCTTCGGCTCAGGTCATGATCCCAGGGTCCTGGAATCGAGCCCAACATCAGGCTCCCTCCTCCGCGGGAAGCCTGCTTCTCCCTCTCCCACTCCCCCTGCTTGTGTTCCCTCTCTCCCTCTGTCTCTCTCTATCAAATAAATAAATAAAATCTTAAAAAAATAAAAGACATTACTGAACACATATGCTCTTCAAAGTAGATGACTAGGCACTAAATACTTTCCTAATAACGATTTACATCTATTTCTTTGCTTGAAATTCTTTTTTTTTTTTTTAAGATTTTATTTATTTATTTGACAGAGAGAGACACAGCAAGAGAGGGAACACAAGCAGGGGGAGTGCGAGAGGGAGAAGGAAGCTTCCTGCCGAGCAGAGAGCCCAATGTGGGGCTCGATCCCAGGACCCTGGGATCATGACCTGAGCCGAAGGCAGACGCTTAACGACTGAGCCACCCAGGCGCCCCTGCTTGAAATTCTTCTTTATTTAATTCTCAATAAAATGTGAAATTAGAGCAAATAGAATACCATTCTTACATTCAGTTTCCCTCAGATAAGATATAATAACATATACATTTTTTTGTCACTGCAAATTGATACAAGACAAAACTAAGTAGATCACAATGGCTGAAGCAGAAATATAGATGTGTATATATAAACTCTATGTCTGATCCAGATCTCTCCTGGCTTGTCCCTTCGGTTGGTATTTATATCTTCTTTGATGAGAAGAACCTCTAGGCCACTGAAGGTAATTCACCTTCAGATTATCAAAGTAGATAATCTACTTTGAAGTTTATTGACTCAACTAGAGAAGAATAATTCTGGGTGGGGCCAGGGATGGCCAAAGGCAAACTATGAATTAATGGAAGATTGTGCTGCATTCTGCTTTACAATGTCCCCTCTGGACCTCAAGAACTCTTACGTGACCTCCAGTTGCCCTGGACTCCCTACTGTTCTAAAGCATTGACTCATGGTATTGACTTTCCCTGGCTTCCAACAGAATGTGAACAAAGGAGAAGTATCATAAAAAGAAAGATAATCAAAATGACCAGGAACATTCTTCTGAAGGAAGGATGTCCTTCTGAGCCACTCATTAATAAAAAAAGATTCAAAGATTTATTTTTCAATAACGGCCTTGGGAGGAGAAGTTCAGTGACTTTGTTAAAGATTTCCCTTTGGCTTAGATCTTACAGGACAATAAAATAAGAATCATTGTCTACAAATATAACAGCTACAAGGCCTGTGTTCATTAAATGTTAAATGATGATTGTAACAACAGTAGTAATAAACCACTTGCACATTTTTTAAATTAACTATTACCTTCCCTTTCTTTTCCTTCCTATATATCCTTTACTTTTTTTTCTTCAATTCTTTTGATTCTATGGATAATTTTTATTATAGATACATATAAGAATGATAATAAGAGGGTTTGTTAAGGACTGTTATTTTCTATTTTGAATAAAACACCTTGTACAGATTAACAAAGTAATCAAATACAATAAATAGCTATGGAGCAGATGATTCAGTTATTTTAGTTTTAAAAATTGCGCTAAAGCAGATCCAGAATTTAGCAGCTTGGTGTTCAGTTATTATTACTTTTGCCCTGAAATGATTGAATATTCAACTAGATTGCAGGTTATTTGAGGATATAGATTCTATACATTGATAGCATATTGGCCTTAGCACTTAGCAGATTTCTAGGAGGGAAATTAGTGAAAAAGGAGAATAGACACTTTCATTAAATGTCTAATATTGTGGCAAGCATCATGCTAGATACTTTCTGGTCATGATCTCCTTTAATCTTTTCAGCATCCTTAAAACAGTACTGTTATTATATCCATCATTATTAATAATAAATCAGTATCTCCAACGCTGAGCAAAGTGCTTGGCACACAGTGATCGTTTTATACTTGTTGAGGAATGAGTATGTATCAATCGGGTGTTCTTATCTGCAAGCATTGGAAACTCACTCTTGCTAATTTAAACAGAAAAGGAATATATTAAAGGATATCAGTTAGAGCACAGAATATTCCCCAGGACAGGATGGAAAGCCAGGTTTGGAATTCTCACAGTGAGGAACAATGTCCACAATCACAGCCCAAAAGTAGTCATTTGGAGACACATTGCTGCTGCTAGGTACACATGCCAACCTTTGTGCTTCTGGCACCAACCATGTAGGGCATTGAGTCTGTGACTGGAATCATTACCACTGGAAATTGGATGGAGCTACTCTATTATTGCTACACTGCCAAGATAGATTAGGTTCTGCTTTTTTGTGTCATCAGCTCTGATGTCAGAGTCTGACATAATGTGTTGATTGGAGGAACCCATAGGGCGCTGTTGAGGGTGAAAGGGTCCCTATTAAAAACTATGCTAGGGTAAAGCCTAAACCAGGACATATGGCCACTCTCTGCTAATCCTGTGCCCTCACTGCAAAGGAGGCTTGGAGAGCGTTTTTTTCAGCTCCTATGATTAAACATGGTCTTAGCCTCTAGTCAGTACTCTCAGTATAGGGAATTCCCCAAATGTCCAAAGGGGTTATGAGGCTGGCTGAGCCAAAGAGAGGACAGATGCCCACTATTGAGTGAACAACTGGATGTTAAATAACTGTCTAAGGAAATATAATTAATGAGGTCTGCCTCACTCTAAAGCTTATCTTTTCATTACGCCATGTTGTGTATACTGTAGTATGATAATTCTCAGTTAAGGGTACATCAGAACCCCCTAAATAGTGTTGTAAACATACACAGTGCTAGACCCCACCCTAACCTATTGAACCAAAATCTCTGGGAATGATGCTTTAGCCAGGATCTGTAATTTTTAACATCTTACAGAGGAAAAAAATCAATTTAGAAGGAGATACTTGTGGAAATAAGGCCATGAGGATCTTTTGGATGCTTATGAGTTTCCTAAACTATTCCATTGTGCAAGGTAGATTTGATTAGATGCATTCCATAGAATTTATGGAAGCTAGAAGAAAGCCTGTTTAATGTGGTAATGGACAATAGAACAGAATTATAACTTTTTAAATTGGTTGCACTTAATTTCCTTTATTATTATCATTAATTGGAAATTTCCAAGAGTCTCTCAGGCACTTAGAAAAGTTCCTGACACTACACATGAGAAGGCTGAGACACAAAAGATTCCAGATAACATACTTTTCCTTTCTTGTTGATGACAGTGAATGCTCAGGACAATGAAGACCATGTCCCACTCCATTTCTGTTCTCGCTTTGGACACCATGATATAGTGAAGTACCTGCTCCAGAGTGATAGTGAAGTTCAGCCGCATGTTGTTAATATCTATGGAGATACCCCTTTGCACCTGTGAGTAACATGTATGGTTCCATGTGTCCTCCAGGTAAACCACATGTACCTTCTTACTATTACCAAAATATTTTCTTTAACTCTAGGGCATGCTATAATGGCAAATTTGATGTCGCCAAGGAAATCATTCAAATATCAGGAACTGAAAGCCTGACTAAAGAAAACATCTTCAGTGAAACAGCTTTTCACAGGTAAAAGAATGTTTAGGTTCAATAGCCACTAAGGGTAGCTGATACTCTTCGGCACCTGAAGTTGTATACATAAAGCAAGAACGGATAGTGGCAGATGTTACAATCAGAGAGCAAGAGCAGAGGGTGGGCAGAGGACAAGGACCCCAAGCTAGATGCACAGAAGAAAAGGTAGAGGCAGATGCTTCAGCCAGTATAACAGATGGGGCCGGAGCCAGATGCTGCTTTCCTGGCAGCAGCCGCAAAGACAGGGACTGATGTTGCCAAGGCAACAGGCATATCAACATCTGTAAGCATATTGCTTCTATTCCACTTCACTCTGCAGAAAGCTGCCAAAAGGGGCAGTGCCCATAATCCTCCTCCGACAAGAATCTCATTACCAGAATTCATCAGCATCAAATGTGACACTTTTTTCCTTACCACTTAAACCTTATGTGCAAATGTATCTATCTATCTAAGACACCCATCTGTCAGCCTGTAAAAGCCTAGTCAGGGTGGCCGCTGAGATACCTGAGAAGGCATTAACTCCTTTCTAGGAATGCATGAGAGTCCTTTACAGTGTGCTCTAGGAAAGGATGGAAAAGGTTGCTAAAAATTCAGAGCCAGAGCTCCCTAAAATACCCAAAAGATAGACAGATGTTTTATAAAATTTGAAGCCCTCATTTTTAACAAATGAGTTACTATTTTGCTAGAAAAATAAAAACATAGTACTTTGAATTTCGTAAACCTTGAATATAAGATCATTTACCTACACATTACAGATTTCTTGGCTAGCTTGCAACTTCTAAAAAATGTATTTGAGACTAATATGTTATTTACATAGTGTTTGTATTGCACTAGTGACTAATAGAAATGAGAAGACTTTTTCTTTATACTGAATTAATATTAAGCTTGTGCTTCCTGATAAGGCATCAATCTGTCCAATATTGCTTGGATGCTCAGATTTTTCTTATCAGAAAAAAAGATCAGCCAAAAAGGAGTTGAAGAAAGCTACCATTTATGGAGTAGTGAATATATGCCAGATGATTTGCATCCATCATCTCATTTAATCCTTATAACCATTTTATGAAGTGGGGTTTATTATTCTCTCTTACAGATGAGAAAACTGAGGCTCAGAGAAGCTAAATAACTTACCAAAGAGTCTTATGACTAGGCAATCATGTATTAAATACCTGCCTGATTCCAAATTCTGTGCTTTTTATATATCTTCATGTTCTAGTGCCAAAATATTTTGTCTGTGTTCTACATGCTCTGTAACAGAATAGATGCAAGAACTCTTTAGATCATGCTTTCACTCAAAATGGGTCAGTGGAATTTCTCCCCAAAAGGAAAATTGGCAGAACTGATATATATGGTTACTGGTGTCCTCTTTCCCCATTAGGTCATGCTTGTTAAGGCTGACACCTCAGGCTAGTTTTCAAATCATTTTGCTACTCTGTGCACATTAATTGGAACCAACTATAATCAAAGGATGATTGTCACCTTCAGAAGAGTCTATATGACAAGTTTAGTGAAGTGAGTTAAAAGTATGTATCCAATCATTTTATTTTGTATAAGCCCGTGGCTACTAGGAATAACATATTAATATTTTTATTCTATTCATTTTAAGCACATATTTATAAAAGAAACTCTCCTTTTACATGAGTTCACTCTGGTTCTGAAATTTTTCTATGTAAAAGTCACAGTGCCTTGCACTCAATAGAAAGCATTCAATACATTTCTGTTATTGTTTTCATATGTATATATACACATACACATATATACACACATATGTACACCCATGCATATATATATTCAGAACTCATCAATTCCTGTAAATGGTTGCTTTGAAAAGAATCAATGAGGCAGTTCAGACAATGGAACATTAAGAGTGTAGTGTTATGGGTCCTACTTACAATGCAAATAATTAATAGTGATATGATCTTTTGCACTAAGTGGTAGCTTTCTATTCACTCAATTATTCAAGAATGACTTATTAAGGACTTGCCTTGTGTTGGCAGTGGTAGGAACATTAAGATGACACCATCCCTTCCCTCCTTATAGGAACTCTGTTGTAAGGTATCAAGGTAATCAGAGATGTATCCATTATCATAACACAATATGATAAGTGCCATAAGTCTGAAATGACAAAGAAAGAGTAGAGATAGCAGTGAACTCAGCCTTTGGTCCATAAGACTTCATCGATGGAACAGTTCAGCTAGATGAATAATATTTCTTTAAAGAAAATAATGACATTTCATTAAAGAAAAAGAATTGGCAAGGTCATCCCAGGAAATGGAAATATTAAGACCCAATGAACCAAGTTTGGAAAGAAAAACACGCTGTTTTTCTGTACTGTTCTACAAAATTCAATACTTCACTTCTGGAATACATGACACCAGTCATGTGTGAGTTTTTCCCACACCAAACAATTCTCCAATTTTCTGCAGACACCAAGTATATGTCCTACAATTCAGTTCAATTCTGATACCATCTACCTGGAGTTAATGTTAGATCCCACAGGCTAAGAGCTCAGTCCCACAGGACTGCCCCCTGCCACTTCAGATGCCAGTCACAAGTCCAGGTTGTCACCTAAGTCTCTCAGGACACTTCTGGGTTCCCGCATTCAATTGTCCTGCAGAATGCCTAGGTCTTGTAGCTAAAAATGCATGAAAGTCTTGCAATATTTTTCCTCCTTTTATGAAAAAGAATATCATGGGAAATATTTAATAATAAGATACTAGAAATTTTATACAACTTCTTATCTTGAAAGCCCAGATTTGGGAATTTCAGGATTATATTGCTATATGTGCTTGTTTTTTATCACTTCCTTCTCCTCTCTCATCTCCTCCTTCTCCCTTCTTTGTCTTTTTAGTCTCTCATATACACACTAGCATCTGGAATAGCCTGGATGAATCAGAGCTGTACTTTTTAGGGTTGCCATAACAAAATACAACAGACTGGGTGGCTTGAACACCAGAAATTTGTTTTCTCACAGTTCTGGAGACTGGAAGTCCAAGATCTTGATGTCAGCAGATTTGGTTTCTTCTGAGGCCTCTCTCCTGGGCTTGTAAATAGCCACATTTTCCTTGTGTCTTCACATGATTGTCCCTCTGTCTGTGTCATCTGTGTACTAATCTACTATTCTTATAAGAATAGTAGTCATACTGGAATAAGGCCCATCCTAATGATTCCAGTTTAATTTAAATACCTCTTTAAATTGTACCCCTTTAAATATAGTCATATTGTGAAGTTATAAGAGGGCTTCAACATATTAATTTGTGGGGCACACAATTCAACTCATAACAGAAGTCTTTTCCTTTTGTTGTATTTTTGCAGTGCTTGTACCTATGGTAAGAGCATTGACCTGGTTAAATTCCTTCTTGATCAAAATGTCATAAGCATCAACCACCAAGGAAGGGATGGGCACACAGGTAAGACTTTGGTGAAACATCACCAGTTTTTGATGCATATCAATGCTCAAGAACATTGGTGTGCTCAGAGGGAAGGGAAAAGAGGGAGTGGTCAACCCTAATGAGGAGGGATGTTTTATCAATGACATCATTTAGAATTGATGGTGTATGGTGACAATAAAAAGCAGACTGATTTTTGGTCAGTTTCATTGTTGTGGTAAATTATCTATAGTTGACGCATCTATTATGGCCCATACCAGGTACAGACTGACAACACTGCCCTGTCCTTGGTTTGCTGCTCAAGAAAAACACTTGTTTGGGGTCTTCATTCTTGTACAAAGATGCCAACATTTGTTCTTGGTAATTTCAGTGCATGTAGAAATACTGAAAATTGAGCTAAACATAAGGCAATCTATCTAGAAGATCAACTAGAATAGGATACGTCTTTTGTTTAAAGTATGTTGTGTTTGCTCAATAATAGAATTAATTCTTTATCAAAGAAATCTATCTTTGCTTTGTATCTCTGGCAACAATGCTATGATATGGTGATAACTGTCTTGAAAATTGGGGTTCAGTTTTCCTCTTTTCTCCTTTCATACTTTCATTCTATTATAGGATTGCACTCTGCTTGCTACCATGGTCACATTCGCCTGGTTCAGTTCTTACTGGATAATGGAGCTGATATGAATCTGGTAGCTTGTGATCCCAGCAGGTCTAGTGGTGAAAAAGATGAGCAGACATGTTTGATGTGGGCTTATGAAAAAGGTATATTTTTCATCATTGCCTCTCTATAGTGATGCCTTGAACTGTGTGCATAGATTATGTCAATGCATCAATAATTCTTTTACTTGTATGACTTGTACACTCCCATTTCCTCTGTAGATTATATTTGAGTCTTTGGGAACTTGATCAAAGAGTCCAATAGACCATCACTAGGAAAGGCAACTCCGGGGCTGCAGATGACCTAAACGCATTCCTGATACTGGCACTTTGAAAAGAGAATGAGCTATAATAGTCCTGGGTACTAGAGAAACAAAACTGTAGTATGTAATAATAGTTACTTTCTTAGAGTAGACATAGAGCTAGACTTTATCTCTTATATGGGGAATTTTTACGTGGATTCAAATTATTTTAATGAAATAAATACAAAGAAAGGAAAATATCTGTTACATCTAACCTTGCTAACAATGCCTGAACTAGAAAAAGTAAGGGAACCAATGATTAGTGCATATGTGTAAACTTACTTGAGCTCAAAGTGATGAAACTTTGGGCTTTGATATGAGAACACCTGGGTTTAAATCAAGCTGTGTTCTTTGATCTTTGATCATCTATCCTTGCTGAATTTCAGTTTCTTCTGAAAGAATGAGAATAATCACAACTCCTACTTACAAAATTGTAAAGATTAAATGAGATAATATATGCACATTGATTACAACACTGGCTGGCACATAGTAAGTACTAATAATTGGTAGTTCAGTACTGATAACAGTGGTAACAGTAGTAGTTCAGAAATAAAGATGATCAATAATGAGCTCTACATTTTAAGGGAGAGGAAACTAGGAATAATCAAAGGTGAAATAGAACCTTCATCATTGTTTTAAGATATAGTGTACCTCACCAGCAAGCTCTACATATACGCATAAGCTCCTATGGAGTTTAAATTTTCAGGTGAAATGGAATAGTATACATTGTCATTGAAATCAGAGGGTTACAACTAAATACTGTAAAATATATCAAACTCTGCTGCCTGTCTTTTGCTCTCTTATTAGGATGTTTAAAGTACATAAAGAAGTGTTCTGTTTAAATGCTAGAATCTTAGATGTCCATGCTAAAAAAGTGTGGAAGATTTCTTAGGCTACCAATTTGATCTAAAAGGTTTTCTGCCTGAAGTGGGACATGAAATTCTATCAATTAAAAAAGAGATGGAA
Organism: Halichoerus grypus; assembly: GCF_964656455.1. Taxonomy (NCBI): domain Eukaryota; kingdom Metazoa; phylum Chordata; class Mammalia; order Carnivora; family Phocidae; genus Halichoerus; species Halichoerus grypus. The sequence continues at coordinate 127,296,127 of NC_135716.1, read as the reverse complement.
TTTGATAGCTAGAAATGGGGAGTTGTAAACACATAGAGAGAAAGAAAAATATAGATCTGAAGACTGTTAGTGAATAAATGATTATAGGACTTACTTTAGCAGAGACACGTGAACAGACATGGTAAAGTAAGGAACGAGTTAGATGTAGCCCTATTATGTTTTATGCTTTTCTTTGAGTATTGTGTAAATACACATGTGCTTGCACACACGTTTGCACATTATAGCTCAATGAATTGTCACAAACTGAACTCACATCCAACATCCAGTTCAGATGAAGAAATTGAATATGGCCAGCACCCGAGAGCCCCACTTACATTCTCTCCCAGTCATACCCCAGAGAGGGTACCACCGCCTTCTTGGCCTCTCTCTGTACTTTATACAAGTGGAAGGTTATGGTCTATACATTTTTGAGTCTGGCTTCTTTTGACCAACAATTTGTGAGATTCACTCATATTATTTCAGGTAGTTGTATGTTGTTCATTCTTGTGTAGTATAATGTTTTTTATTATATCACTATTCATTCTACTGTTCAGGGGCATTTGGATAATTTTCAGCTGGGGACTATTAAGAATACTTTTGCTATTAACATTAACGTACATGACTTTTGGTGAATATCTGGATGCATTTCTGTTAGGTATAAGGACCTTCCAATCTGTATAAAATAAATTCCAGGTAGTTCTGTATTTGAGTATCAGTTGAAGAATCTTACATATTCTGAAGCCTCAGGAGGGCTTACTAAGTTCTACTTACTCATCAAATTGCATTTATTCAAGTGATTCTCAGACAGTGTCTCTCAAGAAACTTGAGTCTCAGAGAAAGACTGTTTACAAAGCATTAGTCTTCCGGAAGACAGCTCAGATATGGCTGCTGTAGCCAGCTCTTCACAGGGGTTGGCTTTGTTTGTTTTTAGTTGGCTGAGAGTGATAGTTTAAAACTGGCTTTAGTTTTATTTTTGTGGAATTCCACACTTTAAGAAACAATGAATCATTGTGTAAGTTCCTAAGATTTCCTATCAAATGACAACAACAAAAATCTTTTAGCTTAGGGGATTTACCCACTGGTCTCTGCAACATCTGCCATACTTGTCACCCTTATTTGTTCAAGTAATGTGCTAGGCATCAGTGTTGTATTTCGTTATTACTATGAATTTTAACAAATTGAATGTTAGTACTCAAGAGACAGATGGATGCTTTGCACATGTTCTAGAGCAGAACAAGTCAAAACCAATAAAATGAAATTGTTGCTATTTTCTCTTGCTAGAAAAATGTTGCGTTGTTTTCCTGTGTTCAGGGGAGATTGAAATGGCCTCGTTAAAATATTGTCAACAGTGCACTGTCCCTGTTTTCTTTGAATAAAGAAATGCTTTCCCTTCTCCCTCAGAGAGGGAATCCCCAAATTAACTGATGTGGCATACTAAGCATTTTCCTGAGCAACTTGGAGATGGAGTTGAGGAAACACTTCATTTGAAGTTCCTTCTTTATAGGATAGAGATGTTGTAGAAATGGTCCCATCATGGTTTACCCCATAACTTGTTCTCTCCTTGGAGAGATAAACCAGAAGGGAGCTTCATAGCCAGGGTCTGTCTGTTTAAAAAGGACTACTTTTGGATGTGCCAAATTTAAATAGCTCATCCTAGTCTACCAGCTTGCTTGCTTGCTTGCTTGCTTGCTTGCTTGCTTGCTTTCTTTCTTTTTTTGTTTACCCTCTTAATAGAAAACTGGGAGTTTTTCTCAATAGCACCCATCTCTGTTCTTCTAAGACAAATTTTTCACCTGACACAAAGTTTTTAGCTTACCCTCTGCTATTCTGATATAGCACATTCAGTTCAGGGGTGCTTTAGAGTTTTGTAAGTTATCAACTTCCTTTTGGAAACTCAGAAAAGAGTTTATTCACCATGGCTCCCTGCAGGATCAGATATGAAGAACAGTTTCCATTTGCATAGCCCTTTTAACCTAAAGATATCAAAATCAATCTTGGAAATAATTTTCCTTGTGACCTTGATTCTACACAGAAACCTACAGGTTAAGTTTCAATATTTCCCTGCAAGACTACTCAGAGCTCTAATTTTACAGTATTTAGAGTGTTTCCCCTCCTCTAGTCGGCTACCCTCCCCCCTCCCCACCGCCTTGTTTTCTACTATTCCATCTGAGAGTAGCGATAGCTGTCTCACTCACTTGGATTTGTTCTGCCCTTTCCCTGGGGTACGAAGGACTTGTATGAATCAATTTAAATTGGCCAGAAGAAATAGCCAGCAGCCTGCTTATGTTCAAATCCTCTGCCCTAATCACCAGTATGGAAAACCCACTGAAAAGACCTACATATAATCTTACGTCCATTGCATTAAAGATGAAACTGCCGAATTGAAAAGATCTCAGCCAATTAGAATTGAACACATAGCTCAATAGTGTGTCTGGCAGTTAGATTTGAAAAGGCTGCCTTTCACAAAGAAAAGGACTTCTTGATGTCAGGCTCTTTAGGGTCAGAAAATAACCCAAACTAGAAACAGAACTGAAAACTTCTTATTTGCTTCAGTACTGACACCAGTTAAAGTAATTTACAGAGGCTCCTATACTGATACCTAATTATGCAGAATACAGTATTTGTGTACATCAGAACGACTGTAATTCACAGTGACAGGGAGCTGCAGTTGGAGAATTAGTGAGCAAGTGAGCAAAAACAATAAGCATCAGGGCTCCTGTACCATGATATATACTTTGTTCATTCCTTTTGACAAGTGTAGTATGGTGTGAATTATTTATAGTAAACGTACTATAGTGTATTCTCTAAAAGTAATAAAGTCTTACAGTTGTGAGTTTCTACAGTTTTCAACCAGTAAAAAATAACTAAAAGATAAGAGTGGGGGAGGAGTTGAAGGAAGAAGAGGTGGATTCTTTAAATTTTTTGATAAATCTTCATGAATGGATTATAAATTCCCAAACTTCTTCTATATTGAATTCTTACCTATTGGGAGTTTAGTTACTTAGTTTAGTGAATCTTAGTTTAGTGTGCTAGAGTGAATTAGGTCTGGGGTAGAAGAAGGAATAAATGAAAGATTTAGATGGTATTTCAAAATCTATGTGCAATTTTGTGTGTACTGGTTACGTTCTACGTGTTTAGTTTCTCTTTTAAAAAATAAATAGAATGGCACGAACTCTCATTAGAATGATCAGAACTTTCATTTTTTAGGGGAGTAACACATTTACACACAGTAAAATATTTTTGAAGCTTAATAACTATGTAAAAAGCCACACACACTGAATTCTACTCCTAAAACCAATATTGCACTGTATGTTAACTAGAATTTAAATAAAAATTTGAAACTAAAAAAAACAAAAGCCACATACATTAAAATGGATAGTAGAAGAGAACTTACATTCATTACATGCCTATTACACATGCATATATATGTATATATAATTAAATAATCAAGCTAACCCTTTAAATCGGTATTACCTTTCTATTACAGATTAAAAGTTTGAGACTTCAATCTGCCAAGTCACACTTGCCCAAACCGCACAGCTCTTAAGTGGAGAGCTGGTACCAAACAGAGTTCTGTCTTATTGCAGAGTTCGCGCTCTTATCACCTCACTTGAGAATCAGATCTTAGTTCAGTTTCCATCCTTATTATATACTGACTTTTGGCAAGTTATTTAACCTCTCTAAGCCTTAATCTTCAGATTTAAAATGAGTAAATTAATAACCACTTTATAGAATTCTGCTGAAGGTTTGGGATAAGATCTAAATGTCTGGAACATAACAGATTCTCAGTAAAAATAATGGTATCCATTATTATTAGCTGCATAGCAAAGTTTCAGTCAAGCTTCACATAAGTCCCAAATTTTAGTCATTCCTAATTTACATGTTTTAGTGTAGAATAAGAAATGTGACATATTAACATATTAGAATGATGGGCATCCTCTATAAACTCTCTAATGAAGAATTTATATCCCTGCCAAACACCACCAGACAAACCTGGAATATATAAAACCATGTGTTGTTATGGGGGTGCCTGGATGGCTCAGTCAGTTAAGCATCCAACTCTTGGTTTTGGCTCAGGTCCTGATCTCATGGGCCATGAGATCAAGCCTTATGTCAGGCTCCATGCTCATTGGGAGCTCCTTTGCCCCTTCCCCTGCTCGTTCTCTCTCTCTCTCTCTCAAATAAATAATCTTTAAAACAAAACAAAAAATGTGTCGTTTTGTTGTATTTATATTTCTTATTTATGAAACAAGTAATACCATTTATTTTAAAACCTCAGGACTGAAGCAAGATTAAGGAGGTTTTGAAAATCACTAATCAAAATATTTAAAAAGTAATTTAAAACCATTTTCTAATTTGTATAGTAGCATGCAAATATGTAAAACAATATTTTAAAACTTAGCACAAATTTGCAAGTCTCTTTACTATAGCAGGGTTGTCCCCCTCAGTCATGGACAAGTGTCGGAATTTGTGACCACGTTCTCAAATCACCACACCAACTGACATGCTGGATCTTTTTATTTGGATATCTGAGGAGTATGTAAAACTCAACAAGTCCAAAATTGAATTTAATATCTTTTTTGTCCTCATCAGTTTCTCCTACCATATCTCTTATTCATTCAGTCATTTAATGGCATTACCATCCACTTAGTCGCTGAAGTCAGCAATCTGGATTGATGCTTGGTGAATTTTTCTCCCTCAATCTCTCTTTCCCCATATCCATTCAATCAAAAGTTCTCATGATTTTACCTCACAGGTACATTTAATCCATCCTTTTTTTTTTTTTTTAATTTTTACTGTCACTGTTTCAGTTCATAAACCTTATCTTTCTCCTGATCCATTTTAATAGCTTCATAACTACTCTTTCTTTTCTTTCTTTCTTTCTTTTTTGTCTTTAGCTTCTTTGATTCCATTTTCTAGCTGTGGTTTTGAAGAAGTATTCAAGGTGTAAATAGGAATTCATAGCATTCCCCAGCTTATCATCTTTCACTGGTACACAATTACCTATTTAAAAAGTTCCAGTGTGTCATCATGGCATACCCTGTGCCCATGCCCGATGCCCTTCCTACCTCTCAGACCTCATATCCAGTCATTCCTGTCATGTGAATGACCCCACATGCTGCAATCGTCATTACATCCACTACATCACTAACATTCAGTGGGGGTTCACTCGGTACCAGGCATATTCTAAATACTTCATATGCATTAACTTATCATATGTGCACAATTACCCTGTGAGACAGTATCTATCCACATGATAGTAATACAAAGATACTCATTCTTCCCCATGTATATCATGTTATTCCATGTTTCCAAGCTTTTCCTCATACAGTTCTCTCTATCTCTACACCTCCCATTCTCCCTAACCCACTCCACTCTCAATTTCTGATCACTACTTAGCTTTCAAAACTCAGTTTACAGATCCTCTCTTCCTGAAAGTCTTCCCTGATGTTCCAGGCTAGCATACATGTCCTTTCTTATGTTTTATTACACCATATGTGCATCTCTATCTCTGTATTTACCACTGCATATTGAAACACTCTGCCCCTTACCAGATTATAAACTTTTTGAGAACAAACATTTGAGCTATTATTTTTTTGTCTTCCAAAAAGCTAATTCAATGACTGATTCCTAGTAGGTGTTCAATATGTGTTTGTTGAAGTGAATTAAAGAATGAGCAGATATCTCAGTCATAACATTCAATTTCATGTCTCACTAAATGGCATCTAGCTTGTCATAATATAGTAGATGTTCTCAAGAATACCACTCACCACTATTCTGTTGTCTCTGTAGATATTTCTTTAAATATTGTGGGTTTCTAATTAACAGCACAGTTCTAATACTTAAATTTTAATAGGCAGATGATTTTAAAGAATGCTCTAAATAAAATTCCTCTTTCTATGCATTGGAACTATGAAATATTTCCCTCTGGCTCTTATGCCCTCTTTTTGCCTAATCAACTCATATTCATCTTTCAAGTTCAGCTTAAAAGACAGTTCCTTAAAGAACTCTTTCCTGACCCCTCTAGCCTACTGTAAAATAGCAACTGTTATGCTCATTCACAGCATCCTCCACCTTTTCCTTCCTAGAACTTGGCTAAATAAAATTTGAGCATTTGTATCATTATTTTTTCTTTTATTCTAGAAAGCATTCATTACAATATTAAGGACATTTATATTTCAACATTATATCTCTCATACCTGGTTCCAGTCATTCATTCCAAAAAATTTATTACAAACCTAATATGTGATAGACACTGTGCTAGGAACTGAGGTAAAACAGTGAGTTAGACCCTGTTCTTAGGAAGTTTGTATTTCTAGCAGAAGAAATAGGTCATGAGCAAGAAAACAAATAGAAACTATCAGAAAATAAGTCCTATGAATAAAATAAAAAGGAAACACAACACTGAGTAAAAAGTTAAAGGATACTATTTAAAATCAAGAAGTCATGGAGGGCTTCCCTGGGAAGATGTTTCTTGAGCTGATCTCTAATGGGTGCTCAATATATATTTGTAGAAGGGAAAAGAAAGCCAAATGGGAAGGAGAGAAAAGAAGGAAAGAAAAATGCTTAATAACTTGGTTTGTATAGAGTTCTTTTGGCAAAAGCATTCATGATTGTGGGTTCTTATCTCAAGGTGAAGAAGGACTGGTGACATTCTTGTTTGGGCCTGGTGATTTGGGGATTAATGGACAAGAATATGGGGGAAGAGGGATGTGTGTACCCTTCCTTGTGAAAGTATCTTTCAGATTTAAGTGATGAGAAGATATAGCAAGTCTTGAATTTTTCTTGCCTCTTATTTAAATGATAGTGTATGGGCCAGGATTGGGCCAGATAGTAAATTCTTCACTGCTATCACTTCAGGATGAAGGATGAAGAACAAACATCAGGAGCCATCCTTGATCCCACTTTTCAGTGCTTGTGGAAAATGAGTTTTTCCTACCTGAGATGAGTTTTTAACATGATGCGAAGGGGAGATAGCAAAATATTGAGCAAAGTCTCGTCTGTATCATTGCTGTGAAAGTTTCCTCCTTTGGGTATGACAAAGAAAGGCTGAAACTGCTCCTTTGATCACCTAGGCATTTTGAACATGTGAGGTCAATAGGAAGTCCTTGGCTTATGTAATCAAGACCTAATCCCTATATTCTCTACCTTAGACCCAGAGGGCCTCAGAGTCACAACGTCAGGGAGAAGATCTTAGTACTAGTGTTATTTACCATTAATCTTTAGACCTAGTACTTAAAATAATTTTCATAGCAAGTTTTCTTCTATGTTATTAAAATAATTTTTTATAGCAGTAAACAGCATTCATTGTTCCTAAGACAAAATGGTGGGGTTGGAGAGATACCCTTTATAGGGATATAGTAAAATGTGTCCTTTTCCTTCTTGAATAATTACTAACCCTCTGCTGTATACATGACCATGATATACATACTAAACTGTCTTTGTAACAGCCCTTCAGATGGACTTGTAGCCTTAAAAAACAATCTAGGTTATAAAATAAAGATATGCAGAAAGTTGAAAGCAAAGAAGTTTGGGGTTGGGAGGAATCACCCCCAAGTATAAGGAAAGGAATAGAAGAAGAAGATGAATTAAAGGGAAAGCATGGGACTTGAGTAATACAGACAGACTTGCAGAGTGGGATGCAGGAAATGAAAGACACTCCAAACTGGCAAAACCTCCATGGGCTCCAATCAATAATCCTCTGAAAGTGCAAAGCATTATTATAACTGCATTAGGCTAATAACATAGCAACCTCCTGTTTTGGGTAAAATACTTGGATGTAGATAGTAAATTCTTAGATATGGGAAAACATTTTATTTAATTAGTGAAAGTTTGATTATCTCTGGACGTGTTCCATTAGTGTGCCTTGGTTATCTGGGTATATCCATTATCAGGAGTTTGCCTTAGCAAGTCCATTTAGTGAGTTCCACCAAGGCAGTTTTCTACTTAACTCCTTGTGACCAAGTATCAGGGAGCTGGGCCCTAGTGATTTTCAGGTTTCTTTGCATACACTTTGGTAGTTTGTCAGAGAAGTGATAGCAGTGAAGAATTTCCCATACATGTGTGCCTCAGCCCACAGTTAGCAGGAGGTGGGAAATCAGGCGGAGATGCCTTCCAGAGCTGAGGGGCCTCTTGGCATTTCCCTGGCAGCCTCATGCTTATCATCAGCCAGAACCCAGGCACTCATTAGGCTCTCGATGAAAAGCATCCCAAAGAAAATGCCAGCAAATTGTGCCACTGTGCTGGCAGGAAATTAAAACTGCTCAGAGCAAATGGAGCCAAGAGAGCTGTTGAAATGAAAGGTAACATCAAGGGTGTGATCACTGACTTACACAGACGGTCAGGATTCAAGATGCGGCTTTCTGCTTCACTAGGGAAAGCAGGAGGCCCGCTCCGCTGTCAGCCACAGTCAGTCCAACAGAGAGGTTGAGACAGGCAGGGAGGTGGACTTTGTGATTTAAGTAAGCTTTGTTATGCTTGGGCAAATGCTTGGGGTTTAAGTTGTTTTATTTTTCCCAAAGGAGAAAGAGAAATAAGAAAATTTGTTTTGTTTTGTTTTGTTTTTCCTGGTCCCAAACACTTAAAGACCAAATTAAGTAAATGAACAACTAAAAGCACCACAGTTCCTATTAAACTGAGCGGGCAGACAATGCAGTGAGGAGCAGGCAAGCCTCAGAACCTATGAATCTAGCAGCAGGACAGATGAAGGGGTATTTTAATTTCAGAGAACTTTTTGCTGGTGGTGCTACTTTTATCCTGAGACTAAAATGGCCATCAGCAATGGGGAAGAAAGGGAGGCGCTCAATGGGAGCCAGCACCAACGCGCCAACAGAGCACACTGAAATTACATCACACTGGGGCTGGTAGGCAGAGTGATGGCCCCCCCAAAGATGTCCAGGTCCAATTTCCAGCAACTTATGAGTATCTGCCTTACGTGGGAAAGGGGAATTAAGGCTGCTAATTAGATGAATTTTTGAGAAAGATTATCCTGGATTATCCTGGTGGGCCCAATGTAATAGCAAGGGTCCTTAAATGTGGAAGAGGGAGGCAGAAGCAGAGGTCAAAGCGAAATGGAGTGAGAAGGATTCAGCCAGCTATTGATAGCTTTGAAAATATAAAAAGGGGCCATAGCCAAGGAATGTCCGTGGCCTTTCGAGGCTGGAAACAGCAAGGAAATGGATGTTCCTCCAGAGCCTCTAGAAAGGAATGAAGCCCTGCCAACACCTAGATTTTAGCCCATTGAGAACTATGTTGGACTTCTCACTTCTAGAACTATAAGATAATAAAGTTGTTTACACCACTAAGTTTGCAGTAATTAACCACAGGAGCAATAGAAATGGAATATATTGGTGTTTAGAAAATTTATGTGAAGTTCCATAAGAGTTTCCAAGTTCATTTAAAATTCTTGGGGCAAAATAGTAAGGCAAGAAAGCAGTGAAAAGATCTGAAAGGCATATTTACATGTTAGAATTGTAGGCACATGCACTATCTCGCTTAATCTTTACAACAACCTTAGAAGGACATATCATAGCTCTAATCTGTAAATAAGGATCTTTTTTAAAAGTAAAACAAATCATATCCTTCAGCTAATTAAAGTGGTCCTCCATCTCACCTACAATAAAATCCGAGTTTCTTCTCTTAAATTCCAAAGCTCCACATCCAAAGTGTCAAAGTGTGGACTCCTAATCAGCATCACTTGAGACTTTGTTAGAAAAGCAACTCTCAGGTCCCGCTATAGACCTTTCAGTCAGAATCCCTGGGGGTAGCACTCAGGAATCTGTGGTTTAACATGCGCTCCATCAACAAAACTAGGAGCTAGTTCTTTCAAAGAATTAACAAAATTGATAAACCCCTAGCCAGACTTATCAGAGAGAGAGAGAAAGAGAGAGAGAGAGATAGGGAAAGGACCCAAATAAATTAAATCATGAATGAAAGAGGAGAGATCACAACCAACACTGAAGAAATACAAACAATTATAAGAGAATATTATGAGCAATCATATGCCAACAAATTAGGTAATCTGGAAGAAATGGATAAATTTCTGGAAACACATAAATTACCAAAAGGAAGAAATATAAAAATCTGAACAGACCCATAACCCCAAGGACATTGAATCAGTAATCAAAAATTTCCCAACAAAAGTTCAGGGCTGGATGGCTTCCCAGGGGAATTCTACCAAACAATTAAAGAAAAATTAATACCTATACTTCTGAAACTGTTCCAAAAAAGTAGAAATGGAAGGAAAACTTCTAAACTCATTCTATGAGGCCAGCATTACCTTGATTCCAAAACCAGAAAAAGACTCCACTGAAAAAGGAGAATTATAGACCAATATGCCTGATGAATAAGGATTCAAAATTCCTCAACAAGATCCTAGCTGAATGAATCCAACAGTACATTGAAAGGATTATTTACCACAACCAAGTGGGATTTATTCCCGGGCTGTAGGGGTGGTTCAACATCCCCAAATCAATCAATATGATACACCACATTAATAAAAGAAAGGATAAGAAACATATGTTCCTCTCAATAGATACAGAAAAAGCTTTGACAAAATACAGCATCCTTTCTTGATAAAAACCCTCAACAAAGTAGGAATAGAGGGAACATACCTCAACATCATAAATGCCATACACAAAAGACCCATAGTTAATATCCTCAGTGGGGAAAAACTGAGAACTTTTCCCCTACAGTCAGGAAGAAGACAAGGATGTCCACCCTCACCACTGTTGTTCAACATAGGACTGGAAGTCTTAGCCTCAGCAACCAGGCAACAAAAAGAAATAAAGGCATACAGATTGGCAAGGAAGAAGTCAAACTTTCACTTTTTGCAAATGACATGATATTCTATGTGGAAAACCTGAAAGACTCCACCAAAAAATTGCTAGAATTGATACAGGAATTCAGCAAAGCCACAGGATATAAAATCAATGCCCAGAAGTCTGTTGCATTTCTATACACCAATAATGAAGCAGCAGAAAGAGAAATCAAGGAATCAATCCCATTTACAATTGCACTAAAAATCGTAAGATAGGAATAAACCTAACAAAGGAGGAAAAAATCTATACTCCGAAAACTATAAAACACTGATGAAAGAAATTGAGGAAGACACAAAGAAATGGAAAAACATTCCAAGCTCATGAATTGGAAGAAAAAATTCTGTTAAAATGTCTCTACTACCCAAGGCATTCTACCCACTTAATGCAAACCCTATCAAAATACCACCAGCATTTTCCACAGAGCTAGAACAAAGAATTCTAAAATTTGTATGGAACCAGAAAAAAACCCGAAGAACCAAAGGAATGTTGAAAAAGAAAACCAAACTAGAGGCATCACAATCCCAGACTTCAAGCTGTATTACAAAGCTGTAATCATCAAGACAGTGTGATAATGGCACAAAAACAGACTCATAGATCAATGGAACAAAGTAGAGAACCCAGAAATGGACACACAGCTATATGGTCAACTAATTTTCAGCAAAGCAGGAAAAAATATCCAATGGAAAAAAGACAGTGTCTTCAACAAATGGTGTTGGGAAAACTGGACAGCAACATGCAGACCAATGAAACTGGACCACTTTCTTACACCATACACAAAAATAAATTCCAAATGGATGAAAGACCTAAGTGTGAAACAGGAATCCTAGAGGATAGCACAGGCAGCAACCTCTTTGACCTTGGCTGCAGCAACTTCTTACTGGACACATCTCTAGAGGCAAGGGAAACAAAAACAAAAATGAACTATTGGGACTTCATCAGGACAAAAAGCTTCTGCACAGCAAAAGAAACAATCAACAAAACTAAAAGACAGCCAAAGAAGGGGAGAAGATATTTGTAAATAACATATTGGATAAAGGGTTAGTATCCAAAATATATAAAGAACTTATCAAACTCAACACCCCAAAAATAAAAAATCCAGTCAAGAAATACGCAGAATACATGAACAGACATTTCTCAGAAGAAGACATACAAATGGCTAGCAGACACATGAAAAAATGCTCAACATCACTTATCATCAGGGAAATACAAATCAAAACCACCATGATATATCACCTCACAATGGTCAGAATGGCTAAAATTAACAATTCAGGAAACAACAGATGTTGGTGAGGATGCGGACAAACGGGAACCCTCTTACCCTGTTGGTAGGAATGCAAACTGGTATAGCCACTCTGGGAAACATTATGGAGGTTCCTCAGAAAGTTAAAAATAGAACTACCCTATGATCCAGCAATTGCCCTATTAGGTATTATGCAAAGGATACAAAATAGTGATTTGAAGGGGCACATGCACATTGATGTTTATAGCAGCATTATCAACAATTGCCAAATTATAGAAGGAGCCCAGATATCTAACGACTGATGAGTGGATAAAGAAGATGTGGTATATATATATATATATATATATATATATATATATATATATATATGCAATGGAAAATTACTCAGCCATCAAAAAGAATGAAATCTTGCCATTTGCAATGATGTGGTTGGAACTAGAGGGTATTTTGCTAAGTGAAATAAGTCAGTCAGAGAAAGACAAATACCATCTGACTTCACTCATATGTGGAATTTAAGAAACAAAACAGATGAACATAGGGGAGGGGCAGGAAAAATAAAAGAAGAGAAAAACAGAGAGGGAGGCAAACCATAAAACACTCTTAACTATAGGGAACAAACTGAGGGTTGCTGGAGGGGAGGGGAGGTGTGGGGGAGGATGGGCTAAATGGGTGATGGGCATTAAGGAGGGCACTTGTGTTGAGCAATGGATGTTATATGTAAGTGATGAATCACTAAATTCTACCTCTGAAATTAATATTATACTCTATGTTAACTAACTTGAACTTGAATAAAATCTTTAAAGAAAGTAAATAGCCTATGCTTCCTGTGATTCTTATACACACTACAAAGTATGTGAAGCACTTCTGCACATGATATGTGCTTATCTATTTCTCCACCCAAGTCTGGAACCACTCTCACCCTTGCTTGTGATATTCCAGCCACACTGCCCGCCTTTCATTTCTGCAGCGGTCGTATTTCCTCCCATCTTGGAACCTTTGCATTATCTGTTCTTTCTGCCTATTAGGCTCTTTTTTAATTTTAATTTTATTTTTTTTATTATTTATTTGACAGAGAGAGAGAGACAGCACAAGCAGGGGGAGCGGCAGGCAGAGGGAGAGGGAGAAGCAGGCTCCCCGCTGAGCAGGGAGCCTGACGTGGGACTCAATCCCAGGACCCCCACATCATGACCTGAGCTGAAGGCAGATGCTTAACCAACTGAGCCATCCAGGCACCCCATATTAGGCTCTTTAGAAATGTGCCTGTTGGCTCGTGCCATTGGGGTCTGGAGGTTTCCCTGACTGTGAGCACAGGAAGATACAAAGAAAAAATGCTAATAGGACAGGCTCCTCATTATCTCATCATAACCTATGTCTATGATTTGAGAAAATTACAGATCAACCAGTCATGAATTGAAATCTATGGATAAGAAAATGGGCACTAGTTGTTAACTCTGTAGATTTAAGTTTTGCTACAAATTTTAGCAATTGTTATCATAATGTTGTTTTCCTGAAGAAACTGGTGTTGGGATATTACATCTGGAAAAGCTTTTAATCTAGTTAGTATCTTAATTACCCCATCTCATGATCTGCATGCTCTATTAATTTTAATTCTTTTTTTTTGAAGGGGGGATTTGATAAGCAGGCATAACTCTCAGCATATACTCTCTACATTAACTGGGTGTATTCTGAACAAGTGTTACCTATGACCCCTCTGGGATGGATAAGCACGTATGATTTTTCAATTCCTAAATCTTGCCATTTTTACAATGAGTTCTGTTGCATTTCACAAGTCTCTTGGCAGGGTCTTTAAGGCTGACTTTGTTTTTCTCTTGTATAAACTAGCTTCAGTAGATCGTTTTTACAGTTAAAACATAAAATAGTATCAAAAAGTTTAGTTCTATTGAAAATCATGGGTCTACTCAGAAGAGCATTTAGCACTTTTATCTTTCACAATATGTTACCTACTGCAGTTAATAAATCTCCTAATTTGGGTGGTGTTATATAATAGAAATTTATTTATCAGTTGTATAGAAGTCCAGTGTGGGCATTTCTGGTCAATGGATGGCTTTTTCCCATCCCTTAGGGCCTCAGAACCTTCTGCATCCAGCCAGCAGAAGGGAAGAGTAGAGAAGGCTGAGCTTTTTTCTTAAAGCTCAGAGTTGGAAGTGGCATGGCTTTTGCTCATGTTCCCTTGGTGAGAATTTGTCACAAGGCCACATCTGGATGCAAGGGCGATAGGAAACTGTTGTCCCTGAGTGGACAGCCATTCCGAGTGACGAAATCACCCCATGAATGGGAAGTACAAATATTTATAGGCAGACAGACAGCTGTCTCCTGCCACAAAACTTACGTTAATTGTCTTAGTGCCATGTTATGCTGCAGTTGCAATGTAATGTTCAATCAAAGCAAACACATCCCTCTCTCCTGGTTACCATATGTGCTTTTTACCCTTGTAATGGTGCCCTTAGCACCTCATATTTCTTCATTTAGAAATTCTCATTTATATCCAACTACGCTAAGCTTCTTAAGGATAGGACCATAGTCACCTTGTTCTTTCTATCCCTACTACCCAATATAGTGCTGAAAATAGTGCTTCACATGTAGTAGAGTCTCAATGAATTGTTTTGAACGAATGAATGAGTAGGTGAAAGTACTAAATTCCTACTGCAATATATTATCTCTTAAGATATATCCTATGTTTCAAGCTACCTCTAGTCACTTTTGAGTTGTATGATGAGCTGAATAAATCAAACAAAAATTAAGACCCTTTGTCCTTTTTGTCTTTCCATGAAGGACACGATGCAATTGTCACACTCCTGAAGCATTATAAGAGACCACAGGATGAATTACCCTGTAATGAATATTCTCAGCCTGGAGGAGGTATCCCTTTCTTAATAAGTTTTTGTTGTTAGTACAATATTGTGCCTAAAGGTAAACCTTTATTTCTATTACTATTTTTCTGGGGTTAGGGATGAGGGCATGTCAGATTGGCTTTATTTTAAGAAAACTTATGTCTTGGTAAGGCTGAAAATAAAGAAGCCTTCACTTAAGCTGTTTTCTAACTCACTAATCTGCAGTTCCTTCAGGTTTAGCATTCCCTGGACTGGATGTTTATGAGGCTTATGCATGACCAGGAAGGCCCGGGTGAGCTGAGAGCAGTCGTTTTCCATTTCAGTAATCTATTAAGGCAGGCCAGAGAATACTCATACCCAGACACAAATTAAATCTTCCAGAGTCTACTACACTTTGGTTTTTTGTTTTTAATCCTTTTATGTACTCTCTAAATAAACACTTGCTATACAGTTTCAGTATCCAGAAAAAGACCTGGGTTAAAACTATATTCTCAGTTGGTTTTCTTAGCAAATTTCTTTTGTCACCTGCTTCTTTTTATAATGTTTAATGTTTATGTGGAAAAAATGCTACTTTCAACTCTATAATATAATTTGATTTCTAGATGGCTCCTATGTGTCTCTTCCGTCGCCCTTGGGGAAGATTAAAAGCATGACAAAAGGTATTTTAATATGAGACAATTGTTATATTTTATTACTAAGGATAACTATTGCCTCAAATATGATAACTTTCTGTTTTGCTTTGCATATTATAAATGATAACTAGTTTGCCTGCATAAACAATATTAGCAACAAACAATTCTCTCCATAATTAACCTTGCCCACTGAACTATTTTGCATATGCTATCTAGACTCATGAAGGTATAGCAGGGAAAATTTCCCAAGTATTAAAGAAAGATCAAATTCTTATAGACATTTGTATTTTTAATGAAGTCTAAATTACAAATATTAATATCTCTAAGGAGAATTGGGAATAGGTTTGCCATAGGAAAATAAATTTTAAAAAACAAGTTATTTTCCAAAAGATCCCAAATAAGTAATACCTCGGGAAATTTTTGAATGTATGCTGCACATAGAAATTAATACCATTGAATCAGGAAAATTAATATGTATATATACATATTTATATGATTCAACTATAAATTTATATTTATTTAGAATTTAAAGTTTTTAAAAACTATTTTGGGTTTGAGATATTTCCTCTGAATGATTCATGTACTTATTTTTTGACATCTAATTGGCATCCCTCTGAGGTTTAGCTTATGGATATTTGTCTAAGCCCATTGTGATAGGTTGCAGGGATCGACCAGATAAAACTCCTTATCATAATGTGATATGAACTGTATGTACTCCAGGGTTGCCGTGTCATGCAGACGAGCTAGTTATTGATCAAATTAGGAATAAACACTTAGCCCTGATAACAAAGGTCTGGGGACAGAGACAGAAAACAATGTTTTTAATGCAAAGGGATAGGGATCATTTGTGATAAGGTTTTAGTATCTCCAAGTAGTCAATTGTATTTGGAAAATTAAATGTCACTAGGGAATGACATTTTTGGCTAAGTAAAGCATATATGTGCATCATGTGTACACATCCATGTGTGTTTTTTGTCTTTAAAAATAAAATAACAATTCCTGTTTGCAGAAAAGGCAGATGTTCTCCTCCTAAGGGCTGGATTGCCTTCACATTTCCATCTTCAGCTCTCAGAAATTGAGTTCCATGAAATTATCGGCTCAGGTAACCTAAGAAAAGACTAGTCTGCTTTAGTTTCACGAGCTCAAGATAATATGTGTTTATTCATTTCTCTTAAACAATTTCAGGTTCTTTTGGGAAAGTATATAAAGGACGATGCAGAAATAAAATAGTGGCTATAAAACGGTAAGCAAACAAATGAGAAAATTTAGCATCAGACTGGAGTTGTGAACTTTAAGAAGCATATGCATGGCAAGCCCCTTGTTTTGATCCATCTGTTGACTGAGGATTTCCTGTTCCTGCCATTTCCAGTTATCGAGCCAACACCTACTGCTCCAAATCAGATGTGGATATGTTTTGCCGAGAGGTGTCCATTCTCTGCCGGCTCAATCATCCCTGTGTAATTCAGTTTGTGGGTGCTTGCTTGAATGACCCCAGTCAGTTTGCCATCGTCACTCAGTACATTTCAGGGGGTTCTCTGTTCTCCCTCCTTCATGAACAGAAGAGGTATGGTTCTCTTGTTCTGACTTATCATTTTACATGTCATTGGAATTATCCTTGCAATACCACAGAGGTTTTCCGCTTGGATGCACCTTTACCTTCTGAAATCTCTGAGTGCTAGGAAATGTGGCATTTTAAAGATGGCTAATAATTTATGCCCAATAATTATGTTTTAGTGAATAGAAATACTTCTGTGCTTTCTTAACAAGAATTCAGTTGGAGATAACAAATTCAAGGAATTTAAATTAGCAACTGAAGCTTATAATAATTAGGCTAAATATGACATACTAATAAAGCAGATATATGTAAGCTGAGAATAAAATAATTACCAGGGGTCACAGCATTTATTTTTTAACGTTTTAAAAAAGAATAGCCTTGCACAAATCTAATTTTAATTCACTTCCTAGATATATGCATGCAATAATTAGAGTGTGGTTTCACTCAGTTATTAGAGTAGAATCCATCTTATGTTATTATAAAAAAATTAAGTATAGCATTATAAGTATTATAAAATCAAATGGAATATTTTAAATATGAGGGGTTGGTATCTGAATTGATTTATAATTAAGCATGATCTGATGTAGAAAAGCTATTTTTCCAGATTTTTTTAATTTTTAGCTTAATCTTCAATAAAGCAAAAAAGGCTGAAAGATATACAGAAAAAAAAAAATCACATACTCCATTGATATTTTTTTAGAAAGATGTGCTATTGGCTTTGACCATTTCATCCTCACTAAATCTATTTTTAAATTCTAGGATTCTTGATTTGCAGTCTAAATTAATTATTGCAGTAGATGTTGCCAAAGGTATGGAGTACCTTCACAACCTGACACAGCCAATTATACACCGTGACTTAAACAGGTATTTTTTTCCCCTAAATAATGAACATAGAATTGTGTAACTGACTAGGAGTCAAAAACAGATTTCAGTGTATCTCCATTGAAGATACAGTGTAACTTCACTTAGATATATTGCAAATCAGGGTTTTCTACTGTGTGAATTAGGCGATAGGCTACTTTAAGGCTAAGCTATAGAAAGTTTTGTCATTGTCTTTTACAGAAATAGAAAGCTATATAACTGCCTCTCAGGGATTTTTCAAGAGAGTGATGTTTGTAAGATTCACCAGCTAGGGGCACCTGGGTGGCTCAGTCGTTAAGCGTCTGCCTTTGGCTCAGGTCATGATCCCAGGGGACTGGGATCGAGCCCCGCATCCGGCTCCTTGCTCCGCAGGAAGCCTGCTTCTCCCTCTCCCACTCCCCCTGCTTGTGTTCCCTCTCTCGCTGTGTCTTTCTCTGTCAAATAAATAAAAAATCTTAAAAAAAAAAAAAAAAAAGATTCACCAGCTAGCTAGTTCTCAGGTCAATAAAGTCAGATCAAGAATTTAGATCAATGACTATTATAGCATGTCAGGTCTCATACAAAGTCAGGTATTATAGGAGGTCCTGATTTAAATTACCTGAAACACCATTTTTGTGCTACCGTTTTGGTAGTTTTTAGTAAATTCAGCCAAAACACAGCAGCTCGTTTACCTAGTTTCATGTGAAGGTGTACTCATGTAGGTTAGAGACTTGAAACAAATAAGAAATTATAGTGTGCCAGGGGGTGAAACCCCAAGGGATTAAAAAAAAGAAATTTAAACAGTGAAAGCTTTCTCTAAGTAAAGTCTTACAAGAAGGCCAATATACAAAATGTAGCAGCTTTAGTTGAAGGCAGAATGTAAGGTGCAGAAATATGTTCACTTACCATTTTCTACTGCCAAGGAGGGAGATCTCTAGGCCACCTCTTTGGAATCCCAAAGGTGTTATGGAGAATAGCTGGACAACCACTGATCTAGTTTATGAAACAAGTCAGATTATTGAAATTTAATAACTTTCATTTCATGATTATCAATAACATTCATATAGATCCCATATATAATCTTCTGTATAAAGTCCACAATTCTGAGACTACTAAAAAGTAATTACTCCAGCCTTTTGTTCAACAACTATTTGGTTATCTACTATGTTTAAAGCCTTTATACTTGGTATATTAGAGCTTACAAGGTGAAGCTGCCATAGACTCCATTCCCAAGGAGCTTTCATAGTTCTAGTAGAGGAGAAAAATACTTACCTAAGTATGTGGTAGGTATAAAAAGATAAGTTTTATAAGAGAGATGTTAAAGATTCTATAAAATTTTAGAAAGAAGAATATTAATTACTTCTGAGGAATTTAGAAACATCTTCATGGAAGAAGGAACATTTGAGCTTGGCACGAAAGGATGGATAGAATTGGGAAGGGTATCCTAAGCTTAGGGAAGACATTAAGAAAATAGAGATTAGAAAGTTAAAGGCATTAGATAGCAACAATGAATAGTTTCACTTTAGTGGATGAAGTGTATATGAATGTACATAGTATTTGTAATGTAGGAAAAGAGGATTGGGAAAGAAATTCAGAAAGATAAATTGGAATAAGAGCACAAAAATCAGTGAATCCTAGACTTAAGGTAGTTTAGGTTTTGTTCTGTAAGAAAGTGGGCACTGTGGTGGGGGAGCTAGGAATCACAAATTCAGAACTGTAGTATGGAATGATTAATCCAGCATCTTTGTAAAAGATCAACTTGATGGGGAAGTCAAGAAACTGGTGAAGCAGTTGTTGCAGTAATCTAAATGAGAAGTAATAAAAAGCAGAATTTCACTAGTGGCAGTGGAAATGAAAGGGAGAGACAGATATGAAAGATAGGAGAGATAAAATAAATTAGATTGTGAGAGTGGTTGAATCTTAGATATTGGAAGTAAATATGTGTGGGATTCAATCCATTTAAAATTATTAGTTTTCACACAAAAGTCATTTCTTTGCTGTTATTAGGGGTTTTTTCTTACCTCTCTTTTAAAAGCATTTATGTTAATAAACATATTTTCTTTGACTTTCAGTAACAGTATTTAGGAAATAGATTTAGGTGATAAATTAGCATAATATAAACTGATGATTTGTGAGTTTTAGGAGTGTTGGCATCCCAACCATTTTGCATGTGGTATTAAAACAAATGAGTGATCATTGAAGGTTTTTTCTAGCTGTAACTCCTCAATTATGGGGCAAATGAATGTGTGTTCTGTTGCCCTTTAAATGCAAGTTGTTACCACCAGGTTATAAAACAGGGCCAAATATATAAATGTTGATTAAAAGTGGAAAGAGAACATTTACTGTATAACAGATATGTTTACATTTACCTTTTTTTCTGTTTCTAATCTAACCCAAATGCTTTAAATTGTACCAAAACATCTTCAAATTTTACAAAACATGGTTTCATGGGTGTCTTCAATGTAATAGAGTCCCAAACTATTGCATCTATTATTTATGAACTATTTTTTACTAATCTTTAATCTGGCAACAATAAAACATTCAGTTTTTCAGATTATAACATCACATATTACTCAAAAGAGTGTAAGTCCTTCTGGGCTTACTATACTGTTCGGGTACGTAGAGCATATACCAGGAAACAATTTATTTCCCACGTAAGGTAGAAAATGACTAAGGACCAAAATGATTAAGCAGCAATTTTCAAAGGAGTTCAAGTAAGTCAAAGATCAAAGTAGAGTGGAAAGCTTCCTGGAGGTTGTAAAGCTAAAGCTAGACCTTGAAGAACAGGTATGTGTCTTCCCTCAGTATTTTCACAGCAGACTAACCCTTGCATGCCTACGATGCTTATGGAGCCCCACTGAAAAAGGGAAAGGGAAAGATGCACATCAGAGTGAGGAACTCAGACATGTTTACATTTTTGCATTGAAATGACCTGTTTACATTTTTCTTTCTCCCACTAATCTGGGCATGTCAGAGCTTCAAGAGCAGAGGTCCTGTTCTCTTCATCTCAGAGATGTTCGATCAATGCATTTTTAACTGAACCAAATCCCTGGGGCGTTTCTGTGAACATCACTTCAGAAAGCAATGGCCTCGTTGGTACAAGTATGGCTGCTTTTAGGTAGAGCCTGACTAACTTTGCCCAATACCTGTTATGGTTTAAAGGAACGGGGCTGTTTGAGCTTATTGACCAGCTTACGGATGAGGGGATGCTCTCTTTGGTTTTGTGGTTGTTGATTTATATGAGTGAGAGGAAAAAACTCTCTGCCTTTCCGTTGGCAAGCTTCTTACCATACAGGTCTGAAAGTTAATTTTGATCTTTAAGTATTTACTAAGGAGAAGTTGAAGGGCTGAGTAAGGAAGTGGCTCTTTCCAATGATGATGATGAGAATGATGATAATACCTACCATTTATTTACCACTCACAGCATGAAAGGAGCTAAGCCCTTGTCATGTATGCTCTTATTTAATCTCACAACAATTCTATAATACAGTTATTATTATCTCCATTTTACTGATAAGGAAACTAAGTCCAAGGTCACATCCTTAACTTATAGTATTCTTAACATTATATTATGCTGTCCCAACAACAACAATAAAACCAAGTCAGAACAGAGAGATAAAGGTGGCTGATGATATTGGATGAGCATCAGCCATTTACCAACTTTGTTCTTTGTGCTTCAGTCCTTAGGCTTAATTCTTGTGACCGAATTCATTTCTCATATGATCTCCTTGTGTTTCTGTGTTCCTGCTTTATTTCTTCTTTTATAACCCATGTTCTGCTAGTGTGGAATAGAAATTGCTTATGAGGCACACAGATATGTTTCTTTTGGTCTACAGTGTTTAAATATTTTTTAAACATTTTTTTTAAGATTTATTTATTTATTTGGGGGGGTTCAGAGGGAGAGAGAGAATCTCAAGCAGACTCCCTGCTAGGTGTGGAGCCCAACATGGGGCTCAATCCCAGGACCCTGAGAACATGACCTGAACCAAAATCAAGAGTCAGCTCTTTAACCAACTGAGCCACCCAGGTACCCCTAAATATTTTTTAAATATAATAGCTTTATACAGGAATGCACTTTCCAATTTGTTGTAGACCTCACTACCTACCAACTTACCAACTTATCCTTGGCCCAATGTATATATTCATTTTGCAGCATTGGAACTTGCAAAGCATGGTTTACAACTAAAGGCTTTAAACCTTGTTACTGGATACAAGCAGCTCTCTGTTGTTCCCTCAGAAAAGTACATTTTACAAATTGTTTGACATTGAAACCAAGACATCATTGCAAACATATATGGATCAAATGAATGGTCTTTTCCCTGTATAAGTATATAGAAGAACAATACTGTATGCAATGAAATAGTGATACTTCCATCATAGAATGGCCATTGCACTCCCATGAGATATGTTTATGAAAGCATTTTGTAAACTGTGAAGCACTAGACAAATGACATTTGTTATCGCTACTAATCCCTCACTTGTTCTCTTATATGTCAAGGATGGAAAAATAATCCACAGTATTTTCATACATACCAATATTTCTTTTTATATAGCTTTATATTACTTTTTAAGTAATTAATTGGGGGTCTAGATCTATATCTGAGAAAGATTACTGCTGGTTTTTGAGTGTCAGCTTATTTGGGTGATAATAAAGGAAAATAATTAGTGACAGTTTAAAACAGCCAACTTACTGATGAGAAATAACAAATATCATAAACCGACAAAGTTGGTAAGAGCTGGAAGAATTTTAATTTTGAAGATGACATTTAACTAAATCAGGGAAGATTTCAAAAAGTATCAAAGAAAAAATTCTTCATAAAAAATGTTAATAATTGTTTTAAGTTGATGTATGCATTTGTCTTTCAATTGAGTATAAATATAAATAAAAGTCCAGCATTCATAAAATAAGTCTGGTGAGGGGTGGGAGGGATGGGGTGGCTGGGTGATAGACATTAGGGAGGGTATGTGCTATGGTGAGCGCTGTGAATTGTCTAAGACTGATGAATCACAGACCTGTACCTCTGAAACAAATAATATATGTTTAAAAAAATAAAAGAAGATAGTAGGAAGGGAAAAATGAAGGGGGGGAATCGGAAGGGGAGATGAACCATGAGGGACTATGGACTCTGAGAAATAAATTGAGGGTTCTAGAGTGGAGGGGGCCAGAGGGATGGGTTAGCCTGGTGATGGGTATTAAAGAGGGCACGTATTGAATGGAGCACTGGATGTTATATGCAAACAATGAATCATGGAACACCACATAAAAAAAAATAAAAATAAAAAAATAAAATAAGTCAAATACAAATAAATTAGTAATTTTTTTCTTTTTTTTCTAAAGATTTTATTTATTTATTTGAGAGAGAGAATGAGATAGAGAGAGCATGAGAGGGGGGAGGGTCAGAGGGAGAAGCAGACTCCCCACTGAGCAGGGAGCCTCATGCGGGATTCGATCCTGGGACTCCAGGATCATGACCTGAGCTGAAGGCAGTCGCTCAACCAACTGAGCCACCCAGGCGCCCACAATTAGTAAGTTTTTTCTAATTACTGAACTATTAGGTACGGTTGTATTCCTCAGTTCTCATAAATTAAAGAGTCTGCTCTCAGCTGTGCCTTTCACCTGTGACTTTTCCAATAAGTGGTTATACAGAGAGAGTTTAATATTTACTGGCAAATACCACGCTGCAAAGAATTCTGAATATCAAATGCAAACCAGTTGATTACAATTCAACAAATATTGTAGGTCTTGAAAGAACACACTGAAACTCATGAAATCCTTCATAACACCACTTTTGTAAATCTCTAGTATTAAGCTAGTCACACGTGGCATTTTAAATTTTGTCAAATTTTTCTCATCCATTTCCACTTTAAGAGTAAATGAATTAATGAATTAATATAACTACTTGAGTGCTTGATATGAGCCAGAGTCTGTGCTATGCCTGGGGATACAGCTGAGAATGATAGTCATAGCACTTTGTCTAGAAGAGCTTGGAGTTTAATGAAGTATCTTCCCAAATTTCCCAATCATAAGCATCATCTGGGGGCCCTCATTAAAAAACCAAAAACATATTCAAAGACTGAGAATGTCTTAAACTGGGCCTAAAAATCCATACTTTTAAACAAGATTGCCAGTTAATTCTTATGACCAAACAAGAAGAGGAAATATTGTTCTAGCACAGTTTTCTCAACCCTGGCTGCACGTTAGAAACTGTGGGAGAACTTAAAAAACAAAAAACAAAAGCCTGATGCTGGGGCACCTGGGTGTCTCAGATGGTTAAGCATCTGCCTTAGGATCAGGTCATGAACTCCAGGTCCTGGGATCCAGCCCCATGGCATGCTCCCAGCTCAGCCGGGAGTCTGCTTCTCCCTCTCCCTCTGCCTCTCCACCTGCTTGTGCTCTCTTTGCCTCTCTCTCAAATGAATAAATTAAATCTTTTAAATTAATTAATTAAATTAAAAATAAAAAAACACTGATGCTACTTACCTCAGAATTTAAAGGGGTGGGGCCCAGGTATCATATTTTTAGAGAGCACTCCGGGTGATTCCAATATGCAGGCTGCACTGAGAATGACCTTCAAGTGTTAATGCCAATTACTCTAACCGTTTGTCATACAATCTCATCCTTCTCTGCTGCCAGAGAGGAGTGGGAATATTGAAGAATTAATTCATAGTAGAATTATACATGTTTTGAGAATCATTGCCCAAAATACAATATTCATTCATTCATTCATTCATCCATTCAATAATGAATGCAAAAGACTGAGATCCACAGGTCCATGATACCTGCAACATAGAGTAGGTCCCAAGATCCAGTATTTTCCATGGGAGTTGCTATGTATACTTAAGGCACTCTGGAACATCTAATTTATAATTCATGATTGATACTAGAATGTTCCCAGCAGTGTAGAATCTTTATAGGCAGCCAAAACAAAAGTACAAGTTTCAATATTGGACAATTGCAGTGCACACAGGTCATATGGGTATTCAAGACTATAAACTCTGGAAGAATACATAACACATAATAAATCAATATACATATAGAAGGATAAAGACATATAAACTATATATGTGTATTATATATCAATTTACATATAAGCCTACACATTTCCGTGTTTTTGTGATGCTTCCAGCCTTTCTCAACTGGACTTCTGAAGGAATTAAGTCCTAAGGAAAATGATTTGAGGGACAATTTTCTTAATTCCCCAAGGATGAGACATAGCTATACCATTTGGGATGCATAAAAGAGAAGTTTATTCATGACCTACAATGGATGCCTTAGGACTTAAGGCCTTTGGGTTTAAGGGGTGCTTGTAGTTCTGAAATGTTTTTATCTAAAACTGTAATGTAGCTTCAGATTTCCAAATTAATTTTTTTAAAAGGGTCTCTGTGAATTTCATTACTGCTTTGAGTAATGGGGGCAGGGAGAGCTAATGTATTAAGTTTTCCAAGATGAAATCTGAATTTCTTAAGGTAGGTTACCTGCTACAGTAATAGACCCAAAAATGGGTAATGGTCCAAAAACAATAGAGTTTTGTATCTTGACCATGCGAATAAACAGGTTGTTGGTGTGGCCCTTATCCATGAAGTTACTCAAGACCCATTTTAAACATGGGCTTCCAAGGTCTCTTTGGGGGTCATCTCCATTCAAGTGAGCATAAATGGGACAATAAGATATGCATGAAGTGTTTAATAGGCTGGGCATGAAAATTTCATGCATCACTTTGAGTCACATCTCATTGGCTAGAGCTCACTCATACGGCCACGCCCCCTACTACAGTAGGTAGTGGGTAATACAGTCTTAGCTGTGTGCCCAGAAGAGGAAATGAGTTTTCCTGGGCAGCCAACAATCTGTGCTACATTCACCCTATTTATGCTAGTGATAACAGTTACTAAGGTAAAGATAATAACTGAGAAGTCTGGTCTACATATGCTTGAATCAATTGCACTAATATAATGTTAATCTCATACTAAATATTTTTTATAAATACATGTTCACAATTTATAAACTAATACCACTAATTGGGAAATGTAGTGAAAGTATTTAATAAAGCATATTATATGTGAATTAATTGAAACCATTACTTTCATTTACTATTGTTGATTACATTAAAGATATGAAAATAGCTTTGGGAGTATGGAGACATATGTCACTGAATCAAAACATGGTTCAAGAACAAAACATGTGCTGTAATGAGATACAAGAGTATGAAATAGATTCAAAACTTAAGTCATAGTTCTATGTGCTCTGTGTCAATTAAAACACATGTATACACACATTTTTCTTTAAGGGTGAAAAGTAAAACACAGAAGGACTATGATCACTCTAGTCAGAGAACCTTGTTGTACCGTATCCAGCAGAAGGCATTCCTCAACCATTTAGTTCTACAAATCACTGTAATCATATTTATGAGCTCCATTCAGGTGTTGATGTTCAGTCATAATTTCCATTTCCATTTCTGACATGCTTGATCTCCACTTTAAGTCAGTCTGTCTGTACTCAACTCCCTAAACTTCCAGAGGAAGCAGGGAGTTCCCTCTGACTCTCAAGTTCCAACCTATTATTTAAATAGAAATTCATCACCCAGCTTGTCCTCATCTTCTCTGAATGTAGTTTCATCCCTGCCTCTCACCTGATTCTCACAGTTCCCAGAGACAATGTCCCAAACATTCCCATCACATTTCATTTTGGTTCAGGTTGCTCATCCTGCATTAAAATAGCAGGTCCTTCCCTCTTCCCTGCTCCACTACCAGAATGTCCTTTAGTCCTGAGTTGTCCTCTCTTTGTACGCCAACGGAAATAGCTAAAGTTTCCTCCCAGGGCCAGTTAAAATGTTCCTTTCTCAGCTGCCTCCATTAGAATGTCTCATTTAATTTTGGCTGCATCCACGAATTCTAAAAATAGTGCTCTTACTTAACACCCCGTTAAGTAAATCCCCTTAGACACATACTCCCTTTAAATTAAAACAGGTATATTTAAGTCAGAGGAAAACTTGTTCATTCTGCTCACACTATCACATTGTTCACACAAACCTGGTCAAACCTGCATCTCTTGTTCAATGGTCCCAGTTAGATAAATCCCTGAATCCTTTATTTTAGAAGTGGGTTCTAAGCCACCATATGCCATTTGAAACACTACACAGGATCATGGGTGTGTGTGCAAAATAAATGTATCTGTGTGTATAAGAGCACAGGAAGTCAGGGTTGACTGAAAACAGGAATGCTGTGATTCCAGAATTCACTTTTGAATCAACGTAAAAATACTACTACTCCACCCTAGAACCTGGCCTCAGGATTTCTTATTCTAGAGCATTTTGTGATGAAGTCATTCATTCTCTAATACAACACAGCCACACCCAGAGAATTCCCAAAGCCAGGGAGACAGCTGTGCTTTTCCTATAACCGTGTCACCTTCTCTCACCCCAGGGCTGAACTTGGAAGAGTAGTGGTGATGCCCCCTCTTGATCCTTTAAAACCTTTCAAAAGCTTCCGTGTGACTGGGGGTGAACTTACTGGCCTACAGTTTTCTAGTGTTACTGGTTCCTTATGCTGTCATTTTCCATTCTTGAGGGATACGGCCTGCATAAAGTCAGCTTTGGAAAATGTCAACAAAGGCTTTGCTCTGTTCAGCCTCGTTTCTTCTCTGCTCTCATTTCCTGGGAGGCACTGTGAGTGCCCTCTTGGCACCTTGTCGATTTCCTGAACAGCTAACCTTTCAGTAATGATATTAATGCTGCCTTGTGGGTATCTGTGCATTTCTCAGTTCATCATTTTCAACCCTTGCTTGCTGAGATTCATTTACGTTCTTGTGTTCTTAAGATCCTGGAATTTAATTGAGTGCAACCTGACTAGGGACCCAGAGCCAGAATTTCTAGCTAATAAGGGAGAAGCAGTCTTAATAGGTGGGTATTTCTTTTGCCATTGACTGAATTTCCAATAGCTACCCCCTTGACTGGTCTAGGAAAAGAGATACAGATAATTGTGAACTTTCTTCTCTTGTCTAACATTTTTTATTTCAAAATTCTCCCTATCACTCTTGGGAGGAAGCAGCTTTTCAGATAAGGTCAGTATTCTCCCGAGATTGCAGCATGGACAGCTCTGGGAATCGGTGTTGGTGTGGTCCGCCACCCCACGGGAAGGCTGCGGGATGAACCAGTTGAGGGCAGAGGCTACGGAGCCGGACCATGCAGGTGCAGATGGCACTTCCGTCACACCCTACCTGTGTCCTTGGGCAATTTGTTTAAAAACCAGTTTTCTCGTGTATAAGGTGATAATAATGTTACCCATTTTATTGGGTTTAAATGAGAAAATACGTTAGCTATTTTTGTCATTTTTCTTCTTTATTTTTCTGAAAGCATATTTGCACTATTTAATATTCTTAGTGCTGAAGTTTATTTACGGAATTGAATGTTTCTAAGGGCCTGTCTCTCCTTTTGATTGTATTACTACAAACTTTGCTTATAATATCTCAGATGGCTAATTTCTTCTTGTCATAAAGATCTAGGATAAGTGGATTGTTTGACTGTGGATCTCTCACTATATACACAGAAGGGCCAGGGAATTCTAATCCTGTATCACTGCCTTCTTTGAGACCTCTCTATCTCTTCATGGTTCTAACTTGCAACAGGGATTCTGTCTGACACTTCCATTAGGTAGATGCAGATTGGAAACAATATGGATAAAAACACAGCTGAAGATTGGGCAGGATTATTTAATTATCCAAGATCCTTCTTGGTGATTCTTCTTCCTATAGCTCATTCACAAAGCTTAAGCATACTATTTAAACATCAGCCATTCAATCACTCAACAATCATTTGTTCGTGAATATAATAGCAGAGAAGGGGAACCCTCATCAGAGGCGCATCCCAGAGATCGGGCCAGACAAAAAAAAAAGTCAAGTAGGAGAAGCCCTGGACCTATAGAGGATTTGTGGAGCATCCATATAGTTAGGTAGCTTTTCTTCTCTATGCCCAATGAGCTCAGCCAGTGACTCAATTCAGCAATTGTCCTTTTCACTATAAAGAGCAGGGGAGGAGAAAAAAAAAAAAAAAAAAGAGCAGGGGAGGTTGTTTTCAAAATTAGCAGTAAAAATATTGCCCTTGCCCTTCCTTCAATAGAGAAAAGGAAGAAATCATCCCATCACATCCTTTTTGCTTTCTTGTTTCACAGGAGAAAATCGTTTTTCTCATTTCTATTCCCATTCTTTTTGTGACACTGTTGTTATGTCACTTGACTTCTTTCTGCCTCAGGTTTCTCATTTGCAAGTGGAGATAATGGTGTCTAATGTCTACCTGTTCACAGAGATATCCTTGCAATTAATAGGGGTGTCAGGACAATGTTACATGGAGAGCACTAGAGAAAGATTCTACAAGAGAAATCCATGTATCATTTTTATTAATCACATGAAACTGAGTTGCCAGAAATCTTAAAGTAAGATTCATTTTGTATCCAGCTGCTGGATCTGTACACTTTGTAGGGTAGTCTGGATTATCTTCTTCCAACTGAAGTTGAAAAGCGTCGTGGTTCCTAAATGGCGTGGAGAACAACATACTCCTTTTCCGAAAGGCTTAATATTACCTTGACCAGCAAGAAGAAAAGAGCATGCAAGCCCCAAAGAATGATTAGAACTCTTTAATCCTGGAGGGATGGTCTTTGTATCAATTATATTTTAAGCCTTGTATGTGATGAACTGTATTCTCAGTCACTAAGCCCTCATTTAATGGCTTTAACAACCTGCAGAAAGTTCGTGAAAAGCAATGCCTGGTCCCATAGATGAAATAGTGTTAGAGCATTGATGATGTCTGGCTCCTTTTCTTTGGGGAGGGAAATCCCCTTCTAAATTCTTAAAATAGCAGTTGGCTTTCATTAAGTCTATTCAGAGTTAAGGGTCTGAGGATCTGGAGTGACCCTTTCTTTGGGAATGGGGCACATTTTAATAGGCTTTTTTCTGTCTGTGGTCCCTGAAAGATTTAGCCACTGGCAGTCTCCTGAACTGCTGGGATTTGTAAAGGAAAGGATTGATTACATGCTTCTAATTCTTTCTCCTTCTTTAATTTTTTTTTCCCATTTCATACAAAGAGTGAGAAATCTTTCTCTGAGTCTCCCTCTATTGAGATATAGTTGGCCTTAAGGGCAGATATTTTAGCATTGAACTTTTATTAACCTCTTCTGGGTTTGACAAAGTTTCTCCTTTTTTGTTTCCTAAATATGAGGCTAAAGAGCTGTTATTTGCCAAGTGTGTTCCCTAACACTGCAAGCAGTAGACAGAAAACAAAGTTTGCATTTTTTTTGGTTTTCCTTTTTTTTTTTTTTGTCTTTCTCAGTTGAATTGCATCTGTAGTCTCTATCTGAAAAGGTAAATTTAATATAGGCCTTAACACATGCTGTTCACTCTGATGGAAACATCTACCCCTACCCTACCTCCTTCCCATCTTCCCCTCATTGTTCCTTCTCTCCCTTCCTCCAGTATCACTTTTCTCCTGGCTAATTTATATTCCTTCCACCAGGAAGCCCTTTATACAGTCCCACAGAATACCCTGCTCTTGCTTATCTCAGGGTAGATAGCACTCTATGAAAATTGGTAATTTATTTGCATGTATTCCCTGCTACACATTAAGCTTAATCAGGACAGGGGCTGTGGATTTTGTACCATTTTATCCCCCAATACTTAGCACAGTGACTGGATCCTAATAAAAGTTCAATTAATATTGGGCAAATGTATGAATTAATTAATAACATTTGAAGGAATATAAAAGTATCATTAGTGTTTCTTTGTGCCAGGCATTGAGCTCAATTCTTCATAGGCATTAGCTTATTAAATACTCATAACTCTATATGATGTCTTTTTTAAACAGATAAAGACAGAAAGGCTTAAAGAGACTAAACAATTGTGATACAGATGGTAAGTGACAGATTAAGGTTATTACCCATACTGTATAGTTACCTGTATCCATAGTTATCCAAAGCATAGGGATGTATAATCATTTAGTCCCACAGACCAGGAGCAGCTCTGATTAAATAGCAAAGCAGTATTTGTTAGATTGCCTTACCAAGGAAGTCATAGATTATAGAATTCATCACAGAAATTAAAAGGCAATTTTCACTTAATATTGAACAATTCAGTGGCATTTAATAATATGAAAGCTATTTTTTTTTTGCTCAATTAAGATTGCTGTTCCACAAGTCGCTTACCTAGCTGTTTTGTGCTATAATTATTTGTATACTAGTCACTAAAGCCTGTCCAAACAGACAGTGAAGACAGTGAGAAAAAAAGATATGATCAGTTGTTTGACTGTACTGATTTTCTAATTTACTCAGGTGAAAAGTTAGCCAAACAAACTGATTTTGCAATGTAGACATAGCCCAAGACTATCTGATGATTCTTTAGAAAAAAATATAATCCCCTGAAATTCCAGTGATTTCTAGTCACTACTTACTATGTAGATTTCAACCAATACCTGCTTTTTCTGAATTGATTGATTTTCCTTCTCACAGGCAACATTTTTATTTTCTAACCTGCAGCATTTCTATGCCTGACTAGAATATTTTTGCATTTGATTCATTTGACTTTCAATGAGGTCTCAAAACAGTTTGGCTTGTCACAGTCAAATTACTTAAATATCCTCTGAAAAGAGTATGTGGGAACTAAAATCAGATTCATGTGAACCTGAAAAACCAGTGGCGACATTTCCTGAACTTGTTATATTTTTATGTCTAAATTAATCATTTCACAATTTTGCTTTATGTTGATGCTCATCTTCTTAAATACAGTGATTATTCAATGCCTTAATGGAAAAGTTTTAATTTTTAGCTGACCCAGAAGTTACTCTCTGGCAAGGATTTATGTTTTTGTTTTTGTTTTTGTTTTTTTAAATATCCTTTGTGGTTTCAACAGCACAAATATACTATGCCTTTTATTTATATATATTTTTTCAAAGTTTCTTTGGTTTCTTTAATAC
Organism: Halichoerus grypus; assembly: GCF_964656455.1. Lineage (NCBI taxonomy): Eukaryota > Metazoa > Chordata > Mammalia > Carnivora > Phocidae > Halichoerus > Halichoerus grypus. The sequence continues at coordinate 127,264,257 of NC_135716.1, read as the reverse complement.
AAATACCTAAGCCATCCTTTTCACTTCTCAGCTACTTTTCACTCTTCATTGACTGGAATTATCCCAACCATGTTTTCAAATATGGTCAGCATTCTCTGTTGACGTTCAGCTTATGCCATGTGAAAGAAAGCACACATAAAATACTATCTACCATAAGATTTCATTTATATACAATTTTAGAAAATGCAGATTAATCTCTAGCATCAAAATGCAGATTAGTGGTTTCCTAGGGCTGGGCTAAGAGAGGGATGAACTGCAAGGGGAGTTAGGAATCCTGTTGGGGTGACAAATATTTTGTATCTTGATTGAGGCAGTGGTTCCACAGAAGAATATGTCTGTTAAAACTCATCGAACTGTCATCTTTAAATAGGTGACTCCTTTGTTCTAATATGGATGCAAGTAAATTGTCTAATATAAGTGGTAACTACAAAAAGTGAAATCTTTAAAAAGAAGTATGTAAAGTAATATGATTTGGCACCTTTCTAATCATAAATGAAAGGTATTGTCCTTTTGAAACCTTAAAAAGGAGAAGTAATCATTTGATAATTAATCTCACTGAAGATATCAAAACCAATTCCAGCTAATGGAGAAGAATCAACATAACTGACTTGGAAGAAAAAGGTTTACTCGGATGCCATCACTGAATACAAATCTATATCGTACTGAGGTCAAGTTAGCTGTCTGCAAATGTTAGCATTTAGTCAAAGGACCCTAGACACTGACAGGAAAGGAGATGAGAAAGAATCTCTGGGACTCTGCACTTACCCTCTATTCACTCTTGCTGGTTCTGGTCTGATGCAAACAGTATTCAGTACTGGGATCTACTCCTCAGCCAGATGTGAAAGTACATACATTGAATGGCAAAGAAAAGGCCCAGATTGTTTATATATCATCAGAAAACTGGTGGGTTGGAGACATTAGATATCAAAAATTTCAAAATAGCAAACACAACATCTGAAACAAAAAAAGCGACTCTAATATCACTAAGTTGATTAAAAGCAGTGTGCTGCTATAGATATGCAGCATGAAACTGTGGATCATGGGGTTGCAGCTAGAATGGCTTTTTCCATCTTCCAAATGTCATTCACGGGAGGAAATCTATGGAATCTAATGAACACTGATGCTGTGACTCAGAAAAGATACAATGAATTAATTAATTTACAATCAAGATCACAGAAGGGAGATAGCATAAACAACATAACTCATGTGCAAGAAATATAAAATTAGATTCCCTCTTCAAAATGAGACTTGTAGAGCATCTCTATATACATCTCAACAGATGAAAAAGTGTATGTCAGATAACTGGTCTGTGGAAAATGTTCCCATTGCACTCTGATCTAAGGTCAGTTTAGCCCAAATTCAGAAAATTGGATTGGACAATCCAAATTTAGTTGGCAGAAGGAAATGAGCAATGTTCAGCCTTCGACAATGAACACAGTAAAGGTATTTGTGATAAATTGAATTTTTTTCTTGATTACTATAAATGATTCAGAAAGGTATAGATCAGATGGTTTTCATTTGAGCAGTGGCTTATTTTTCTAAATTTAGCTGGATACTAAGCATTTCTACTCATTGTCAGGGCAAGGCAGGTTTAGCCATTTCAGAGAGCCACTTGTTTACTTGTAAATGTTAAAATTTCTATATAAAAGCTACCCAGTATGTGTCATCTGTATGTATTCTTTTAATTTAGCAGATACATTTAACAAATAGTTTTTGCTACAAAAACAAACAAGCACTGAAGGAAGCTGGATTCTCTGGCTCAATAATCTTACTTCCTTTGTTCAAATGTCTCAACAATTGGAGATTACAAATACTTTATATTTTTTTCTATTTTGCTTCATATTTTTCAGACATTTTAAGGAAAAGTATGTTTGTTTGTTCTCACAGTAGTGAGAACTAAGGAGAGTATACTCTAGGTGAAAGAAACCAAAAAAATAAAAGAGCAAATAAATTAATTAAATTTAAATTTTTATTTTGTGCATTTGATCAATGAAGTGCTGTTAAAGTCATAGATTGATCAAATGCTTGTATAATCAGCAAGTTTCCAAAACTTTATACAAAAGAAGTTTCCACTTTGGAGGTGAAACTGGAATTTGTTACAAAAAAGAAAACCTTTGAGACTTCTAGAAGGAAGCTCTTCTCCTAAAAGTTTGGCTTGGCTCGCCCAAACTAGTTTTCAGTATCATTTCTTATAAAAGAAATTTCTCTAGGCTTTGGCCAACAATACAGTAACTAAGAATTGCTGTAGCAGTTTTAAGAGCAGTGGTAGTAGCAAAGAGACTGCATCCCAGGAGGGGCAAAAAGACTGTGTACTTTCAAGTAAGAAATATTAAGGCTTAATCCAAGCTCTGCCACTCCCTAATGCTGTAATGGTTGGCAAGTTATTTCTAAACATCATTTTCTTCATTTGTAAAATAGGAATGGTATCTATCTCATAGCAGTGTCTGGCACATGGTAGACATTCAATAAATGTTAGTTCTTGGTCCCTTCACCTAAATGGTTCCAGAGCCATTTGAAACTACTTGCATGTATGTTATCAAAGTTCCAACTCTCATACCTTTGCTGCAAATGAGGGTTGCAAAGAATATTTCTAAGGAAAATGCTTAGTCATTATTTCTCTGTCTTCCCATTCTCCCACTCAATAAAAATTCTTCCTCCTGATGATAATAATGTGCTTTGTTTAACTCCACTAATTATCCTGAGAAAGAAAAAGTGAGAAAGAGAGAAAAAGAGGAAAAGAAGGAAGAGGAGGAAGAAGAAAACATGCAGAGGGAATGGCACTGCAAAGAAAGTAATAGCCCAAAGGTCAATATTAAAATCATACCTTCTAACAGTCAAACCCTCTCAAATAATCTCCCTCTCCTCTCCTCTTCTGAAATGTAAGACCTTGTATTAACTTAGCCGCCTGAGATCTGGTTAGGTAAAAAGGAAATATTGGATCACCGAAAATAATTTATACATAGATAATTGAAAATTGACACTATTGCACTTTTGTCAATTTTTTTACATCATAGCTTAATTCTTCTGACTTATCTGGAAAAAAAAAAGAATGAGGGAAATGGTTCTCCTATTTTGGGGTATTTTATTTATTTATTATTTTATTACTTTATTTTAACTCTTGGAAAATCTACCATCATATCATAGGCACAGAATCCGATTCTAAACTTCTGCATTGCCCTGAGACTCATGTCTCAGGGATGCCTCTCCATCTCCAGTCTTTCAAATGGGATAACCACTGGGAATCCAGGACAGTGCGAGAGCTACCATTCTTGCTAGGAAATCTTGTTTACCATCTATGATACCTGCATGCTACCTGCAGCAGGCCGCTAATGCAAACTTTAACGTTCCTCAAAGCACCCAAGCCTCTGTGAGTACATTGTTGGTTGGAGAGAGCATGCCCTATCTCATTGTTAGCTAACAGGCAAGGGGATGGACTACAGACTCGGGACATCATTAGATAAATTAAAAAAAAAAAAAAAAAAACCTTCTGGCAATGTTATAGAGAGTGACTTAGTACAGGAACATTTGCCGTAGGTTAGGAGAAAGTTAAAATAGCCCAGGCCAGAAGTAATAAGGGTGTGAACTGAGACAGTAGCAATGAGAAAGCAACAGAATGTAAGGATTATAAACTCTGGTAGAGGCGAAATTGAATGGATCTGGTAACTAGTCCAAATTGAAGGGAAGGAGGAAAAAGGGATTGAAAAATATCAAGATTTCAGCCTGGGTGTCAGGGTAAATGGTGATACACACAGCAAGATGCAAAGATTGAAACTGACCTTAACCATATGTGTTTGAAACGCTAGTGAAGTAATCATCCTTACTTTATGGGAAATTGTGAGGAGTATGGTAGAGGGCATTTGGAAATTGCATGAATGTTACTTTCCTTTGGACACCTTCTCTAATCCACCTGTCCTCTCAGATCAGGCTAGGGTTCTTCCGTTCTGTGCTCCAAAGGCACTCGTTTCCTTCCTTACACTTACTTCTCTTTCATAGGAATTGCCTTTTTCATTTTGTCACCACCTCAGACTATAGGTTTAGTAAGGGCAAGGCTTATGACCATTCTACTCACCTTAGTACCATTTCACTAAGCACAGATCTTAATACATAATAAAAAGCTGTTTGTTTGTTTGTTTGTTTTTGAATGACTAGTAGTGCCCTGGAATCTTTGGAAGTTGTGAAGCGCTAATTATATATTTCAAAGAGGTGATAGCTATTGCTCTGGGATTAATTGACTTTACTCTATGTAAAGAGTCCAAATAGAAACAGCAGTGGGAGGAACAGCCGATACAGGATGAGAAGATTTTAGAGAAGGGAAAAAGGAATAGTCACAGGGATAAACGAAAAAGGGTGGAATTTTAGAAGATGTCAGAAATGTCAGGTACCTCAAAAAGCCAAGGATGTCTAGGGAGAGGACAACGATACCAGCAGAGATCTTTGAAAGGTGGTGGACAGTAGAGAGCATTGGCAGAGCAAAAATAGAGGACGTCCCTAATTATTTCAAAACTAAAAAGAACAAGTTTAAGAAGCATGAGGAGGGCATTGTAATGATCCCTATAATCACTGGATTCTTTAATTCAGTGTTTTCCTAAAAGGATATTTTTCAGAATCCTAGTACCTCCCACTTTTAAAGATGCAGAAAATACATTCAAAGTTCTGTAATGATTGTTCAATTCCAACGAAGTATTTCACCACCTTCTTTGACAATTTACAGCTTACTTACTAACATTCCAAGGGAATTTATATTCCCTGGAATACATTTGAGATAGGCTGCTCTGATTGTGTGAGTACAAACACATTTATATTCTCTAATTTTAGAGGTATAATAGTGGGTACTGTCACTGTTTGTCAGAAATCTTCCTGATTCAGATGACTGTGAAGGTGATGTGTCTTTTGAGTTCCATTGAAGTGCATCTTGTAAATAGTGAGAACATTGTACAGTGACTGCCCTTTATTCAACCAACACTTACTGAATACCTACTGTGTGCAGGCACTGTGCTCAGTGCTGACAATACAAGATTAAACAAGATGGCAAAGGTTCCTCCTGCTCTCATGAAGCATACAGATTAGATGTGGGTAAGGGGTAGGGGGAGATAAGACAACAAAATAAACAAGCAAAATAATTTTGGATATATAAAAATGTGCTACAAAATGTGTAGATGTGATAGAAATTTATTGGGGGTGGAGGGACTAATTTTGATTGTTGGTTTTGGAAGACTTCCGTGAGAAGGTTATATACAGGGCCGAGATCTGAATACTATAAAGGCGCTAGCCTGGTGAAGATATGAATGGGATACAATTCCAGAGAAATAACAAGTGAGAAAGTGAAAAATCCCTAAATTGGAATGAAAAAGATATATATATCATACACAGAGAGAGAGAGAAGACCAGGGTGACTGAAGCATACTGGTTAATAGAGTGATAGAAGATAAAATCTCAGTTTAACAAGAACTGGTTCATATATGGTGCATGGACAATTTGGGAGTTCAGATTTTATTTTGAATGTGATAGTAAGCCACTGAGATGTTCAAGCAGGAGAGAAACATGATCTGATTTATTTATTTATTCATTCAACAAATATTTATAGAGCATATACTATATGCCAGTTCTTAGGCATTGGGGATACTGCAGTTACCAAAACAGGTCCTGCCTTTATGAAGATTACATCTTAGTAAGTTAATGTTTTTAACATAGACTATTCTAAATGTATTGTAGAGAATAGGCTAATATGGGGCAAGAGTGGAAGCAGAGAGAGCAGTCAGGAGTCTATGGTGGGTTCCAGGAGAGGAATGAAAGTGAACCGGGCTAGAATGTTTACAGTGGAGATGGAGAGAAGTTTTTTTTTATAGGTAGAATCTGCTAGGTTGTTACTGGATATATTTGGGAGATGAGGGAAAAATAAAACCTCAATAGACAGATGCCATTTTTTTGAGATGTTACTTGAAAAACAGCTTTCAGGAAACAGAAATCAAGAGCTCTTTTGTGGGGGCGCCTGGGTGGCTCAGTCAGTTAAGTGTCTGCCTTCGGCTCAGGTCATGATCCCAGGGTCCTGGGATGGAACCCCACATTGGGCTCCCTGCTCAACGGAGAGCCTGTTTCTCCCTCTCCCTCTGCCTGTCGTTCTGCCTACTTGGGCTCTTCTCTCTCTCTCTCTCTCTCTGTCAAATAAAGAGATAAAATCTTTAAAAAAAAGAGAGAGAGAGAGAGATCTTTTGTGGCCATTTTAAATGTGAGCAGCCTATTTAAGAAAAGACCTTAAGAAATAAGTTGCACGTGATGTGATGAGCACTGGGTGTTATACACAACTAATGAATCATTGAACACTACATCTGAAACTAATGATGTACTATATGTTGGCTAATTGAATTTAAATAAAAAAAGAAGTCAGTTGCAAATGAAAAATCTAAAGCTCAGGAAGAGGTCAGTAGAACTATGAATTTGATACAGTTTTTATTCCATTTTACTGTTAAGGAAATTGAGGCACAGAGACATCAAATAACTAGCCTCAGAGTTACTCACAGTGCTGGAATTTGAACCTAGACTGAATAAAGGCTGACTCCAGGATTGAGTCTTTACTACTTCATGGCACTACTTTTCTAAAACCTTGGGGGTGGGGGGATATGAGAGGCAGGGGAGTGGAAATACATTTTTCAAGAAGTTTTAAAGAGGAAAACTGAGAAACTGGATTGTAACTAGAGGGGTTTGTGGGCCAGGGAGGGTTTTTAAAGATGGGTGCTACTAGGGCATGTGTGCATGCTGATGGAATAATCTGGTAAGAGGAAAAAATTGATGTTGTAGGATAGAAGCATCTAATTGTGTGAACAAAGTCCTTGTACTTGGCTCAGGGCCTAGCAGCAGTCGGGACTCAGTATGAGTCTGCTGAATTACAATAAGTTCCTTAAACCTGGCAACGAACAGAAGTGGGATTTAACCCCAATCTCTGAATCCTCTGCAAGTCTCAGCCCACTAGACCGTACGGTCTCATAGCCCTTAGTCTAGTCTACTTCTCATCTAAAAAGTCATTTCCCTCTGGTTCTATGACTAGCCCCACTCTTTTAGATGCAGAAGCCCCTGATTCAATTTCTTGCTGGAATGGATTCTCCACAAATAAGGATAATCCTCCATTTCATGTTTACTCACTTGGTTGACTTCCTCTATTCCACACTCTTTCCACAACAGGCTTTGCAGTTTGTTTTCTGAGACATTCAAATAAATGTGAGTTGGTATTACGACCAAGTACTTCCTGAAATGCATAATTTTCCCCTTTTATCATTTTTGAAACAAATGGATACATTGCAAAGGAGCTACATTAATGAGATGTTTCATTTGAGGTTTTAATTTTGCAAATGTTGGGAAGCATAATTAAGATTCAGGCAGTACATAAGGGTCTTCAGGAATACAAAACAAACTATATTTTGCATCTAGAATTTTGGGAACACTTTCTGCTTAAACACAAACCTCTTATAAGCTGTGTTCTTTTGTTCCACAAGCACCCTGGGCACTGTGAAGAAACAGAACGTGTAGTCCTCACAGGGGTGGCAAATAAATAATCAGCATGGCTGTTATTGTGACAATTAGCAGAAAACAATGTGCTGGGGAGGGGTTGAGGTGAAGGTAAAAGGGAGTAGGCACTGGTTTTATATTTCTTTTATTCTCAGAATTGCAGGGCAAGTTTCATTTTCATTCCAGATGATATCTCAGATATCACAGTGAGGAGAAAAAGGAATAATGAATTAGAAGGGGATAAGGATAGGATGGTAAAGGTTTCTGGGAAAAGGTAAGCCGGAAAAGGATTTGAAAGCTTAAGATAAAAAATATCTACCAGCATTTCCCCAGAGTAACATATCACATAATTATTTAAAACAAAAAACAAAAACAAAACCTTACACAGCCATTGTTTATCTATCAAAATGGAAGAGGAAAAGAAAGTGAGTTTAAATGGTAGAGAAAGAGCTACTGGTTTTCAAATATCTGAAATGGCTATTTCACACCTAGAAATGGAAATTAATTTCCCAGATGATTTCTATCTCTTAGGCTATGTCTAAACACATAAGTCAGTTTGAACAAAAAAGTAAGGTGAGTCAGGTAACCAATACTCATAAAATTGCTATTTCTACTTCTGTTGGAATAATATTGTATTGTACAGGGTAAAAACGGTAAAAATACATTGATAGATTTGTGAATTCATTTCACTATTAGGTTGAACCATATGAAATTGTCCTTTTTTGGCTAAAAATGGTTGCAAAATTGTCCTTTTTTGGCTAAAAATGGTTGCAAATCAACAATATTATATGGTTCAAGGTAGTACTATCATTAAGCTAATGGAGAAAATTTCTCTTATATTTGAAATCAATCAATATATATTTACCAGACATGGGGCATAGATTCAGGACTGGAGCAGATGTTGCAAATCAGTGAGAACAAAGATTCTGAACATGACAATTTTTTTAGTATTAAAAGTTAGGCAGACCTCAAGGGATGCTATTAGACCTTTAGACCTTTAGAGTCTATCAAGTGAGAGAATGCATAACCAAGCTGGCCTAAAGTCAGTAACACTTTATGCACAATTTTTTATGTATTTTATTTATTATAGTAATGTTGCATATATTTGAAAAATAACAGCATATATATATACACACACATATACACATATATACACATACAAGTATATACATACACCTGTATGTGTGTGTAATACATATATATTTAATCTCTAGACAAAGCTTAGTGCAAATTTGGATTGTTAAAAACTATATTAGGACTTTTTAAGTTGCAAATGGCAGAAAAATCACTCAAACTGGTCCAAGCAAAACAGAAAAAGATTTTCACTTACATAATTGAAAAGTCCAGCAGATGTGTTTTAAAACACAGCTAGGCCTAGTATTCCAAATGATATCATCAAAGCTTGTTCTTTCTCCACCTCTAGGCTTTTTCTCTTTTTATTATTGTTCACTTGATTTTTATTCTCCACCTGGTGGCCACTGTTGCAGTGTAAGGAGGTCTTCTAGTTTCACTTTACCAACACTGTCCTAGAATTGTATATCAAGATTCCTGAGCTAATCACTATAGGTCAGAGAATGTGATGTTCTGATTGGCTAGATAATTCATAAATCACTCCTAGAATCTTAAATCTACATGAACCTCATGAACTAAAAGTGAGGAGGGGGACTACCCATGGAAAATAAAGAAGTGTGAGTATATGCTGAACCAGCAAAAATAAGTTTGCCAACTGTGTAATCCCCATGAAATAACCATTGCCATCCCAGGGACCATGGTACATGGGTTGGATATACTGTTGTAAAGATTATACAATGAAAGATATGTATCCCTGCCTTGTTCTTACAGCTTATTATTGGCTTATTCATTTATTCAGCAAGAATTGAGTGTCTACTGTGTATGATTTTTTTGTACTAAGGGATTCAAATTAACCAAGACATTGTTTCTGCTCTCCAGGATTCCAAACCTAGTGGGAAAACAAAATTGCTGAGTGATAAACCAAGTACTATGAAAGTACAAAGGAAAATGTAACCAACTGTACAAAGAATGTTAAAGAGATCACAGGCACAGTGATACTTGAACAAGGACTTAAATGAATAAGAATTTTCAGCCAGAATGAAAAAATAAAAACAGCAATGACTAAAATACCTAAATAATTACTGCTGTATGATAGAGGAAGCTCATGAAGTTCAGGAGGGAAAACTCTGAGTACTCACACATACCACAGCCATAAACACCAATGCGGTGAGGGGGTCAGGCCCAGTTTAAAGTATTATGGGGATTTAGAGAAAAATCCTATACAACATTTCAGAGCACTGTTTGATAGTGCAACTTTTCTCAAGAGCTGTTTAGCAAGAGATAAGACAATTAAAAAAGGAAGAAAAAAAGAGTCCACCAATGACTTGGTGAGAGAGAGGAATGGGAAGAAATTCAGATTATTGCAGTGATGTCTTTGGGAGCAGAGAACTGAACCATTTCCATCTCTTGACTTATAAGGAAAAAGAAGACATCAGAAAAATTTTGTGTGATTCTTACAATCCAAAAGAGACCTAACATTAGTAGCACCTAGAAATAGGATGTCAAGAATATTAAATAAGTTTTAAAGTCTTAAATTCAAGATTCATTTTCTTATTTTTCAAAATTAACAATGAGCCTTATTCTAAAAAGCAGTTTTTAAGTAGCTATTATGTACTGGCAAAGGGGTGAGTGAGCATAGGCTCTATAGGTTTTTTCTTCTATATAGATAATAGCTTTGATAAAGACATAGATATATTTCTTTCTATAACTCATTCAAATCCGTATGTATACATACATATTACACACTGAATGTCATATTTGGATGATTTTCCAGGTCACAGCAATTTTAATACTTTATACATTTCTTTGTGATGAGCTAAAGAAAGGGTCTTTTTAATGCATTCACAGTGGGAAGAAAGATTTTTTAAAAACTTTATCAATTTTGGTACTTAACTATGTAATTCACACCTTTGTTATTCACAAGAGGTATTGAATCTTTAATAACACTATCAATGAAAAGGCATGAACCTGTCTGCATTTTGTAACAAAAAGGAAAATATATAAATAGCTTGCCATTGTTTGGTAAATTCTACTGCTCAGTTATGGGGAAGCTAAATAATCCATAGTCCATGTGAACAAGTTAGAAAAGAGCCTTTAATGAGCTACAGAGGGAAGTATTTTCAGAGTACTATACTCATTTTCATAAATGTTGCTGGAGAGGCAATTGCTCAAATATAATTCTCCCATTAGGAGGTTAAGAGAGATAATAACAGCTTAACACAGAAGGAAATAACAAAAGAACTAAGATGTCAAATATGATCAGATCTGTCTTTGCCATATAAATTCAAACAATAAAATTGCTATGTAATTATTTCAAAAATCTGCTTATTTTATTTTTCAATAGTAAATTCTTCAAGCAAGGGTCTGCCAGTTCATCTGGGCTTCAGATCACCCATAGTATTTGCATCAGGAGGGGAGCTCATTAAGAGGGAAAAGGCAATTTCAGATCTATGCTTATTATTGCCATCCTAAATGATATTCATAGAAATGATACAAAGTTTAGAGTTGTATATGTGGAACATTGAATGAAAAACTCAATTTGAAATAATATGAGTATTCTTATCCTTCTTATTTTTAAAATTTATTTCTCTGTTTCTTAATAGCTAACTTTTGTTCCATCATAAAGCTATCCAAGTGTAGATAAATGAAAGTAGCATTCAGTAAAATGACCTGATGGCTTACATCAACTCTTGACAGTAATTATGTGACTCTTGGAAGTGATGAAATGGTGCAGTAATAAGATGATATTTCAATAGGCAACCCAGAAAAAAAAAAAAAAAGGCAACCCAGGAGGCCTAAAGCCTGCCTTGATGGTGATTATACTGCTCTTCCTTTAGAAGTCCCTGAGGAAAATTAATGTACAGAGAACTATGACAAAGTAAGGAATAGTAAGGAATTATTCACTCAGAATTTGGACCCAAAACCCATTGAAAAATTGGTTTCTGTTCTGTACCTTATGGAAAACTCATTTTTTTTTCCTTATTCTAGAGATACACTAGAGTCTTGACCAATGGCAGGTAAGATGCAAAGTCAGACCTCTAATCATTACCCCTTCCCTGCTCCTGATGTAAAATACCATGGATTAGTCTTGCCTGTTTTTTTAATTTTATATATGTAGATTCGTAGACAATGTTTTATATCTGGCTTTTTATGCTCAACATTGTTTTTGTGAATCTATCCATTTAAAACACTCTATAGTATTCTGTTCAGCAAATATATTTATTTTTCCATTTTACTATTGATGGATATTTGAGCTATTTCCATAGTAAGAATATCCTCCTCTGAACATTCCTTACATGTCTTTTGGTGGTCAAATACATGCACTTCTGTTGCTTATTTATTTAGAGATGGCACAGGAAGATTCCCAAAGGGGGAAATTGACTCCCCAGTTTGGGGCTCATATTGGTGGGTTTTCTTCTCGTCCTGACCTTAGTTCCTTAATTCTGCACTGTTTTTAGCTGTTTTGTGCCTTAAAATAGATTTTATTTTTTAACATTTTCTATACTTTCTCAAGGAATGAGGTTCAATTTGCCATTACCAAAAGTGGAACTCTCGAAGCGCATCCTCTTTACTGATTTCAACCTATCAACATCAAGTTTCAGGTTCAATTCTGCATGGCAAATAGGATTATATTTTGTTCTGAATTTCCTTAGTTCAGAAGTAATATTTATTTTTCTCCTCTTCTGTATTACTATCAAAATTTGGGTACCACATTGCTAATTTAATTAGGCATGGCTGAACATAGAGTGGGATTCAATAAACATTTGATCAATAGATGCAAAACAACACCAAGTTACCAGAAGGAAAAAAGAACATATTACTGGCTATAGCTACCAGAACGTCTACATCAAAAGTGAAAATAAGTCAGTGGCTTTGTTTATACAATGCCAAATATTTAGATTTGGTGAGATTCCCAAATAATCTACTGGGTTTTTATTCTTATATGAATCTTTGGCATCGTGTACACAACCACATGGAAACTGTGTTCCTTGTTAAGAATTTCTCTACATCGTTAATGAGGAACATAGTTGGAAGACTTGGCTGAAGTCCATGCTAATCACATTACCATGGATAATAAAGAGTAAGCTGAGTGTTTGTTTTTAAAGTTCTACTTCTTGTGTTTCATTTTGCCTACATCCTGTTCATATTACCATCACTTGAGTAAAGAACTAAAACTTCTCAGTCCTCTTTATGTGTTATCTGCTTAGAAATGTATGTCAGTTAAGAACCTGCTCCCCACCCTGATGTCCTACTATTTGAGCTAGATTGGTTACTTCCTACCTATGCTTAAACCTCAGTTCTGGCTCTAAGTCAGAATATTTGGATAAGGATTATAATAAAATAATGTATCTCACTTAGGAACAAGAGATAATACATATCAGAGTCACCTGGAAAGACTTTATTAAATAAGAATTCTCATTCCCATTTCTTTCATCATTCCTTGGGATATATCAGAATCTACACCTCCCATTATCCACTAGCCTATTGAGACTTACCACCTTAGGAAATACTGGTTCAATAGTACAGTCTTATTTGCTTTTGTTTCCTATAACTACTGCTCTATCTCTCTATGACTGTTCAATTCCATCTGGATTCATAGCTTAACTTTTCATATCCAGTGTCTCTTAACTTTGTACCTCCTTCCGAGCAACTTGATCTCTTAGATATTTGACACTGCTTGCTAAAATCTAAGTTTCCCATCTAATTCGCTTGGCCTATGCCAGTAGTTCTCAGACTACCATCTGGAAGTTTTATTAAAGCATTGATTTCTGGACTCCATTCCCAGAGTTTCTGTAATAATAAGTCTGGGTTAGGCTCAAAACGTTGTGTTTCTAGCAAGTTCCTAGGTGAAACTGATGCTTCTGGTTTGGGAATCATACATTGAGAACCACTAGCTGATGTTGATCCCCCAGACTTTGAATTCATTCTACCTAAGTTCAATTCCCTATGGTTCATCCCCTATATGAATCTCCAATGTTATTAGTTCTAATTCTTATCTGTATTTATAGCCTACTCTTCCCCTACTAACTGAATTCCTGGTTCTGACTCTGTTTATTTCAAACCCTAAAGAACAACCAGAGTTCTGTTAACTGATTTGATTGATTGATTGAATGAATGATTAATTGGTTTATTTATTCATCCCATCATTCATTACATATTTAATGCCTTGTATGTGATAGACATTGTCTATGCAAAGTGAAAAAAGTATATTCTGTATTTTTTTAATTTTATTTTATTATGTTATGTTAATCACCATACATTACATCATTAGTTTTTGACGTAGTGTTCCATGATTCATTGTTTGCATATAACACCCAGTGCTCCATTCAATACATGCCCTCTTTAATACCCATCACCAGGCCAACCCATCCCCCCACCTACCTCCCCTCTAGAACCCTCAGTTTGTTTCTCAGAGTCCATAGTCTCTCATGGATTAAGGAGTTTATAGTTTAAGAAAGAGAGATCACTGAGTAAGCTGATAATGACAATACAATAACACTAAGTTTTATGATAGTGTTAAGCATTGGGTTCTATAAAAACACAAAGATAAGAGATCTAACCCTGACTACATGGGAGCAGAGAAGGCTTCTAGAAAGAGATGGTGCCTAAATTGAGCCCTGAATTACCAGTTGGGTTATCCAGCTGATGAATTAAAGACAAAGCACTTGGAGAAGATGGAGCATACACAAATAGCTGTGAAGAACTTAAGAATCTCAGTGTGGTTGACCAAAGGTGAAAAGATACAAGTCTTTAAAGAATATGAGGCTGAGGAATTAAGCAAGACCAAATATACAGGATTATTTAGGCCAACCAAGTGAGTATGGAGTTCTGAGGAATCACTGAAAGATTTTAAGCAAATGATCTGGGATCTTCTTTATATTTTTAGAATTGGAAAGTGGTGAATAACACTACTCATAGGGAAATAGGCAGTGATCTAGGCTAATGATAATAAGAAAGTAAACCAATATATTGAAAACCAATAGGCAGAGAACTATAGACATTTTTACAAACTTTTTATGAAACAATATTTATACAACTTCATAGTATAGAAGAGAAAACCACATAGAATTATTTAACTATCTTATGGCAGATCCAACTGGCACACCAGGAGGAAAAATTGAAGAGCTAGTTAGGCAAAAGAATGAGGGTTAAAGAAAAAATTTTCTAGGAATGGAAAGTAAGAAACATGATTTCTTATGTTCAACTACTGGGTTCCCTATAAACATCTTTGAGTTTATTAGAATAAGCCAACTGAGGTAGTATTATTCCCTCATGATTTTCAAAATGTCAGCTGAGTACTAATCTGAAATTTTTACATCTGAACATTGACCTTTTACTTACATAAACATCTTCATACTTAGTTATATTCATGTATTAGTTTTTGATAATTAGTTGCTGTTGTATAAATTACTACAAATTTAACAACTTAAAACAGTATAAACTTATTACCTGTTCTAAAGATAAAAATTGGGTTGGCTTGGCTGATTTTCTTGGCAAATACCTCCCTCACCCCCAAATGAGGTATTGGTCAGCCAGGCTCTTACTGGGAGGCTCTGAGAAGAACCCATTTCCAAAGTCATTCAGGTTGTTAGCAAATCCAGTTTTGTGGTTGTAGGACTGAAGTTCCTATTTACTTGCTGGCTATCAGTTGGGAGCTTCTCTTAGCCCCTAGAGATGTCTCTCAAGTCCTTGCATGTTTGCCATTACATCTCACGGCCATCAAGTCACATTGAATCTTTTTCATGCTTGGGATGTCTCTGATTTCTTCTGCCACATCTCTTCTGCCTCCAGACCAAGAAAGTTCTGTGCTTTAGGGCTCAGGTGATTCTATGGTCTGTAACCTTAATTACATCTACAAAATCCTTTTTGTCACATATAATTAACATATTCACGGTAATGGGGACATCTTGAGCTGTGATTCTGCCTACCACAGTTCATATTAAGGTTTTCCATTTACTAAGATAAACAAAAATTATAGTCTAGTGTGAATGGCCTATGCCATTTACCACTGTCATACAGAATGTTTCTGTTTCTCCCCTAATAATTAGCACAAAGAACCTCCATAAATAGCCCACATCAGGTTAACTGCTAAAAGATTTGCTCCTTGCTTCTTTCTTTCTCCTCCTCTTCTATCACTCCATTTGTCAAAATTAGGGTCTTTAGTATAAGTTAAAATACATTTCTGTCAAAGCTATCCACAATAAATCAGTTGTTGATTTATGCTCTTCTTGAGCTAATGAACACACAGGATTAGCATGTATATTTGAAGGCATAATGGTACAGGGAAAGCCAAAGTTAATGGGAGAATCAGTGAAGATTATTTTGCTCACAGTTTTGCCATCCCCTCCCCATTGAAAGTCAATATTGCATGAAAAATAATTCAACTATTGATGATGTGGTTAATATACACTAAAAAGTCTACCAGGGGTTTCCAAATTTGCATTTAACTGAGAACTCCTTGGAAGATGTAATTGTATGTCTTTTATTGCAGTTACGCTGCTTTGCCTTCTAGCAGAGAGTTCTAATATATAAGATACATGGAAATGTGATTCTGATACCTAATGTGAAAAGGAAATGTGATGGCAGATACCAATAGGAAATTAAATTAGCATTAATTTTTACTAAAATTTTGTTCAGGGAACCAATTTTTTAGGTCTTATGATTAAAGATTTGCATTTTTGCATTTGGTATAATTGCAAGTCTTATTGTTTTGTTTTCCTAAAAATACATATTGGAGTAGAGTTTAGGCTTGGATCGTTATATTTCTTCTTCAAGACTTATTACACACATTCCTCATTCTGAAATACTTGAATTATCATGTGTTATTTTCTTTTAGTGTTATAGAAAAGATGGAAGCACAGCCATATTGGTGATTTGGAAGAATTCGGCAAGGCAAATGATTATCAGAATATTTCTCCTATCTTTTTGGCCTTTTCCTAGTTCTTTTCGTTTTAATTTCTGGAAAAGAAGAAGAAGTTCATTATCTGTAAGCCCAAACCTTGTGATGTCAGAGACAGAGACATATGTAGGATATCAAGGGGATGAAAAGTACTATGCCCCAAATTAAAAAAATAATAGTAATTAAAAAAAAATTTTTTTAATTGTGCTTTAAGTATAGAGAATATTACAATCCAAGTGGAGATGATGTCTTCTGATACCAGAAAGCTGTCTGGTCTCTAACCTTCCTCCCTTCCCATATTATGAATTGTACAGGAGGTATAAAATAAAACCTATCTTTAGGTCCCAGCCACAGAGGATGTTAGGGCTGTTGCTTCTCTAGATCTGCTATATGCTAATGTAAGGAGACATCACTTACGATGCCTAAATAAGACGAAAAGTAGACTTCAGTATTACAGTTGCTACCTATGCCTTTTTCAGGCCCTGTTTTTCTCTCTAGTTTCATCATGTCACTTATCCTCATAGATCACACTCATGAACATGAACTATTTTACTCTCTGCTTCAGTCAGTGCTTGTACCTCCACTACCAACCCAACTGCCAACGCAATAACCATTCTTCTCCAAGAGATCTCCAGGTTCCTAGAAAACCCTCCTCCACCACTGGAAGGACAAGCTGTTTTTCTCTCAAACTCACCACATATAGCTAGATATGAGAACCTTATACTTCATAACAGTCAACTTTACTTCCTACCACAAAGTTTTACAAATATATGAGTGGGGTTTTCAATGCTAAGCTGATGACAATTTTAAAGTGTGGCTAGGCTTTCTTATGCAGTAGTGGCTTTAGAAAGGATGTTAGTGATCACTGAAACTCATTTACCTCTGCCACTTAGTACCTCGTAGACCAGACCAAGTATTCCATCTTACTCACTCTCACTTTCTTATTGCATAAAAACTGGAATATTGCCATCTGCACAGTGTTCCTATACAAAACAAATGAAGATATGTTTCTAAAATACCTTCCATACTGCCAGATGTGTAGCAGATATATACGAAATATTAGTTTTCTTTCATTAATTCTCCCTTTGTTGTTTTTGTCAGGTTTGCATTCTTATTTTCTCAGTCATTCATTCTCTCTGGGCAATTTACATCCATGTGACACATTTTATCCTCCCACAAATCAAGGCCAGAAAAGATAGACACCCTAATTTTGAATTCCCTATTAATCAAGTTAACTCAAGTTAGTCACAAGTCATAGGCCTAGAAGGTAAATCTTTCTTTATTTAATATGTCATGATAAACAAGTCGAAAGTCAGTGATTCAAATCCAAATGCAACATGGTGTTATATTTTTGAAGTCCTTCAGACTAAGGTATAGTTTGACATTCAACTTGACAGCTTCATAACCCAAGTCTTTAGAAGACATTTTGTGGTATTGTAGTTTTTGTAGAAAACTTGTTTCAACTCATCACACATACCCCTTAATTAAAAAATCTCTCTCTCCGTTATATATAAATGTAGAAGACTTCAAGAAAGATGACACTTACCTAATGCCTCCATATAGCCAAAAGAATAGATTGTCCTCTTAGTACCAGAATTAGCTACTACTCCATCAAAGAAAATTACATTGGCATAGCACTTTGCAATTTGTAAATACTTTCCCATCCATTACTCATTTGATCTTCTCAACAGTTTATAAGACAGTCAGAAAAGACACATTTATCAACAACTTGCATATGAGGAAGTTGAGGCTAAGAGATGTTATGTTGCTTACCCAAGATCATGTAACTAATCCAGAAGCCAGTGTTCAAAGCCAAGCCTGACTAAGGACAGAGCCCAAGCTCCTCACCATTATGACCAGGAGACACCCAAATGTCCTTATTCAAAATGCGGTGCTCTTTGCTCTAATCTGTGTTGCATTTTTTGTTTATTATTTTTAAGTATGAGGAAGAGTTCTTTATTGTTTGTTTTACTTGAGGTTCTATGCATAATACTTTGAACTATGTATTCTGCAATATGTAAACTATTTCATATTTCTGCTTACATTTGTGTAGATTTTGCAATTTTTTTTATTATTCTTTTGTTATTGGCATGTAGATAAGTTAGTGACTTTATTCTGAAAGCCAGTGGATGATGAATGCACCAACATTCCAGTTGAGTCAGTTATTCCTAGATACTCCAGGAAACACAGGTTGTATAGAAATACCTCAATCCCCGACTTGCGCTAAAGATGCCTATGCAAAAAGGTAGTTGAGTAGGAGTAATTTATTTTTATTGACTTTTATTTATTTTTTGTTTGTTCCAAGTTTTTATTTAAATTCCAGTTAGTCAGGGGCACCTGGGTGGCTCAGTTGGTTAGGCGTCCGACTTGATTTTGGCTCAGGTCACGATCTCAGGGTCCTGAGATCAGGGTCCTGAGATCAAGCCCCACACCGGGCTCCGCCCTCAGGGCAGAGTCAGCTTGGAATTTTCTCTCTCCTTCTCCTTCTTCCCCTTCCCCCACATGCTCCCTTTCTCTCTTTCTCTCTTTCTCAAATAAACAAATAAATAAAATCTTAAATATATACATTTGTATATATATTTAAATTCCACTAAGTCAAAGAGGTTGCTGCCTGCATTCTCTTCTAGGATTTTGATGGTTTCCTGTCTCATATTTAGGTCTTTCATCCATTTGGAATTTATTTTTGTGTATGGTGTAAGAAAGTGGTCCAGTTTCATTGGTCTGCATGTGGCTATCCAGTTTTCCCATCACCATTTGTTGAAGACACTGTCTTTTTTCCATTGGATATTCTTTCCTGCTTTGCTGAAGATTAGTTGACCATATAGTTATGAGTCCATTTCTGGGTTCTCTATTTTGTTCCATTGATCTATGAGTCTGTTTTTGTGCCATTACCACACTGTCCTGATGATTACAGCTTTGTAATACAGCTTGAAGTCTGGGATTGTGATGCCTCTAGTTTGGTTTTCTTTTTCAACATTCCTTTGGCTCTTCAGGGTCTTTTCTGGTTTCATACAAATTTTAGGATTGTTTGTTCTAGCCCTGTGGAAAATGCTGGTGGTTTTTGATAGGGAGTGCATTAAATGTGTAGATTGCCTTGGGTAGTATAGATATTTAACAGAATTTATTCTTCCAATCCATGAGCATGGGATGTTTTTCCATTTCTTTGTATCCTCTTCAGTTTCTTTCTTAAGTGTTCTATAGTTTTCAGAGTACAGATCTTTTACCTCTTTGGTTAGGCTTATTCCTTGGTATCTTACGGTTTTGGGTGTAATTGTAAATGGGATAGATTCCTTGATTTCTCTTTCTGCTGCTTCATTATTGGTATAGAGGTAATTTAAAGCTTAAATGAAGGAACAATTTTGTTTTAAAAGAATTCTTGCTTGATGAAGATGCTAATGGGATTCTACATGATTAATTCTGATAAAATATATTAGAGAACCTAGGCTACTAATCACATCAATAAAGGCTGTTTCTACTTTTCAGTTGTATGTTTCCATTTATAGAAACTTACCTTAAAATATAAAATTAAAATAACTATTAACTCCAATTTCTTATTTTTTAAATGTAGAACTTAAGGCTTCCCAGAGATTATATTAATTTCCCCAAAATCATACAGCTAGTTAATGGTAAAAAGATATTAGAACTCTGTCTAACTCTGTCTCTTAATCTAGTATTCTTTCCACTACTACAGATTCCCTTAATATTTGAATCTCCAATATTTCCTGAGAAAATAAAAGTTGTGTCTCTAACAGAATGAGAAATTTGTATTTTTATCTGCATTTTACAATTTACTTCAAGTTATACTATAGTTCTTTCAGGATCCTGGTTTCAGACCTTGTCCTATATTTCTCTTAAGAGCTTACTACTTGTAAAATTAAGCCTTGAAAGACCAGAAATAAACTTGACATCTAAGGCGAGAAAGGGAAAAAAAAAAAGCCTGGCATTCATTCCAAGACACGGTAGTGTAATAGCCAAAATGATGAGATAACTGTCAGAAGCCAATAGGGATCTTAAATTGAGATTTATTCTTTGAAGGCCTGACTATACTCTTATGGTGCTCTCAAAATCAGTAGTGTCTTATGAGTTATCACAGCCTGAGACTTGCTTTGAATGATCTCACCAAGACTTTCAAACAGACTGATTTCTTCCAGTGCTCACTCGTGTCCTATGGCGATTAAGAGATATTGAAAAGAAAAGGTTTCTCTCCTTGACAAATGGTTGGTTATTGAGGAAAGAATTTTTTTGTCTTTATGTAGTTATACCTTAGAGCATACATTGCATGCTAAGTTTCAGGGCTGAAAAAGTACTAATGGTCTTCCACATTTCAATTTTATACCATAAAATTGAGGTTGCTAACAAAATGCATAGCATCACTGACTCTATCAGCTCCTAGGCTTTTATGATATCTATATTCTGTAGGTTTTTATATTTGAAGATTTCTCAATGAAGGATAATAGTGTGACCGTTCCATTAAATAATAAGCATTGCTGTAAGGCCCCTGAATAGGTAAGGTTCTATTTAAATGCTAATTATCATCATTATAAACCGTTTGGGATGCAACTAAGTGTGGATACCCTGAAATAAAATCTTTTTATCTAAAACAGAGGATAAAAACCGTGGGTAAAACTTACTGGCTCTTGTAGGTATCAACCTGAGACAACCCTCAATTAGAAATTCTCTTCGTACAAATGCAGCAAAAAGGGGTATAACGAGTAGGTCAAATAGGTAACAAACTACGTGGTATATATTGAATAAGGATCTCCTCTCACCACATCTACACACATGCACAGCTCTTGTCCAGAAATGATGGCTTTAAAGAACTGTGACTGCTGCCTGACCTTCTGCCAATGCATGTAGTCACTGAATCTTTCTAGATTGCCTATTGTGTATCTTGCAGTGAAGGGATAGACAAATAAATAAAAAATAAGCACTGCTTTCAAGAAGATAGGGTAGATAAAGAAGAGATATTCAAAAGGAAGAAGAGAAAAACATAAGAGATACAGATAAAGTAGAGAGATATTAACATCTAACTGTTGGAGGAGTGGACATGGGAGAAGATAAATTAGAGAAGTTATATTTGAATCTGCCCCTAAAGGATGGACAGTATCTGGACACACAGAAATGTGGAGAACAGGCATTCCAGGATAAAGAAATTAGGTGAATTAGAAAGTTGTTTCCTAATAATGTCCAAATACCTCTTGAATGTGTACCTACTAATTAATGGCAGGTCACTAAGATTAATTTACTAGATTCAACAATAAGATACGTAGATGAGTCAAGGAGGGTTGGTGCCTTCAACAGGTATCACAGGTAAGCTTTTGGCAAAAGTTGGAGACACTGAGCTATTTCTTCTTTGATTCCCTATGCTATACTCATCAGTCTGAGTTTCTACCTTGATTATCCCATAGCAGTGGTTTTTTCAAGGTGATCCTGTGACTTTAATTATGATCTCAAATCCTTATCTTTGGCACAGACCTCTCTCCTGTACTCTAGACCTAAATATCCAAATACCTATTTGGCTTTCTCACTTGAATAACTAAAGGAGTCTCCAACTCAAAATATCCAGCACCAAATTTGCAATCAAAGCATTATTCTCATCCAATATTTCTCTTCTCAGAAGTGGTACCACCATTTACCCAGATTCACATTTTAGGGTCAGCCTTTGTAATTCCTAATCTCTCACTCCTATATCCAATTATACCAAGTCTTTCTATTGTAACTCATAAATACCTTCCAAATTTACCCACAATCCTCTACCCTATTTCTATCCTTTTAGTTTGAGCTACTAATACTCTCTGTACAGACCTCCCAAAATTTTGTTTTCTTCGCATCTAATCAGTTTTCTACTTTGCTTCTAGGGTGATTGTCCCAGAATATACAACCAATTATGTTACTCTCTGGTGTATTATTGTATTAATCTCACCCCACCCCATGAATCGTGCCTCTTGGTATCCATAAACCTAGGTAGTCTGCTCCTACCCCAGTTTGGGGTTTGGACAGGTAACTAAATTTAGCCAAAGAGAAATCAACTAATATGACACATATGGAAAGTACTTGTTCATTTAGACCTGCCCTCTAGAGCACTGTCATGTGAAGAAGCCCAAGATAGGAGTAGGGGGAAAGAGATAGATGCAGTCAGTGTATAAATATTTGGGTTATTCAAGATCCTTACTAAATATTGTCTCATTTTTCTAGCCATTATGACTAGAAAAACAATTCAATACAAGTATTATAACAGTGATGTCAGATTAATGATGACACCTTTATTGATTGATTGGCTAACTCATTCATTCATCTGTTTATTTCATTCATATAGTAACCATTTATTTAACCATTTATTAAATGTTTACCACGTGTCAGGCATTGTAGGAGCAGAGAAAAGAAATAAGACAGCCTCTTCTAAAAAGTATATAAGTAACAAGTAGATAGATTGGTTACATTCATGGACACAGAGGAAAATCCTAGATCTTAATATAAAATAATCACTGTAAGATGTGATTTATTTAACTTTTCTAGCTTTTTCCCAATATAGTAACACAATACATTTCACTATATAAAGTATATATCATACCTCTTCATAAACAATTCCAAGCTATATTAAGAAAGTTATAGTTTTTAAACAATTCCAAGCTATATTAAGAAAGTTATAGTTTCTAAAATAGTGGTAATCAATTATAAAGGAGTGGTCACAGGAAAGCCACATATTCTTCCCAAATTTCAAGAGTATTATAAAGTCTGATGTGTTAGTGTTCAAGAAATTAGCTGATCTCCTCTGATGAAATTTCTTTAATGCAAACTACATGTGTCATTACTTTTACTGTAACTAAAAAAAAAAAAAAAATTCAACTTTCAAAGTTAATTGCAGGCTCTCTAAGTTCTGTATGAAGAATGTTGAGAGTTCTGTCTAATTTGAATGCAAGGAAGTGCCAAAAAAGTTATGGGTAGGGTACTATATTACACTTGGTGTTGTGGTGCATATCCAAGTTATTATATGTTTTAGTTTTATTTCCTAAGATTGCTCAAGATGCCTTTCTTCCGAAGAGAATAGGAAAGAAAGGTAAAGTTAAAACAACATATAGATTTCACTAAAATCAGTTGCAATCAGTTCTTTCAGCTACATGATGGTAGGGGACTTAAGGTTGGTATATTTATTTTGCATTTAGAATGCTGTAAGCTACATGTTGTGTGTTGGATTTCATAACAGTGAGCACATCCTTTTCAATGGCTATTTGCTGTGTGGTAGTAGTGTAGGAGTGTTATGCAAGTTTTAACTTGGTCAAAACCTACTGTAAAAATTTTGAATTAATGTATCATTGAGTGCATTGAGAGTAGGTTTTAGAGTTGAGCTGTCATGTTTATTACTATCCCACTTATAGCATCTGAATTAACCACGTATTAAAAGTCCCTTGATGTTTTTGCTTAAAAATATTCTAACCATACATAATAGTCTATGCTGGTTATTTTATAACAACTTTAATTATATAGTTCCAAATGTATTATGCCTTTTTTTCTAAAATTTATATTTTGACATTATGATGTAAGAATCTAGTAGCAGATTCATTTTAAAGAATAAAATATGCAGGGGAGCCTGGGTGGCTCAGTCCTTAAGCATCTGCCTTCGGCTCAGGTCATGATCCCAGGGTCCTGGGATCCAGCCCTGCATCAGACTACTTGCTCAGTGGGAAGCCTGCTTCTCCCTCTCCCACTCCCCCTGCTCGTGTTCCCTCTCTTGCTCTTTCTTTGTCAAATAAATAAATAAAATCTTTAAAGAAAATTTTTTTAAAGGAATAAAATATGCATGGAGTTTTGTATGAAAAAATTATAACAGTGAAAGAAATATATGCCCACTTGATCTAGCATATTAATCTTAACCTTTCTTCCAGTTGTACTTTAGATTGTTATTCAGCTAGTGAACTTACATCAAGTAATGGGTGGATAAATTCTGAATGATGTTGAGGGCATTTTACATTGTTCTGTGTCTATTACTATTCCACAGTGCCCATTTTTAAATATCTGTATATAGAAATTAAATTTAGTTTAAATTTAGTTTTTAAAAAGAAAGAAATTAAATTTAGTTTAAAAATATTGATTGCTTGTTATAGGGCAAATGCTGTGTTAGTACAAAGGATCTAAGCTGAATAATGCATTTGTTCTGTTATTATGAAATTCTTAGCCTTTTAAGGAAGACAAACAAGCAAATCAACAGCTTCAAAAGGCATCTAACTAGTCAGGAAATTCAGTCAACTGTTTCCTGAATATATGTTCAGAATTGGACCATTTCTCACTATATGCACCACTACCATCCTGATCCCAATTACTCTTCTCTCTCACCTGGACCATCACAATACAGCTCTAATTCATCTCTTTCTTTCCATTCTTGCTCCTCTTAACCCTTCATTCTGTTTTCAACAAAGCAACAAAAGTCATTTTTTTTAAAAAAGCTGATTGTGTTACTCCTATTCTCAAAATGTTCCAGTGGTTCCCTAGCTCAATTGCAATAAAAGTCAAAACACAGTCACTTAAAAGGCCATACTTCACCTGATCCCTGCCAACACTCTGACATGAACTCCTATTAGTCTCCTGGTTTACTCTGTTCCAGTCACAATGGCCTCCTTGCTGTTCCTTTAACACTCCAAGCCTGCTCAACTTCAGACCTTTGCACTTGCTGTTCCTTTGCCTGGAACATTCTTTCCCCACCTAGGCACACGGCTGTCATCCTCACTCCATCCAATCTCAGATATCACCTCCTCAGTGAGGGCTTTCCTGACCATCTTAGAACAAATAGCAACTCTTACTCTTAGAGCTTCTCCTGTTTTCTTTACTCTGCTATAGTTCCTACACTTCCCTTCTCACTCTCTGACAAACCACTTATTCAAATGGTTTGTTAATGTTAACTGTCTTGTCCTACTGTATGTATATTCATGAGTGTATATTGCTTAATACAGTGTATTTTTTTTTTAATTTTTACTATCCCTTCTTCCACTGTTTTTGCTTGTTATATTTATTTGGTAAAACTTTCCTTTAAAAAAAATCTTTCTGGGGGTATCTGGGTGGCTCAGTCTGTTAAGAGTCTGCCTTTGGCTCAGATCATGATCCCAAGGTCCTGGGATGGGGCTCTGTGTCAGGCTCCTTGCTCAGTGGGAGTCTGCTTCTCCCTCTCCCTCTGCCCTTCCCCCTTCTCATGCTCTCTCTCAAACAAATAAAATCTTTTAAAAAACAATTTAAAAAAAACCTTTCTGTGAAAATCTCTCTTTTAATACTGGTCTTAACTACAGTCACATTTATTATCATACTTATCTTAGATTTTACTACTTTCTGGTTTCTATAGTCTTTCTACTTTACTGATTTTTTTTTTTTTTTTTTTTTTTTTTTTGCTATTTCCTTGTATCTTTTGTATATAGACTAAACATTCTTTGTTTTTTCTTCAGTGATTTGAGCAATATACATTCTGTTCTTGGCTCTGGATTATGGTCATCTTTACATTTTTATAAACCATTATTGAACCTTTTTTCTCTGCTTATTATGAGGGAAGCAGGATCCCAGGCTTTGACCAAGCTATGACTACTGATGTGTAGCCATCTCCAGTTTTCTTTGCAAGAGAAACTATGCTTTAGGTGGTTGGCATAAGGAGTTCTGTGGACAGAGGAGCACAAAAAATCATCCATATGGAAAGGGGAAAACTTTTAGCATAGCCTGGGCTCAGCCTAGTCCCAGACTCCTCCTAGGAGTCTCACTTCTGAAACCTTTGGCAGAAGCGGCTATGCATTGGAGTCACAGTTATTCTTTATACGGCAGCGTGTCTGGTTCTCGAATGTTCAAATATGGCACATAACTGAGGAGAGGGAATTTTTCCTGCTTTGACACGAAGCAAAGCACAACACTGGAATTTGAAGACCAGAGGAATTCACAGAGCTGAGTCTGTTTCCTAAGATTGCTCAAGATGCCTTTCTTCCGAAGAGAATAGGAAAGAAAGGTAAAGTTAAAACAACATATAGATTTCACTAAAATCAGTTGCAATCAGTTCTTTCAGCTACATGATGGTAGGGGACTTAAGGTTGGTATATTTATTTTGCATTTAGAATGCTGTTCATGGATGTGCAGCGACCTCTGGTGATAATCACCTTGGATGTCACGTGGGTACTCCCAAAAGAGACCTGGTGTGGTGTCTTGTAAGGCCTGTGCTAATGAGAGAGTAATGAGCAGAACTGAAACAGATGCTGTTGAACTGCCATAGAGCAACTGAAAAGAAGTATCTGTGAGTGTGTGTGATATAGTAGTTCTGAGCGTCCTAGAAATTACTGGAGTAGGTTTTTCCAGGAGATACAGGCCTTAAATTAGTAGGCACGGTTGTGGAAAGATAACTTATATAATTAAATCCAAGAAACATATCAAAACTTTGGACTCCCCTGATTGAAAGCAAGGACTTTAATATGCTTTTATTTCCCACTCCTTAATATTTTCTAATATGATCTGGAATTAGATACATGGATTTTTATTAATACATTTTTCTTATTCTTATTAAAGATCTTGTCTTTCAAGAATAATTTTCAGTCTTGCAATTTAATTTTGCTGTATCACCACTCTGATTTGAAAGAAACCTATACATTTTGCTGGTAATAATGTTCTCTGGAGTTCTATTATACTACAATTCCTTTGTTTCTGTCTTTTTATTTTCCATTCATTTCTTCTAGAGTATATCTTTGTGTAAGACCCCATGATGTGGGCACCTGGGTGGCTCAGTTGGTTAAGCGACTGCCTTCGGCTCAGGTCATGATCCTGGAGGCCCTGGATCGAGTCCCGCATCGGGCTCCCTGCTCAGCAGGGAGTCTGCTTCTTCCTCTGACCCTCCCGACCCTGCCCCCCTCTCATGCTCTCTCTCTCTCAGTCTCTCTCTCTCAAATAAATAAATAAAATCTTGAAAGAAAAAAAAAAAAAAAAAGACCCCATGATGTGTGTGTAATTTGAGCCTCTGACTATCTTGATAATTTCCTCTCATTACTTTTAGATATTAATAAAAGCTTGGCTTGGTGGTCTCTAACATTTTTATTCTCCACTGAACCTCAGAAGCTTACAGCTAACTGCCTACTGGTTATCTCCACTTGAATGTTTAAAAGATATCTCAGGTTAGATAATGTAACTGCATCAGTGTGAAATTTCAGGGCCATAAAAATGACATTGTGGCTATACGGGAGAATATTTTAGTCCTTGGGAGGTACATAATTCTAGTTCTTAGGAGATACATAAAAGATGGAGGGCCATCTTTCCTTTGTGATATCAGATACAATATTAAATGTTGTGGCAGTTATGTAAATGTGCCCCCCAGATCTGTTGTGAAGAACATAACTGACTTCCCCAGTTGCTGCTCTTCTTGATCCATCCCCATGCTCAAGACAGGGACACATTTCCCATAGGCTTCTCCCAGCCATGACTCTGCACAATCAAGGTATTAATGCAAGCCCATTCCTACAAGGAATGAAATTTTTTAACAGGTAACTTTGGCTCAAGGACTTCCCACTGGCCAACACTTTCTTAGAACTATGCTGCCTTTTGGGACTCTTCCTCCCTAATCCTCCCTCCTTCTCCTTCTCCTTCACAGGAGTCTCAGGCTCACCCTCCCTTCCCTTGCTTCTTGCTTCTCCACTTTTATCTTTCAAAGTTCTCCCTTCTGGCTGGCCCATGGGCAGTTGCTTTTAAAGCCCCCAAGCACACTCCTGCCTCAGAGCCTTGCACCTTACAACTCCTCCCCTCTGGGACACTGTGTCAGATATCATTTTGGCTCACTCTTGGACTTTCTTCAAGCTCTGCTCAAAGATCGTCTTTTCAGAGAGGGCTTCTTGAGTCACTTATGAAAACTAGAACACCTATCTCCATATTCCCTTTCCACCTTACTGTGTTTTGTGTCTTTTCCTGATATTTGTCACTATATGATATATAGGTATTTGTTTGTTGTGTATCTTTCCCCCTTGAATGTAAGTCTCATGAGAGGAACAAGTTTTTTTCCCGTTTGCCTACTGTTGTATCCTCAGTGACTCTAACAGGGCTTAGCATATAGTACCCTCTCAATAAATAATTGTTCAGTAAATGAGTGGGAGCACAATGGGTTAGTTAAAACCCTATCCCCCCAAAATGCTACAGACTGTTATTCTATTGCCTTCTGTCATGCAAAGTCACCAAGGAAAAACCTAGAGTAAACATGATTTTTATCTTTTGTTTAACTTAGTTTCTTTCTTGGATGCTTGTAGGATATCTTCAATCACTAAAAATTTTTATAATTTCCCAATAAATGTTTAGATGTGGCTGAATGGTCCCACATAATAGATAAGTGATATTCATGAAGGAAAATTTGAGAGCCTTCTCTTAGTTCCTCCTTGGTTTCTGGTGTTGCTTTGTTTCAAAGTTCTGTGTTTGAGTTAACAGAGAATTATTTTCCTATCTAATCCATCTATATTAGTTTCCTATGGCTGCCATGACAAATTATCACAAATGTGGTGGCTTCACACAACAGGAGTTGATTCCCTCACAGTTCTGGAGGCTAGAAGTCCAAAATTAAGGTGTCAGCAGAGTTTCATTCTCTCTAGAAGCTCTAGGGGAAATTCTGTGCTTGGCTTCTTCTACTTCTGGTGGTTCTCGGCCACA
This sequence comes from Halichoerus grypus, assembly GCF_964656455.1. Taxonomy (NCBI): domain Eukaryota; kingdom Metazoa; phylum Chordata; class Mammalia; order Carnivora; family Phocidae; genus Halichoerus; species Halichoerus grypus. The sequence continues at coordinate 127,235,150 of NC_135716.1, read as the reverse complement.
TCATTCCAATTTCTGCCTCTGTCTTTATATCGCCTTCTCCTGTGTATGTCTCTGTCTCCTCCTCTTCTGTCTCTTATAAGGACATTTGCTATTGGATTAAAGGCCCACCCAGATCATCCAGAATGATCTCATCTTGAGATTCTTAATCACATCTACAAAACCCTTATATTCCAAATAAAATGATATTCACAGAATCTGAAGATTAGAAGATGGACATATCTTTTTGAGGCCACCATTCAAACCGCTGTGTTATCCATGCTGCAGTTAAGATCGTTTCCTTCAAAAGATTAGCAAATCACACATACATACACACACACACACACACACACATACACACACACACAAAAGATTAGCAAATCACTGATTTGTACTATTGTATATTGTGTACATATTTCAGTGCTCCTGTAAATTTGTGAGTATATGTATTTGTGATGTGTGTGTAAAAATGTATATGTGTGTTTTGTGGTTTTTGTGGATTTTTTTTGATATTTCAAAAGGAAGCTCAAGAGTACCCAACAACCTGTGTCTTCCGATTTAGATATTCAGGATGTGTATTAAATGATACAGCCAATTGTTTTTCAGGCAAAATTTCTCCCTAGTTTTCTGCTATCAGCTAGAAAATTTTGATATAATAATTTTATATATTTTAATATGCTGTATGGAATATTATCAAAGTAGCATAATAAATATAAATGGATGGCAAAAGCTAAGTATTATTTTTTTTTAAGATTTTATTTATTTATTTGACACACAGAGCAAGAGAGAGATCACAAGCGGGGGGGCAGAGGGAGAGGGAGAAACAGGCTCCCGGCTGAGCAGGGAGCCTGATGCGGGGCTCGATCCCAGGGTCCTGGGATCATGACCTGAGCTGAAGGCAGACACTTAACCGACTAAGTCACCCAGGTGCCCCAAAAGCTAAGTATTATTTAATTTATTCATTAAATACACATTTCTGGAATGACTGCTATATGCCAAGCACCATGCTAAGTATAGAGATAAGTAAGATATATATTGTACTCAAAGATTTTGCAATATTTTAGAAGGGTATAGCATAACATAAATAGCTATACATCAAAAGAGAAAATACTCAGTATCCAAAGAGAGAATGAAATCAAGTGGCATATGAGTCAGGAAGAAAGACAAAAGACAAAAATTTTGGGAGAGATGTGCATTAAAAAGAATTAATAGACTTTTTTTAAAAGAGCAGTTTTAGGGTCAGAGAAAATTTGAGAGGAAGGTACAGAGATTTTCCATATAACCCCTCTTTCCCAACACATGCATAGCCCCCCACACATATTGTCAACATCCCCCCCTCCCGAGTGGTATATTTACAAAGTTGATGAACCTGTATTACATGTCATATCACCCAGAGTCCATAGTTTACTTAATGATTCACTCTTGGTATTATACATTCTATGGGGTTGAACAAATTTATCATGACATGTGTCTATCATTATAGCATCGTCCAGGGTGGTTTTACTGCCCTAAAAATTCTCTAAGCTCTATCTATTCCTCCCTTTCTTCTCCCCACCAACCCTGGCAACCACTGATCTTTTTACTGTTTCCATAGTTTTGCCTTTTCCAGAATGTCATATGGTTGGACTTATACAGTATGCAGTCTTTTCAGATTGGCTTATTTCATTTAGTAATATGCAATAAGTTCCCTCCATGTCATTTTATGGCTTGATAGCTCATTTCCTTTCTGCACTGAAATTATTCCATTGTCTGGATGCACCAAAGTTTATTTACCCATGCAACTACTGAAGAGTACCTTGGTTGCTTCCAAGTTTGAGAAATTGTGAATAAAGTTTCTATAAACATTAATGTGCAGATTTTTATGTGGACATATTTTCAGCTCCTTTGGGTAAATACTAAGGAGCACGATTGCTGGATCTTTTGGTAAGAGTCATGTTTCCTTTTGTAAGAAACTGCCAAACTGTTTTCCAAAGTGGCTGTCCCATTTTGCATTCTCACCAGCAATGAAGGAGATTTCCCATTGCTCCACATCTCACTAGCATTTGGTGTTGAGATGTTCATTTTGGTCCTTTACCACATATGTATGAAATGATTGAATAAATAGATTTGCATGAATTTTCATGCATGTGTAACTACCAGAGGTAGAAATCTCTGTAAGTATAAGCCAGAAATTATGTGGAAGAAATCCTAACATATTTGGAGGAGTGAAACTGCAAGTAAACATTTGCTAGATGTTTTCTATGTTTAAATTTATACACTAAAAACTGCTGTTTGAAAATAAGCATTTCAGATTTCACATGATCCATTGTATGCATCCAATTGCTCAAACAAAAGGAGAAAAGAACAAGAAAGAATTCTAGCAAGACCACCAGGGGCAGGTGCTGGGATTTGCTTCCATGAAGTGTCTTTCTTGACTTTCACTTTGCTTTTGAGGATAGGCACAGGGCTTGAGAAATACTTCAAAGAAGTTTTCTGGCCAGCTATGTTTTGCCAAGCTGTCGTAGCTTTCTCAAAGCTTTCAAAATTATCAAATACCAACATACATCTCCCACACTATTACTTTATCAGGAAAGGACACTGCAAACAGCATCGCAACTTCCAGAATTCTTTATCATGTCATAAAGCAGCTGCAGTCAAACTGCAGTGCCTCCACTTAAGCTGTAACAACGCAATGTCGGCATTAAGATGTCACGTTCCACAGATACCAGTTTGAGCAATAGCTGTAATAAGTGTCAGAGGAAACATTATCACACGGTACCTCTTTCAAGTCAGGAATGTGACTTTTATCAATCTTTGAAAGTAATGGTTTGACTTCGAATTTCATGCCACCTTAAAAGGGAAAAAATGGCTCATTCTTAGTTGTACTGTCCAGAATTTTGATGAGTTTTGCTCTTTTCTTATCTTTGGCATATTTTACCTCCATCCATAGTCATCATCAGATACCCATTGGCTTCTAGGTGGGGAGAAATTACTGGGATTTTCTTAAGAGTTCCTATGACATTTAAATGTTCTTCCTGATATCTGACAACCCCTTACAACACTGCCAGCATGGATGATATCTATTGAATATCCAGTGTGTAAAAAACAAAAACAAAAAAGCCACCAACTTCTAATATCTGAAGATTCAAAGACAGGAAAAGGATGGTTCATGCTTTTAAGGTGCTTGCAGCTGAGTGGAGGATCCAAAAGTACATATAAGTGACGAAGAGTTAACATTTAATAGTGTTTTGCAAATCACTAAGGTCTTACAGACTTACTGTTTAATCCTTACCATCACCTGACAAGACAATTCTTAAAGATAAGAGAATTTTAGGCAACATATTAAGAAATAAATAATTTGAGTAATTTTTTTTAAAAGATCCTAGGCAGAGCTGGACTAGAGTCTAAGTTTTGTTTCTCTAAATCCACTGTTCATTCTACTACACTACAGCTGTAAGAGTTTAAACTAGAAAGGAAGATGGTTGTAACGTGAGGAAATTGGTAGAGACTTCACTAGGAGAGGCTACTTAATCTGATTGCTAAGGATAAGAGGACTGACATAACCTGAAAAGCTGGCAAGAGTAAGGACATAAGTCATGTTATAGCAGTGGGCATTTGCTGGATCTTGTCAGGTCCACTGTGTAGAAGACTACTGCAGGTACTCTTACATGAAACGTCCTCCTGATCACAAAACTCTCTGTGTAGGAACCTTCTGAAAGTTTTCCCAGTTGGGCCAAATCTGAAAAACTAAGAGTAACATGCAAGCCAGGGAAGAAACAAAAGCCCTGGATTGCTTTGCTTTTTAATTTTTTTCAGTGTAATGGCTTCTTCTTAGGAAGCTACTCCTCCTAAGAAATGGCTTTTATTTTATTTTATTTTTTTTAAAGATTTTATTTATTTATTTGAGAGAGAGAATGAGAGACAGAGAGCATGAGAGGGAGGAGGGTCAGAGGGAGAAGCAGACTCCCTGCCGAGCAGGGAGCCCGATGTGGGACTCGATCCCAGGACTCCAGGATCATGACCTGAGCCGAAGGCAGTCGCTTAACCAACTGAGCCACCCAGGCGCCCAAGAAATGGCTTTTAAATTTGAGGGCTAAATTAACCATTTTGAGATATGTAATCATTTATAATCTTTGGAAACATAAAGGGTTAGCACATCTTCTAGAAGACCTAATGCCTTAAGGTGATTTCTAACTAAGGTTATTTGTTCTTTTGCTCAATATTTAAAATTGTTCACACATCCCCATTTACGTGTCATAAAGTGGAGATATATATGTATTTATTATTATTTATTATTATGAGGAATATATCATTTGTTTGAGCTGTCATCCTCAATCTTTCTTTTGAGGAATCAACTAATTCTCTGATGCTGACATTTCATTTCCTTTATTTATTTCTCTATTGAGAAAACACTATGTGTCAGGTGTATGCCACATGAATTTTTTTCACAAGTATTATTTCATTTAATTTTTATTTTAAAAACTCACAATCCTGAATAAGAGAAATTTGAAGTTCAGTAAATTAATTTCTTCCCCCAAAGTCACTCAGTAGGCTTAATAGCAGAACTGATATTTGAACCTAAGCGCTCTGATTCCCAGTCCTGTATTCTTTCCACGTTCCACCCACACTCTTTAACCAACTTTCATCATCTCCGAGACCAGACACAAATTGATGTTTGCATTTGTTCCTTTGACTCTACAGGGTGTGTGGGTAACATTTACGACTGTTGTTTCCATCATTATAGAGTTAAATAGAGCTACACACAAATCAAAACCAACCCCCCCCCAAAAAAAAATCAAAAACCAAAAGAACAAAGCGTACTAAATTCTTTAGGAACAAAATGTTCTGCAGTACTGGGTAAGTGCAGAATACAAAGTATCCACAACTTGTTGGATAGTTTATAGACTTCTGTAGAATACTAATCATCTGTCATTTCCATGCTGCATGCAAAGTCTGGGTAGCTGTTGGTAAGCATGAATAAAATCACCCAGTATCTTTTGGTTTTGTTTCAGCTGGTAGATTCCTGAGTAATCTAGTCACATAAAGCCAACATCATGAAATATGGATGTTGTTGAACTATTTAGTCACATATCACAATTTCTATTAACACATTCTCATTAGATTTTCTAAACACCATGGAGGCAATTCATGCTTCAGCTTAGCTCCTCCTTCAGCTCCCATAGGTCCCCTCCACCACCACCTCCACTCCCCCACCCTTCCTGTCTTCTTCATTTGGTCCTGTTTTCTCTTTCCGCTCTGTGTTCAGCCTTTTCTCCTTAGTCACTATTTTCTGTGCTTTGTTGTACTTACTTTCTTTTAACTTACAGACTTCACTATTTTAACACTCATCCTCTTTGCTTCCATTAAAAACAATATTCAAAACAAATGTTCCCAGATCAATGCAAAAGATGAGAAATTCAGTCCATACTTTCCAATTTAACTTTTCTTAAATCACTCTGTGTGGCAACTGTCAAAGCATGTGTGGAGGACAGCAAATGAATTTTGAAGCCAACGAGATGTGGATTCTAATCATAACTCTGACACTTTTACCAAATGGGTGGCCTTAGGAAAATTATTTTAAGCTTCTCAGCCTTAAATACTTAGGTGTAAGATGAAGTATTAATATCACCATATAAGGCTACAGTGGAGAGTAAATGAGATGAGGAATTCAAAGTACCTAGCTGTGTTACCCTAGGGAAGTTACTTAACCTTGCTGCAATTCCATTTATATTCAAAATGTTATAATAATTATATCTACTTCATGGGGTTGTATGACATTGTTAACTATAATTGGTTAACACACATTGCTTAGAACCATGCCAAGTACATGGGGTATATAAGTGTTAATTATTATTATTACCTAATGCCTAATACCATGCCTAGCGAAGATCTCCTATAGGTAATACATAGGTAATACTTTCTACAAATGGGATACTAACAAACTTGTTTTTGGGTTACTGACTTGTCAAAAGGGGATAAGGGCTCAATGCATAGAAAGCATAACTGGACAGATGTAGAACATACTAGAAAAGCATGATCAATAGGACATGGTGACTAATTTTATGAAGGGGTTAAAGGACAGGGAGGAATCAAGGAAGATTCCCTGGTCCTTATTTGGGTAACTTGATTCATGGTGATAGCCTGCACTTTGGTCAGGAAGAAGAAGGGCTCAGGATTAGATAGTTCAAGGACTAAAGAGTCTATGGCCTTGAGCAGCACAGATGTTCATGTTGGAAAAAAGGTTTATTGGAGTGGAAGGAAAAAAAGATGAGACTAGTGGATTGAAGAGGAGCTGGTCAGTAAAGAAGTAGAAGAAGTAAGTGTAAGAAAAGCCTTCAAGAACGTTGACTATGACGGGGAGGAGAACAATAGAATGTTGCCCTGTGAAAAAAGCAGGATGTTGTATCAGTAGCTACACTGATTATTCACAATCATGATGTTCCTTGAGCTGCTATAATTTGCCAAGTCCTAGAGAGCAAAGAATAAAAAACTCATTTAAGAAGAGTTTTGCTCTCGGGCGCCTGGGTGGCTCAGTCGTTAAGCGTCTGCCTTCAGCTCAGGTCATGATCCCAGGGTCCTGGGATCGAGCCCGGGATCGAGCCCCGCATCAGGCTCCCTGCTCAGCGGGAAGCCTGCTTCTCCCTCTCCCACTCCCCCTGCTTGTGTTCCCTCTCTCACTGTGTCTCTCTCTGTCAAATAAATAAATAAAATCTTTAAAAAAAAAAAAAAAAAGAACAGTTTTGCTCTATCTGGGGAAATAGGGGATATGTGGAAAAAGAAAAAAATAATAATAACAGAGCGTGTACAAAGTACCAAATGTATGGAACTGAAAATTGTGTTATTGGCATTTAGTCTCAGATTTATTGGTGTGGGCTAGAATATTTGGCTAAGATTTCAAAAAGGAGGCAAGATTTCAACTTGTTCTTGAAGCAAGGCTAGGATTTAGGAGGTCAGGAAAAGCATGGGGAGTGAGTAAATGGGGTGAATAGAGCTTCAGACTTATGCATGGCAGTCAGTGATTAGAGGGGTAGAGTGAGAAGTGTTTATTCAGCTCATTTCCTTATCTTTACTGGAAAGGTGGGTTTGTTCTAAAGCTTTTTCTGTGTCCTGCATAATATCTAGCAGTGTGGTGGATGCCAAATAAATATTACCCAAATATTTGTTGGGTAAATGCTGATTATATAGGTAGCTGACAGATAAGAATTTGCCTGGAGTAAGATTAAAATGGGAAAATTAAGGTATTAAGTCTCAGAGAACTTATTCAGAGTCATAAATTTGGACCTTTATAGGAAACATGAAACAACAATTTGACCTGAGTAACTACAGAATTCATTCTATGGAATTTAGGAAAAGTTACAGCTGAATATAATCTCCCCCATAAAATCTCCCCCATTGTTCCAGTTTTTCTTGCCATTTATTCCTCCAGTATCAAGAAGAAATTTTAATTCAATAAGAGTTTATTGATCACCGATTATTTCCCTGGTTCATGGGTCTTACTCTTATGGAACTTATAATCTTATTGGAGACAAGCACTGCGAAAGCCTGGCTAAGAAGAAATCACTGAACGGGATGTTGAAAAATGGGGATATTTATTTAGAGGAAATTGGAAGTGGATTCAAACTTGGAGAAGACAGCATGAACAAAGGGGAGGCAGGAGCTGAGGGTATTGTGGGGACAGTCACACAGCATTGACAAAGGGTTAGAACTAAAGTAGCCCTAAACCGTCATGGTTGATAACTTATATTTCTGTGACTAATACTTCTATCCCACGGGGATAGACTATCTAGTGTCTTGAAAAAAAACCTACAGCTCCTCTTCTCAGCAACTGAAGAGAAGCTGAATGGTTCAGTGAGTTTTTAAAAAATAGACCTGTTCGTTTCTTTTGAATTTTCAAAGTGTCCTTGATGGAAGGCATGTGGGACTAAGTACATTTTTAACCTGGCCTTTTGCACAAATATGGGCATTTAGTCTCCCTGTGCTAAGAAGAGATAGAGATACCCCCGTAAAAGCCATAGCTTCGGATTAGTTCAATAGGTAAACGGTTCCTTTCCTGAGTTCCCTACAAATCCCTGCCTCCCAAAGGGCTGCAAACACATTCCCCTGAAGCCATATTTTTTAAACACTCATTGGTGGCTCAGGTTAGAAGGAGACACTCCCTTAGAGGTCGAGCTCTGCAGGAGCATAGCCTCTTTTTGTCAGAGATAGAGCCACCTCGCCTGCTCTCACGGAGTTGCCCAGGTCCGAAGCTGCTCTACTTAATTCACGAATCCTTCTTTGCTGATAAAGCCCAGCTCTCCTCTCAGCTGTTATTTTTAAGCTCAGCCCTCCTCTGCTCAACACATGTACACCTACTTCAGGGTCTTTAAACAGGAAACTTGGCACACAAAATATCAATGGTGCCTGCCACGCCAAACTCAAAAGATTTTTCTTCTCTTACGTGTTTTTATATATTTGTGTTCTTAATCTCTCCTCTCTCTGGCCTTGTTTCTTTGTCCCCATTAGCGTCCAGGATTTAATTTTATCCTGCAGAGATAGAGGGTTAAAACAGACCTTGTGTATTTGACTGTTTATGCTCAGAAGGCAGGTTGCCAAAGAAATCAGTTTTGGATCTGGATTCTTAAACATGGGTAGGAAGAGTCCTAGCACACTTTTCAGTAGGAATCGTTGGCGCCCATAGCATCTATATAACACACTTAACAGAGGCTGGAGACATGCTTAGATCCTCAGAGATCAGGGAAAATGAAGTAGGTGAAGCAGGAAAAATAACAGTTATTAGTCAGGGGCTGAATCAGGTAAACTTGGCAAAAAAACAATAACAAAAACAAAAAAAAAAAAGAGTTCAGATTTTGCAGTTAGCATGCCTAAGATGCCTCATCGTCATACGATTATACCCTGGACATAAGCAAAACTGTAGCCATACCTAGAAACAGCAATTATACTTGCTTGTTGATTCTAGGACACTAATTCGTAGAAACCTCACAATCAATAGCATGAGTGTGTGTCTTTCAATTTATTCAGTCACTATCACTCTTCCACTTGCATTTCATGGTGTTGAACAAATAATAAGTGAAGAGTATGGTGTTTTCTTCACCTTACTCTCAATAAATGGGTTTAACCACAATACAAATCTTATAATCCACCTCTTCAATCCCACTGGCAATGGGACAAATCCAATAGCTTTAGAGGTAAGCCTTCAAATACACTTCTACTGACAGACTGAAGTTTGTTTTAGAAAAAGTCAAGGTTCTACAATCCTTTGCATTCATTGGAGTGTTCTGTTTCCATGGTTTCCGAGAGTTCACTGAAATTAGGCTTTCAGTGTTTAGAAGTTAATGATATGGGGCTTTGGTAAAGTCCTTCTCTCTTACCTATATTATGTTCAAGATCTGTATATCACTATTCCTGAATGAGTTTGGGGGTCTATTTTGCTGTCAGTGTGTGTTTTCCCCGACATGCCTTTTCTTAAGAACCAATGGTAGATACAAGCTATCTTAAATCAGTATGTATGAAGCCAAATAGGGTTGCTTTCTGGCAGCATGAAAAATAAAATTACAGTTTTCATTTTTAGTGAGGAACTAGCTTCACAGGGACTAATAGGGAAACCTGGCCCTTGTCAAGGAGGGGTGCCCTGAGGAAATAAAATTCAAAAAAAATACAGTTCCAGTGGCCTCACTTTTCTGGCAGAAACAACAACAACAACAAATCTTCTGATTATGGCAGGAGCCCTGGAACAGTTTATGTTGGTCCCAAAGGTACAAAGATGTCCAGAATATTAGGTGGAGGCTTTATTAGGCTATGAAGCAAACAAAGTACCTGATTTCCTATGTAACCCTACAATTGTTAACCAGGTTTCTGTGTGCAGCCCAAATTGTGAGGGGCCTTCAGGTGGTTGCCGAGGGTCCAATCACCATACAACATACATAATAAGGAAATATCAACAAATATCTCTGAACCTAAATGTGTTGTCTCCATTGCCTGAGGCTCAAACCCAGGCTCCCCAGCAGTCACCCCTCATGAAGATACTGAGTTTTTTTATTTGTTTTTGTTCCGTATGATGTAAGAAGCAGAGATAGAAAGATAAAATCAGAGGAAGAAAAATGTCAAAAAAAAAAAAAAAGAGAGAGAGAGAGCGCATGCGAGAATACATCTGTGACTACAAGGAGATGATCTACATGACTTGGAAGTATTTTTTTAGGAAAGGGCACAAAGCTCCAAAGCGAGGAGAGGTGAGCTGTACTGCATTTCAAGGATCTAGGAAGCACCTTACATTATACTTGAAACAAACTGGAAGCAGATGAGGGTACGGGGATTACATATCGAGAGGTACAGAGCCACATTTAGTTTGGTAGTGGCAAAGGTTGAGAAAGGGTTTTTAAGGGGAGCTTAATAGAAGAGAACAGTGTAGTTGCCTCTGCTGAAAGTCAAGAAGGTGGTAACTCCCCAGAGGGAGGTCTGGAGCAGAAAGAGAGTTCTGGGCCATCAAGTAGTACCACCAGCAAAATGGGGCAGCCAGCAGATCCGGGACTCCTCAGCATCAGGTCTGAATGATTGCTTGTCAGGCAGATGTGTTTGTAAACTAATGACTTTCACAGTGTGATGAGATTCAAAATGAAGCCTAATTGCTTCCACTGATTTAACCCTTGGAATGCTTCCAGGCATGCCAATAGCCATGTGTCTTTAATCATGTAAGTTAATCACCTTCAGGCATTTATCAGAAAACAGTGGCTTATAGCAAGTCTGGGGAGCATTGCTGTTGCGTTATTCGGTTTACACTTCTGAGGCTGTCATCTCTTCAAATAAGGACACTGAGAGGTTGGCCATGGTGCCCTTAAACTAGTGTTTGTTAGTAGCAACTGACACAAACAATTACATGGCTCTATAATTCAGAAAAAAACGAATTAATATTTATGTGATTTTTTTAAGTGACAAAAAAAGTCTTAATGGTAGCAGAGTGAGAGTAGCAAGTCACCTTGAACCTTCTAAGGCCATCATGAACTTCAGTCTGGCTCTGGAAGAAAGTCAGAATTGGAAAATGGTCTAATAATCAGGCCAGTCTGATTAATAGTGACAATTAGTATTGGACTATAGTGCATAACCAACTGATTATGAATCATTTGAGCACTTTAGGTAAATTTTCAATATAGGCAATTAAAATGAAAAGACTCATGATGCTTACATAATGACTTCATTAAATTAACTCAGTTCTGAGGTTGGAGTAAAAAAAAAATGTCATAAAGAAAAAGAACCAGCAGAATTTAACTTCCATTCACTTTTGTTTAAAAGAAAACTGGAGAAAATACTTAAAAGATATAAATACACACACACACATACACACACACACACACACACACACACACACCACATTGAAAACAGCTTATTCATTTCTGAAAGTGAACTGTGTTACTATGGAAGAAAGAACTGAAGGTCAGAGCATGGATTGTGTTCACATTGGATGAAGTAAATCTTGCCTTCAATTATATTTTGTATTCTGCTAAGTGCATGCATTGTTAAGGTTAAAAGAACTTTATTGTGGAGTCATCTGTAAGGGACAGACATTTCAAAGAGATAAGTAGTCAGTTCTGTTACGTAAACAATTGACCCAAATCATTTGCTTCATGATAAAAGACAAAGCTGGAGGCAACTCCAAACACTGCGGTATCAATGCGGTCAGGAGAACAAAGATTCCTTTAGGTGAAATGCAGTCATTCAGTCAAAGCAGCAATAGTTTTATAGAATTAGACAATGGGAATGGAAGGAGAAGAGACTCTCTAGGGCTAAGAGTGAGTTGAAATACTCCATAGTGAAGTCAGTTTCTCCTGTGGGTTTTGATTCAGAAAGTCACATTGCTTCCAAGACTCATCACTTGATACCTACCAAGTACATGGCTTTATCATTTACAAAGGGCATTGTTTGTAAGTTGTACAAACACTCTGTAAGCTAGGTCCCCCAGGTATTAATAACAACCAATACCTATTTAGCAGTTCAGAATTTACAAAATTCCGTGTATGATCTCTTTTTTTTTAAGATTGTATTTATTTGAGAGAGAGAGTGAGCGAGAGAGAGAAGGAGCTGGGGGTAGGGAGAAGCAGACTCCCCGCTGAGCAGGGAGCCCAACATGCAGCTCCATCCCAGACTCCGGGATCATGACCTGAGCAGAAGGCAGACATGTAACCGACTGAACCAACCAGGCGCCCCTCCGTGTATGATCTCTTAACGTTCTTCATTCCTCTCAAAAGTTTTAAAGATGAGAAAGGAAAATTCAAAAAGTTAAAATTATTATTTGTCCAAATTCATGGGACTACTAATAGCAAAAAACAGGTATTCTGACTCCAGGTCCTTTTCCTACATACTACCTTCTCTTTATTTCTTAAGACCTTCTCTTCTATTTTAATGATCTTTTCCAGAATTAATTCTCACAGTCACTATATTCTTCTCTAGGTCTCTGACAGTAAAAGCCACTTTACATTCTAGCTTATGTATGATAATGTCTCTTCCTGTCAGTTTGCATTTCATTCCCAATCAGATTGTCATCTCTTTGAAAGCAGGCACTGTGGTTTCTACCTCAGAATGAGGCCTTCACAGCAGGAAGGGTAAACCTGTGCAGATAACCACGTTGGTGACTGCCATTCCAGCATACCGTTTCTCCTGTAATGCATGATAACCAAAGACAGCAATAAAGCCCTTTGAGCTACTGATGCTGCAAGGTTGACTTGGCACACTCATCAGCTAAGCTACTTGCTTTGGAGCTTGAGCCTCACTCAACACAACTAAATTACAAGTCCGCAAACAGTGCGGACTATTAGAATCACACTCATTTACATGAAAACAAAATGTTAAATCCAGAAATGCCAAAAATTACTGTAAGAAAGAAGGGCTTGTTGATGTTTATCTCTCGAACTTTCTTGTATGGCTACCAAACCTACTGCTATCAGGAGAGCATTCCTCAGCAGCATGTCACCCTTAAAGATGTTTCCACACAGCAAGTGTGTGTGTGTGTACTGCTTATGTGTACATATGTGTATATTACAACATCTGTTCACCATTGCCCTCCTTCCTTTCTCTGTAACCTATCTCTTCTCATCTCCTGCCCCTTATTTCTCAATACCTTCCCCCCAGATGGTAGGACTTGTGCTAAAGTGCTAGTTCAATCAATTACTGACAGGTTTGTTCATCTATCAAATTCAAATCCAAAGGGCCTGACTCACAGGGCTATTTCTACCAAATGTTATGTGCATGAAGATGCTCTGTAAAGCGTCATGTGTAACAGAAAACTGCCTCCCCCCCCCAGAATTTTATATAAAAGCAAACAGATAAAAATGAACCTCCTGGGTGGTCTCCTAAGGAAGAAGAAGTCTTAGAATTCCCATCACCTTGTTTCCGTTCACTCTTTTTATCCTGATGACATTCTTTGTGTTCCTAGCTGGATTCCCAGGTCAGATTGCAAGTTTCCTGTTTGCAGGGACTGTGCTTCGTTCATCTACATGTGACCTATTAACCACACTCTAGAAGGGAAGAAGGTTAGTGTTTGCCTGCTGTGTCTTTGTGGATCAGAGGTGTATTAGATTTATTTCCATGTAGCTTGTTGACTTCATTCTCATTACCTTATAGTCATACATTGAACACAGAACTTTTTAGCACTAGCTGGCTGGTCTTCCTTCACTCGAGCAGACTTTCTGGAATTTCTGTCTAGACATCAAGCTGGAAGAGTCCTGGCTCCTCAGGGCCTATCTGGATGATGTGGAAGTCAGCTTCTCCTAAAAAAGGCAAATTTTGGAGCCTGAGAATTGAATGCTGTCTCCACCTCTTACTAGCTGTGATCCTGGCCATCTTATGCAACCACTGTGATCCTCAGTTATCCATCCATAGGGTGCATAGGCTAATACCAACCATATAGTGGATCCATGAGGAATGGAAAAATCAGTGCTTGCCCAAACGAGGCTCTCATCCAGTATTTACTCCCTTTTTTCTTGACTGCTACCCTCGCTGTTACTGCCCCGCAATTTTCACTACTCTCATTCCTCTCAAAACTTGCCATTCAGAACAAATCTCAGTAATAAACTCTTGAAGTTATCACTAATAATAATTGTACCACTTCTGTTGTCTTAACTGACTTCAGCTCTAAGCTCATCCCCTTCCCTAGGAATCCTCAACCCCGATGCTGATGACTCTCTGACCCACCACAAGGGCCACCACAAAGCCTTAGTGCTGTCACTGATTAGCACAGATTCTCTCAGCTTCACCCCGCCTATCTCTATTTATTTAACTCCAGATAGGAGCTATCACTCGGCACTAACTAAAAAATGAATGGCTGAATCTTAGAGGTAGTTCTAAAAATTAGTTTCCATTGTTACTGAGTGGTTAGAGAAGGAGTGGACAAATCCAAAAGACTATCTTGAATTAAATAGAAAATTTCATTTTGTTCCAGCACTTCCTGAAGTTCTGCAGTATTATTTTCATAGCATCCTTTTTGACATTTGGTTCCATTTGCTGCTATGAACTCAGATCGCCTTGTGTTCCTAAATTGTCACTTCATCCTTTGTTTCGTGTAATTTGCTATTGTTTGTTAAGAACACAAGAGTTCATGTTCATTTTTTTTTTTTAAGATTTTATTTAGTTGGGGCGCCTGGGTGGCTCAGTCGTTCAGCGTCTGCCTTCAGCTCAGGTCATGATCCCAGGGTCCTGGGATCGAGCCCCGCATCGGGCTCCCTGCCCAGCGGGAAGCCTGCTTCTCCCTCTCCCACTCCCCCTGCTTGTGTTCCCTCTCTAGCTGTCTCTCTCTCTGTCAAATAAATAAATAAAATCTTTAAAAAAAAAAAACATTTTATTTAGTTATTTGAGAGAGAGAATGAGAGAGAGAGCATGAGAGGGGGGAGGGTCAGAGGGAGAAGCAGACTCCCCGCCGAGCAGGGAGCCCGGTGCGGGACTCGATCCTGGGACTCCAGGATCATGACCTGAGCTGAAGGCAGTCGCTTAACCAACTGAGCCACCCAGGCATCCGAGTTCATGTTCATTTTAATTTGATAAAAATAATAGTTTTTTGTCTGGTGAGTCCAATCTTGCCAAGCACAACATTGACTTTAAAGTTTCTCAGCGTCCCACTTCAGCCACTACCCTTTTCATAAAAATGCATAGGATTTGGGATGCCTGGGTGGCTCAGTCAATTAAGCCTCTGGGTCCTGGGATCAAGCCCGGCAGCAGGTTCCTTGCTCAGTGGGGAGCCTGCTTCTCCCTCTGCCTGTCGTTCCCCCTTCTTGTGCTCTCTCTCTGTCTCTCTCTGACAAATAAAATCTTAAAAAAAAGCACAGGATTTTTAGTAAGACAATCCCTTCTAATTGGGTATGTTATTGCCTTGTGCTTATGAACTCCACACTAGAAAACTTGAAGTGTGATGAAGGATGATCCTTGGCTTTCTGTTCCCTTTAGTCCTCTATATCTAAGCTATCCCGAGACCTAGGCACTTTTTTTCAGATGTTTTGATGAATTAACCCTATCTTGTTTATTTTCCACTCTTTTTACTTTTGGCCTTCTGTACCCAGGGCCTAAAATTATTCTTGAATACTAATCTTTCTGCTTTCAGAGCATTGCCCCCTATGCATAAAAATGTGCTATCTCCATGCATCAGGCCTAGAATTCCCTTCCCAGCTTTCATCTTTCCTTGTAATAATCCAACACCACCTCTGCTCAGTTTTCCTCCATTATTCTGCAGCATGTACTCCAATTAGGAAGTATATTCTTCCTATAATTCCTGATAGAAACTATAGGCATCCCCAACTCTTGACCTTTCTAAGATCATCCCCCAACTTAGACTTCTTTTCTCCCTTCATCTTCTGCCCCATTTCCTCCTCACTACATCGGCTCACAAACTCTTTGCCTATCTTGTTCACCACTATATCCCAGTATATAGAAAATTTCTTGGTATATGACCAGCATTCAGCCAATTTGTATTTATAGACTTACAGACTTTCCCTCAAGTCCCACTTCAAAAATAATTTCCTTTTTTAACCTATACTATTTTCTTTGAAGTCTTACATAACCCACATTCATCTTTATTTTTATCAGCTGATTTTAAGTTCCTTGAAGATGAAATTCATAACTTGCCTCACTTTGCATCTCTCAGAGTATCTTGTTAATGTGAGGAAAGTAAATATCATGCTTGGGGGGAAAGGTCCATAACCTAACACAAGAATAATTCATAAAATGCATTTCTCACCTACTGTTTGCCAGTCCCTGTTCTAAGATCTGAGAGAATGGCCTTCATGAACTAGAGTCTATGTCTTCACTGTTACTAGTTACCTATGTAATCTCCATTGATACATGAAGTTCTCTGAGCTTTGGACTCTTCTAGGTACTAAGAGGGTTATACTAAGTTAGTTCTAATGTCTCTTCCAATTGCAGGATTCTGTGAATTCTAAATATTTATCAGTAGATTGATGAGTGGTATTCAAAAAGTACTCATGACTGTCTATTTTCTATTTCTTTTATTTGTTCAACAAATGTTTATTGAATGCTTCTATGTAATGCATGTGCTAAAAACACCAGAGGTACAGCAATGAGCATAATCCATGCATCCTGAGACATCCTGCTTCTCATACCGTGATGTACTGGGTGGCCCAGTGACCAAATTCTCTTAAATTTCTTTGATAAAAGGGTAAAATTTTGCTAAACCCTCCACCCCAACTCCAGCTAGCTAGTATAACATCATTCTTAATAATATAAAATATTTACTTTGGAAGAAATTTTCTGAAAATTCCATATAGATGTAACTTATCTGAGGGCTTCTCAAGATCCATGATTTTAAGCTATTGCTTGGATGACTACTATTATGGAAAAAGTGAAGGTTTAACTAGTAGTTCTAGGAGGCTTTCCCTATATTGAACTAGAGCAGCAGCTCCATTTACAAATCTGTTTTACATGTTGAGATTATACTCCTAAAAATATATATTTTTTAATAACCACTGTTCTAGGTAACTAATTGGAATTAAAATAAAATAACAGACAGGATGCTATACATATAAATGTATGATGATTGGGGAATCCATGCTCAGTATGTGTTTTAATGATATCTCTAAAATGTAACACCCATTATCCCTTGATAGACCAAGGGATTGTGGTATTGAAACTCCCATAAATCCTTCAAAGAATCTAGTGGTACAAAATTAGATGCATTTTTCTTGTTGTACTTGGACTTCCAGAGAGCTCCTGATGCTATCAAGTTCTTTATCATGACAGTCATCTCATCACATGTAGCAACTGATAAATTTGTAGTTAAAGAGAGGATTTGGGGATTTTGTTTTGACATCCTTGATTACTTCTACACTGGGTTTTTCCAAGCACAGTGACTTTAAACAGATTCTAGATTTTTGGTAGTTGAAAAGAGGATTAAGTCTATATCACAGAAATAAAATTCACTAATGATACTACGGAAGTTCAAAAATAACTTTCTTATAAAGCTCCAGTCAGCAACAAAAAGCATTTATGTTAAGGATTCAATATCTTATTCAGGACTTATTCAGGACTAGAAAATAATAGTGTTTTCCTTATATTGATCACGAAGCAAAACAATTAAGGATAGAGCCAATAAAATAAATATAGTATAGCCTATGGACACTAAAAGAAATCCAGTGGAGGATCTCCTAATACTGAAATGACTCATTTACAAGCCAAATGTGAAATGAGCATGAAGAAAGGCATTCAGTAAGAAGCACTCAAAGACAATCTTGGATCATGATATGCTTGTCCGTAAGATATCCCACAACTCATTTCACCAACATGTGGGAGGAACGACCTCTTTTGGGGCTTTTCCAGTCTTGATTTACTTTTTGAAAAGGAAGGACATTGTTAATCTAGCTTGAATTATGGTTTGGAAAGATTTTGATGACCTTTATACCTTTTCTTCCCTAAGAACTTAAAAAGTGGTTTTGCTAGTGTCAGTCTTAAAAACACTCTTCTTCCTGGAATTGTAGCTAGAAGATATTGGCCAAGACATTTTCCACAAAGGGTCCTTTTACTGTGTTCATGTCCGGCTCTGACTTGAACTGTCCTTATGCCTAGGGTTCCAGCAAGCTGGCTCCCTTGCTCTGACTCTCATACGCTCAGAGATGCCTTTGACCCTGTCTGTTACAATTGTATTAGCAACTGAACCTCAAGGATTTGAAAAACTGATCTTCAGCTAATGGGACTTTTTGACAAGTTTAGAAGATCTACCCAAAGTTGAATACTTTGTATACTTTGAAAGTTAGATATAAAATGATTTTGTAAATATTCCTTTTGAATTAGCAAAATTAAGAAAATCAGACTCACTAACCTAAGATCTCTGGTCATCTTTTGCAGCTTCTTTATCCTCTGGGTAAACAAATATCATCCTCTTCCTTAAGGCACTGGATTCAGTAATAGTAAAGTTTACTCAAAGTTGTTTTTTGTTTTGTTTTGTTTTGTTTTTTATAGTCACAATATTCTTCTCTGTGAGGATGGGCATGCTGTGGTGGCAGATTTTGGAGGTGAGATTTCCATGAATAATACCCCAAATGACATCAGTCTCTTTCTTCATTCCTAGTAGGTCCCTAATATTGTATGACAAATCTGAAAATGGATTTCACACTTACAGCTATACTTTTCTAAGTCATTCAAATTTCAGTGACCCTGAATCTTGAAAGCATATCATTTATTTTCAGTTTTTCATCTTTGATATCCCCAGCTAAAAGAAAGAAAGTGAGCATTTAAATAAGATAGAGGTTTCTTGGGGTTTCAAAATTTTAGCTGTGATTTTGACCTTATTTTTAAAGATATTTCCTTTGACATGAATTTGTTTTCTCCCTCCCTCAGAATCAAGATTTCTACAGTCTCTGGACGAAGACAACATGACAAAACAACCTGGGGTTTGCTGCTGCTTGTGTTCCCTATAATTATGAAACAATTAAAATGCGTAAACTCAGCATGAGGCGAAGTGAGATGAGAGTAGCTTTAACTGGAAGCATTGTAATTGTCCCAGGGGCAGGATACTGTGTTATGTTTTTATTTGCAGTAAGCTCTCAAAAGAACTCTTTCAAGGCTCTACCAGAAAAATAGATTAGATATATATTTGGAAAAGGCAATGGGCAAAATGATACAGAATTTGTTTCAAATATAACTAAAAAAAGTACATGGCAGGCATGGTTAATTGGCTTTCGGTTTTAGATCTTCTTAATAAGTAGTGGAGCGAACATTTAATCGATAACTAACTATAGAATTTGTAGTTAACCAGCATCTATTAACAACTTTTTTTCTACTTTAGCATTATAAGGCAATATATCACATAACCAAGCACCAATGTTTAAGTAAAATAGAAGTTATAACGTCTGAAGCAAGAATAATTGTACTCAAAATGTCTGCTATTAAATTCATTACCTGCTCTCTCCTTTGCTCCCCCCACTCCCCCAAAAAGTAACTTCTCTTTCTGGACTACCTGTGTTATTTAATTACCCAAGTTTGAGGTAATTTTCCATTCCTTCCTTCCCTGCTTCCACTGACTTTACTCACTTTTTCTGTTTTCATGCTTGTTTTAAGTTCAACCCAACCTCTCATTTTCCACTTCAGTTCAGGTCTTCATCATCTCTTTTCTGAACTAGAAGTAGGATTCTAACTCCAGTATTCTCTTCCAGTTCATTCTTTGCAGCGTCAGCCAAGTATTGGGTTCTGACAATTCACCTCCTCCTGTAAACCATCAAAGATACCCACTACCCAGGGAGCCTGGGTGGCTCAGTCTGTTAAGCATCTGACTCCTGATTTCAGCTCAGGTCCTGATCTCAGGGTCCCGGAATCGAGCCCCGTGTCGTGCTCCGTGCTCAGTGGGGAGTCTGCTTAGATACCTTCTCTCCTTCTTCCTCTGCCCCTCCCCATATGCACATGCATGCTCTCTCTCTCTTTCTCTCCCTCTCACACACACATAAATATATCAAAAAAAAAAAAAAAGATATCCACTACTGACAGCCAAAATCCAAATTCATTGCCTGGCAGCCTCCTGTCCTCCCCAGTCTGGCTCAGGACCCCTCGGTGACCTCTTCTCCCACAGCAACTTCTCTCAAGTCTCCTGTAGCCCAGCACACAAGCCTCCTGGTCATTCCCCAAACATGCCATTCACTTTCATATCCCTGTGACTCTGCTGGTGTAGTTTTCTCTGCCTGGATAGCCCTCTACTCCACCCCACCTAAAAGGAGTCTACTCATCTTGCAAGACCCAGGAAATTTTATCCATTTTAAGTGCCTTTCCTTCCATAATGTGCCCCCTGCTGCCTCCTCCCCATGCACTTTTCTGTCTGGGCTTCCGTGCATTTTGCACTGCTAATTTAAACTCTTATTCATTCAGTCTACAAACATTTATTGAGGGCCTACCATGTATCAGGCATTGTGCAAAGGGCCAGGAATGCAACATGTGAAGAAAAGCTTAGTCCTTAATCTCAAGGAGCTCATTTTCCAATGGGGAAAACATGGTAATAAGCAGATAGATTGAAAGCAGTGTGGAAATTCAGTGGTAAATAAGGTGTGACAAAGCATCATGGGAGTGCAGGTGGGATGAATGGGCATAAATTAGGTGGAGGGAAAACAGAAAGGAGTGGCCGGTAGAATGAACAACAGTGTGAGCCAAGTCACAGGGGAGAATGAGAAATATCAGACTTCCTAAGGGAACTTCAAATAGGTTGGCATTGTTGGCATGCACTGTGTGAGGAAGAGAGAGTGAAAGATGCATTAGAGCGGAAGGCAGGAACCACATCATGGACCATTTTGTATTGTAAGCAGGATTATTCATGCTGGTTTCCCCAGTTAGATTTCACTCATCCATCCAACAAATATTTATGGACTACTTACTAGACGCCAGACATTCTTCTAGGAACTGGGGATATTACAGTGAATAAATTAATTTTCTTATTCCTATGGAGCTAATATTCTTCTAGAAGGAGTTAGACACTGAACAAATTAACAAAATATATATTGGTGGTGATAAGTGTTATGAAGAAAAAACAAAGCACAGCATATGAATGGAGAGTAGTAGTGGTGCCATTTAGATAGGGCAAGAGGGAAAGATAACATCTGATGAGAGACCTGACCAGCAGTCATCCATGTAGGGAGAAGAGAAATACAGAGGGAACGGTAAGTGCAAAGGCCCTGAGGCAGGAAAATTCTCTGTGTGTTTAAGGACAGAATGATTGGAGTAGAGTGAGCAAGAGGAGAATGGTAAGATACGAGGTAAGGGAGGTAGGAAGAATGAGTCCTCTTTTTGACAGGACACACAGACCTGGAACATAGAGATAGCTAAATCAGTGGTTCTCAATCCTGGCTGCATATTGGAATCACTTCAGAAACTTTTTTAAAAAGTATGCCACTTGAATCTAACCCCCAGAAATTCTGATTTCATTGGCCTGGGGTTGATCTTGGGTACCTGTATCTATTAAGTTTCCCCAGGTGACTCTACATCCAGACTGTCTAGATAAACTTTTGTTGAAAGAAATTGAATTGAACGTCACCAACAGAAGTAATTTTTTTTATTCTAGCAGTGTAGTCTTTAAGCACAGCACTACTCTAGATTTATTTTGAAGGCTATTTTGTTTCTTACTAGTTATGTGGCCTTGTGTAAGTTGGCTAATTACTCTATTACTCCCCTGTGGAAAAATGGGCACATCGTATGCCTACTTCCACTTACGCAATGTTGTGACACAATGCATAATCTGCTACATAAGTGGAGACTATTTGGAATGTGAAAGCTCATGTGGAAGAATTGCATATAAGCACCATAATCAGAATAGAGATATTCTTGGAATGCTGTAATTATGCATGATTTCAAAATAAGATAGACACTTCAAAAGAATTATCAGCAGCCAGCTCTGCATAGAATTTCAGGAAGAGCAATAAAAGAATACTGGTTTCCTTCAGTGGAAATACAAAGAAAGAAGGTGTTTGGTGAAGTTCATTGATAAGGTTATGGATCCATGGGATTTTAGAGCTGGAAGGGCCTGCCTCCTCTGTTTGCCCTTGAGGAATCTGAGGTCCAGGAAGCATATGAGATTTCTCCAGATCTGCCCAAACAGGCAATGGTAGAGCTAGAACTGCAATTTCCATCTCCTGACTCAAAACCTAGTGCTCTTTCCCCTAAACCACAAATAAATCAAAATTATGCATTTACATCCCAGAATGGAAACTTATATTTAAAACCAAAAAATACATAACTGCAAGTGAAAAGAATGTAAATAATGCCATCAAAACATGAATATAAAACTTTGTACAGAGAAGATTATAACATTTTATAGACTTTGTTCCTGGAATATTTATTGCCCAAACCGCATTCAGAAATAACACAACTGGGCAAACAAAGGAGATGTGACAGACGTGATCCTGCCAGTAAGATATCTGCTTCATAGGAATATTCTGGGCACTCCCCTACGGTCCTTTCTCTTCTCAGTCATGAAGGCACTATTTAGGGGTCTGATTTAGTGACTTCCTAAATTACAACCTGAAGATCTAAAGGAGGGAAGGTGCCTCCCACAGTGTGTGATTCACCCCCAGGGAGGCATAGAGCTCTTGGGTGAATCGTGATTGGCTATTCAGAAGCTTCTATGGCTTCTAGGGGTAAGATGCTTAGAAGTAAACCGAAAATGCTGCTGCTGTGACCATCACTTTATAAGATGCAGGGTTACTTGATGATTAATATTGTTGCAATATTTTGGGAAGAATTATGAATCTCATGATCTTCCAATGATTTAAAAAATGCCCTTTGTAAAAATGAGCAACAATAGTAAACCTGCTATGTATGTATAAACACACCATTTTATTGCACAGTATAGGGCAATCGATGTTATTTTATGTATATATCTTTTGAGAACAATGCGAGAACACTTAAATCCTTACTAAGAAAAACACTGTTCTACAATGGAATAACTAAACACTTGGTAAATGACTTGTGGATGTTTCTGGACATGCAGAACCTCCGCTGGATGGCTCCTGAGGTGTTCACGCAGTGCACACGCTACACCATCAAAGCTGATGTCTTCAGCTATGCTCTGTGTCTGTGGGAACTTCTCACTGGTGAAATTCCATTCGCTCATCTCAAGCCAGGTAAGACATCCGGCGAAGTCCCTCTGTTTTTCCAGAGTTCTGTGCATTTTCATGACTTCAAGAAACACTTTTTTTCCAAAAATTATTACTCTTGGTGGGTTGGCAAGGTGAGAATTAAGTAAACAATTTCAATTTGGGTTTTTTTCTTTTGTTTTGTTTTGTTTTAAAAGATTTTATTTATTTATTTGAGAGAGAGAGGTAATGAGAGAGAAAGGGCACAGCAGTGGGGAGAGGGATAAGCAGGCTCCCCACTGAGCCGGGAGCCTGAGGCAGGATTCGATCCCGGGACCCCGAGACCATGACCTGAATGAAAGGCAGCTGTTTAACCAACTGAGCCACCCAGGCGCCCTTCAGTTTCTTTTAAAGCGTGTGCCAAATCCAGAAAACTTAATGATCTGTGTGATTTTGAGACACAGGCACACACAAGCATTAGGTATATTTTATTAAAGTTTAAGGCTTTGATTTATCTGTGGTTAATAAAACAACAAATGACTACGGTCACATGGCAGGTGGGTGCAAATAACGTGGATATTGTAATACTTATTTTTTGAGATTAGATTCTAGATGCTCCTTTTTAGTGTGTATATAAGGGTGAGCTGAAAGTAGCAACACAAAAATAACCTATCAGGACTGTTTTCTGCTTGTCTCACATTATAGAAGAGAATTGCTTTTCCTAATAATTTTGTATTACATAAATGGATACCTTCCAAAAATGGGGCTTTGTGAGTGAGTGTAATTTTTGGTGATAATATACATTATACTCTGTGTACATGTAGACTGTAGAGATATGGAATCTAATCACATGAAAAATATACACATACTTGAGGTTTAAGGTAAATTTTATTTGCATCTGTCTCTTCATTTTATTTGAGTTGCTTTTATGTCTTGTCATTCTATTTACTTACTTGTATTCACCATTAGACTGGAAATTTGCCCCCAGCAATCACTCATCTGATTTATGTCATTATAGGCTTGCCTTTTCCAGAATGTCCTATAAATGGAATCATGTTGTTGATTTTCAGTAATTCATTCTTTTTTCGTTCCTGAGTAATATTCCATTTTGTGGATGTATCTCAATTTAATTATACATTCATGAGTTGATGATTATTTGAATTATTCTCACTTTGGGACTACTATGAATAAGACAGTTAAGACCATTCAGTTCTTTGTGTGGATGGTTTTATTACTGTTGAATAAATATGTAAGAGATGACTACTAGATCTTATGATAAGAGTTTTTCTAAGGTGTTTTTACCATTATGGATTCCCACCAGCAATGGATTAGAATTCCAGTTGCTACACATCCTTGCCAGGACTTTTTTGTTGCCTGTTTTAAATAAAATATTAGCCATTTAAGTAGGTATGTAATGGTATATCATTGTAGTATTATTTTATATTTCTCTAACAACTAATGATGTTGATAATCTTTTCACATGTTTATGTGTGTTCATACCTCTTTCTTTGGTGAAGTGTTTGTTCAGATTGCCTTATTATTTACTTGTAAGAGTTCTTAGATTCTAGGTAGAAGTCTTTCATCTGCTATGCATTTTGAAAGTATTTTTCTCTAGCCTGTGGCTTGCCTTTTCATAGTCTTAGCAATGTCTTGAAAGAAGTTTTTAAATTCAATGAAGTCTATCTTATCAAACTTTTAAATCACATTTTTTGGTATCCTTCCTAAAATATGGTTGCATCAATAGGCTACAAAAATTTCCTCCTATGTTTTCTTTTAGAACTCTCAGAGGTTTAGGTTTTATATTTATAAAATCTATTTGTGTTCTCTTTTTTTAATGGCACAGGTATGAGTTTTTGTTATTCTTTTGTTAATTTATTTGTTTTTTGGGCACCTGGGTGGCTCAGTCAGTTAAGCATCTGCCTTCAGCTCAGGTCATGATCCCATGATCCCATGATCCCAGGGTCCCAGGATCAATGGGGAGCCTGCTTCTCCTCTCTGTCTGCGGTTCCCCCTGCTTGTGTTCCCTCTCTCTCTCTCTCCTTCCCTTTCTCATATAAATAAAATCTTTTAAAAAATTCTTCATAAAAAATTTGTTTTTTAATGTGGATGTTTAATTTTCCAGCATGATTTGTTGAAAAAACTTTCCTTTCTCCATTAAATTATTTTGGCACTATTGTCAAAAATCAATTGACCATATATGTGTATTTATTTTTGGGCTCTGTTCCATTGATATATGTCTACCCTTACACTAATACCATATTATATTGAAAGGTTACAGTTAAATCTTGAAATCAGGTTATATGAATCCTCCAACTATGTTCTTCTTTATAAAAATTGCTTTGGCTCTTCTAGGCTTTTTGCTTTTCTATATAAATTTTAGACTCAGCTTGTTTATTTCTACCAAAAAAAAAAAAAACCCACTGGAATTTTGGGTAGATTACATTGAGTTCATAGATCAATTTGGGAAGAATTGACAACTTAAGCATACTGAATCTTCCAATCAGTCCACATGGTATAGCTCTCCCTTCAGTTATGTCTTCTTTAATTTCTGTCATCAGTGTGTTTGTAGTTTTTAGCATACAAACCTTGCACATTTTTTTACACTTATCTCTATGCGTTTTGTGTTTGATACTATTATACATGTTATTTTTTAAAATTTCAATGTCCAATGGTTCTTTGCCAGAAGAGAGATATAGTTAATTTTTTTATTATGTTATGTTAATCACCATATATAGTTAATTTTTAAATATCAACCTGGTACTCTACAAATTTGCTAAATTTACTTATCCATCCAAGTAGCTTTTTTCTACATTCTTCGAGATTTTCCACATAGATGATTTTGTGGTCTGTAAATAAAGAAAACTTTCTTTCTTTTCAATCTGTATGTCTTTTTCTATCTTTTTCTTGCCTTCTTGCACAAGCAACGGCTGTGATGAACAACAATGAACAAAAAACAGAAGGGATGAGATCTAAAGCTCAAATCTATGTCCTTCTCCAAATTTCACCCACCACTATGCTAGTCAAAGCTGCCATCTTTATCACTGTAACTATTGCAATAGCCATTTGACTTCTTCCCCTTCATTCTGTCCCACTGCCTCTCCACTCCTCGGAGAGCTACTGGAATGGTATTTTAAAAACATAAAACCAATTATGCCACTATTGCTTAAAATCGTCCAATGGCTCCCCGTGTTCTTAGGATTAAATCTCAAAGTTATTAACATGCCCTGCACAACTCTATGTGTCTCTGTATCTTCGACCTTGCTCAGATCATTTCACGTCTTGTGCTCCAGCCACTGGAGCCGTCTTTTGCTTCCTTCAGTGTGTCCCATTTCTTCTGGCCCTTTTACAAACTTTTCCTCTGGAAATGCAGTTGGTGAATGACATGGTAGTTGTGACTGAACTTAGTAAACTGAAAACTCTCTGCAACTGTAAGATGAGAGATGAGGGTGAAGTGTAACACAAGGTCAAGACCTCCTAGGATGCTACACTTGTATGGCACTCATTCTCCAGAAAGCCCATATAAAAACTCCAGTCATCCTTGACTCTTCTCTTTCCTTCTTTTGCTCATTCCTCCTATCCTTCCTTTCTTGTTGTTCTCACTCATTTCCTTATTTTCTGTCCTACTTTCTAAATATCTCCTGAATCTTTCCCCTTCTCTCCCTCTGCACTGAATCTTAAATGGTGTCATTATCTCCAGGTTTTCTTATCATCTTCTTTTCACCAGTTGCCATACTATAGCTAGGTTTAGCTTTCTAAAAACTGAACTTAGATCATCTGGCCTCCTTTATTTAAAATCTCCAATGCTTTCCCTTTGCTCTTAAGATAAAAACAAAATTTCTTGAAACAATCTACAAAGCCTCACACTTACATTCCTACTTTCTTGCCCAGGTCTACCTCTTGCCACTTGCAGTCTTTCATCTATGTTCCAGCCCAGGGCCCTATGTCTTTTCCCCAACATGACTTGCTTCCTCTCTCTTCCCTGTCTTTGCATACATTAGTGTCTTTGAAACATTCTTGCTCACTTTCTGTCATATGAACCCTAATTAATTTTTAGATCTTAGCTTAAATATCACTTCTTCCCACAACATCTTCCTTAATTCTCTAATATTGGGTTAATGCAGTCTCCTCCATGCCCCAAATCATCATTTATTATAGTATTTATCATATTTTACTCATACAGTTTTGGAATTTTCTCTTCTCCATTATCCTTTGCTAATTATACAGTGAATATTTCAAAGAGATAAAGATCCCTTCTATCATGAACCCCCCCAGAAATATTTACCCTTAACAGTTAAAATCTTGCCTAAGAATAACTTGATTCCAATATCCCAGATATTAGAATTTATAGTACTTTATTGGAAAGAGAGTTTATTTGTGATAGATATTGAATTTTTTAAAGTTGGACAGTGACCATGCATCAAGAAATGAGACTGTTTATATCATTGCAGTGGTTAGGCAATCTAGCATATGCTCAGCAATAAATTATGTGAAGCATCAGATTCAATATAAGCTACATATTAGCCATTTACAAAGAGGAACAAATCCATGACTACAATGTATGACAGCATTATCAATTATAGTAGTAGCAACATTACACATGGCTCATCCTTCTGGATTTAGTAGTACCCTATCTCCTGGGAGAAATAAAAAAGTGGAACACAAATATTGGCATTGACTCTTATGCAAGTGATGGGTATGCATTGAGAAGAACTTGAAGTTAGAGTCTCTTTTGCATAGGACATGTTCAAATTAACCTTATAATCTCAGGCTTAGAAAGAACCAAAAAGCCATCACATCCAGCATCCTATGGGTCACCCGAGATCTAATGCCCAAAGGGCCAGAGGAAATAGGCAAATGCTCAACACAGGACAGTGTGATGGACAGGAAATCACATGCTCTGACTCAAAGGGACAGCTGCTACCCAGCTTCAGCCAAACAGTGCCATGCAGGAGTGTAGAGATCACTGCCCACTGTTACCATATAAAATAATTTCTGTGTGTTTGTGTTAGAAATCTAAAGGCTTAGGGCACCTGGGTGGCTCATTCCGTTAAGCCTCTGACTCTTGATTTCGGTCATGATCTCAGGGTCGTGAGATCGAGCCCCATGTTGGGCTCTGTACTGGGTCTAGAGCCTGCTTAAGATTCTCTCTCTCCCCCTCTACCTCATGCGTCCATGCTCGCACTCTCTCTCTCTTTCTGTCTGTCTGTCTCTCTCTCTCTCAAGAGAAAGAAAGAAAGAGAGAGGAAGGAAGGAAGGAAACTAAAGGTTTTTACATGTTGTCAATTAATTCAATTTTTAAGAAAGCATCTTTCAGTTTAACACCATATGGGCTAAAGGGAATCAGCATAATGTGTAAGAACATGAGCCTTGTAACTGTATGCAACCTACTTAACCTAGCTATGCTTCACTTTGTTTTTAAAATGGAGATAATAATAGGACCTACCTCAAAAGATTGGAATGGTAACTGGGAATTGGAAGCACTCAATAAATATTAGCTATTATTATTATCTTTAGGCTGTCATTGAATGCTCCTCTGGCTGGGAACTGTGCTAGAGTTAAAAGGAAAACAGAGAAGAAAAGGGCATTGCTCAGGCCCTCATAGTACAGAGCAGAAGTTAAGTCCCAACTAGAGAGAAGCAGAGTGCTAAAGATGCTCCCTAGAGGAGTCTCCTGCCCAGACTGTGGAGAATGGGAAGATGGTATCAGAGAAGGAATATGAGAAGAGATGATACCTGAACTGCAAAAAGATGTAAACTAATTAAATAGAGAAATAGTGGGGAGGTAGAGAAGGAGTTCTAACAGAAAGCAGTATGGGCAAGGTGCAGAGGCATGAGAGATCCACAAATAATTCAGTAGGGATGAATCAGAAAATACAAGGGAATCCATCACAAGACACATGCTGTAAATGTAAACCTAGAGCCAGGTGGTGAAGGGCCTGTGTGTTCACAGTGAAAGTCACTGCAGGAGTTAAAGCAGGGCATTAATTAAATGCTATTATTATTTTCAAAATTCCTTCTTGCTACAAAGCAAAGTCTAGATTGAAGAGGCTTGAAACCAAGGGCAAGGAGACCAGGTAATCTAGATAAGGATGTATAAAACCTTAACTAGGGTAGTGGCTTTAGAAGAGAAAGGAGAGGCCGGTTGTGGGAAATTTGAATGGGATTTGCCCATGGGTTGAGGTGGGAGCACAAGGGAGAGGGAGGAGTCAGGGTTAATTTCCAGGCTTCTGGCTGAGCCAGAAGGAGGATGATGGATCCAGGGAGAAAGCAGATTTGTGAGAGAAGTGACAAGATTAGGCAGAGAAGAAGCCAAGGTGTGAAGCCAAGCAGAGAGAGAAGAACCAGGCAAGATGAAAAAGGAGCTGGTCTGACCTGGCAAACAAGAGCTGTACTGGATACATTTCAGAGAAAGAAACCAACACCTGCTTCCCAGATTTTATGTCTCTCCTGGGTCTGTCTCCTCTGATATATCATGAAAAACTAAAGAACAAATCTAGGATAAATTAATCCATCAATATGTATTTTATCCAATCCCATTCCCTTATAACCAGGTACCAAATTTTGTGGATCACTTTCAGATTATAGTTTGAGGCCAAAGAAGAAAGCCTCTTGTTTTCCTTTTGTCTTCCTATGTGATGCCAGCTGGTTCACAAGGAGACTCAACTCTGTGTCCTGGGATTCCTCAATGCCAAGCTGTATCTAAGTCTCGGATGTGGCAGCAAATTAAGAACATCTGCCAATTCACTCTAGCCAGATTTTGGTGAGACTTCATATTGAGGTTTTAACTCAGAGTTGCAAACTGTAATATAGGGGCCAAATATGGCTTGCAAATTTTTTTGTCTCACATATGATTGTAAAAAATAAGAATTTAAGTACATTTAAAGACACAGTTATATCACAGGATCCCATATTTGTAGCCATTTGTGTTTGCTACCCCTGTTTAAATATTAGATGATTATGTTCTTCTCCACATATGATTAGGATCCTAAAGCATCCTAAATAAAATAACCTTAAAAGGCATAAGCACATTGATGATATGGACTATGCTTGGACAAGTAATAGGAAAATAGGAGCGGGTGAAAGTTCTGAAATCCTGTGTTTGCTGTGCTAATCTTTATCACTTTATCACTGAAAAGAGTAGAGCCAGCCAATCACTACACAGATCACTGGAAAGATCAAATCGGTCCAATGGATGGTGATATTTCTATGAACAAAGCTGATATTAACATTCCAATACTTCATTACACTGACAAAGATTGCAATGAGAATAGACAGTGGTGCAAATTAATCTATTCTTCTGACAGTCTGTAATGAGAATGGGATGTGGTTTAAAAAATTAAGCCATTCTTAGTGCAATCTCAAGATTGCAATCTCATGGTCTCTCTCAGATGCTATATGCTGTGGTGATACATCATTGAGAAGTGTCAGTTTAACAAAGAATGTGTCTCAGCTCTTGCTGGGAGAGTGGTCTGCATTCGCTTTGTTTCACCACAGCCCAACCCATAAAAACAATGAGGTAGAGTCAATTGTGTTTTTTAAAACACACATACACACAATCAAAACTTAAAGAAAAAAAAACAAATAAAAAACATTCTAGCAGTTTTATCTTAGTCAAAGCTTACAAGTAAAATACTGTACTTTATTGCTTTTTTTTATACAGATGCCTAGATTTATTTTTATAAAACATAAGAGTGATAATTTAATTTAGGAATTCAGAATCTAGTACCAATTTATCCATAAGCAATATAGCTAATTAAATTCACCATGAAGAGCTGCATAGTCATCCTCTCCACAGTGGCCATATTACATTATGAGCTGGGGCTGGTGACAGATGAGATGGTTTGTAGCCTTGTAATTCGCAGTAACTCAATGCAATCTTTTACTTAGTATTCATACTCCCAAAAAAACGCAAAAGGAACTATGATTTCTGGTCTAAACAGAACAGAAAATATACAATGTTTTTGATATCTAGTTCTCTAGATTCAGACTAGAAGGGATCAGTGAAACCCTTAGCTCTGTAGATGATAATAATTACAGCAACAAGAGCTAACAGTTATTGAGAACCAACAATGTGCCAGGTGCTCTCTGTACGCTATCTCCTTTAATTCTAACAATAACCTGTGGTTTAGGTTCTATTAGGATAAGATATATGCTCAACATCACATGCTGGTAAGAGGGACAGTCAAGACTTAAGTGCATGGCTCCTTGTCCCCAAAGCCCATGCTTATCACCATTACACCAAGTCCTCACTGCTTCATCTTACATGTACAAAAATTAATACTCACAGAGGCAAATTAGCTTAATCAGGATCTCTCATAGAGTTAAAAGCAAAGCCTCCTGGAAATTAGGCCCCTACATTTCCTTGTGAAGGGCATTTCTTGTTTTTCTTTTTTGTGTTTTTTTGTTTTGTTTTTTAGATTTTATTTATTTATTTGAAAGAGGGACATGAGAGAGAGCATGAGAGAGAGCGAGAGCACAAGCAGAGGGAGGACGGTAGAGGGAGAAGCAGACTCCCTGCCAAGCGGGGAGCCCTAAGTGGGACTCCATCCCAGGACCCCAGGATCATGACCACAGCTGAAGGCAGATGCCCAACAGACTGAGCCACCCAGGCGCCCTGAGGGCATTTCTTAATAGTCATACTGTTTCAGTTTATAGAAACCCCCTCCCCAAATGTTCTGAAAAAAAAGATGAGATTATGAACTAAATATGCCACAAGATCTCAATAATTTACCTAATTGTGTCATAATTTAATATTAAACTAAACATATTCATTCCATGGTGTTTCTTGGTGACTAGGCATTGTACTCTGTCCTAAAGACATAATAATGAGCAAGATATTAATTGGCATTAATCCATAATCCTTATTTATTTGTACAATAAATGTTTACTGAGTCCTCTATACCATGACCAAAATATGATCTCCAGTGAAATCATATTTTGAACTGTCTCATTTATTGATTCATTTGGTGCATATCAGTTGGGTGCCTACTAACTTCCTGTCATTGTGCTAAGCACAGGAGATACAATGGTGAAAAGATACAGTTCCTGAGCTCAAGGAGCTTGTGATCTATTTACAGAGGCAAGCAAATAAATGGGAAATTAAGTATAATATAATGTATGTTATTGTAGTATCAGGTGCTGTGGGAGTACATAAGAAGGGCACCCAGAGACGGTTCTTTAAGCTAAGACCTAAGGGACCTAGATGTAATGTAGGAAAAGAGGGTGTAAAAGAGCATTTAGGGAAAAAGGATCACCTTTCTGAATTTGTGATTGAACCATAAAAAGCAGTGAAAATCCAGTAATTCATCTCTTTAATGATTATTCATTCATTTACCAAATTTATTGAAAAGCCTAACACTTTATTTTTTCTTAGTTTATTATCACTCACATGGAATGTTGGATACCTTTGGTCACATGAATGAATGAATGAATGAATGAATGAAGGTTATCACATGTTGTACTGAATGCCTGTTGACGATCTCTAGTAATACCCTTTTTTTCTTGATAAAGTATTAATAAACAATAAAGAACTTGAATCCACAAGTCAATACCATGGTTCTATAAACCTTTGAGGCTGACTCACAAAATCTTGTTTAAGTCTCATTCAGGATAATGAGAGTGGGTAAGAGCTATGCTCTAGAACTGTGCAGTCCACTATGGAAGCTACTAGACACACGAGGCTATTTAAATTTAAATTTATATGAACTGAAACTGAAGTAAAAATTCAGTTATTCAGTCACACCTTTTTAGTGCTTAATAGCCACATTTTAAGTGCTTAATAGGTGTATGCTACCATGTTGAACACTGCAGAATATTTCCATCATTGTAAAAGGTTCTATTAGACAGTCCTACTCTAGAATCTTGATTACAAGTTTCGCTAAATCATTGATAATTATCACAGTGCTGAAGAAATTGTAGGTGCTCAATAAATAGTTATTGATATTTTTAAATTTAGCCTTACTCTCTTTTAATAGCAAAGTTTCACTTGTAAAAGTAGAAACCAATATGTACATAAATCATTTAACATATTTTATGTAGCAATCAAGGTAAAACACTTGATTAATGGTCTGACAGTCTCTTTCCTGAATCTGGAATACCAGAAAATTTCCCAGCTGTTGGTGCAGCATGGCCACTTAGGCAAGACTGACAAAGTACTCTCAAAGGTGACAAATCTCAATTCCATGACCCCTCATGTTGCATTGCCCACTTTCTGGCGGAGGTGCTAATGAGTAGTATCACTGCCAAGAGTGCACAAAGCAAAAGGGAGAAGGAGATGCCAAGGACTCACAGAATCTACTTTGAATAATGAAGAATTAAGTATCGTTCATCTTAAACTGATTTTCCAGACACAGTGCCAAGAAGCAAACAAGTAACTTTATAGACTTGATATCAGAGTCTAAAAGGGTTTCAGAGGAGACATTTGGCACCTGCATCTGAGTTTAACTCACTTCATGAATAGCCCCTCCCCACCCATTAGGATATGTATAATTAGTTTAAATGTGGTCACTACACTGGTTTATGTGCTTATAGCTGCACCGGCTCAACAATATCCAAATGGTCATAAGGTGAAAAAGTAGAGTTTGAAGATCAATGATCATTAAGCATTAGTTAATCTGTTTGCTTATTTATTGACCTCATTCCAAAAAGAATTAAAAATCAAGAGCAGCCAATGGGAGAAATCTAACATACCTAGTTTTTTGTGACACAAGACACATTTTGTAAATCATGTTAAGTTTGCTAAGGATGTTTGGACCAGTCTTTTGTTTCTTTGTTTTCTTAGTGTCAGCAACTGTAACGGTAGCTGCAAGTGGCTAGATACGGTTGGCAAATATGACAGGGCAAATATTCTGTAAATGGCATTGAAAACAAAAGCAGAAATGGAATTTCTGACTGCCCTCAACCTGGAAACATGGTGCATTTAGACTCCGGTTGCAAGGAAATATTAAAATACCAGGCTGGCAAAGTGAACTTAAAATTTTAAATACAAATAACCAATAAATATTCAGGAAAATAGTAAGCCTCATTATTCATCAAAGAACAAAATTTAACCAACAAGAAATGAGCTGGTGTATTTACCTCTCAGATTAGCAAAATCTTTCATAAAATGAGAAAGCCTAATACTGGTGCAGATGTAATGAAAAGTCTCTCACACATTGGCGATTGAGAGTATAAATTAGTCCAACTCTTTAGAAAAACAGTTTATCGGTATGTATCAAAAGTCTTCAGTTATGCCCTTTGACATGTTAATCTCACCCCTCAAAATATCATAAACAGGGCACCTGGGTGGCTCAGTTGGTTAAGCGACCACCTTCGGCTCAGGTCAAGATCCCAGAGTCCTGGGATTGAGTCCCGCATCGGGCTCCCCCTGCTCAGTGGGGAACCTGCTTCTCCCTCTCCCTCTGCCTGTTGCTCTCCCTGCTTGTGCTCTCTCTCTCTCTCTCTCTCTCGGTCAAATAAATAAATAAAATCTTTAAAAAATATATCATAAACAGTTTGTGAAACTGGGAAAGTCATACTGAAGAAGATATACTTTGAAGTGTTTATGCCCAAATTTGAACAACCTAAAACTGAGGAATGATTAAGTCAGTCACACAGAATACAGAGTTATTAAAAATATGTTAACCTGAAGTTTTAATAACTTGGAAAAATGTTGATATTTAGGGGAAAAATATTACATAATCATATATTTGATTGGGCATGAGCTCAATGATAAAAAGAATATATAAGAAATACTCAAAATATTTAACAACTATCCTTTCTGAATAAGATTTTATTCTAATTATGTTTCTGAAATTCTACAGAAAACAGGTATAAATGTTACATTTGTCAAAATTAGATAGTAATTCTGACTGATCCATAAAGCAAAATGTTGATTAAGCTATATTACATATAATTTCACTAAATTAGATCTATAAACAGGATTGAATTGGAGCAAACTTTAGTGGAAGAGAGGTAATAGTTATAGGTCATATCAGAAAAGTTATTAAGGTACAGACAGATGTTGATGACATCACAACCTAGAAGATAGGAAGTCAACAACCTGGAACTTTAGCCTCCCACTGGTGCAGAGCAATTTTTCTGAAAAATAAAAAGAGCTTCAGGTGTTGTTTACAAAGTATTTTCAAAGTGAAGTGGTTGAAGAGAGCGTGGAATCTGGAACAAGAGGCTACACCAATTACTAATTATATTTAATTTTTTCACAAATTAAAAACTAGTTACATACATGCACACACAGAGAAATACCTACTTTGAATGATTGTTAGGAGGTTTGAAAAAGCTTATGTACATATCTACCATGCTGCCTGATACAAAATATGTTCAGTAAAAGTAGCTATGAACTTGGTTTCCAAGAGAGTTACAGAAATCACTGGTTGTAGAACAGGAAAATATGCAACAGTCAGGAATCTACAGCGAAGTCCCAAGAATCCCAACACTGTAATGGGGAGTTTGAGGTGAGCAATATTCAGAAATCCAAGCAGACGGGTAACACTAGGGAATTCAGTCAATGAGGGGTATTAGCTAAAATGATGGATTTGAAGTATCTAACAAAGTTTAGCAAATAATAACTACTTTATAAGTATTAAATCTTAAAATCTGAACATTCTTATAACCAGTAATGATAATTTAAGCTTAAAAAATAATCTATTTTGTCCAAGTGATATGGGTGCTTTCTGAACCGCAAAGTTCAGTGGCACCCCACGTCTTGCTAAGTACAATATAAGCTCTTTCTCCTGGGATTTATGACATTGTACAGTCTGGTCCAATTTGCCTTTCAGTCCTTACTTCCTATAACATCACGCATATACCCTATACTGCAGACACACACACCAAACTGCTTGCTATTTGTATGTTCTTTTGTATGCTTCTTTGATCCTGTTTATGTTCCCTCTGCTCACAATTTGTTGAATGAACAACTGAATGAGTGGACAATTATAAAGACTAACTTATAGTATCAAATTATCCAACATTTTGTTTAAGCATTAAAAAAAACCAGCAGAGAGCTATCTTTGAGTCTCCGCTAATGTTGCACAGATTGATTTTTGATGACTTTTTGTTGTCTGTTCATATGTTTCTTGAAGCAAACATGTGGATTTCAGAACTGACATGATCAATTTGGTTCCTAGCGGCTGCTGCAGCCGACATGGCTTACCACCATATCAGACCTCCCATTGGCTACTCCGTCCCCAAGCCCATATCATCTCTGCTGATGCGAGGGTGGAATGCATGTCCTGAAGTGAGTAATTTTTATTTCCTCTTAGAAAATGTGTTATGGTCAAAACCTGTCCCAAATAGTGTAACTCCAAAGTCTACTTCCAGTGTGTATTTTAAGACTGTCAAGGCAGGAAGACTGATTCGCCTTCTGCTCTGTAGTCTCTAATTGCCTCAAGAAGTCTGAGGATCTCATATTTCTTTGCTGCAGCTCTCTGATTTTGAAATGTTTCTCACAACTGATTAGCAAAAGAGAGACCAGGGTATGACAGATGACTCACAGTCTCATCTCAGCTGCAATTTTATTAACTATGCTTGAACCATACTTAGTCATTTTCCGAAGAAAGAAGCTTGGCACAAGATGGATGTGTGTTGGCTTTTCGCCATGAGGCAGGCCTTCAGGCGAAGGCCCCATGACAAGTGGTCTTTAGTAGCACTGGCTCAAGCAGGAGTCCAGAGACCTTGTCCTAGTCCTCCCCTAACTCTTTAAGTGGTTATGTGATAAAGTGGTTAAGAGCACAGATGGAGGGATTGATCCTATGGAAGGAATAAGTAAAGTAGGATATGTAAATAGTGAAAAAAAATTTAAATATGATCATAGATCTAAGAATATTAAGGGTTACACTCCTATAATCCCAGAATGAAATCTCAAACCACTTGTCTATGGGAAAGGATTCTTCTTATCTGTGCCAGGCATTTTGATGTCTACTTTGTTCTCAGAGAATGACAAAGGAGGAGATTCCACAACTTCTCTCCTGATAACACGGTTTAGTACAGTGTCTAAGACTCTCCCTGCCAGCATGTTTTGTTTTCATTGAAATCCTTGTGTTTTGATGTCAGCCCACATTGATTCTTCTGCTCTGAGTAGAGGGAATTAGTTCACATTAGTTCACAAAAGTGTAGCTGTTGTTAACTCAGGAAGTACCCCACCAAAGGAGAAATAGAATAAGCCCCAGGCCAGATTTTGGAAGGAGAAAGCAAAGTTCCCCCTTCTTTTTTCTAACAGCAAAACCCAGACCAAGTCATTACCCAATCCCACAAGTATACATGGAGATTCTTAAGAAGAAAAATAAAGATTATTATGGCATGTGGATTGAGTAATCTCAAAAGAAATAACCTTATGGCATGTGGATTGAGTAATCTCAAAAGAAATAACCTCTTCTCCTGACCATTCCATTTGACAGATTATGTATTTATTGGTGTTGAATCTTCTCTCACTACCAGAAAGCAGGGACTTTTTGTTTTGTTTTGTTTGCTCCTATAACCTCAGCACCTAGAACCATCCCTGAGATGTTCAAAAATATTGGTTGAGTAAATGAACGAGTACCACTATTGCTTATCAAAGCCTCCAACCCCCTCATCTGAATTTCAGTGTCCAAAAAAATTTTGTCTTGAAAATTATATGACCTAAAATAGTTTGGGAAAAGCTTTCCTTATTTTTCAATACAAACCTCAGGCATATTTTCTAGGAATAAGTGTGTCAAAAAAGCTAATCTGGAATTTCCTTCTCTCTTTGGTATATATAACATTAAGTGTAACATAAACAGTCGAAGGAATCCCTTTTGCTTTTATTAATGGACAAGATCTTCATGATTAGGATTATAAATAAGGGACATATGGAAGTTTTCATTTGGAGATAAAAGCAAGTTATTAGCAACTTCTAAAAGCATTTTTTGGGGGTTGAATGGATGTCACAAATAACAGGTTAGGAAATAAGAGAACCAGATTAGGGCCAAAGGAGGGTACATTTAAAGTTTAAAAAAAATACCAAGAGCCCAAAAATCAAGTGCTTAGTGGAAAAGTTTTATTGCTAAGCAGCAAAGCCAGTCAGACCAGGGCCTGGGCTCTGGAATGCAGGGAGAAGGATGAGGGAAAAGCGTAGTAGGAAAAAAGTCTCCGACTAGCCAGCTGTATCCGGGCTTGCCAGACGGGTGGGCCCTGGCTTGGCTGTGCTTTCCATCTCAGCATTATGAAGTTGAGCTGCTGGATGTGACGTGCCTGAGACATCAGCGCAGTGCCCACCCAGTAAGGTCTTCACTGTGTGAGTAGGCTTGGTGGTGAGGAGAAGGGAAACAATGGGCTAGTTTTCATTCTTTCCTTCAACAGTCATTTATTGAGTCTCTTCTCTACACAGCCCCAGGAACAAGTGCTGGGGATTCAATGGAGACGTGCTCTCCATGGAACCTCAGTAAGGCCTAGTAGCCAAGTGGAGATTAGTTGAATAAACACATAATTTTATAGTAACAAGCCAAAATGAGGAAAACAAGATTAGATGAGAATGCCTACTAAAGGAATGGGCAAGTGAGGGACAAAGAGATAGTGTAGGTCAAGAAAGGCTTCCTGAAAGAAGTGACACTTGAGCAAAGATCACAAGCATAAATAGGAGTTTGCTGAATGAAGGGCGGGGGGGGGGGGCGGTTGGTGAGAGAGAAAAACAGTCCAAGCAAAGAGAAGTGTGCAAATTCACTGAGAGAAAGGACACAAGGAAGAGACTTATTAGTTATGGGAACCCTGTAGCCAGTGAGGAGTTAGATCTCTATACCATCATTTGAAACAAGTTCATCTTTAGATCTGAGACAATAACACCATGCTCTCCTGGTCCTTGCTTCTAGGTTATCAACTTCACTACTCATTCTTTCCTTACATATTTGTCTTTGCCTCACTCCTTGAATTTGAACCACATTATTATCTCCTATGCATGTCTTCTTAGTCAAGACCTACAA
Organism: Halichoerus grypus; assembly: GCF_964656455.1. Classification (NCBI taxonomy): domain Eukaryota; kingdom Metazoa; phylum Chordata; class Mammalia; order Carnivora; family Phocidae; genus Halichoerus; species Halichoerus grypus. Next base: position 127,196,231 of record NC_135716.1, on the reverse strand, counting down.
AGGTGGAAGAGGGCAGTGAGAACAGCAGCCTATAGGAAATGGAAAATGCTGGTTGGAAAACCGCAAGAGGTGGGAAAAAGTCCTGTTAGATCTTGGAAAGCTTTGGAAACCAGAATAGGGAATTTGGATATGAAATCCCAGGCAATTATTTTTTTGTCTCTAAAGCAGTGCAGAAATATGATGAAAGTAATTTTTTTGGAAAATTCATCTGAATTTGATATGAAAAGATTTGATAACTTACTCAAAGAATTTTATGTGGTTCCTATAGTGAGACAGGCACTGAATTATCTTCTAGTGTGATTGGGATAGTTGAGCATTGTTTCTTAACGTGTGGGCTGCACGTTACATGCTCCAGTTTACCCAGGAATATTTGTTAAAACGAAGATTCTGGGGCCCAATTCTAAAGCTACTGCATCAAAATGTCTGGGATGGAGCCTGGGACTTTGCATTTAACAAGCACCTCAGGTGATTTGTGCCCAGTAAAGGCAGAGAACTAGTAGGCTGAAACGGAAGCCAGACACTGAAGTCAGAGCGTCCAGCTGGGCTGCTATTGCATTAATCCAGTTGATTACAACACAAAGACTACAATGGTTACCATGGGGATTCAGGAGCAAGGGTAAACTTTGAGAACTACTTCAAAGGAAACAGCATTCTAAGGAGGTGAAAGACTGGATTTAGGAGACGGAAAAGAGGAAGTAGCCCAGGAGAGCTGTCATCACCGCCCTCTGAGAACCAGCTAGTGACCAGAGTTCTCCTTAGGCCGTTAGGTATCACGGATATTGTTGGCAGTGAGAGAACAAAGCCAAGCACTCTGCAGTAAGGCGAAGGCGCAAAAAAAAGCATAGAAAAGGAAAAAAGGAAACATAGCTACCCAGAGATTAAAAAAAACTAACCTGGTCTACAAAACTAAGGTAACGGTCAATTAGAATAAAGTTATTGTGCAAGAAGTTGGCAGAGATGCTCTTCTCACCTTAAAGGCGCTTCACCAAATGAAGTGGGATCAGGGGAGGCAGACAGATGGCATAGGAGCTAAGCTCAGGCAGAGAGGCTGAACAAAAATAGAGGGGAGAGGAGTTGGAGTTAAAAGCACGGAAATTTTGAATCCAGGGAGAAAACAGAAAGAAGAGAGGGAATAAGGTTAGGGAGTTTCAAAATAAGAAAGTTACATCATTTGCTGGCAATTCTGAATAGGAAAGAAAACAGAAGATAGGCGGGGCATGTAAGCAATATTTACATTGTTCTGTAGTCTTTTAAGCTGTACAATATTGCCAAATGTAGATATAAAGATCCTGTTATATAGAAATATATTAGAAACTACATTAATATATAAAATATGTAAAAATATATTAGATATAGATAGAGGAAGAGAAAGTACTACCTTTTTTTCCCACGAGGAAAAGTAAAATATTCTATACCATGAAGGTATGCTTTCGATGTTTTACTGGGATATCAAAAATAAAATTGTTTGAGTATACCTCTATCTTTCCAATAAGTGTGGCTTTGAATGAGAGATGCTTATTCTACTATTGCTTTTAAATGTCATATTTATAAGGACATTTAATTCCTGTGCACAAGGAGGAGTACTCACACCAAACAATAGTGACATGCTAAACTCAAGAGAGCAAACCTTGAAAGCTTACATACTAATAGGTTATTTAGTTTTCAAAATCTTAAGTTAATAACAATTGGCAATAAAGCGTGTTAAAATTCCCTTTGTTCAGGATCCATTGTGTTGATCGTGAAGCCCCATTTGTTCTTCTAAAATGATTGAAGCCGAGATCCCCACCTAGTGGATTTAGAGGATTTTACAGGTTTTACAGAAATAGCCTACAACCCTTGGAAATCCTTAATTTTTTCTCTTAGAGAAATAACAGGTTTTAAAATCTCTACTTAAGATCTAGGATAATTGTCAACAGAGCAGTTGCAAATGGTTGAAATATACCAATATGCATATCAGCTAGACTACAGTTAACAAACAAAGCTCAATTTTTATTTTCATACCATAATTAAGAAAACAGATCAGGCACAAATATGAATATATAATCATCTTTGTAGAAAGCAATATTGTAATACCACTAATTGAGATGTGTATAGTAATTTCCATAAAATAAACATCAAGGGTAAATCTATTCAAGTACTTTTTTTCTTATTTAATCTTTCATTTGCTTAAAGCTTTTTTTTTTTTTAACGTTTGCTTTCTTTTCCAGAACTAGGCAAAACTTTTCTTTCCCATTTTTCCATTCCTTTGAGAAGCAAACTCAGTTAATTGTGTCAAACCTAATCTTGTGGCTCCATCTTTGATTTTTGCATTATATTCAGTCATGTACTTTTATTTCATTGATAACAGAGAGTTACTGAGGAATTTTCCTCCAAAATAATGCATTTGGAATGCCTGCAAAGACTAGGAGGTGTTTGTGTGTCCTTTTGAAGAAAGCTAAAATAGAAAATGATTATTAGTTGAGTTCTGCCTGTAAAGGTAATGGATCAGCGTAATCGGCAGATGGTGGATACAGTGTAGGTTTGGAGCATAGTTTTCAGCTTCATTTATTCTTCTAGGAATTAGAGGCACCTTATTTTTTGCCTCAAAACTAATGTCTTTTAATTCTGGTAAGGAGGAAAGCACTTGCTGTGTCTCACTGTCCCTGCACCTTCTTTATGTGCACTGTTATCTTTATCTGGTTGAGTATTTTGAACTTCGCCTAAATCTTGCATATTACAGTTAACTCAAAGATCTATTTCGCTACGAGAAGGTCTATTTTCAGCTTCAGGGGAACACGTGATACTCAAATCCTTAGCTGTAATAGTAGCCTCAGCAGAGCTTGAATCATACAACATATGTTTTTCACTTTCTCCATTTTCCCAAATTTGCTGCATTTCTTTTCTGCTGCCTTTTAAGGTCATCTGTGCACTCCTAATTAATGTACTAGAATCTGCCTTGTTTTCATGCGGCATTTTTTTCTCTTCTTTCCCTAATATCTGTATCTGTAGTGTTCCGGTGCCATCGTCTATGGGCAATGCATTTGTGCCGTCAATTTCTCTTTCGCTGCTATTAGTTAGATTCCAAATGGCTTGAGTACTAAGAGAAGTACTGATTTCTTTGGGAATCTCTGTTCTGTTTTGGTATGGGGTAGAATTTGTCTTCATGAAAGTTAGGTCGCCCGTGGCTTGTGTCTCAGAGGAAATGAGAGAGGAATCCTCAGTTTCCGACTGAGGAAGTTTTATTCCGACATCATTTCCCTCATCCATGATACAACCTTCCGCAGTTTGATGTGGTATTTTCCATTTGGTCATTAACATTTTTTCCTCATTAGCAAGTTGTTCATGACTTGAGTGTTGCTCTACATGTTTTAAAGTCTCATTTTGATTTAAAGTATGTTCCTTATTGGTGTCAGTCTTGTGGACACCTACAAGTGGTGTTTGATTCCCTAGGGACAAAGAAAACTGATTTGGCTCAACGGTCTTTGATTTGTCCTGCTCCATGTGCTCAGTGGGCTCTGTTGCCTCTTGGTCAGTAGACTCCCTGGAAATGTTGGGTGGTAAAACATCACTTTCTATGTTTTCCCAAATAGCTGGTAAAGACCTAGGCACTTCCAGTGCAAGGGGAGTTGCACCTACCGTTTGCTCAGTTGCAAATTGAGAGCTTGAATGCCTGTGTTCAGCTATGATGGGTGTGGGCAGAGGCAGTGTTGATGAACTGCTATCAGGAATGAGGCCATTAGGGTGACAGTTGCCTTCCCTGGAGCTCTGGGTGACTACAGGTAAGTCATTAGCACTGAGCAGAAGAGTCTTTTTAGTGTTTTTTTGGTAATATGGGCTCTGCTTTGGAGCGTGTTTGAGAGGCATACTCTCTGAAGTGAGTTTAACATAGTTGTTACTCTCTGGCTGTTGGGGAAAATCTGCAGAGGACACAAGGTTTATATTGGCCTCTCTCTGAGAAGCTTTAGGTAATTTATTTGGCAGTAACAGTGCTTGTTTACATTTCTTTGGGAGATCTGGCAAGGATTTTTCTGGATGGACTTTGACTTTTCTAAAAGGGTGTGCGTTTACTTTTACCCTTGAATTTGGCTTTTTAATTTTCCCTTTGAGGTCAGATTGATGGGTTCTCTTCTTTTTCAGAATCTGTGGATCAGTAGGCCATTTTCTTCCTTTGTTTCCCTCCTGAGGATTGCCACATTTTTTGAGATCCAAGTTGGTCAGGTGGTTACTTTGATTTTTCTGCTGTTTGCAGTGGGTTGATGTTTTAGATGACATCACCAAACTATTTTTTTCTACTAAATCACGATCACAGAAGCTAACCCTCTTAGGGGAATATGTTTTCTTGATTTTTGTCGATAACCTTGATAACTCCATGTTGTCCTCACACATAAGGAATTTTTCTATTGCACCGTTAATTTGGATTTGCTCTTTCTTGGCCTTTGAACGTTCCTGACAATTTGACTTCTTTTCTTCCACATAATCTTGAAATTGATCACAGGGCACATACTTACAGATAAGAGAATTGTTTGACTGAAAATAGCTAGGCCCGCTCCGTCTTAACTGTCCATAAGGATCATCATATTTTGATCTATGTTTTTGTAAGATCTTTTGTACACAGTGTTCCTCGGGCTCATGAAGCTTGGATGATGAGCCTGTAATAAAATGTCTCTGCCTGTGAGGTTGTAAGCCATTGTCTTTTTTTTCTATTGGAGGCTGCCATGATTCATTTGTTAAATGCTTTTCAAAACTTTCTCTTGCCAACATTGAAGCGGATGTTGCATATCTTCTACTAAATGTGTCACTGTTGATATCTGCTGAACAAGAAATGCAGAAATTTAGGACTGAACTGAGTTTTATTACCCCAACCAAACAGATGCTTAGAAACCTAATGAAAGGTGCAAAAATGATTCCTCTGATTATGGCAATTCTTGAATACTTCCTAATTTTTAACCAAACCCACAAAAGACTTTGGGCAGTTCAGTGTGTTTACAAAGCTACTCTTTATGGCCACATCCTAATCCGTTGTGATGCTGATTTGAAAGTTACAGAATTAGAAATAAAAACATTCATAGTTGTACATCTTTACATTAGTTGTCGGTTGAGTTAGCTTTAAATATGAATAATATTTAAGCTCTTTTCAAATGGCCATCACAATTTTTTTTCTGCATTAATTTCTCAGCTGGGACTAAATATTAGGAAGAACATGATGCTATATTGGGTAGTGTTTAGGTTTCAAACACAAGATACCCTCAACAACAAAAAAGAAATACCTGTGACACTACCGGCTTCATCAGAGACCATACCTATTTTATTTCCCATCACTTAATATACGATTAATTAAATATTTGTTAAATGAATGAGTATTTTGGAATATGGCCTGATCTGTATTGTAGGAATCTCTATCTGTGAATTTTAAATGGTACATGTTAATATGATATTAATGATACCTGTTAAATAATACTAATGACAAAAATAATAGTAACATTTACCATTAATTAAGCATCTTCTAAGAGCCAGGCACTGTGCTAAGTACTGTACCTTCATTATCTCGTTTAATATTCATAGGAGATCTGATCCACTGGACAAGTCCTTTTGTCATATCCCTTTTACAGATGAGGAAAGATGCTTAGAGAGGTGAAATGCTTTCCCCCCATCCCATGTCCACTAACGATATGGGCAGAACTTGACCCAGGTCTGTCTGACACTAAACCCTATCCTCTTAACGACAATGCATATTAGGTTTAAAACGACATCTTATGAGTGTTCTTGTCTTCTGAAATTGTTTGTTTTATCCCGAGGAAGAAAGGAGTATTTCTGTTCAGAGATAGAAAGGAAGACACGAGCTAAGCTTCACACTAGCATCTAACTCTTAAGATTTGCCTTCAACTTTCTGGGGAACATTGGAGAAGCTACTTACTCAACAGGTATCAAGAGATAAGACTTAGATAGGAATTTTATATGGGTATAAAATTATTCTGGGGAAAGAATTTTAGCTTTTGTCAGATTCTAAGAGAGTTCTGTGACTCAAAGATAAATATTCAGAATTATTGGACTAGATCATCTCTAAATCTCCCCTACTCCTGAAATACTGTGATTCTGTGTTTCCAAGTTTGAAAACATAATCAGAGTGACATTGACTCTTACTGACTTCTGCTCTAAAGCAGATATGGCCTTGGTTGTTTTTTCCTCCAATACCTGTCCTCTCCATCTCCAGTATAATGCCTGGCATGTAGCAGAATTTCAAGTCTTTCTTAAAAGTAAATGTATTGATTTGACAAACAAATGTGTTCTCTGTGTGAAACAAGGGACTGGGTTTTAAATGGTTAAGAGACAACATTCCCTTCAGTATAAGAGTTTCCCACAGAAAAGTTAAGGCACTGGACAAAGCTAAACATCTGCCTGAGGTGTGACTCTATTGAAAGGGTAAGTGCTTATTTCTTTCTAAAATAAAGCCAGTCTGATCTGGTTTCTATGGCAGATTTTATTCTCTTGACTATTCCTCTCTTGAGTCAAATCATCAGTCCCCAGAAACTAGTAAGAACTGGAGTCTGGGGAATGCAATGGAATAAATTCATATCCTGCCTTATGCCACACATGAAATAACATACAGTTTCATTCTTTTCCAATTGTCCCCAAATCCATCTTAAGGGCCATATCCCCATGGTGAGAATTTCTTGGTGCAGTACCTCCACCATTCATATTCTGAGAGAAAGCTCTGCTTATTGTAAACCAATTCAAATAAATGACAGGAACCTCTTTACAGAGAAGCTGTCAAAGTTTTCACTGCTGAGACTGAAAGCATCACCTTACTATTCAGGAAGGAAAAGGAAGACATTTAATTCATTGCCTCTGCCTAAATATTGACATTGCCCATGTACAGTGGGTAGATGTCACGGCCAGATTCACTTGGCTCCCAACATGGGACGATGAATTAAGTCCTGACTTTCCCTGGACTGGGAAGTTATCATCCCTGACAGCTCAGCAAGCAAAGTGTGTGTCTTGACATCATTCCTGAAATGAATCACTAGCATTAGAAGGCCCATTCTTCTAATATGTCATGCTCTGAGAAGGTTCCTTACTGCAGAATTGGCATTAGAGCTCGAAGGATGTTGGAATAAAAGCCGATACTCAGCCTCCCATAAATCTTAACAGCATATTGCTATTTAAAAGCCTTCTTTTCTTTAAAAAAAAAAAAAAAAGAAACTTGTTAGGTGTTGGGTCACAAAATTCACTTTCCAACAGGCATAAGATATACTTACTCTTAGCTCCTGAGGGTGGCGGAGTCCTCATCTACACCTTACCCCAAACACACACGCACACACACACATACACACACACAGATCTAGTGTCTTTAGAAGAAGGATAGACTGGTACTACACAATGATTTTTAGAGCATTCTACTGTTGAGAAAATTAAAGGAGATTATGTCTTTCAGAGAAATTTAAACAGAGTGGGATTTTCTAAAACAAGACAACTCACCTATTGTTCTTGTTACATGCTGTGGCAGAGTTTGAGGTTGGACTTCCCCAGGCTCATGATTCCTTAGCTTTCTAACTCTCTTTGGACAATATCTTGTAAGTAAGCCTGCTTCATTAAAAGCTGCCATATTCCCAGGAGGCTCTGAACATCCTGACTGCAGCAATCTGCCACCAAAGCAGAAGAAAGTGCTGTCTGCCCCATGGTCTTTACCTTTCAGGTTTCTAAATGATCCATCAAGGGCTGTGGACTCAGAGGCCAGTGCTGCTTGATGGCTGTTTTCCTGTAAAAGCGGCATTTCCTTTCTGGACCCCACAATGGACATGACCTTTATCTCGTTTTCCTGAGTTAAGTGGCAGTTACAGTATTCCTTAGCGTGGTAATTTCTTGCCTCATGAGCACACAGGGATTCATCGAAGGTTCTGCAACAAAGGTTTTCTGATGTGTGTTCATTTGCTTTGCCTTGTTGGAGTTTCCAGTTAAATACAACTAAACCTAGGCAAGTGAGACCAACAGCTCCTGTGACAAATAGAGAGACCATTAAAAGATAACATCAAAGGAAGAAACATATAAATCACCAAATGTGAAATCCACAAATATCAAGGTTAATGGTTTAAAGGATATCAGAATGGGTGGGAAGTCTATCACCATGGAGAAAAATATCAGTCCAGACAGAGGCTATTTAATCAACATTGTTCTGTTTGTTAATTTGGATCTCTCTTTGTAGCTATTAAAAATTATAAGAAAAATACCATCTGGAATGCCTTTGGTAGAAAAAAAGGTTTTTTTTTTTTTTCATGGACTGAGATTCATTCAGCATAAAATAATTCTTGCATTAAAATTCTTCTTCTGCCTATAGGAAACCAAGTTTCCTATTCCTTAGTCCCATAGTGAATAAAAGTAGACTACATTTAGTACATACCCTGAAATTCCCATATACCGTAACCTCCTCCTATTGTATTTTTATCATCCCTAAAGATTCACCCCCTACCTCAGAAAAAGTCATTGATTTCCTATTATCATCAAGGCCAAACTCCTGGGCATCCAAGACTCAGTGCAGTCTGGCCATAACCTTCCTCCTTTGCCTAATTTTTCATTTTTCATTATTAAAACATGTGTTTCAAACTCTTCAATTCATTAGTCTTAAGGTATTTCTAAGCTTTTGTGTATGCCCTTAGTGACAGCAACTTAGTGCTTTCTCTATCTCTTATTTGAAATTTTTTTTTTGAAATTTATCCTTTAAAAACTATATCAATACCTCTAAATTTCTTGATACCTTTGCTGTTTTTTCCATCTTGCAAAACTCCCACAAAATAATGACTGACATCTAATCTCAGACTGTCTGGAACTGTCCTTTCATGTTCTATGTACATATAGTTTGTCCTCTGAATAAAATTGTAGAGGGCAGTGTTTCTGAAACTCACATGCAGAGTCTAACGTGTTTCTACTTCACTGTTTCCCATCTTGACAAATGGCACGCTCAACCACCTGGATGTTCAAACCAAAGTCTCTTGCATTATACCCCAACTCCCGCTCTGTCACAGTCATTTCCTTTTTTCTTAGCCCTTATAACAGTATAAAATTATTGTGTTCACTTACTTGCTTGCTTGTTCACTGTCTGTCTTGCCCTGCTAGAATTAAGCACTGAGAGGAAATGGAACTTTTCAGTCTTGTTCGACATTGTATCTCCAGGACCCTCAACTCTGGCACAAGCACACCAGAAATGTTTATTGAATATTCTTAAATAAACAGAAGGGATTCTGTCTATGAGTTCTAATAATGAAATGCACTGAGTGGTCTAATCTTACAAATCCCCAAAATGGTGATGGGGAAGACATGGCATCAGTATCACCTAAGTTAGGAGCCCCATTTTCTAAGTCCAGCTCTGACCATGATTTGCTGTGTGACGTTAGGCAAGTCAGTTCCCCTGGAGAACTCAGGTTCCTGGCTCTGGAAATGAGGACAGTGAAAGAGATGACATCAGCATTTTAGACTTTTTGATTGACTGCCCTATGCCTGGTTCCCTCCACTGCAGACAACTTTAATGAAAACGTGATGATATTTTTTTGAACTTGAAAGAAAAGAGAAAGTATCAGGCATGATTGCTTCATTTTTCTGTTAAAGATGAAGATTAACCAAAGTGAATAGCATTCTCTGGTAAAAAAAAACGTTCAACCTTTGCATAGTTCACCAGATCTTGAGGTGTTATAAGCCCCACTTTAATTTTTTTTTACAATGTATTTTTAGTGTTATCACAATTTGAAATAATTTAATCTCTATTAAAGATATATTTTTAAAAAGTGGTAGCACTGTTGCTAATTATATACTTCCAATGTTTATTTTCAGACTAAATAACAACCAGACAATATAAACACCAAGGTCCATCTGGTTATGTTTTTAAATAAAGAGCAATAAAAAAAAAAGTAGTAGCAAAACTTAGATCAGACATTTTATTGCCTAGTAATTCCAAACAAGACTTTTGGCTTTAAAATGTTAAAAACTTACGAAAATAATAAAATTTTAGAAACATTCCATATGTCTTACAGGGAGTAAGAAAATTCAGGATTCAAAGCTTTGTTCTGACACTTTCCTTGGGCAAGTTTTCTAACCTCTCTGAGCCTTATTTTTCCTCCCCTATCAAACAGGGATGATTAATACGACTGGTAATTAAATGAGATACTATATGTGACATTTAACACAGTGTTCCGTCATTGTGGTTTATTGTTATGATTGCTACTGCTGTTGGTTCAGTTCGATATTGCCCTATTAGGTCCTAGAAGACTCATCTGTTGTGGGGGGCGGGGGGGGGGCAGCGGTTGGCAGGGAGAGGAGTCCAAAAAATAAAATCATTAAGAGGATACTTCGTATGGCTGATGCAGTTACTAAGCCAAATAATAAAGGAAAGAAAGACCTAAATTTTCTTAAACACATGCATCAGCCATTGAAATGAGAGTAGGCATAATCTGATTATAGGGTAAAGTTTCTCCTCTAATTGTGTCTGAATGGCGAGGAACCACTCATTCTCCTGCTGTTGATGCTAGAACTATGTCTACATCACATTACCACTCAGGTATGGTCACTTTCTATTAGTGCAGAGAGCAAAAAGCAGCAAATGAAGCTTGTAGGCAGGCTGAATGCGCTATTAAGAAGATGGTTGAATTTTCATTGCCATGGGCATTGTTGCTATTTTTAAAAAGTGTTCTAACAATCTTTCTGAGTTGGAAAAACAACAACAACAGCAAAAAGCAAATTTAATGATAAGTCCTTGTTGGAAATGTTTCAGCTTCATGAAATCTTTCTCTTTTCATCAACCAATTCACAGAATACGAGGTTTTAAGATGTTAGCATTTAATGCCAAATAACCACTTATTAGTTTTAAATTCACTGAATATGATTATTTATAGTCCCTGGGATTGTGAGGATTTATCTATAGCCAAAGAAGGAAAGGGAATCAGGGGTCAAATTATAGTTCTAAGTCTTTTCCCCGCAATCTACAGGTATAGATTATTAACTACATTTTTACTTCCGAAGGAGTAAAATCTTAGTAGAATAAATTGAAGGGTCAGATTTTTTTAAAGACAAATATTTCCTAAAAACAGCATCTTTAACAATCACTTAATGAGAGATATATAATTATACTTTCACACATTATAACTTAACATGTGTGTAATCATACTTATAACTTATCAGAATTTGTCCATGCATAATAAGCTTCCTACTATTTTGACAAAACCTTTGAATCTTCCAGAATTTATACCCATCTCTACACTAATGTAAGTTGTTAGTAAATTTTTTTCTGAAAATAGATATAGAAAATACCTAGAAGGTGCTGAAAATTAGTCTATTGTAATATTTCCAAAATGATGCCCTACAAAACACTAATTTAACGAAATCCTCTGTGAAAAAAGAGTTAATGATTAAATAAATTTGAGAAACACTCCAATTGTATCTTCCTCTTAAGGATTCATAATGCTCATTAGAAACTGAAAGGCAATGAGAAAAATGCTGCAATAAAGAAGCCTATTTCACTTTGTTTAATCCAGCATTACCCAAATCTATTTGAACCCTACAACATGTTGTTCACATGTGCATCTGTGTATGTTTTTATTGGAATATCTATTAATTATTCCGTAGAACTAGCACTTGAGTTCTAGTACTCTAGTACATTTAAAGTAAAACTCCCTGCCCTATTTGCTTTTGTCTTTTATGGTAAATTATTTCTTAACACATATAATTACTGACATGGTTACACAGTTTTTAAAATAATTTATCTTTCTGAGAGGATTTAAATTCACTTCCAACTGAATTTGATTACTGCTGATGGTAGTTCCATTGTTTAGACCTGACGCTGTTCTCTATCTATTCTGATTAAAAGTGTAACTGTCAGGAGTTAAAAATCTGATGTTCAGGTTTCACTGGAAACCTGCTATAGAATAATTATTTATAGTACATATTCAAAATACATCAGTTCAGTCCTGGATGTCATTTGCAAGCCTCTGGTTTTCTAGCTTTGGGGCACCCCACCCCTCAACAAAACACACACACACACACACACACACACACACACACCTCTCATCACCATGGTTACCCACAAGCCCAAAGGATTTCACCATGCACTGTAAACATAGGGGGAAAACATACATCCAGGTAGATAACTCAAGAAATCTCATGGATATTTGGTCTTTGACTAATGACACTAAGTATCATTTATATCATTCATCCAGTGAGAGGTAACAATGATGCATAGTTAAGAAATGTTTAAACTACCATAGAGAAATTAAAGAGTTGAAAATTATCTTCTCCTTAGTCAGTCTGGGGAGGTATGGGCCAAGTTTATGAATGAGTTGATAAACAGAAATCTTACAAGAATTCAAAATTCCCAAATAGGCAGAAAGCAAGGCACAGAGAGGTTAAATAACTTGCCCAAGGTTACATAGCAAGTGAGAGGTGAGCCAGGATTCAAACCTGGGTAATCTGATTGCAGAGCTCATACATTTAATCACTGTGCTATACAACCACTATAGAGCAGGATGCATGTGATTGCCATAATATCAACTCCTCGTGCACCTGGTTAAGCCCACTGATTCTTACTATACCACAGAGAGACACACAGAAGTGAGTACCTTGAGGAAAGAGACAATGTCTCATCACTTTTTAATCCCTATTTCTAGTGTTTTAATGAATGTCCCAGTACTCCATGGCAAATGGATGATTGATAAAATGTAGATATTATTCCTGCATTACAGACAAGAAAACTGAAGTCTAAATGGCAAGGTAACTGACTCAGGATTACAGTGGTTATTATACCAAGACTAGAGTTCTTGAATTCTGGTCCAAGACCCTTTCCTCTGTTAGCTTCTCTGCAACAGGAAATTCTTACAACGTGGGCCAGGTCGGTCAACATCCTCCCACATCTACTCACAACCTCTCCCTTCCCCGAGCCTTGGAAAATTTCCCCAAACTGCCTGGGAAAGGCATCATTTAGTGTATTGTAGTAACATGGAGATGAGCTGGGCACACTTCTCCCTGGCATACCTGCGAAGCCAAGGACAGTCAGCAGGGCCACATCCTGCCCTGGGAGGAGGGGACTTCTGTCCTTTAGAACCAGAGTGACGTTGGAAACCTTGGAATCACAGTTGGTCTCAGACAGCTTTAGCACACTCTTTGCAGTGCCCACAGCAGTGGCCGACGGCTGACACCTTAGGTCCTTGGCATTCCTGAGCATTCGAGCAGAAGACTTAACGTAGTTTCTTAAAAACCGGGCAAGGGGGTATAGATCACAAGAGCAGCTCCACTGGTTCTTATCTAAACTCAGAAGGATTAGCTGCTTCAGTGGAGTGAAAACATCCGGCATGTGGGCCAACCTATTTCGAGAAAGGTCCACTTCCTGCAGTTGAGGCAGGGCCTGGAAGGCATCTTTCCCAATGTAGGAAATAAAATTGTTAGATAAATCCAGATGCCTGAGACTGTGCAGCTTCGTGCCTCCAAAAGAACTGCCTGTCAGATTAGTGATCTGATTCCCATCCAGTTGGAGCCGGGTCAGGCCCTTAGTGTTCCGGAACCAGGAGCCTCGCAGGGTGCGCAGAGCATTATTGCTAAGCACCAGCACCTGCAGACCGTGAAGCTTGCTGAAGGTGCGATCCGTGAGCGAAGAGCTGGATATTTGGTTGTGCTCCAGCAACAATGTCCGCAACTTTGAGAGGCCGTGCAGGGCATCTTCCCGAACATCCTCGATGCCATTTCTGCTCAAGGAGAGCAAGGCAAGATTAAACAAGAGGGACAGATTTGTGCTCTCTATAGAGGCGAGGTATCCATCAGTGATGATTAAAACCCTCGTGGTCACAGGGGCTGCTGTGGGGAAGAAAAGCACAGACTAGAAGCGAGATACACACAAGTGGGAGGGGAGTGCGGTGGAGAGCAAAGATACTCAATGCCCTCTGAGCAATCTTATCACCGGGGTAAGAACAAGAAACAAAATGAAAATAATTCCCTGATTTCTCGGTTGAAGGGGAAGCTGGCTCTTTACCAGAATGATGGATTTTTATGTTCTTTGTTTCTATGACATGTTTATTTGAGAAACATAAACCCATCTGTTCCTTTCGATGTCAGAGTTAATTCACTGTTTGGAATTATCACCATGGATGTTTTTTCTTTGAAGGTGGCTTTTTAGGCATCCCATGTACTGACCCGCTGCAGCCCTGCCGGCCCGAGACAGGTTCGCCCACGAGCCACGCCTGTGTCTGCGATTCCTAGCCAGTTTTCCACTAGCAGTGCATATTAATGCTGTGAAGTCAGTCATCTTTTCTCTCAAACCTAAAGGTATAAGTTGGGTGGGAGGAGTGAGAAGGAGGGTTGGGTTTCTGCTTTTTATCTCCAGGCTAAAAGTTGGCAACTTGGTAAGGATCTATATTCTCTCCAGATGACCTGAGGATCTGTCAGTGGGGTTCTCATTATAGTCTGGGTCATCTTGGCCTCCTCTCTAATATCCGTTCCCTCCAATGAAGTACATCATGTGATGACAGGTGGTACTCAGGGCCTCCAACTGTTAAATCCCTTCACCATAATCACCTCAGAGCTATCACTGCTCTGCCATTAGAAATCAAAGCGTTTTAACTCAATAAAGATGTATTATAATCAGGAGTTATTGTAACACATCTTTATCATGCTAAAATTGTTTTGACTGCAAATGACAGTGTCATAAAGATGGAAGAGTCCATTGTCCCTGGGAGGTCTACAGGTGGTATTAGAACAATCAACCATGAGGGGAGCAAATCACAATCCCCTTAGGAAATCCAGACTACACTGCCGAAACAAAGAGATTTTTAAAATGTAAAAAAAGGATTTTCACAGTGCCTTCTTTTGGAAGAATTGCTCCCATTTCTACAGCACAAACAAGCTTAAATCATGGTGTGTGTGTGTGTGTGTGTGTGTTTTTTTCTGTTTAGTATTTATCACTGATTATTTGAGTTCTATTAGTTCTGGCCAGTTTAGCATTTTGTTTCTCTCAATATTGTTTTTGCTATGGGTTAAGGGAGTTTTATTTTTATGGATCCCCGGTTCTCTAGGGATTTGTCGACTCTGAGGGAGCAGGCTATTGATTCTGTCAATTACTTCTTGTCTAGGAATAGACAGAAGCTCCACTCACAAGTCATCCATTTACTACTCTGTGTTTATGAAATTTAACTTCGTGAATGTGGCATTCTATAAATGAGAAGGAAGATATAGAGATGCTGCAATGTTTCTTACAGACATCAACTATCTCTGATCAGAAAAAAAATGTAGTGACTTTGGGAAATGTATTTGAGAGGGCAGGAGTTTAGTGTTTAAGTGTTTTCAATACTAACTGGAAACAGTATACAACCAACTAGCCTTGAAACTGTCTCTCTCATGTCAGGGATGATGATAACTTCTATCTCTTAATTTTCATAGAGTCATAGGATTTTAGAAATGAAATCATCTTCTTTCACTCCATCTTAACTCAGACGTGTTTCTGAAATTTTTCCATTGGCAGAGCTTATAGCTTGTTTATCTCTTCTTGGATATCAGGATGTAAATCACATTCTCCTCAAATTTGTTAATAAGGTGTCTTATTAAATTGTTGACTTAAGCAAGCAATATGTAATGAATACAGGCAGTGTATCTTGTTAGCATTTCTACAGCTCATTTACCACCAATAAAAAGACTAGACTTTCAAAATTAGATGCACCTTGATAATAATCTGTTTTGCTAGTACATCACTTAATCTTACTAATGCTGAACAATTGCAGTTCAGGTTTCTGATTCATTGATTTTTTTCCAGCAAGTGGTAGGGTTCAAAACTGCACAAAGTATGGACAAAAATATAATCAAAGTGATTTACTTTTTTCTTCTATTAAAAAAAAAGTGTGTGGTTGCATGAAATAGTAGTATTCTTTTATAATAGCAAAATATCTCAGTCACCTCTGAAGGTCTTAACATAGTTTTGGTTGAGACCACCAGGAACAGGAAAATAAAATAATGTTAACAGTCTCTCATCACTGTGAAAGACTTGCTCTTTGAAAGTTTACCTCTATCAGGCTGAGCCCAGAGAGCCCTCAGCATGATGAAAGCCATGGCAACGAATTTGCCAGATACACTGAACACTGCTTTTTAGAGCTATTGGTTTTATTACCTACTATATAGGTTAGCTGGTGACAGAGGGTTACATCTCTGACGCACACCACACATGACGCAGGACAAGCTGCCACCAGCCGTAACACGGTGGCAAAGAGCATGAGCCATCCACCTGAAAGGAGAGGACAAGGCACATCATGATGTTGGCATTTATATCCATGATTTCAGTATGTTCAGCTCATGAGGCATTTGGGTAATTTCTGCTATTTAGTGAGCACCTTGGGTTTTCACAAGATGCCAGATAAATAGCTAGAATTCTTAATTTGTATATAATTTAAACCAAACTTCTAAAGCATTTGACCATAAATTTAGAGAGTTCATCCAGAGCACACCCATTAGAACAGTTTATTTAAAAATTAAATTCCTCGGGGGGCCTGGGTGGCTCAGTCGTTAAGCGTCTGCCTTCGGCTCAGGTCATGGTCCCAGGGTCCTGGGATCGAGCCCCGTGTCGGGCTCCCTGCTCAGCAGGAAGCCTGCTTCTCCCTCTCCCACTCCCCCTGCTTGTGTTCCCTCTCTCGCTGTGTCTCTCTCTCTGTCAAATAAATAAATAAATAATCTTAAAAAATTTAAATTACTCTGTAAAATACGTACAGCTTGTTGAGCTTTTGCACATACATTATCTTATTTAATTCTTTTAATTCTGCAACGCAATTGGAGGTTGAAAGACTGAAGTTTGGAATGGTTCATAAACCATTTAAAGTTACATAGCTATTTCATATTTAACCTCACATCTTTTAACTCTGTCTAGTTTCTTTCTAGTTTGCAGAAGTTAATCTCAGGCACTGCGTCTTACATAAGTACAAACGAATTATTCTTTGCAGATTTAGATGCCATACTTAGAGAGGGAGTCTGGAGGAGCACCAAGATCATAAGCTCTACCTAGCTTTGAATTCAGCTCTGCTATTTACTGAACATAGTATCTTAGGTAAATTATTTATTTTTTCTTATTTTTTTGCCTTTTCATGTTTAAAATGGAAATAGTAACAGATGCCTACATTATAGAGTATATTGTAAAAAGTAAATGGAATGCTCTAAGTGTTTAATAAATGTTAAATTTTACCATTATTTTTATGCTTTTTCAACCCTCCAATGAAATGTTAACATCATTTGGATATAATATTCCAAAAAGCCCATTTATTTATATTTTTCCCTAATATATTTTATTTTTTGTTTGTTTGTTTCCCCGATTGATTTAGGGGGGAAAAAAACTTGAAGCACATTATAATAAAAATGCTCTACCTATATAATAACATAGTTTGAGAATTAAATAAAATGTACATAAAACATAGAATCATGAATTCTGTCATTCGTTCAACAGTCTGTACTGAATGCCTTCTGTAGGCCGAACACTGCTAAAGGCACTGGGGATAGGTTAGTGACAACGGTAAATCCCTGCCCTCATGGGCAGTGAATAAATAAATATGGAAATATGTATTAAGTCATCCGGTAATAAGTGCTATGGAATAAATAAAGCAAGGAAGAGAGCGGATTGCACTAGTTTGGGGGTTCTAAATATAGTGAACAAGGAAAACCTCTCTGATAGAGTAACATTTGAACAAAGACCTGGAGAAGGTGAAGGTACTGGTCAGTCCAGGCGGAGAGAATGGCCGGACACAGCAGGAAGGGAGAGTCAGGCAATAGCGAGGGCGGGCTCTGCGCACCTTACAGATGAATGAAAGGGTTTTGCTTTGTATTCAAATCAGATGAGCCTAATTGGGGCTTTTATGAGTGGCTTTACTTAATCTGTAGTACATTTTAAAATGATTATTTTAGGGGCACCTGGGTGGCTCAGTCGGTGAAGCATCTGCCTTCTGCTTAGGTCATGATCCCGGGGTCCTGGGCTGGAGCCCTACATCATTTGTCTCCCTGCTCAGCGGGGAGTCTGGTTCTCCTTCTCCCTCTGCCGTTCCCCCTGCTTGTGAGCTCTCTCACTCTCTCTCTCTCTCAAATAAATAAAATCTTATAAACAAACAAACAAACAAAATGAGTAATTTTGGCTACTGTGTTGGTTACTATAGTTATGTAATATAGTTTGGAATCAGGGAGCACTATGCCTCCAGATTTATCCTTTTTCAAGATTGCTTTGGCTACTTGAAGTCTTTTATGGTTTCATACAAATATTAGGATTCTTTGTTCTATTTTTGTGGAAATACGCCTTTGGAATTTTGGTAGGGATTGCATTGAATCTGTAGATTGCTTTAGATAGTATGGACATTTTAACAATATGAACTCTTCCAATCCATGAGCATGGAAAATCTTTCCATTTATCTGTGTGTTTTTTTCAATTTCTTTCATCAACATCTTATGGTTTTCAATGTACAGATCTTTCACCTCCTTAGTCAAATTTATTCCTAGGTAATTTATTCTTTTTGATGTAATTATAAATGATATTGTTTTCTTAATTTCTCTTTCTGATAGTCCATTATGAGTGTATAGAAATGTAACAGTTTTTTGTATATTTGGTTTTGTATCCTGCAACTTCACTGGATTTGTTTATTAGTTTTAACAGTTTTTTGATGGAGTCTCAAGGGTTTTCTATATATAATATCATGCCATCTGCAAATAGTTTTACTTCTTTCTTTCTAATTTGGGTGCTTTTTATTTCTTTTTCTTACCTAATTACTCTAGTTAGGACTTCCAATACTATGTTGAATAAAAGTGACAAGAGGGGACATTCTTGTCTTATTCCTGAACTTAGAGGAAAAGCATTGAGCTTTTCACCATGGAATATGATGTTAGCTACAGGTCGGCTACCATTTTGGGAATACTTTTGATAGGCAAAGAACAGAAGCAGCAAATGTACTTACAAGGCAATTATAATAAAGAAGAAAGAGATGATTGTGGTTTAGATGAAAAAGAGAGGTAGATCATGGATAGTTTTTTCATTATCATGATGCAATTTAATATAACCAATTTGAGCTCAAACAAGCTATCGTGTGCAATGGAACATGCTACGTATGCAGAAGTACATAAACCACTGCTTACTCTCAAAACACTTTCTAGATAGTGGCATAGACATGTAAATGCCTAGTTATAGCACAAGGAAGAATGAAGTAAATCTAAAGAAAGGTACAAAATTATTTTGTGGAATCACTTGAACACTTTAAGAAGGATGTATCTTGTGAATTGGGCTTTGAAGAGGGCAGAGGATTTCTACAGGCAGAGAATAAGAGTTAGATAATTCCAGTCTAAGAAAATAGTAAGAAAAATGCTTTGCATCAGGCAAAAGATCTAATCTCAGTTCACTTCTTTAAACCTACCTGAGCTGCTTAGAGTCTATTCCATGCATATGTGGTCCAGAGGCCAGCCAAAGATTTAAACAGAATTTGTACGCAGATTCTGGGGCTCCCTTTCTTAGACTCTTTTTTTCCAGAATCTCCCCCATTTTCTAGTGCTTATGCATGATAAACAGGATTCTAGGATGACCCCAAGATCCCTGTCCCCTGGTATACGTACCAAGGATAATCCTCTCCCCTTGATTATGAGAAGAACCTACAAATATGATTAAATATTACTCCTATAATTATGTTTCCTCATATGGCAAAAGGAAAATTTTCCTGGGTAGGCCTGATCTAATCAGATGGGCTCTTTAAAAGCAGAGAATATTTCTCCAGTTGGTCACAGTGGAAGGAAGCGAAACATGTCCTTGCTGCCCAGGAAGAAAGCAAATGGCCCTGTTGTGAGCTACTTATAGGAACCATGTGGCAAGAAACTGTGAGCATTCTCCAGAAGCTGAGAGTCATCCCTAAACAACTATTGGCAAGAAAACAGGAGCCTGAGTCAGACAACCACAAGGAAATGAATAATTCCAATAACCAGTGAGCTTGGAAGAGGCCTTGAGCCTCAGATGAGAATCACAGTGCTAGCTGACACTTCGATTTTAGTCTGGTGAGACCCTGAGCAAAGGACCCAGTTAATTTTCACTCAACTCCTGCCCATAGAAACTATGAGATAATAAAAGGGTGCTGTTTTAAACCACTAAATTTGTGATAATTTGTTACAAAACCATAGCTAATATACTGATTTCCCTGAATTTTGCCCTCTGTTCTTTAAGCAAGCAAACCTGTAGGCTTTCATAAGAATTTTGGTTGTTCCCTAAGATGTAGATGGGGCCTACCCTTAGGGTAAATTTTGTAAAAAAAATAAAATAAAAAGATGGAAAACTAACTCCATGCCCTTCCTTTCTTCCAAGTGACTCCCCTCCAGAAGCTCCTGGCTTTTGTTCCCTCTCTACTGCCTTTAGGTAGCTGTCTTTTACATTTTGTCCAGAGCTTATAATTGTCTGGGGGAAGGTTGATCCACTATAAATGCTACCTGTTCATTCAGATTCTGGATACCTTCTGAAGGAGAATGAATATGATTTGCTGCTGGATTAAAAGCAAGAGTATGACAGAGAGAAGTCAGAGATTATTCTTTGGTTTTGGGCCTCTGTAAGTGAAAGGATGGAGTTGCCATTTACTGAAGCAGGGAAGACTATAAATATAAGAATTTGCATATGTGAGTTTAGAGTTTAAGGGAGTATACTGGGCTAGATATAGATATTGGGAGTTGTTTTTTAAAGCCATGAGACAGAATTA
This sequence comes from Halichoerus grypus, assembly GCF_964656455.1. NCBI lineage: Eukaryota > Metazoa > Chordata > Mammalia > Carnivora > Phocidae > Halichoerus > Halichoerus grypus. Next base: position 127,175,550 of record NC_135716.1, on the reverse strand, counting down.
AACCCTCAACAAATTAACTCTAAAGAGAGATGAGAAGAGACCCAAAGCTTGAGTCCTGGTACAATCCACAATTTAAAGATGAAAAGGAAAAGTGAAACTAATAGAGGAGACTGAGAAAGAACAACTTGAGAAGTAGTGACCCCAAATCCAATTAAAGAATGTTTCAGGCACAAAGGAATGATTATCTGCATTTAATGCAGTGCCAAGTAAGATGAGCTTTGAGATGTAACTTTTGAATTTAGCAATGAGGAGGTAGGCCTTTGTATCCTTGACAAGAGCAGGTGTAGCAGAGTGTTACAGAAGAAAATCTGATTGGGGTGGAGGATACATGGAAGGAGGAAAGTAAGAGACTGCAAATTTAAGCAGTTCTTTGGAGCGATTTTGGTGACTAGAGAAAATGGAGCAGTACCTTGAGGAAGAAGTGGAGTCAAGAGTTTTATTTTGTTGCTTATTTCTTTTTAAGATGGAAGAATTTATAGTATGGTTGTATGTTGATGGGATTAAACAATAGAAAGGGAACATTGGTGATGAAAAGAAGTAGAAAGGGGAATTATTGTTAGAGCAATGCCCTTGAGTAGATTAGCAGGGTTAAGAGTCAGTACACAGTGAAGGAAGTGACCTCAGATAGAAAGGCAAAATTCATCCATAGAAATGCGAGTGAAGGCAAATTATGTGGATTTAGACATTGGTGGGTGGTCAATGTAGTAGTGGGAATTAGACATTTGAGGAAAGAGGAGAAGGTACGAAATAGGTATCTGGAGTGTGAGAGAGTGAGTGAGCCAAAAATGTGTAATAGGCTCTCTAGGCAGTACTGAGGGTCCACCTCAGGTTAGAGGGACATGATTTTGAAGTAAGAAAAAATCAAGATTGGGATTTTTTTTTTTCTAATGGTATACAAAATGCATGATAAGACAAGGGAGCTGAGGCTGTATAGAAGAGAGTGATTATGATTGCCAATGAAATCTAAGCTAAGTAAGGGAGGAAACAAGGTGAGTAAATGACAGTGAAAAGATAGTAAGATAAACAAGCAAACCATTAAGAGATTCTTAACTATAGAGGACAAACTGAGGGTTGATGGAGGGAGGTGGGTGAGGGATGAGCTAAATGGGTGATGGGCATTAAGGAGGGCACTTGTGATGAGCACTGGGTGTTATATGTAAGTGATGAATCACTAAATTCTACTCCTGAAACCAATATTACACTACATGTTAACTAAATAGAATTTAAATAAAAACTTGAAACAAAAAAAAAGAAAGAAAAGATGGTAAGATGAACAAAAAAATAAGGGATATAGATTAGATGATAGGTAGGTAAGTAGATAGATAGATGCAGACATATGTATGTACGTAGAACAATATTAGCATAAACATGGTTTTTAAGGCAGAGTGATAGATACATGGAGGTTTATTAAATTGTTCTCTAATACTTTAGGGTATATTTGAAAATGTTCACAATAGAAAGTTGGTTTTTTTAAAGTGGCAAGATGGTTTGTGTGGTTAAAGATTGTTGGAGTCAGGGTTCCAGAAGAAGTAAACTAGAGAGAGAGAAGATTGAGCTTAGATAGTGATCTGATGGAAATTGACAGGATGAAAACATGGAAGGGTTGTGGACCTTGTTAGTAACAGGATCTAAGATAGGACCCAGGAGCTAAGTGACTACCAGGAAGGTGGAGTGTAAGGTCAAGGCAGAAGAGGAGACAAAGGAACCTAGAGGTCTGGCCATTTTAATGATTACTAGCATGGATAATAAAAGCACTTCGTAGTGTTAGCATGACGGGGAGCCAAACACTAATGCCTTCAAAGAATGAGGGACAGTGACTGGTATAATAGCTTCATAAACTGGTGGTTTTTAGAGGAGAAGCCATTTGGAAGTTGCAATGACAGTAAAGAGGACCCAGAGCTCCACTCACCCCAACACCACCCCCACGGACCTAAAGGTACCAGGAATACGCAAGAAAAAACAGCTTTCACTTGAGAGGGCTCTGGGGGAAGCAGTGTCCTCAGGCGAGGGCTAGATATTAAGGGAGAAATTGTTCTACTAAGAATCTAAATTAGTTGGTTACTGCACCTGAATGTTAAATTGGGCTATCCACCTCCTGGCAGTAAAAGTTTCATAAAGGAGAAATGATAGGTTATATAGTCCCTAGGATCTGACAAAAGGAGGCATATAAATCCTTCCAAAGAGAACAACATTTTCTAAAATCCCCAGCATTTTTTTCCATAGATCCATAATCATCTTTATATCCCGAGCAACTAGAACAAAGTTTGGAATATAATCAGAACACAATAAATGTTTGTTTAACCAAACTCATCTGACACAGAAGTTCATAATGAACAGTATCTTTAATGGCAGCTTTTGAATATAAAAAGCTTATCTTAACCCCTAAAATAGGGCATAGTCATGAGGTTTCTATTGATCTTAGCTTTGAATCTGAGATGGCATTTTCAAAATGAAGCTAATTATAAAATTTGCTTTAGCAGTTCTTTTCCTACGACACATTGTGCAGTATATTATAAGGCACTGAGATAGTTAACAGTTTCTAGTATTCACTTTTATTCTTTTCATTTTGAAGAGGAAAACCTGCCATTTAAAAGCGTGCAAAGCTAATTAAAGCTTTTCCACTATTTCATTATCTGAATGTAGTTGCAAATTCTGACTTAAAACTCTTATCAGGAGACTCAACATCCCTCCCTGAAAGGCAAATGAACATTCAATTAACACTTCAATACAAGTGTATTTTAAATAAAAATATACTTTATTGTTAATCTCATCCTTTACAAATGCAAATACCCAATTTTAAAATCCAAAGAGAGTTACCTCCCTTTTATTCTTTGGGGGAAAAAGTCTTTTCTTTATTTACAGGGAAGACCCGAATTTTCTGAAGTTGTTACCAAGTTAGAAGAGTGTCTCTGCAACATTGAGGTAAGAACTTTAGCTTCTGAAATACGTCCATAAAAAATCTTGAATATCCAAGGGTGTTGGGGAATAGGTATGGGGTTGCTTGTAGAAAGTAGGTATGAAGGTCTATAACTTCATTCATATATTTACCGTGTTCATTAAGTTTCTAGGGTGGACTCACTGAATCTATAGGGACAAAGACAAATTCAGCATGAATTTGGGCCTTCCAACAAATAATCAGTCAGGCAAATGGGCACAGGCAAGCCCAGCTTGAAAAAATTAATATGTAAAAATTTGAAAGTACAGCAAATATGTTAGAAGGTAATTATTTAAATCAACTTTTTTCTATACAAAAGTTCCTACATACAGTGAAATGTAAGTTAAAATATTAAGCCACTGTCTATGCTCAATAAGAAAGGGAAATTATCACTAAAATTAGTGCATAAATTAATTGGGATGCATTGCTTTTATACCGCACATATGTTGCATAAAGTGATATATGTTGGTAATCAGCCTAATGGAATTTTCTTCCCTTAATATCAAGGAGCTGTTTGCTTTAATTTTCTCTCTAATTGCCTTAATTTTCTATACACCTGGTCAGGAGATAGCATTTGAAAATAAGCAAAGAAGCTAACACATGAGCACTAATTCAAAAATAATAATATATTCCCAATGCAAATGAGGGCTGCAAGAGACGGGGGTGGACATCACACATACTGACTCACAAATACATGTGTATATGATGGGAAGGGGCAAAACAGGAGAAACAGCATCAACCTGAGACTGCACAACTAAATCCCAAAGTGGAACCATCCATTTTTTTCCCCTAAAAAAATAAAACAAAAAACAAAAAAAAAAAACTCAGCTTAGAGTCACTAGAACCCAGTTTACTGGGAAAGGGTTCCAGGTCTTCAATTGCAGCCTGCAGCTATTGGCTGTCTCATAACTCTTTAATGAAACTTCTAAAAAGGAAGTCTTTTATGTAGGACGCAGCTTCAGTCTTTGGACACTAAACGTCCATTCCCTTCTCTTCAGTCCTGAAACATACAAAGCAGAGAAAAGTAATAGTATAACTCGTGGGGCTTTAGCAGTCCCTACTAACAAGAGCATCTGCCGGAGGCCTTGAATGTTGAGAGACACTTTTAAAGCTTAAGCTCCAAGTGTCCTCTCACTTTGAACCTTTGTGTTTCACAGGGCAAAACTGCTCCAAGCCTGGGGACGTAGCCAATTAGATGAGAGAGTGGATTCCAGATACAGAGACAATGGTAGGATCTCCTAAACCAGTATGGCTTCTTATATTGACCAAGCCTCTTAGCACAATCTCCACCAGTAGAGAAGATGAAGTATACTCTCTTGCATACTCTATATGCAAAGAGAACTTGCTGGACTGGACTGCACTAAATAATGGCCCAGGATCAGGTTTAAGGGGCTTGATTTGTAAAATTCCATATGTTGGAAGATAAAATGATAGGACATGTCTAACAAGAATTAATATAATATCACATACCAGAGTCAGAGAAATAATAGTAAGAATATCAAATGGTGGAGATATGGTTTAGGAGCATCATGCATGTTAGTAGATAATAAGCTCTTTGGGAGTTAGAATGTGAAGTAGCTGTCTTGCCACAAAATAAAGGATGGGTATCATTCCTCTCTCTTCTGAGATGGCCAAACAAAATAGTACCCAGTTATATCCTTTTAAAGGGATAATTATAACTGGAACACAAATTTTAGGGAAGAGAGATCAGAATGATGAATGGATTGAAAATCATGTATGTGAGAACCAATTAAAGGAACCAGAGATGCTTGTCCCAGAGAAGAGAAAATTAGGATGAGCCCAAGAGCTGTTTTTTAAACATCTGAACAATGATCGTATGGTGAAAGGATTGGCCTTGTTCTCTATGGGCCAACAGATGGAAATGAAGTGTAATTATGGTTTGGTTTTTTAGGAGAAAGAACTTCCTAATTGTCAGAGTTGTCCTAAGGTAAATGAACGGATCTGGACACAGTGAGGTCCCCATCACTGGAGACTCCCCATCAGCTTGCATAGCTAACTTGAAAAAGGGGCATAGAAGAGTTTCAATCATTGAAGAGTTTGAAGGTTCATTTCAACACTGACATCACATGATCCTCAGAGCTTTACTCAGTAATGTCTTGGCTACTGTGAAGAGCCTAGAATTTACATATATTTTATTTTTAAACCAAAATCTACTGTTGACATGTCTTATGAGATTATAATGTCAAAGCACTAGTGTTCTCAGTTGGGTTAGGTAAACAGCAAGGTCGTCAGAAATTCAAGAATCTCCTATTTTTTTTTCTTCTCTTTCTCATTTTCTTCCCTCATACTCTTCTATTTTCTAGCTAAACTTAACTATTTGTAACTATTTTTAAAAATTCTCCCCCAACAACTCTCTTTAGTCCTCATGCTTGCCAGACATTAAAGCATCCTTCATTTTATAAAATGGATGTATTCTTGGAAAAGTGTGTAAATTCATTTTACATAAAGGAAATAATTTCATATAAAGGGGATAATTTTAAGCTACAGTTTAAAGGAACTCTGCCATGAATCTCATCAGCATAGTGAAAAATGTAATCTTTTAACCATCAAATAATCACCTTCTAAATATCCATGTTATGAATCTGATTTGAGCATACCATGTTTTCTGAAAGATGAGTATAAGTTGAATGGGCCAGCTCTCAGCATAGAACTGGGTCAAAAAAGTAAATTAAGCTAGCCATGTGTTGCCATCAGAGGCCGATAGGAAAAGCCGGAAGCAAGCTGAGATGAATAGAAATTAAAATATGAGAAATCCTAGAATAGAAAGTTAAAATAAATCCATATTCTATTCTATGCTTAAGCCTGTTGGATTTATGAAAGGACTGAAACTACCCCTTCTTCACTCAGCTGATGTCTCCCGCATCAAGTAACAGCAGCGGGTCTCTCTCACCTTCCTCTTCCTCTGACTGCCTGGTGAGCCGGGGAGGGCCTGGCCGGAGCCACGTGGCAGCATTAAGGAGTCGTTTTGAATTGGAATATGCTCTGAATGCGAGGTCCTGTGCCGCCTGGTCCCAAAGGTGAGTGGCAATCTAAGCAACAATCTCATGGTCCAGTTAACCAGAATCCCATCAAGATTGTCACCTGATTTGGTTAGTATCAATGGGGGATTTACCACCCCTATGGCAACTTTGAAGTAAGAGTTTTTAGCCCATTTTTCTTATAAGATTCTATTAATGTTATAGGACCAAAAAATAGAAATTCTATTATTTATTTGTTTAGATTAGATTTCTAAGTTTCAAGTAACAGCAGTTACCTCTAGCTTAAGTGAGAACTGTCTAGCTACAGCAACAAAAGGAATTTGTTGAAAGTACTTTGGGGTTATCTTATGGCATCCTAGGAAGGATTCCTTGTGTAGGAACCAAGAAACAGCTTTGAGGATCTGAGCACCACAAAAGTTCAGCATACCGAGGATGACGCTATGACCCAGCAATTCCACTCCCCAGTATATACTCAAAAGAATGAAAAACAGGTACTCAAATACTTGTACTCAAATGTTTATAGCAGCCCTATTCACAACAGCCAAAAGCCGGAAACAACCCAAATATCCATTAACAGATGAGCAGATAAACAAAATGTGGTATGCACATAATAAAATATTCTTCAGTCATGAAAAGGAATGACATACTGATACATGCTACAACACGGATGAACCTGGAAAATATGCCTTCGTTGGGAACAAGCCAGGCACAGAGACCACATATTATATGATCCTATTTATATGAATATCCTTAAGAATAAGTGTGTGAGTCAGTTCAGGCTGCCATAACAAGATACCATAGACTGGATGGTTTAAAGAACAGAAATGTATTCTCTCGCTGTGGAGGCTGACAATCTGGGATGAGGGTGCCAGCATGGTCAGGCTCTGGTGGGACTTACAGATGCCCATCTTCCCGGCTTGCCGACGGCAGCCTTCTCCCTATGTTCTCACATGGCAAAGAGAGTGCTGCAATCTTTCCACCTGTTTATAAAGGTGTCCGTCCTACGGGAATCAGGGCTTCACTCTTCTGACCTCATCTAACCTTAGTCGCCTCCGTAAAGGCCCTCTCTCCAATACAGTCACATAAGGGGTCAGTGCTTCAATGTATGGATTTGATGGGAGGGGTACACAACTCAGTCCATAATAGGGAATACATAAATCCATTAAAAATTTTTAAAAATTAAAAAATAAAAACAAAGCAGACTGGTAGTTGCCAGAGGCTGGGGAGAGAGAGAAATTAGGAGTAACGGCTTAATGATTACAGGGTTTTATTTTGGGGTGATGAAACTATTTTGGAACTAGATAGAGGTGGTTGTAAAACACTGTGAATGTACTAACGGCCACTGAATTGTTCACTTTAAAATGATTAATTGTATGTCATGTGAAGTTTACCTCAAAAAAAAGAGCCAAAAAAGGGGAAAAAACAAACAAAAAAACTTAAGCGAAGGAGCAAGTCAGAAAAAGAGAAAAAAAAAAGTTCAACATTCTTCCATAGTGAACTCTACCATTTACATGCCCCAGTTCCCAATAGACAGTCTCTTTGTCTCTCAGCTTAACTGTAAAGTTTCAAGCAGAGATATATCAGTTATGTTTTGCTATAATAATTCTCTATAAAATCCATACCAGCATCCAAGGATATATAATCATAAGTACTTATTTCTTGCTCATGTGTCTGTGGGCTGGTTGTAGGTGGCTTGACGGAGCACAGGTTTTAACCCGGTCTGTCCCACATGTCTCTCCCTGTCTTTGGACCAGCAGCTACCTGAGACATGTTCTTCTCATGGACAAAGGCTAGGAACTCAAGAGGACAGGCCCAACTTCACATGCCCACTTAAGGCTTATGTTCAAGTTGCACCCCATGGCATTCCATGGGCAAGTCACATAGCTGAGTCCAATATCCAATAGGGAGAGAAAATAACATATACTCAGCCTCTAGTGGAAGGAACTGCAGAGTCACTTGGCAAAGGGCATGGATACAGAAAGCATAATGAATTAGGAATAAATGCAGTCTGCCCTACGAGAGAATGCGATTGGCCCTTTTTGGATCAAATGGCCACCCCTGGTCTAAACAAGTGTGGCCGGAGTGGCAGTGGGGTCATATTTCATTAATATAAACAGGGCTGCCAGGTACCCCTATTCTGGATGGGGCATGGCAAAAGCAGTCACTTGTGAGCTGGATGGATACCATAGAAAGTATATACTGCAACCCATGGAAGTCTGGAAAAACTGGCTTAAAATCTCTGTTCTTTCACAAGAGCTCCAGAGCATTTGCACATGAGTTGCTATACATGTATACTCTTACACACACATAAATGCTTCCACAATCACTCACGCATCCCATCATCACAGTAAAAAGCTTTATCCTGAAGGTGGAGAAAGATTATCTGGAGTTAGCAAGGATCTTACACCATACACAAATTGCTAATGTGGGTTTTTTAGCTATAGCTATTTATTATATTCTTAGTCTAACGAAAGAGTTGCAGCTGCAGCTATGAAGAGATGGGAATCTGAATCATGAAGCCTTTAATCTACAGAATGTCATAAAATTAAGTATCAGTAGGTTTGATTGATAACCGGGCAAACTGGACACAATTCTTTATTAGATTCCAGTCTCTTATATAATTTCATAAGAGGCCCATAGGCCAAGATTAGATTAGGTTCAGTCACAGCATCGTCTGCTAGTTCCATCTGCTCTTCTTATTCTTTACTTGTGGTTTTAAAATTAATTCTCTGAACAGTCAGATTTTGGTATTTCCAAAACACAGTCCCCTGAAGTCTGTCTACTTTGAAGCAGAGCTTAGGAGCATGAGTTGTGGAATCATACAGACCTGAGGTTCAATCTCAGCTTCGCCATTTACCAGCGCAATGACCTTGGGCAAGTAACTTAAGTTTTATATGTAAAATAGACATAATAATACCAGCTTTTAGGATTGCTCTTGAGCGAGGCAGTATCGTCACGGGAGTGGGTGATTGATTAAAAGGTGCCAGGAGACCCAACCAAAAAATACAAGTTCCCGTAGTGTAGCGAAATCATACACCTTACAACACGTGCACAGCTACACAGCATGGGGGCCCAGCTGTGCTCCCAAGAGCACCTTCAAGAACCCAGAGAAATATACCACTGTTCATAAAACTGCCCAAATGGGTGTGGGAAAAACCCATCAGGTCTTTGAGATTTTCCTTTTGATAGTCTCCTAAGGCTTCTTACAGCTTTTCTGGCCCTTCACAACTGTTACAGAACTCTGCTGAGTCTTTGTCTCTCTACTTGGTTCAGATTTCTCTTAACAATATAGTACATCCTGAGTATTTGCTGTGAGGGTACATGGAAGGTCCATTTGTTAGTTGTACCGTCCCTCTAGCAAGTTCAATCTCTGGACTGCCTGAAATCAACTCCAGAAATAGGTAAAGCGTTCGGCTAAGCTGTAAGATATACTACGGTAGGAATCATGTGTATTTTATTCATAACCATATCCCTAGTATCTAGCAGTATGGCTGGCATAAAGTTGATAGGTAATACACATTTGTTTCATAGTTAAAGAATTGGATAAATGGGCTCAGTAAATCATAATTGTTATTAATTCAGAACATAATCAGTGAAAAAGCTTTAACTATTTTCGCTATGCTTTCCATGTATATACCTGTCACTGTTGAGTGCCTACTGCATGCTGCGCGCTATTTCAGACCCTGCAAGTAGTCATCTAAGTTAGGCTCAGGAAGTAGGTACTCCGATTTTTATAGATGAGAAAACTGAGCCTCAGGAAGGAGAAGTACCTTTCCTAAGTTTGTGGAGGCAGAGCTGAAATTCTCACCAGAGGCTCTTCAGTGCTTTCTGAATGTCCCTGGCACAGGAGCTGGCACTTTTCAGAAGCTTGATATATTTTGCCAATACTTGTATTTGCTGGACTTCTTCCAGCTTCTTCTGGAAGCCAGTGAGGGAAAGAATTCAGCTACTTCTCCTCCGCCTGCCTTCTCAGCTTTTATTATGAAAGACAGAGCCAGCGATACCAGAGATCGATAGGTCCTTAAAGTCAAAGAGCCTGAGGCTATGGGAACGGGAATGGATGGGGTAACGCCAGCAGGGCCACGAGTTCAACAACCTGGAAGACAGCGGCTCGCAACTTGGGCCGCACAGGAGAATCACCTGGCGAACTTTTACAAGTACCAATGCCCAGGGCCAATTACATCCAAACCCAGGGGCGTGGCACCCAGACATCAGAAGCTTTTAAAGTTTCTCAGATGGAAAAAAAAAAAATACATAAAAGCGAACTTTCCGAGATGATTGCAACATACCGCCAAGTAGGAGAGGCAGGCTAGAAGGGGATGCCGAAGTGCTAACCTGCCCGTCACTTTGGGGGGAGGGGATGCAACCAATGGGATACGCGGAAGAGGAAAGTGAGGGCAGAGGTGACACAGCAGCTGTGACCAAAGGACAGCATTTTGAAGGTTGATTACCTGTGGGGTCTCTCCCAGAAATTCTTACAATGTGCAGGTGACTGCTGATCTGAGGGGCATTCTGACTTCTTAAAAGAACAAGGTGTAATTTTTAGCCTGGCATCGTGCTTTTAAAATACGAACAAGATTTGGCCTGTGGTCCTGACTAATGTAATGCTCCCAATTCTGGGCCTCGCAGCCCTCCACAATGTCTTAAAAATGGTACATTTACTTTTCAGTTTTGGGTTATGAAGTTCACAGCCTGTAGTTTTATAACGCATGATTTGATGGGGGGTTTTGGTTGTTGTTTATTTGCATATTGGTTTTTAATGGTTATTGTTTTCCTTCACAAAATACATGTCAAGGTGAGAAATTGTCAGATTACTTTCTCCACAGTTGATAGGGATCTACTAGTTGCCACTGAAACCACCAATTGTTGCAATCTGAGATTGAGGAAGGCGCTCCTGAAGTCCTGCCTCTTAAAATATTGTGTGTCTCTAGATATATTTGGAAAACTAAGCATGTGGCTCTTGCCCCTCCCACTGGGTATGAAATCTCTCCCATCTTGTGCATGGATTACATCATGTAAATTTAGAAATGACAAAGCGATACACAACCTTTCAGATGCGAAAACCAATTAGTGTTTGTGTGGGGCTGGGCTCTGAGAATAGAATGCTATGACCTAGTTAGCTGTCCAGGAGAAGAAAACCAGAGATCCAGGGACAGCAACTGTAAAACAGATGCATTTGGAATTAATTTCTCACATTACCAAAGGGTCCATCAAAGGGTTCCTTTAAATAGAAAGCTTGCCTAGTCCACTTGGAATGCAATTCAACTTATAAAAGTTGAATGTAAGTTATAAAATTTTAATTTACACATAGTTTTCCCGGAATGCAGCAATTGTGTAAGATGATAGCACCCTGAAACTGATGTTCCTAGGAGGAATGAAGAAAAGGAGAGTGGTGAGGGGGTTGTGGCCATTTGCTGTCCTGGAGCAGAATGTTTATCAAGTAGGAGCAATAGGGTCTCCTCCTTATCACCAAAGGTCAGTGCTCCCCTTTTTAATCTATCACCTCTCCTACATGCTTCTTTGTACTGAAACTTCCCTCAGTCTCCTTAAATGTGCTCTTTTCTTTCCTTCCCTTCTTCATTCCCACTTTATTTCTCTTGCCAGCTCACCACAATCAGCAGTCTCAGCAACAAGCTTATGACCACTTTAAACTCCTCCTACCTTGCTTCTCTCATCTTCATGAGTTTTCTTGTGATTTCATACAATCCATAGCTCCAGCCTCTCTCTCTCAATCTCTCTCTCTCACACACACACATACACACACACAGTTAACCCCCAGTCTCTATGTCCCACCTCAACTGCTCTGCTTCCTTTGTCTTTAAACTTCTCTCCCATCCTAGCTTCCTTGTGACCTTAGTCCACTTAACCCTCTACTACCAGCAAATAACCTTCCTTCTATAGAACTCCAATGATATCATTACCCTACTTTAAAACCACCAGTAATTCTCCATTACCTCTAAAATTAAGTGAAATTATGTCATCCTGGAATCCCAAATGATCAGTGGTATATTTTCCAGTGATACCTCGCACTGAGCATCATACGTCCCAGTGGTTCTAAGCAGAGAGATACTGTCATTTCTTCTCTTCTCAAATGAGTACTGAACTTCCTACAATGTTTTGGATAATCCCACAAAATAAGGAATTATCCTGCACAAACTAGCAATAGCATCCCTGGTAATGCACACCTAGACAAATTAGAAGTTCTACTATATCCCATACATTCCGTGTTTAACCTACTGTTACCCTATCCCTGTATCCTATATTTTTTAACCTTGACACCTTGCCCAATCTTGTCAATATATTAATAAGCCTTCAGTAATAGCTCAGTCAGCTTAATGACATCATAAGTGAGCCTTGTCCGAGGCTACCCGATCCCCACCTATGCCTTACCAAAGGCCACAGCATTTTGTGCCACTTTATGCACTTATATTATTTTGTCTTATAATTATTTATTTTTAGCTCATAAATACTTCAAGGACAGAAATTATCTTCTCTTTTGTTTTTATTCAGGTGCCTACAATATCTCATTTATAATTTAACTGTATGTGGTGAATACTAAATATATTTATTTATAATAAATTAGGGGAATCATTAGTTGGGCCATGAATGCCATGCTTTGTATTTCTGCATTTTAAGTGAGTAAAACTCTGGCACTCACAGTTTTTGACCCCTACATTACTATCAAGTTCAGATATGTTCTTATCCAAAATAATGAATCACCAGATAATTCAGACTTCTTTCTACACCACTCTGTCACCGTTAGAGCATTAAATGTCTACCTATTTCTTTTTAATGAACAAAAGGATAGAATGGAGGTACCTGAACTGTGTGAGGAGAGAAGTGACTGATTGATTCATTCCCAGTGTGTTAACAAAAAGAGAGAGAGAGAGATTGCTTTTTGTTGAGGTAGTTAGGAGAAGTCTCAATGAAGAGGCAGATGATGGAGATGTGGTCCAGGTATAAAGAGAACAGGATGAACAAACATGAAATAATGATTACAAACTTTCTTTTTCTTCTTTCCTAAAAAAATAATAAAAATAAAAATAAAATACAAGGGCATCCCTTCCCCAACTGATGTATAATAGTAGTTCTTTCATTCATCAAGGATCTACATTTAGATAGATCTGTTTTCAGTTTTTCTACTCTGTTCCATTGAAATATTTGTTCATCCCTATGTCAATAATACACAATTTTAATTACAGTAGCATTTTTAAAGTCTTGATATCTGGTAAGGTATGTCTCATCTTGGCTTTCTTGATTTTTCTTGGCTTTCACTCTTCCATATAGATTTTATAATCAGCTTGCATTTTATACACACACAAAAAATAAGATTTTGATTATAGATTTTTTCAAGTTTATTTTTTTATTTTTTTGGTAATCTCTATACCCAATGTGGGGCTCAAACTCATGACCCTGAGATCAAGAGTCTCATACTCTCCTGAATGAGCCAGCCAGGTACCCCAGATTATAGATATTTTAAACCTATAGATCAATATGGAAAGATCTGACATCTTTATGATATTGGGTCTCCCCTCCCATGAACTTAGTGGATTTTTCCATTTATTTAAATGTTCTTTAATATCTTTTAGTTAGATTTTATAATCTTCTCTGTAAGGTTCTTATATACCTTTTGTCACATTGGTTGTTAGATTCATTGATTGCTGAAATAATTTGAATTCATTACTACCATATTATTTTATTCTCTCTAGTTTTTTCTTTTTTCTCACCCTACCCTTTTTTTGTTTTTCTTTGGATTCTTTGAATATGCACTCTGTTTTTCTTTTTTTGTTGTTTTTAAAAACTTGTATTTTTTTATTTAAATTCTATTTAAATAACATATAATGTATTATTAGTTTCAGAGGTAATTTAGTGATTCATCAGCTGCATATAATACCCAGTGCTCATTACATCAAGTGCCTCCTTAATGCCCATCACCCAGTTACCCCATTCCCCCACCCACCTCCCCTCCAGCAACCCTGTTTACTTCTTAGAGTTAAGAGTCTCTTATGGTTTGTCTCCCTCTGTTTTCATCTTATTTTTCCTTCCCTTCCTCTATATTCATCTGTTTTGTTTCTTAAATTCCACATATGAGTGAAATCATATGATATTTGTCTTTCCCTGACTGACTTATTTCACTTAGCATATACCCTCTAGTTCTATCCACGTCATTGCAAATGGCAAGATTTCATGCTTTTTGATGGCTGAGTAATATTCTATTGTATGTATATATACACCACATCTTCTTTATCCATTCATCTGTTGATGGACATCTGGGCTCTTTCCATATTTTGGCTATTGTGGACATTGCTGCTATAAACATTGGAGTGCATGTGCCCCTTCGAATCACTACGTTTTTACCTTTGTATAAATACCTAGTAGTGCAATTGCTGGGTTGTAGGGTAGCTCTACAATTTTCAATTTTCAATTTTTTGAGGAGCCTCCATACTGTCTTCCAGAGTAGCTGCACCAGTTTGCATTCCCACCAACAGTGTAGGAGGGTTCCCCTTTCTCCACATCCTCCTCAACATCTGTTGTTTCCTGAGTTGTTAATTTTAGCTTGGATATGTGCTCTGTTTTTCTATTCTTGGTGGGTGCCTAGAAACTTTAACATATTTAACTTAACAAATTCTGTATTTAATATATTTGTTATTAAAACAGAAGATCTCCCAAACAAAAGGTTTTAGAGCATTTTAGTTGCAAATCATTCTCTCCTGAATTATATGATATTTCTGTCCATTATTTTAGTTTCATCATGATTTTTTTAATTCTACATCTTAGGTATTATTTTATTGTTTTATCCAGCTATGGTTCATTTAGACTTACCCATATTAACTGCATCATTATTAATTGCACTTATATTTCACACCTTCCTCCTAGATCATTTTCCTTTTCCTCAAATACATCTTTAAAAATTCCTTTAACATGACTCTATTAGAAGTAAACATGTGAAAACACCCTTATCCCTCTTTCTTGAAAGGTACTTTAGTGAATATGGGATTTGAGGTGTTTAATTACTTTTCCCCTATACTTCCAAGATGCATTCAACATGTTTTTGACTCTCCTTGCTTCTGGTAAACTTTCATCTGTGGATCTAATTTGTTCTTTTATTTTCAATCTACCCTAAACTGCGGTTAGCACTTCTCTTTGTCTTTGGTATCCTACATTTAACTATGTGGTACATAGTTTTCATGGATTTAATTTATCTTGCTTTGAATTTGCTGGGTGTCCAGCATCTGAGAATTGGCATCTTTTATACATTCGAGATAATCCCTCACCACTACCTCTTCTAATATTTCTGTTCTCCATCTTCTTTATTTTCCCTTTTTGGAACTCTAGAAGTATTTTAGATCTTTTCACTCTATTTTCCACATTCCTCAATGTCTTTATATATATTTCCCATGATTTACTTTTTCTATGATGCCTTCTGGTAATTTCTTCAAATCTGTCTTCCAGTTCACATATTGTCTTGGTAACTGGATCTAATATGTCGTTCTGTTCATTACATTTCAATTTCAATTTATTTCTAATTTCTATTCCATATCTAGAAAATGTGTGTGTGTGACAGTTTTGAAAGTCCCATGTTTTTTTCACATACTTTTAATGGATTATTTTCTTTTTTCAAACACATTTATTTTATATTCCATATCTGAATGTCTGTTGTTTCTAATCTCTGCAGTCTTTATATGACTAATTATGTAGTTCGTTGTTTCTGCTTATTCTTGCTCCTGGTTTCATCACATATTTAGAGATTTGTGTTTCTACTGTGAGCTCAGGTTCCTTGGAACTTTATCTCCAGCAAATTTTTTGGCCCTGATTTGGTGTAGGTTAGCTCACAGATGCCCTGTGTTTGCTCTTGCTAATTATATAGGTCCACTAAGCCATAGGACTACTTCAAAACTTCCACTTGGAGTTTTTCATAAAATACATGCAGTAGTATTTTCTATTTTAAAACTTGGATCTTTGTGGACTGTGGATGGGACTTCTGAGGGTAAATATTTCATTCTTTAACTTTGTTTTCATTTTACCTGGATCCAAGGACAAAACGGACACTTATCCTCTGCATCTCTTAACTTAGAGTGGATTTTATTTTTCCTGGTTCACCCTGGGGTTGTCCTTTGCAGATTTTAGCTTTACACCATTGCTTCTTACCTGACCTCCCACCTTGCTTAAACCCAGGCTGTGTTTCCCCCTTTGTGGTTCAACAAAACTTAAGCTTTAGACCAACAAGAATCAGTATCTTCCTAGCACCTGGAATTATATTGACCTGGAATTATAATTGTAGCCAATCATTTACTTTTTCATTGGCATCTACACTAACTGTAAATATCATGAGGGCATGAACTTCTTGCTGTCTCACCAATACTTAAAACAGTGTCTGGCATGTGGTAGGTGCTACATACCTATCTGTGGAATGAATGAATGATCATGATAGGCCCTCACAAACATTAATGCTGTTTAATCTTCACCACGATCTTGTGAAGTGGGCCTTATGGTTTCCATTTTCCAGGTAAAACAAACGGAGACTCCAATGATTTAAGTAATTTGTATGAAACTACATGGTGGGAAAATGGTAGTTAATAGTTGAACCTGGGCCTGCTAGTAGAGTTTCCCTTACACCATGCTGTCTCTGGGGGCTCAGCCTGACCAGAATGTTTGAACCATCTGTAGGAAGCAGGAACTTGTATACTCTGGTTTGGGCTTTGGGAATCAGCAGAGAGCTGCCTACCCCTAAAGTTCTTCCAGCTCCATTAGAACCTAGAGTACTCTCAGTCTGCGGCCAATACAACCTTTGACTGCAGGGAAATTGTCCCTTCTCACTCTGACTACCTCTAATCCTGGCCAGTTTACTTCGGTTTATGCCTGCTCGTGACAGACCTTAGAACCAGTGGCCTGCACTGATAGAGATACAGCTAGAACACAGCGAACTCCGTATCTGCTGCACATGCACCAGCTTGCCCGGGTCTAACCCTGCTCTCTCTGTCTTCTTTAATCATGGCTCTGGAAACCAGTCTGACTCCCTGGCCGCATTTTAAAAGCCACAAAAACCAATCAGAACATATAAAAAGATAAATTCTTCCCTTCTAGACAACATGGGACCAGTTTTAAGGATAACTCTACTTTAGTATGATTCCTTTATTTAATTAAATACATTGCAAAATTAGGCGTCTTTTTTTTTTTTCATTTCTTCATTAAATATATTCTCTAGTACAGTAGTCAGTTGCATTCACTGTATTTTCTTTTAAGGAATTTTTAGCTGACATTTTGGAGCAACAAATAGCCTATGTAATGATGAGGGTTTCAAGAATTTTTTAACCCTGGAAATGAAAATAAACACTGCCCTTTCTCACTCATAAACACAACCTTCCAGCTGATTCCACATAGAAACAATTTTAAGATTTATAAATGTAAGGAGACAATAGAAAGATAGCATCTTTAGTTCCTGAACTGTCTCTTTACTTACTAAAGCTTGTTGATTTAAAATATGACATATAAAGAATTTACAGAAGACCTCGGTGTGTATCAGAGCATCACAGCAGTATGTAACTTTCACTTTAGCAATGTCTTCTGAGCTTGTAGGAAGAGTTGCCTTCCTAACTCATGGCAAGTTCTAAGGGCCTTGCTCATATTGTTTGTATAATGAGGAGAGTAAAATGTTGCTTGCCTAATCTAGGGACAAGAAAACTTTTTTTCTCAGGATAGTTATCACCTCTAGGATGTGTAATTTTTGTGACATTCACTTGCTGAAGGTCAGTTATCAAGCTCATTAAGGGTCTGCACTGAAAAAATATAAAAGCCAAAGGAGAGCTGCTAGAATCAAGCAAGTGACATAATGCCTGTCAGTTGCCTTTTATCTCTTTCTTTTTAAGCTCAAATCTTTTTGAGGTGCCCATAAATCTTTCTAATTAACAACAGCAGAAAATTTCTTAATGCCACAGGGTATGGGGTTGAGAGAGAAAAATACACAGTTGTTCACATTGATATGAGGGTGTGAAAGTACTTGGTACACCTCCTCATTATGTCCCCAAATGTCATGTCATAAGGAGGAAAGATTAAAGAAAGTGGAGAGGGGTCTTGCGGGAAGTTAAAACTATTTCCATGAAGGGCCAAACAATTAGCATAGCTATCTATTTATATTTGTATACCTCTCCACCACAGCCCTAGGTGCCATACCCAGAAAGCACTACAGTGAAATAAGCAATTCCCAAATGCACACATACACACAAAAAGTGGAAAGAAAACTATAAATTGATTGCTTGTGCCCTCTGCATTTTATGCTGCTGATATCCTACAAATCATCACAACTGGAAATAGTCTGTGCTGAAATGTGATAGAGCTCTACGTAAGAACTTCCTTTCAACCCACGTGAACCCAGAGCAATCAATCTTATTAGAGGTTCTTTCCTAGTTGCCTTGCTCTCTAGCGCCACCTAGCAATCAGTTGAGAAATCACACGTGGGGCCTCCGGCGGTACTAAGGAAAGAGGCTTCGCGATTTCACACTGAACAAAGGCTGAAGTCAGCCTTAAAGTTAGGAGCATGTGAAAAAATGTCATTCCTTTCCTTCAGTTCCTTGACTTTTAAAACCACCCTTAGTTGGCAACAGCCTTTTTTCCATGAAAAATATAAAAGAACATCAAACAAAATATTCTGTTCAGAAGACGAAGTGATGAAAAATGGGAAATTAATAATAAAGTGAAAATATGAGAAGAGCCCTACGTGTGTAAAATTGGCACCTTTTTATAAGTTTTAAGGACCTGAATTTATTGTCAGGCATAAAAGATTTACATGAAAAGAGTGAGCGAGTGACAGATTCAGGTTACAACAGGCACTTGGGAGAGAATGAGATGCTGCTCTCCGTGTGGCTATTCTGATGCTGTGTTTTCATGTTCCTCTCTATCCTTCAGCAGTGCTTGTTAGCAACCTAAAATGGGCTCCCTTGTAACCCGAAGGGTGAGCTGGAGTGCATTTCCCTCTTCAAGTGTTTTGTAATACTAATTAACTAATTCCCAGCCACGGGAAGGGAACCTGCAAAGATTCGCCAGAGGCAAACTGCTAAATAAACGGTGACAGATTTCTCAGTTTTCAATTAGATGAAATGACATATTGGGACAACGAATAGCCTGACTTTCTTTTTTTTTTTTTAAGATTTTATGTATTTATTTGACAGAGAGAGAATTAACAAGAGCAGAAACAAGCAGGTGGAGTGGGAGAGGGAGAAGCAGGCTTCCCGCTGAGCAGAGAGCCCGATGTGGGGCTCCATCCCAAGACCCTGGGATCATGACCTGAGCCGAAGGCAGACGTTTAACTGACTGCACCACCCAGGCGCCCCTGAATAGCCTTCCTTTCTAACGATGAGAGTTTTATGAGTTTTTTTTATTCCATTCATAACCAAAACCGGAGGCCCAGGCCCACTCTTGGTACATCAAAGCCCACAGATCCTGCCTTTGTTGGTGACACTTGTGTATGACCGAAAGCAAGCCTTGGTCCAAAAAGGCTGCTTTTGAGACTGCTTCTGCTCTACTGAAATGTCTGACAGGACACAGCACGAGGACCAGAGAGAACAACCAGCCTAATTAAATCTGTACAGGCAGCTCTGAGCGCTGTTCAACCGCCGTGACTCCGGCTCTGGCCCCGCCCTGCTCCCTCCTGACTCCAGTGTTTGTGCTGTGAATCTCTTGCTAGCATGGCAACTGTTGCTATGTTTGCAGTAATAAGAAGTGGGTGATGCTGGTGTCTCTGGAATGATTCAGATACAAGAGCAATGATTTCTAAATAGATTTCTGAAGCAGCTCTTACAATGGCTGTGCACAGCTTAACAGGTTTAATTCCTCATAGATGTTTTTTTTTTCTTTGCACGTTTTGCACCTTCCATGCGGACTCATTCTAACCCCCATATAAAGCAAAAATGACAACATGCTTCCTTTTCCTTTGCTACTATTTGAAACAAAGTTTTTTTGTTAAAGAAGACATTTCACAAGTTATTGTTTCTTATTTATCTCCTTGGCAACTATGGGATTTTTTTCTTGGTATGTAGGTAAGCAGCTAAAACAAACTGAAAAAATGGTGGATCCAGACAAAAGATAATTCCTGTATTAACCAAAGTGGAATGAAAAATCTCTATCATTAATATTTGTGATGTTAGCTGAGCATTTTCTATTAATGAGCAGATGTTTTAAAGGCCTCAATTGCAAAGAAGTACAAAAAATTCACTAACAGATATGTTTATCTTCCTGAATCCTCTTCCAAAGAGACAACAAAAAAAAAAAAAAAAAAGAAGGAAGGAACGGAGGAAGGAAGAAAAAAATCTTCCTATTTTGGCCTCAATCAGGCACCAATTTGCCAGCCAGTGTTAAGTACCCCCCCACTTAAAACTGGCTGCTAACACAGCCTGGGCCCTCGGGGAGATAATAATTGAGATGAGGCCATGTTCATTGACAGCAATATTAACTTGGTCAAAAAAGGAAAAGAGAAGACACATTACGTATTTTGATCACTTACTAGGTTCCAGACACTATTGTGCATTTTTTCTTCACCAGTTATATCATTGACTTATCACAACTCTTCTACAAGGTAGGAATTATTTATCAGTAGTCCACAAATGAGAAAACTGGAGCACAGAAAGGATAAATAGCCTGCCCAAGGCTTTGCAACTGGTAAAGAGCAGGGCCAACACTGAGCCTAGATCAGTCTGACTCCAAAGCCCATGATCTCTTGACTACTTGCTGTCTGCAGCAGTGTGAAATGGAGAGCTGCCTCATACTAATCACTGTGTGGCATGGACAAGTCCCTTCCTTGCCTGGGTGTCAGGATTCTCCTCCATGCTAAGGCACGTGAACTGGACCGTTGCTACTCAGGGTGTGGCCCACATACCAGCAGCAGGAGCTTGTTAGAAGTTCAGATCCCCAGGCCCCACTGGGACCTACAGAATCACAATCAGCATTGTAACATGACTTGTGAATGTACATTAAAATTTAAGAAGCACAGGACTTACCAATCTCTGCGAACCCTGCTAGCTCTAGTATATTGAGAATGCTGTCCCCCTTATCTCTGTATTTCTAAATCCAGCTCCTCCAAGGTTGTGTCATCTCTCCTTCCAAGCTTTCCTAATCCCAACTTTATGCTTGATGAAAAGATTTTTCTCTCCTCTAACCAGTTTCATTTACCTTAATTCTTACCACTTTCTACTTATATCATGTCTATGCTGTAAGTTCCTTGAGAGGCAGAACCATCCATATGAAATAATTTTATACCTGTAATGCCAACTGGCATAATACTTACACTAAACAAATATGTTGAAAGAAATGTTAAATAAATCATTATCTGAATTTAGTTATAGATATCATATAGTGCTCTGATTGTAAGATCCCCATATTGTCCATTATGAAAATTTCAAGGCAAGCGCATGCCAAGAGTTCTTTATTTTTTTTTTTTTAAAGATTTTATTTATTTATTTGACAGAGAGAGACACAGCGAGAGAGGGAACACAGGCAGGGGGAGTGGGAGAGGGAGAAGCAGGATTCCCGCCGAGCAGGGAGCCCGATGCGGGGCTCGATCCCAGGACCCTGGGATCATGACCTGAGCCGAAGGCAGACGCTTAACGACTGAGCCACCCAGGCGCCCCGCCAAGAGTTCTTTAAATATGGATCCAAAGAAACTTGCAAATTGCACACATAAGAGCAGTTTTCAAACTTCCTCACCCCACTCCTACCTTTTTAGCAAACAAATACATGAAAGATTCAATACAGGAAAGACTCCAAAGTCTTCTCTTCCAGGAAGTCTTCCTGGATGCCCTCAGCTGGTTAAATACCCATCATGTCTGTTGCCGACTTATCCTGTGCATACTTCATCAAAGCGTACAAACTATGTTATAATCATTATAATTATGTCAGCTACCCCCCTACGCACAGACACACACACACACACACACATTGTACACTCCTCGAGGTCAGGAATTGTTTCTTTCATTTTTACATTCTCAATATTTATCACAATGCTTGGCACATAGTAAATGGTAGATATATGTATATTGAATGAATGAATCAATCAATCAGTGCAAATGTTTTTACTCTAAAGTCTCATTTTTTTGCTCCACATTAGGGTTTGCTGACACCAAGAAAGTGGAGAAGCACTGTCTGTGGTGAGACTTAAGAAGTAGTTGTTTCAGCCACGATGACATTCCCTACCAATATGGCACTTTAATGTGGTGTCATCTAGGCATATAAGCCCTGAGACTTAGGAACTCAAGTGCCTTTGGGATACCCAAGACTGAACGTTGAATCAGCGTTTATTTCCTCTCTCAGTAACTTAGTCATCCATTCATTCAATAAACATTTACATTGTGCCTACATTGTGCCAGGAGTTTGCTAGGGATTGGGGATGTCAAGAAGAGTGCATAGTACAATCTTTCCTTCCTTTCAGTGGTCTAGCCTTGGAAATAGACCCCAAATGTATGTATAATAAAAAGCTATATATACAGTAATGGGGAGGTGACTCTTGGATCATGAAAACACAGAAGGAGGTATGACTGAGAGTGAGGAGAGATAGGCCATTCATTGGCCTTAGAGGTATGTACAACAGGTCCCCCATGTGTCCTTCTCTGGAAAGGACACTAAATTTGGAGAAGAAGGACACTATCAGACAATGAATCTGTACTAAGGAGGAGAAACACTGAAAACACAGAATGGAAGATGAGGATAGTTGGTGGGGCACAGACTCATTAGGGGCACATGGTGTAAATCTAAATGGGGTTTATAGGAGAAAGTTATAAACAGAGAAATATGCAAGTGCACAAATCTCTTGAGCTCATACCTTCTCTCAGAATGGTCTACTCTCTAGATGGACCCTGTGCTTTTTTATACTCTCTATATACTTAAAAGGAAAATGGAACAGGGAACATCTGGGTGACTATTTAATGATGAAATTTCCCCTCTGGGGTGAGAAATAGCTTTGTTAGAAAAAGGGAAGTCTCTGGTGCTGACCTCTACTATCTTGGACACAGGGAGCCAGCCCTTTCTTACGCTTCTGAAAGGGAATGGAGAAAAGCCTTCAGGGACTATCAGATTTGTTTTTTGTCAAGACAATGTCAGGATAAGGAATAGGAAATGGGGAGAGAGATCGTGTTCTTCCTCACCTACTCAATATATCATTAGTTACCTAATATCTAATTAGTTAGCTTTCAGCCAACACCAATGTATCAGATAGGAAAACTATCAGATAGAAAGTAACAGAAACTCAATGATAGTTATTTAATAAAATAGCTTGTTTTTCACATAAAACAAGAAGTCTAGAAGAAGATCGTCATGGGCAATGGTTCTGCTACTTGGCAGGCCATTGAAGACCCAGGTTCATTTTCTCCCCTTCATCATTTTCAGCATATTGGTCTTTCTTATGTTTGTAGCTACATGGCCACAAAGTGACTGCAACAGCCCCAGGCATCAGTTCTTCATTTAAAGCAGGTGTAGGGAATGATAGATCGTCTCCCACCTGTCAGAATGGCTAAAATCAACAACACAAGAAACAACAGGTGTTGGCGAGGGTGTGGAGAAAATGGAACCCTCTTGCACTATTGGTGGGAATGCAAACTGGTGCGGCCACTGTAGAAGACAGTATGGAGGGTCTCAGAAAGTTAAAAATAGGACTACCCTACGATCCAGCAATCGCACTACTGGGTATTCACCCAAGGAATACAAAAACACTAATTCAAAGGGATACGTGCACCCTATGTTTATAGTGGCATTATTTACAATAGCCAAGATATGGAAGCAGTCCAAGTATCCATCGATAGATGAATGGATAAAGAAGATGTAGTGTGTGTGTGTGTGTGTGTGTGTGTGTGTATTATTCAGCCATAAAAAAGAATGAAATCTTGCCATTTGCAATGACGTGAATGGAGCTAGAGAATATAGTGCTAAGTGAAATAATTCAGAGAAAGACAAATACCATATGATTGCACTCATATGTGGAATTTAAGAAACAAAACAAATGAGAAAAGGGAAAAAAAGAGAGAGAAAGATAAACCAAGAAAAAGACTCTTAATTATAGAGAACAAACTGATGGTTACCAGAGGGGAGGTAGGTGGGGGGATGGGTGAAATAGGCGATGGGGATTAAGGAGGGCACTTGACGTGATGAGCACCAGGTGATGTATGGACGTGTTGAATCACTATATTGTACACCTGAAACTAATATAACACTGTATGTGAACTAATTGGAATTTAAATAAAAACTTAAAAAATAAAAAATAAATAAAGCAGGTGTAGGGGGCTAGTGTATACTAGCATGTTTTTCTGTTCCATATCTTTTTAACAAGAAATCAAAAGCCTTCTGGGAATACTGACAGTGAGTTAATGGTTAGAACCTGGCCCAGGACAGGTGTCCTATAGAAGAGCAGCTCAGGAGGAAGGGGATGACTTGATGATAACAGAAGGGGAAGCTGGTGTGCTACACTGGAAAATCACATGTACTTCAGGAGCCAGAGATACCTGTGTTCAAATCCCACATCCGCTCCTAAGAACAGTGTGAACTTGGGCCCAAGTTTGCTAAAGTAGGTATTGTGATGTTACCTTGGCTAGCTTTTGCAAGGACTGGAGAAAATACATATAAAACAGTTAATATTATCCTGGGAAGTTTGTGGTGTTTTGTTTTAAACTAGACATAATTGTCTGCTATTTTATAGTTCTACCCAGAGATAGTTAAATACCTTTCTGAGGCTGAGAAAGTCTATGTCTGCCTGGAATTCTGAATCCTAATTCAGGCACTCTGCTCTCGTTTTTATCACTTATTCTCTTTGAGATAGTAGGACATTCCTTTTTCTCATTAAATAGCAGCTTTACCCATAAATTTCTCATAGCTTTTCCTCACCTATCTATACTACTTGTTTGTCAAATTCAATAATATTGGCCATTCCCTAGTCAAGTTGCCATTTGGATTAAAGTCAGGGTTTCTGGATGTTTTCTATCCAGCAACTATTTACATGAAAATGACAGAAATCAGGGGAAATTACTTTCAAGGATTTTAGTTTTTCTTTTTTTGCAAGCCTTGAAAAGAAAACTATAGTTAATTGTGAATGTGCCTGATAAATGCTAGAGTACTACACAAAAATGGAAAAGATTTAAAATGCTTGAGAAACAACAAATCTAAATATACTGTTTTTGTACAAATAAACATTTTTCACTCTATTAAAAAAATCCTTTATTGTTCAAGAAAAGATGAGGCTTACACTATTTTCTTCAATAATATTTTACCAAATCAACACAGAGAAGAAAATAAAATCATAAAATAAATTTTTTAAAAATGATGACAAAACACCATGTTAAGATGTTGGTTGTTGTTTATGACTTATGACATATGTTAAGGAATAGAGTATTTGACTATGAAACGCACCTATGAACTACTTTTTGATATTAAGTGATCTAAAGTTCATATTTTTAAAATAAATTTTCTGCCACTTGTGTATTCTTTGGCTATTTTTCTTTCTTTTTGAAGTGTGGACAATTCTGAGTTTAAAGACTACTTAAAAAAGTTAAGCTACAGTATTCACCTCCAGATTTTTACTTACTGAGTTCTTTAGCACAAAGGACAATAAATTCCCATCCTTTTTTCTTATATCTAAATGGAAGGGCGACAAAAGAGATAATTGAAATACTATCAAGATTCTTGTATTTTTTTCAATTACTGCCCGTTGAATTAGGCCAGCACCTTGCGCTATAATTTGTCCTAAAGTGCAAAGATCTATGTGTTGCGTTTATTTAAATAAATTCCTCTTTATCTTAGGGAAACATATAGGAACTTGAACAGAAATACAAAGTTTAATTGAATATGTCTAAAATTGGAAAGTTCATGGAATTAATCAACTATCTCGCAAAAATGCATTGAGCTCCTACTAGGTACATAAAACCATGTTTAGCCCTATCCAGAGAGCACCCAATATTTTGATAGCTAGTCTTATATAAACACTCTTGGCAAACTGAATACATTGTCTTTTGCTCTTTCCTCCCTTTGTCTTTCCCGTATTTTCTTTACTTAAAAGATTACCAATATTTTACATATAGATGAGAAAAGCCTGATGTGGGCATTATGTTCCCTTATTTGTCTAGCCCCTTCATTTATTTTATTGCTACTGCTGATTCTATTGCTCTTTCTTTAGGTTGTTCCACTGGAGATGTATTCATCTAACATTTATTAAACATCTACTATGTGCCAGATCCTGAGTCAGTATTGGTAATATAAAGATGGATAATGTCTCTCCATAGCCCTGACAGAATGCAGTCTAGTGAGGAGGTCAGAGGAGTAAATGGGAAGATAAGTACTGAGCCAGGAGTAGGATGCTCTGGAATCTGGGGAGGGTCGAAAGAGCCTTCCTGAAGACAATGCTGCCTAACTTGAATCTGGGAGAATTAGCAGAACAGAGAAGGGAAGGAAAGGTATATTAGGGAAAGAAAGCATCAGGGACCAAGGTAGAGAGGTGGGAACCTGAGTGATACATTTGGGAAACAGCAAAGAGTTGGGTGTGACATAGCAGAAGAGAGGAATAAAGATTTAAAATGGGCAGTAGTAGAAATAAGAATATGGAGACTAGTGAGGCCCCATTCCATCTTTCAATGAACAAATTATTTTAATCCAGTGCACTAAGTGCTCTTACCTTAATGAGCCCTTGGAAAGGTGGAGACTGTGGTACTAGGGGTACTGCTTGGAGTTGAGAACCTGGTGGTGATTCTTTTACAATGTCCCCTCAAGAGGGAAGGTTTGTTCAGTAGACACATCCCTTTTCAATATCCAAGAAATATTGAAAAGAAGAGAGATGCATTTCTTTGTACAGCTTCCCTTCCAGGCACTAAGACCTTAGACTCTTCATCCAAACAGGGAGCACATGAGGCTCTCAATGGGACTGGATACAGCAACCAGTAGTCTTTGTTGAAATCACACTGGGCCATGAGTCTAAATTTCAAGCGACTGAATGAGCATGATTTCTGCAGCTGTGTTTAGAATGGGTCATCAAAAAGACTCAGGTTGGGGGCGCCTGGGTGGCTCAGTCATTAAGCGTCTGCAGTCAGCTCAGGTCATGATCCCAGGGTCCTGGGATCGAGCCCGGCATCCGGCTCCCTGCTGGGCAGGAAGCCTGCTTCTCCCTCTCCCACTCCCCCTGCTGTGTTCCTGCTCTCGCTATCTCTCTCTCTCTGTCAAATAAATAAATAAAATCTTAAAAAAAAAAAAAAAGAGGTGGGTAGGGAAAATGTAGTGATACAGATGAGACATGAGTGACATAGATGCAGTAGAGGTCCACCTTGAACCCAAGAGCAGCCTCTGGAACTGTGCCAACCAGGAGCATTGCAGGGATGGCTCTTGACACTCAACTAATCTTTCACTGATGACACCATGCACATGATTATGTTTGTGAGGCTGTCTCTTTAAATGGTGGGGAAAGAGAAATAAAGATGTAAGGATCCAGAAGGAAGGAAGGAAGGCAGGCAAGGAAGAAGAAAGAAAGAAATTACCCAAAGTTTTCACAGCTTGTAGTTTGCTAATCTCTACATTGAAAGGTGGATGATAAAACTGAGACCTACTGAGTTAACTGCCCAACATCTCAGCCATATGCCTTATTCCTCTTTATATGCATCTCCACTCCCACACCACTCCCATCTGCCTTCATCCTTAGTGCCTAGAATAGCATCTAGCACATGGTAGTTCCTCATCAAAAGTTCATTGATGACAGAACCAATACCTACCACTGACAGAGTGCTATTTATACTGCTCTGTCTTCCCTGTAGGGAGCTTCATACTATGTTTTTCAAAAATGGGCACTCTGCTGTGGCATGCCTCACTCCACATGAAAAACTTCTCTCTTAACAAGCACATGACCAGGCAGACCATGCAACCACTCACAGTTGGCTTTTTCTGCCTTTGCCCAGGAAAATGGCTCACCATGGAAAACCATAGATGACTTTTGCCATCTCATGAGCATTACTCATGACAAGACACTTAAAAAAGAAAACACTCTTGACTCTTTAAAGTTGATGCTAGTTTTGGATTGTTAACAAAGGCTTTGTCAGAGGGTTTTGTCATGAGGTCAACCGAGCACACAGGTTGCTCAGTCAGTGCTGTTTGGCTGGCCCAAGATCACAGCAGAAGTGCCTGAGATGAGGAACTGGTTGTGGACAAAGAATCGGCATGAGCCAGAGGGCCACATGTACTTTTCCAGGTCATTCACTCAGCTGACATTTACTGAGCACTTATAGTGGAATTTGGAAAGGTACTTGACTGAGGCTCCATTCCTTCCCTTTATGAACAAAATATTTTAATCCAGTGCACTAAGTGCTCTTATCAGAGTGAGTCCTTGGAAAGGTGGAGACACAGGGGTGCTGCTAGGAGTTGAGAATATGGTAGTGACTCCCTCACCATGTTCCCTCTAGAGGGAAGGTTTGTTCAGTAGACACATCCCTCTTCAGAATCTTCCACATCTGCAGAGCATTTTGCACTCTCGCTGCAAGAGTTAGTCCTTTTCTGTCCTTCCTTCTTTCTTTTTCTTCCCCTCCCTTTCTCTCTAAACCAAACCTAAGCAAGTCTACATTATCCAGAAGCAGCTGGTGCTACAATGTGGGAGTGTTAAATGTTTAACATCTTGTCACTTGCGAAACTGATGGAGTCATCCTTTTTGTTTCAGAGTTTCGTGTTTAGGGGTTGAAAAGCTAGATTGATGAGCATTACCAGAGAGAAATATTTTTTGAGAAGTTAGTGAAGCTGATGACACGTTACTTTACAGTTTAGTGAAATTCAGCAAATCTAATTCTATTATCCTGTCAAAGTCTCACAAAAGGGAGACCTGAAAGCATATTTAAGATGAATCTTTAAAGATTTCGGAAGCCACAACCACATCTGCAAAAATCAGATACATCTGGTACTGACAGACTTTTGCTTTTTTATAGACTAAAGGGAGTAAATAATCCTCCAACAACTAATTAAGTTTAAATAAAGTTATCTTGGTGATTCAGTGCCTGCCTTTTCTCCCTTAAAAAGACTGTCAAGCAGCAAACCATAACCACGTTTTTTCTAATTCAAAGGCTTCACAGAGTTTACATAGCCAGATTTACCCGGGCACACCAAAATGGAAGCTTCCTTTATGAATCATAGAACAGAGTACTGAAATAGAGATTTTTATAGAGCATTTAACAGCCACATCATTTAGGCCCTTGTTTATTTTCACAATCAAGTATGAGACATGGTCTAATAAATGCATTCTTACCAAAATGTCAGGAGTAATTATTTTAAAGCATTTACCCGCAACTCTATACATTTTTGTTAGAGATTCACGAGCTGACAAACTGGAAGGACTTTATGATCCTCTCAGCAATTGGTGCAACTGTATGTGTACTTCTACTGAAATGCCCATTATTAAGTCCAAGAGAAACATTGATGTAAAGGTTCATTTTAATAGAAATTGCTATTTAATAATCATTCATTAAAGAAGGAAATTCTCAATATAATTTATTGAGAATGTACTATGTACCATACTTACGTTATCTAATTTAATATTCCTAGCTACCTGCAAGATAGGTATCTTTATTTTGAAGATGGCAAAACTGGTCAAAACAGAAATTATGCCCGGAAATAGTAAGTAGGGAAGCTGGGGTTGACTCCAGTCTAACTAACCACAAAGCCCACATGTGCTCTTTCCAGGACAGCATAAGAAATTGTTTAGAATGCATGATGAAAACAAGGTCAGGGATGTGGCTTCAAATGTGAGGGGCTGCCATGGATTGAATTGTGTCCCCCAGAAAGAGAGATCAAAGTCCTAATCCCCAGTACCTCAAACCATGACCTTATTTGGAAATAGGGTTGTTACAGATGTAATAAGTTAAGATGAGGTCATACTGGAGTAGGGTGGGCCCTTAATGCATTATGAGTTGTGTTCTTCTAAGAAGAGGAGAGAGAGAGAATGCTATGTGAAGACAGCGGAGGCCGAGGTGATAGCATGTACAAGCCAGGAACATGGAGAATTGCTAGCTGTCACCAGAAGCTAGAGACAGGCAGGGAATAGGTTGTCCCTCAGAGCTTTCAGAAGGAACCAACCTTGATTGTGGACTTCTAGCCTCCGGAACTGTGAGAAAGTAAATTGCTCTTGTTTTAAGGTATCCAGTTTGTGGAACCTTGTTACGGCCCTAGCAAATGAATGCCGGGGATAAAAGAGATTTACTGAGCCCAGGAAGAAAACCAGCCCCGAGACTTGATGTTAGGCTGATGCTCTGCAAGCGGAATAGCGGTCACTTGTTATTTTCCCTTCGTCCTTTGTGGTTGTACAGAAAACCCACACCATACCCAATTTGAGATTTAAAAGACATTTTCTGGGGTGCCTTCTCAGAAAGAAAAAATATGTGACTAACCAAAGTCATGGTTAAATTCTAGTATTTTGTGCTACTCATATGTGTCACAAGGACACCGGGAGACAAGGTGCTCTCTGAGGTCTCACTGGGGTCTTTTTGATGGTTGCTGTTGACAACCAGTTCTGCAAGAGGCACAAGGGAAGGCCTAATTAAGGCAGGAGTCAGGAAGAAATTGCAGGTAATTGAGGTCAAACACAGCTGAGGTCGGGCAGGTGACTGACATCCGACGTAGTCGAACTAAGGAGATCAAGGTCTGATGCAGGGAGAGACAACAGGTGAGGCCTGGAGACTGATCACTGACGGGAATCATCAAAGGCAAGATCGACCAAGGACATTCAAGCTAGGTCAAACAGTAAGTGTGATGGGATCTAAGGTAAGTCTGAGGTTTTCATCTTCAGAAGCCTCGTCTTCAATTGGCTCTTACTTTGGACTGGAGATCTTCCACTGTTAGAAGGACTATAGTGCCCATGCCAGCCTCATGCCCTGTGGAGCCAGTTTACCTCCTTTATTCACACAAAATGCTGATATCTGACTCAGTCGAGAAGGAGAAACTTGCCTTCTGTGGAGAATGTGAATAGAGAATAGTATTATTGACTTAAGAGCCTCACTGGAGAGAGGGGAAAGATCATCCACTTCCCGACGAAGTCATCCTCCGGGGATCTTCGAGCGAAAACTGTGCTGAGAATGTGAATCTGAAGTGTAAATCAGTCATATCTGTAATTTTATTGGTCATAACTTAGGTATTTCAAGATTTTTAAAAACCTGGCCGTTTCTTTTTGTTCTGAAATTTCCCATGAGCCAGGAAAAAAATTAGTGAATGTTGAAGACTAGTCAATGAAAGCTGCTATCCACTTGTTCATTTGTTTGTTCAAATTTTGTCTCCCTATTCTAGTAAGTGGGTTCCAAATTTCTGGATATTTTGCTAAATGCTGAAAATAAAGGCAAAAATAAGAAATGGTTCTTGATTGAAGATGATAAAGGTCTAGTCAAGAAGGGATTAGCAAATCCATACACTACAAGGCAGTAAATGTCTGTAATTGAGGCAGTGAGTCCATCTATTGCGGGGCTGATGTGAGGGTACTGTGACTAAGAAATTCTTTGGGGCTGGGCCTACCCATATAAGGCAGAGCTCAACAGGTGATGAGGCTGGAGAAGTAGACCAGGTCTGCTGCTAGGGACCTGGGCCATGGGACCTCAGCAGTAGGGAGCATGGTCACCCTCGTTTTATAGAAGGGTCATTTCCACAACTTTGCTGTGGCCTGGAGAAGGGAAGGGGCTACCTAGTGGCAGAGGAGATCAGTTATAATATTGTTATAGTTAGGGTTTAGTTACAACCTCGCTAGGTTTAAAAGAGAAGTGACAAGTCATGGAGAGTGCTACAGTTTACCATTGGTAACATGGTATCGACTTCATATATGAAGGTGGCATTGCACATTCCTCATCACTAATTCCAACATTTTATTTCTGCAGTAGTAGGAATGGATGTGCTCTCATACATGCATACTTTTCCCAACCCTTATGATGACAGATTAAGGCAGCTTATTTCTGGGATTTTCCAGTGTTCGAACATTCTACATAGATATGTCCTTATTGACAATTCACACAAATGATCTCAGTCATTGCTAACCACACGGCAGACAATATTTTCTCTAGCATCCTCTACCCAAATGTGACAGAAGTCTGAAAGAAATATTTATAATGCCTGTTCCCATGAGCAGAATTGAGGAAACACTGATAACAATTCAAAATAAAACAGAAACATCATTGTCCCCAGTACCCAGATTTGCTGATGGAGATTATTTATAGCTTGTCCCCATTTCGGCAAATAGGATTCATTATTATGTATCAGAGGAATCATTTTCAACACCTATGAGAACTTTCTATGGGCAATGTATCTGTAGGGGTAATTCTTTTAAAGGAGGTTAATGACATTAATCCCATTTTACAGACGGGAATAAAAGCAACTGGTTTATCATATTTTCTCAGGTCAGATAGTAAATCAATGCCTCATTAACATTCATTAGAATTTTCACTGCATTCAATTTCAAACTAAGCTCCTTCCCTAAGGCACTTCATTATTATCAAGAATTTTCTGGCATTCACTCCTCACTGATCCATATGTCGAACTGTTGAGCCCACATATGCACTAGTGGCATAAGACCTGCCTGGAATGGTGAGTGGATCAACTGAGCCAGACTGTGGGAAGTAGCTCGGGATCCGTGTAGGGGTAGCCTTTAATAACCATATTAGTAATAGTGATATTTATCGAGGGCTCCATATGTGTGGGCACTGTGTTATACATTATATATGACCTGTTTATCACTCGTAAGTAGCAATCTCAGACCCCCATTTTTCAAATGAGGAAACTGAGACCTAGGGAGTAATCTGTGTAAGGAATACAGCTAGTAAGCCAAAATAGGATTTGAAACTAAGCCATCTGAAGCCAGAGTTCATGGTCTTAATCACTAAGCCAGTGGTACTCAAATTTATTATGCATCTGAATCACCTGCAAAGCTTCTTAAAGCGTGGATTGCTGGGCCTCCTCCCAGAGGTTTGACTGGGTCAGTGTGATGCAGTGTTAAAAATCCGCATTTCTAACCAGTTCCCAGAGGATGTTGAGGCTGATGATTCAGATACCACACTTTGAGAACCGCTGCTCTAAGCCATACTTAATGTAATCATCTTTGACTGTGCTCAGCATATCCTGGGAAGCCATTCAAAGTTTTCGAGCAAGTGGTAACCTAGTCAGAGTTCTTGCTTGGAAAAGATGAATCTGGGAGCTATGTGTAGGGTGCTAGAGGGCAGGTGACAGACCAGGAGTTTCCTAGTGAGAGTAAGGAGAAACAGAGAGAGGGTAGTAGATGCTGGGAAATATTGGCCTGGTGGAGGGGACACAGGGGGTTTTCTAATTGGCTGAGGATAAAGGGGCCATTAGAGGTGACTCTCTACTCTTTGGTCAGGGTGGCTGGAGGAATTATCCAGCCCTTCAATAGGAATTGAAAGGATAGAAGGGAATTCTGCCTTCTTATGTACTATGTCTCCCGCTTCCCCAAAGCGTCCTGCTATTTGTTCGCTTTATTTGTTGTTTTTGTGTATGGTATTTCCACAGCATTTTCCTTCTTCCTCTTTACCTACAGGACCAGTGTAGCCTAAAGGCAGCTAGAGACTCTTGTTCTCTTCTAAGATGCTGTTCTTATCCCCGGAGGACCTCTGATTCGCCCACTCCCACATCAACTCCTCCTGTTGAGCTCTGCACCAGGGTCTTAGTGAATTCTACTAATCATGACTAAGTTTTTGGCTTCTGTGTTTTATCAGAAGCCCATCTGGGGAACTTACTCTCAGTGATGGAGGCCTCATCATCCATCATAAATGGTGTTCAAAATAATATCTGTTTTTTAAGTTCAGAATTATTGTATTGGTTTTTTTGGTCTCACATTTTGCTTTTATGTATTTTTTTTTTCCATAAGTAAAGGATGCATTTTTAAAACACCATTTGCAAATATGCATCCTGAGAAAGCATTTAGTCTTCAATTTAAAACAAATTACCTTATGTTAAAAGTACAATTTTTTAAAAGTCCTTAGATTGATTTTTATAAACTAAAATAACAGGAAAGTTAAATAATAGGAAAGTTCTGAGAATCTCTTTATTAAGTAAATGGTTTTACAAAACATTCCCACAGAATGTATCTTTAAAAGAAATTTCTGTTTTATACATGGAATCTTCCTAAAGTGAAGACAGGTATCCATAATGAGAATACATTATGGCTGAGATAAACCAAAGGTTAACATTTATGATGTTCACCATTCTATTGTAAAATATTTGTTATCTGTGTCTTGATTATGAATGACAGTTCATTTTTTTTTTTTTTTTTTTCAAAAAATTGACTGAACTTAGTTCAGAATAGGTCTTTGGTATGAAAATGTAAACGCATGTCATTTAAATACACTCACAGACCTTGCCTCCTACTTTTCTTAAAAATTTGATACCGTCTCCCAGGACTTCCACGCAGTTTCCTCCTCAATCCCTTTAAACTTCCTTAAAAACTTCAGAATCCTCTTCTGTTTATCTTCAGATAAAGAAATAGTGCTTCTCTTTTCTGAGTCCAGCCTCCTCTTTCTCCCAGGTCTTGCCCCATCCACCCATGTGTACTGATCACTTCCTCTGCCTCTGGCTCTTTCTTCCTCAGTCCCTGCTTATTTCCCATCAACCTTCTCTCAGTCCTGTCCTCTGACACCAAAAGTTATGTCTTACAACTTAAAAAAGGACTTATTGTTCTGCCTCCATTTTTAATACGCTGATAGCAAAAGAGAGGAAAGAAAGAAGGGAGCCCTGGAACATATTGAGAGGTAGGGAGTGTTGGTCCACTCGGGGGTGACAAAGAAAGGAGCCCCCTCTGAACTGTAACATGTCTAAGCAGCTGGGTTGGGAGGACTTGAAATCAGACTAACAGAAAGCAGGGCAGCCAGCCCCTCACTAAACTTAGACCTGGAAATTCCATGTGGAGTTGATTCATCTTGGGGTACTTTCTTGAGGCTTCCATTCACTCAGTTGTGAATAGTGGTGACATGGGAGCAGAAGTAAAAAGAAGCTTGAATAGTCCCATGTTCCCTAAGGCGGTGTTGGGGTCCTATCTCTGAGAGCACAGATCCACTTTCTCTGTGCTCCGAGTACCCGGAATGGACAGTATTTCTCCTTTGGGCAAGAGCTCAACAATCGGCTTTAACCCGAGAACATTTTTAGAGAATGTCCTCTGTCTGTCACTGTGGGGGTTTGCAGAGGTGAGATTGTGACAAAGATGGAGCCCGGGTACAGTTGTGATAAGGAGCACATTCCTCCAGTCACACCGGCTGGGTCGCATTCTGGCAAAGCCATTTCCTATACATTATATTGGCCAAACTAATTAACCTCTTTCCATTTGCTTCCCTATCTATAAAACAAGGAAAATAATAGTACTCACTTCATGATTATTGAGAAGATTAAGTGAAACAATGTCCATAAACTTTAAAACAATATCTGGCACATAGTTACTGCTCAGTAACTGTTAGCTGTTATATGAAATATATATTCCAGAACAATAAATTCCTACCTAATCATATACATGTGCACGCACACACACACACACACACACACACATTCTATATTAAATGCTACTATTTTCAAGAAGCCTTTTTCATTTCTTTCCTTTCTTCGTTCTTTTGCTTAGCAAATAATTGGTAAGGACCCACTATCTTCCAGGCACAGAGGATATGGTGATCGTCAAGGTGGACCCAATCCCTGCCCTCATAGAGTTGTTGAACAGACCATTTTGGCAAAGCATTATAAACTTTATGATAAGAGGGGCACGGGGTCTAACAGGCAAATACATGAATGAATAAATTGTGAATGGATGTTTCTAGTTATTTCTACATAAAATTTTTAAGTGTTTTGATCCTGAAAATAAGTAGAAATTTCTTCAAAACCTGTGCTGGTCTCTTTTTAATGCCATTTCGGCTATGAATCATAACTCCTCCAAAGCCCAGAGTGATTGTGGGTCTGCATCCAACTGTTGTTAATTGTCTAAACAGGTAGCCGGGATCCGGGTAGAGCAAAAAATCCAGATGAGGGAGATATATCGATATCCTTCCAAAGACAGGTCATAGGAAGTAATTACTATCTGCCTCAGTTCCCAGCCTTCTCACTTTTCCTACTCTCTCATGCTGAGATTCACTGGCCAGGGATTGTTCTTTTTAAAAATCTGTTTCAGGCTCTACTGGAAGCTGAACATAGCAGGAGAAGCATTCAGGCCCATGATGAATCAGAGCCAGACACAAATAGAAGGCTGTGGACTCTGGGGCTTCAAAGAGAGACATTTGGGGCAGTTCTGTGCCTGGAGCTGCTGCTTGCACTTGCTAAGAGCCAGAATCCAAAGGAGACAGCTTCTGCACCATGCATAAATAAGGGAAGTGTGTTCCTAGCATTCCTCTGGGAAGCTGGGGCAGCTCAGATTACCCATTCCCCAGACGCAGTTTCCTTTCATTGGGGCATCTTATATTAAGAGGTAGACGAAGGGGTACACTTCCAGAGTGGTGCTTGGGGGATATTTGTAGTGGGTGTTGCATGATTCATTCTCCCAACACAGTATAGAAGACTTACTCCCGAGGATATTATATATTTAAAAAACAGCATGAAAAAGAGGGAATCTGACTTTCCCCCACATATTCCAAAAATGTAAAGCAGTTGTTTTCTAAGTCTTTAAAGTGTGTGTGTTGTGTGTGTGTGCACATGCACGTCCCCAGTAGGTAAGGAAGCAATCCCAGAATAACATTCATTTTTTGTCTGGAATATTATGGAATCAAATCTGGATTAAAATTGGTGGTTTTTTTCAGGTTCAGAATCTGTTGTCTTTTTACCTTAGCCCCTGTTGTTAGTGGAAACATTGTCTATTTGCCTACAGAGGGAATTCAGGATGAGACTGTGAATACCTAAAACTCAGCTTTGCATGATCCAAAGCATCAATAGGCTCACCCCCAGAAAGCCAAATTTCTAACACCGAGCCCAATTGTCCACTGGAAAT
Source organism: Halichoerus grypus (assembly GCF_964656455.1). Lineage (NCBI taxonomy): Eukaryota > Metazoa > Chordata > Mammalia > Carnivora > Phocidae > Halichoerus > Halichoerus grypus. The sequence continues at coordinate 127,138,688 of NC_135716.1, read as the reverse complement.
TGAAAAGTCCAAATTACTAATGAGAGGGGAAGAACCCACGTAAATCACTTCACTCCAGCAGATCAGAGGACTGCCCGTCCCGCAGTAACACTGAAGTAGAACAACAGTGGGGCTCAGCGTGTGTGTCCTGATTCCTCCCTTTACTGGCCCAGTCACTCACCTCAGGCCAAGTACCTGACCTTTCTGCTCTTTAGTTTCTTCACAAAAATAATGACGATGATAATAATAATATCCATCCCACATGGTTGCTGGGAAGAAGGTTAAATGAGATTTTAAACATATATGTGAAATAGATGTTCTAACACGATTTTAAAAACTTTTTTTAGAAACATTATCCTACTTGATACTTCTGTGAAACATCTGGCTTTGTAAAGTCATGTAGCATAGAATTGTGAGTGTGGTGTTCGTGTTCTGCTGTCCTCTAGGTCATATATCTAAGAGAACGAGGCAGTTCTCCTAAGCCACGGTTCCAAAGGCATAGGTGAATGTGGAGTTCCTGCTTTCACTAGAGAAGTGCTTTTGCAAAACTTTGGCATTTGGCCACAGCCCAGTTGTTCAGCCACAAACACAGTTGAGTAATTTTTTTTTTTTTTTTTTTGCTGCAGTGCCCACAAAATCTCCAGTGAATTCTTCTATGTGAAAAGTCTTTAAAGCACACGGTAACTATGTGATAATTGATACCAGATAGTATTTGGAAGCATTCAGAGGAGCCTATTGGGTATTTTAATAGCCCGATGTCTGCCCCGTTCAGCTGGTTATGGGTATCTGCAGAGGGGATGCCTCTGTGGGCCTGCCTAGAATAGAGGGGTTTGGCCCTTCCAGGAGAGGGGTGCAGGCTCTCTATACGGACTCCAGGGCTGCTGCCTAGTCCCGTTGGCTGTGGCCAGACCTGAGGTAGGGCCAACTGATGGTGGACTGCAGGGCCTCCCCAAGCCCTTTCCCGTTTAAAAATGGTACAAGAAAATGCATCAGCAAAAAGCCACATAAATGTCTCCAGAAAGAAACTCATAAGCAGTTTTCCATTTTTCTCACTTCTGAGGGCTGTGGACATTCTTTCGTTCATTCATTCATTTAGCAAATATTTATTCAGAGCTTACACTTCTAGGTTCTGCAATACAGCAACAGATAAAACAGACAAAATAATCCCTTCCCTCCTGGAGCTTTTTATTCTAGTGGGGGAGGAAAATGACAGACTTTTGTTTTTAAAGAAAATTATGTAGTATACTAAAGCAGGGATGAGGGATAGGGAGTGCAGAAAGATGTGTGGTTTGCACTTTTCAACAGAAAGATCGGGGAAGACCTCACCCAGAAGATAACATGTGAGCAAAGATGTGAACAGAGTGAATTCAAAATCCATAGGCCTCTAGGGAAGAGTATTCCAGATTGTGGGAACAGTAACTGCAAATTCCCTGAGGTGAGATCATGTCTGTGAATTCAGGGAGTTCCATCAAATTCATTTATTAAATCTGGGTTGAGAGCAAACTCCATGCCAGGCCTCAGCTGCGGGGGCCACAGAGGTAAAATAACAGAACACGGCTCCTGCTCGGAAGGCGGATGCAGTCGGGAGTGCTCCATAACAAGGCTTAATAAATACCAACCTGAAACTAACCATGGAGCTCCAGCTATGCAGCCCACCACAGCACACTTCGTACAGAACCACAGTCGTGTTCCTGCCGAAACAGAAGGCAGGAGCAGTGGTGGGCTCAGCGGGAAATATCAAACCCTGGGTAGCCCCAGGATTCAAAGAAGCTTTGCAGCACATCACACCAGAGTAGGGTAAGAGCCCCCCACGTTACTGGCAGGAGAAGAACTTTTCAATAAGAACAAGGCACCCTAGCAACATAATACCATTTTATTATTCAGGGTCTGACAGCAAAGAATACACAGAGGAGGCAGGGAAAGCTTTGGTGTTGTATGATGAGGCAAAAGGTCCCAGCGGTTTAGAATACATTCACTTAAAACAAACAAACAAAAAAAACATTGCTTGTAATTTTGTAACCTCCTTAGGGTGTTTCAAATGGTTTGTGAACATCAATGTTCTACATGTTCAAAGAGTTTAGGGAGTTTTCAAATCTTTCCATTCAGACTGGCCTGTCATAAAGAACAAAGGAATATGGAATTTCTTGCAGGGATCCGAATCCACACAACAGAGCCTGGAGATGTTCAATCAACAGGAGATGGCCTTTGAACCTTCCTCAGTCCAAAACGGGAAACGAATATGTACTGCTTTGTAGGCGCCTATCAACTTGCCGCTTTTATCTTCTGTCACTAAAATTGGTTTTGTAATTTTTACTTCTGTAGCCACCCAGGGGCCACTATTGTAAAATAGTGGTTAAAAGCTTGGGCTCAGACGGGCCTGAGTTCAAATTCAAGTTCGACTACTTATAAGCTGTGTGACCTGAGGCAAGTTAGTTGAGCTAAGTCTCAAGTGTCTTTTCTACAGGATGAAAATAAGACTATCACCTCCTTCATAATGTCGCAGTGAATGTTAAGCGAGAATGCGATTTGTACAAGTCTGATATATGGTAAACATGGAATAAATGTACACTATATTTCTTTTCTGTTTTGCCATTAGCTCATGTATTTTAGTCTTTATTATTCCTCTTCTAAGAGGAACTACTGAAATGAAAGATGAGTGGAGATCCTACTTTCATTGAGATTGCATTGTTTGGCCCAAAGGGGGGAAGACAGCTTAGAGAAGCACCACATATAGGGTTTATCTATTGCTCCAAAGGAGAGGTTGATAAACTGTGCCCCACGGGCCAAATCTAACTCTCTGCCTGTTTTTGTAAAGTTTTTGTGAACACGGCCACATTCATTGGTTTACATATTGTCTATGTCTACTTTTGTGCTACAATAGCAGAGTTGAATAGTTGCAACAGAGACCCTATGGTCTGCAAATTCTAAAATATTTACTATCTGCCCCTTTACAGGAAACATTTTCTGACCCCTGTTCTGGAAACTTAAAAAATCCAATTTTTTTCAAGTCAGAGCTCTGAAACTGCATACATTGGAAACTCATCTCCCCAGTGGAAAAATAATAAGGCTACCTTCAAGAAGTCCACACATTTACTTCAACTGGCCAATGCCAGGTGCTATGTGAGGGCCCCAGGGACACAAAGATTCATAAGGCAGCATCCCTCCTGATAAAGAATCCACAGTGCACTTGTTGATCAGATGAATATGCATTCTGCCGATGGCGAGAACAAATGCCTCGGGCAGCACTGAGGCCACTGTGGTTCCTGCTTCCTTTCCATATGGCCATCACCTCTATCCCAGAAGCCAAGTTTGAAGACTCTCCGTGGTGTTCCATTTCACTTTCATATCCATAAGACTGTACTGAAAACCACTGAATGGATGAGGATACCCTAACAAAGAACCATTCGCAGATTTCTCTGGCAATGATGTGGAGGGTGGAATAGGCTGGACAGGAAACAGGAATAGGGAGCCTTCGGCAGAGGTCACTGTTCCAATAACAGGTGAATGCAGGCTGTTCTTGGGCAGTGGCTAAAGAAATGGAAGGAGGCTGGCCACTGAATCAGAAGTAAATAAAGGTAAACACGAGTCAAGTTGCAAGGGAGGAATCACTACTCATTAATTTAATAAGTTGGATGCCTAGTTCATGACAATTAGTTTAAGGCGCTGGGACTCGAGACACAGTAGTACATGAGACAAGTCCCTGCTGTCGTGAAACTTACATTCTAGTCAGAGGAGGCAGGCCATCTTAATTTGGGCTCCTCCGAAAAACAGACCATGAGACAAGGATTCGAGTGAAAGTTATTTTTCTGGGATATGATCTCAAGCACAGTGAAGGAAAGAAAAGTAAATAAAGGGGTACGTTAATGAGTAAGTCACTGTTGTGAGCAACTAAGGCTTAATTTCATGTTGTATGCTCTGAGGGTATAGACCATGTCTCAGAATTTTCCCAACAAGGAGCAAGGATGCCAGAGTATTTATCCACCAACTCTTGTTCCTCACGGATGGAGGCTCATTTGGGTGGGTGGGAAGGAGAATTAGCTATCTACCCCCCACCCCTGTAAGGACAGACACAGGAAACCTTGAGCGTGTATAGAAAATTCTAAAGGTGACTTCCCAAGTAGATCGAGGCAGAGTACTGTATCTGGTTACACAGATGACAATGAACAAATACCCGAGAAAATGAGGTGGTGGCCAGTATTATGCAGGCAGTTAGAACAGGCTGATGGGATAAAGAGTGACTGGAAGGCTAGTTTAGATGGGGTGGTTAGAATGATGAAAACAAGGAGGGGCCTGGGAAGCAGCATTCAGCAGGGCGAAAAAGGAAGTGCAGAGTTCAAGAGACAGGAAAAAGAGGAGAAATAGAAGGCCTCTGTTGTGGACACTAGATAGGAGGCAGGGGAGAGTGTTACGGGCTGAAGTCCCCCGGTAGGTAGAGGCCAAACCACAAAGGCTTCATCAGCCAGAACAGGGCATTAGAATGTCATCTGAATGTGTTGGGCAGTCACTGAGGGATTTTGAGCAGGAACATGACATGATCTGATTAACATTTTTAAAAGTTCATCCTGGTTACTCCTCTTCCCTTCCCCTTTCTTCCTAAATGGTTTAGTCCAAAAACCATTAGATAGGGCTGAGCGAGGTTGACTTCTCCATCGGATGTGGAACAGGATGTCTGAATCCAAGTAGGGTACAGAGAATGTCCATGTGGATGGCGAGAGTGGTGGGTGGCAGCTGCCTGGCCTGAGGTGTCAGAGCGAGAGTGGGAGGAAGGAAGGTTTTCCATGAGGGTTTGGGGCTACCCAGCCAAGATGCTAGAGCCCAGGTACAGTAAGGAAGGCATCCATATGGGAGAGAAACCTGGTATGGGAGGTCAGAGTCCAAGCTTGGGAAGGAGGACATCCGTGAGAGGGGTCAGTGAAGCAGTGACCCCACGTGATGTGTCAGCCCATGCACAGTGGGAAGGATGTTCATGCAAGGAGGTGGTGGCCACAGTGGTTCGGTGCAGATTGAGAAGGGCGTCAGTTACGGGAAGGTGCCTGGTGTGGGGAGTTGGAGCATGAGGGTGGTGAAGAGAGTATAAGTGTAGGCAGCCCTGTGCTGGTGGTTGGAGCCCACACAGGGTGAGGAGGGCATCACATGGGCACAGCTTAGTGGTTGGAGCCCACACAGGGTGAGGAGGGCATCACATGGGCACAGCTTAGTGGTTGGAGCCCACACAGGGTGGGGAGGGCATCACATGGGCACAGCTTAGTGGTTGGAGCCCACACAGGGTGGGGAGGGCATCACATGGGCACAGCTTAGTGCTGAGCACTGGAGCCCAAGGTAGGTGAGGAGACACTTGCTTGGGGCACACAGGTGGGAAATAGCCCAGACGAGGGTGTCAGAACACAAGCGGGTAAGGGAAGCAGCCACATGGAAACAACAGTGGAGCCCACGTGGGGTAAAGGAAGACGTCCGCATATGTGCGGAGGGATGGGGGTGTGACAGCACCGAGATTTGTACATTTGGGAGCAATGATCAAACAAGTAAATATATTAAGGATAATGGGAACCAGGTTTCTCACTGTCGGAGAAGGGCATTACAAACATGGAAAGGGAGAAAACTAGAATGGACACTGTGATGTTAGATTAGACTAGAGAGAAAGGTATGAATGTCTGATTCGAGGGTGGTGGGGAGGTCTAAATGTATTTACCCATGGATGTATATACATGCATGTTCTTCACCTCTACCTGCTCAGTGAGAGGGTCTGGGAGCGGCAACACTTCAACAAGGAACACACCAAGCACCTAGATCTTGATTTCTTAATACTGTTCTCCACAAAAAGGAAGCAGTGTACTTCGGAGAAATGGCAGATTTCAAGGCTGGGACAAGGAATGCACAAAATAGGCCTGGAGGTCTGGTGCCAGAAAGTAAAGAGATACTCAGAGATGAGTGTATATCAAAGGGACAGATTAAAGGGGCTCCTGCTTGCCAACTGTAAGATAATTTAAGCATCAAAATAATGACATTAACGTTATAATCCATTGAATAAAATAGGAACTTTAAATCCATATAGATATAAATAAATGAAGATATTGAAATTTGGTTGAGATATGGAATATTTATATAGTCTCAAAGTAACTCCCCACAAAATACTTATTCATTATAAAAAGAGTCATTTTGTAGTAGAGGGTCCTGTCAGACACCACTTTAAATCAACTAATGAAAATTAAGAACACAGTAACAGGACAAATGAAAATGTGATGGGATACAATGAAGGGAACACAGCATCGCTTCTGTGATGCTTCTCACCAAAAATACATAAGTTTAATTTAATCGTTAGTAAACCTCAAATAAAACTAAATTCAAGGATATTCTGCGAAATACCTGGCTTGTCATTCAAAAATGTTCAGAGTCATGAAACTCAAGTAAAGACTGAAAAACTGTCTCCAGTTGAAGGAAATTAAAGAAACAGAACAACTATATGCAGTATGTGATACTGAATCCGATCCTTTTGCTGTAAAGAACGTTACTGAGATAATGGGCAAAACTTGAATGGAGCTTGAGAGTAGATGAAATCAAATTATTATATTAGGCTATATAGGAGAATGTCTTTATTTTAGAAATATACTAAGGTATTTGGGAAATGATAGGCATCAGATTGGCAACTTACTCTCAAATGGTTCAGGATTTAAAAAAGAAAAAATTGTACCATTGTTGCAACCTTCGTTCATTTTGAGATTGTTTCAAAATGAAAAGTTAAAATTTTATATATTCACTTTGGCCATTTGATTTCCTAGGTCTTTGCACATGCCCCAACCTATCCCTATCCCAGAAGTCCCCTCCCCTCGAGAACCCTTGCTGGTCCTTCATTTCCTCTGTGAAGGTAGGGTACCCTTTATAGTATGTACTGTGTCCCCAGGCATTGAAGTTTACTTGTGCATGTCTACATTTCTATTTACCCCAAAGGGTAGAGTCCGTGTCCATCACACTCATACCTGTGTTCCTAGCACTTAGCACCGCACCTGGCATTGTGCTTGATAATCAACACGGAGAGAAGGAGAGAGACAAAGTTATAGTTATAAATTTAGAATGTTTTCTAGAGCTAACCCAGTTAAGAAAAGCAGATGATTTGTATGCTGTCTGGCCTGTGTTTGAATTACAACTGTGTGATCCTGGACAAGACTTAGACTCCTTTTCCACACATGTAAAACGGGTTGTTAGACGGAGCAAACGCAGTAAGATTTGTAAGGCATCTAGCAGAGTCCCTGACACTTAGCAGGTAGGCAACAAATGTTTGTTTCCCCTTTCTCCTTAAAAATAGGAATAAAAATTATCAAAGAAGACTACAAGTTTAGAACACCAGGTTATCTCCTGACTTCACGATAGCTTTGATATATGAACTTGGATAAGTCATTTCACTTCACAAGGCTTCGACTTCCTTCTTGGTAAAATGGGAGGTGGGAAAATGGAGGAGTGAGACGTGAGCTTTTATGACCGTCATGCTCCCAAGATCTCCTAGTTCTAAAGTTTAAAATACGTTCCCTTTTTTGGATGATAGTACAAAAAGTGAAGGATAAGAGATATTTTTGCTGTATTTATTTTTATTTTATTTTATTTTATTTTATTTTATTTTATTTTATTTTATTTTATTTTGCTGTATTTAAAGGACAGGCCTCAGTTTTAGCAGTCAAGGCATGCAAAGTCCTCCTCCTACGGGACTGCACGATTCCTCATTTATATCTGCTGAAAGTATAGGTAAATTGAGAGGCGGTGGTATTGTTAGGTTACTGTTGAGCGCATTAAAAATTTATGAGCCATCAAGGAACTAGCACACAGTTTCAATTCTTGCTGCATTTTTTCTTATTCATAATTATTTTCCTAATTGCTTTTTCCCTTAAAAATGGGGGAGCCGAGACCTTGGATATTTGCCTAATGGCTCAAACAGAGCCATGACCCATTGCCAAGTCTTTCAGGCCTTTTATAGCCTGGGGACATTTGCCATTGAAAGAAAGCTGATGGGTTTGATTTTCCTGAAAGAGATATTTTGCACTGACCTCTGGCCCCATTAAATACTTTGGCCATTGCCCATTCACTGTAATGGGAGCAATAAATTTGTTTTAATTTAGGATGTCATCAAGTAGGGAATATTGACAAAGACAAAATAATGTTCTGAAAACAGCCAGGATGAAATCATGAATAAATAAATATGTTGAACTTAGCTGAAAAATTAACAAATGCTTATTCATAAGAGTCTGACTGGACTATTTCAAAGTTAGGCCAAAGGTGATCCCATTTCTAATAGAAATGTCGTCTTTCTCTTTTGGCCAGAGAAAAGGTGGGCTACATAGACATTGCAAAGCATAGAAAGGCATTTATCCTTTGTGACAGATCTGTTTTAAATAGATCTATTTGTTTTCGGCTAAATGCCAAAAGGAACAAGCCAGATGACTCTAGTAGCCTTTTCTGTGGCAAAGCATTTATTTTCCTTTCTAAACACCTTTATTAGGGAATCACAGCAGGCTGTTTCTCTGCCTTTTCTTTCTATTAGTCCCTTAGATTGGTGTCAAAGAACTGAAATTCTGGTTAGATGTTACCTGTATGTGTTTCATTTTGAGTGAAAGAAATGACTTTTAACTCGATACATTCCTCTTGAGGAAGGGGATAAAGGTGCATATGCCATTGATCCCCTTGCTAATATTCTTTCATAAGTAACATCATTCTGACAGATGGCCAGAAAAAATCCTAACAAACCACAAAGCATATTTGCAAAGCTGTGAGGCCTTGAATGGTGTTGACTTTGCAAAGTCCAAATGACTAAATCTTCTAGGGTTACCGGTAGCCTGAAGGCATCTTTAGCTGCATAAAAACTAATTGGACCAACTTGAAGGCAAGAAGGTTGTGCCTGAAGGCTTTAATCACACGAGTAACCTAATGGTTTTTTGTTCAACATAGCCAGGGCACTGTTTAGGAAGATGAATCCATGCATGCAGCTTAGGAAACCTTGCACAAGATCAGAGGGTTGTGGGGAGGCATAAGCATCTCATTTAGAAAGCTTAGCGTGTATGTCTCAAGTTTTGGCATCCTCGCTCATGGACAGGTAAGCCGTTGTTGGATGGGGAAAGTAAAACTTTTTTTAAAAAGATCTAACTAAGCAGGACATGAGAAAGCTGATTCTGGTTTCTCTATGATGATGAAAGGTATTTCTCTATTAGCAATGTAGTGTTGGTCTTTATATGCAGAGGGTCCAAAACTCTGTAACTCATGACTAATTCGGGGAGCTCCCCATATGGTAACAGACCAACATGTTTGACATGCGCTGCTATTAAATGTAGTGTGCTTTACAAGAAAGAGCATGGACTGGAAGTCTGAAGACATTTTGTTCAAGTTATGGTTCTGCCCCTTGTTAGCTCCATGAGTTCCTGCAGGTTATTCAAACTTCGAGCCTGGTATAGGATGGAGGTAAAATTAATGCCTTCCCAGATACTTCGTGGGGATTTTATAAAAATGCTCTAAGCTAACCAGTATAAAAGTATGTGCCAACTACAAAGCCCTCTACAAATCTAAGAAATCATTTATTATATCATTATGGTAGAACTTAATGTTCTGTGTCTCTTTGTTCTTATTTAGTTGTTTTAATTTCACTCTTGCTTTCAAGCCATGTAGACTCTATTCATTTGCTATAATTCACCAAATCAAAGTCCCCAGCTCTGCAAAAACCACACTTGGAAGAATGTGATAAAAATGGTTTCTTTTGGACTGGATGCCCACCTGATGTCTTCTCTGGAATGTAATTCAGTCAGAAGCAATTATGGCACTAGCAAAGATTCTGAGAATTCATGAAATCCCACAGCCAAAACTATGATTCATTGCTCCCATACCAAAAGCATTTGGCAGGCTATAGTTTGGAAGCCACAATCCTGGCTGCTTCTGAGGCTCTAAATGGGGCCATTTGAACTCGTTGTGGCCCTGCCCTGCTCCCACAACTCTGGAGAGAAGACATCAGAGTTCCCCGGACTCTCTTTAGACAGTATTTTTCTTACCTCCTCACGGGCCTTGCTTAGCAATATACCTTTCTGGATTAAGAGATGACAGAGTGTTTTGGAGTTTTTCTCCACCTCTCAGGCATTGCAACATGAATATTCTACAAATTTATCTTCTATAAAAACTTTTGTGAAGCAGCTCAGGAGTTTTTAGTACCAGCCTTACACAACCTGTCATTCAAATCCTTAATGATGGGTTTATGTGAAAGGGATTTCTCCACACTTTTCGTTTGCTTCATCTTCGATGGCAGTGTGGTTCTTCCTTTGAAATAGACCACAAAAGAGATGGTTCCTTCAGGCAAATATCAGGGTTCAGTGACTACTTGAAATGAAATGTGTATAGACAAAACGCTGCAAACACCACCTCGAGTAGTAACAGTAATGGGTAGCCAGGTATGCTGTGCATGTATGTGGAAATCGGGCATTCGGCCCTGGCCAAATAGCAGACACTTCAGATGAGGAAGATAAAAATCTTCTGCCTAAGTGGGAAATGTAATCTCACTCTGCCTTTCCAACATATGAAAACCAGTTTCACAAAGTCTATATGGTTCATGAATCCCTCCCAAAGAATCATAGAGCATAAGAAATGGAAGGACCTGGAATGTCACATCATTTGGATCCCTCTATAGAACCCACAGCCATGAGGTACCCCAGCCATAACTCAAAAACTTCCAGGAATGGGATGGGACAGTATCCCCTTCTAGAACAACCCAATCTATTTTGGGACAATTCTAACTTCAGGAAATGTGATATTTTCTTTTAACTATTCCCAGTGTCTAAGGCTCAGCTTTTACCCTTTTACCCTACTTGAAGTCTTTATCAGTTCTTCACTTATTTAACCAGTGACAATTCAATCTAACCACTTGTCATCTGGCACAGATCTCCCCTTCTTACTTCCAAGCAATCAGGAGAAACTCTGTCCAGTATCTGCGGGAATCCAGATGTATGTTCTTGCCTATGGATTTCCCCTCTAAATTTATCCTCAACAAAAAGAAATAAAGCAAATCTAACATGATGTTTCTTTCTTACTGAACCCGTGGTAGCTTCTAGTAATCAGTGCTTTTTTTTTTTTTAAGTGTACATAAAAACTCTGTTTTAATATTCCTTTCTGGAGTTTTGCCTAGAATGTACATTAACCCACTAGTTTAGTTTATAGACTCTGCCTTACTCCTGCTCTGAAGAATTGAAGCTATATTTGGGTATATTCTATCAGCTAGCACTTTCTGCACTTTTCATAGCTCTTCTGTAATCTTACATACGTATTGATTTACTTCTGTTTGGATAATACTTTTTGCTTAATGTGCTTGTCTGAACATTGTTATCTCTGCATTCCTTTCAGCCAACATAGCCTCCTAGTTTAGAATGTTCTTATCTTTGCTCAGGGTGCGTAAGTCCATTCACAGACCACGTGACTGACTATAAACATGCTAGCTTGTGCCAACCAACCATGGCATGCACACACGAAAATACAGATTACATATTTTGGATTTTAGTATGAACTGGCCTAATTAGCTAACAATCTACTAGGTAGTCCATACCCATAAAGCTTGGATTGAAAAGCAGAAAATATTTTTTGAATTTTAGTTCTGCTCTTCATTTTGGATAAATTATTCATTCCCTGGTGCACCTTTGTAAGAGACAATGGCTGATGATTGTGTTTATCTTTACATATACATCACAGAGCTAATTTGAACCATTTAGCCTAAAACAACTGAAACCTTTTTTAGTGCTTAAATAAGATGTATCGATATAATGGCATAGCGTGCAAAAACTAACCTAAAGATTCTGTTGTTCTCTTTAAAGGAGAAAACGTCATGATATTCCCATTAAACATATGCATGAAATTACCGATATAATATTCTATATCATTCATGTATATGCCTATATATGACATATAGCATCCTCTTAGCATAAAGAAGTCTACGTAGTTGACTAGCAATATTGAAACACTGCAAAACTGAGTGCTTTTCTTACCTGCCATTAGTTCACATTTACTGTCATTGAATTTGTGGGGCAGCGGCATCACTGGACATGCCAATTTTCACTGACCACAACTTCAGCAAACACAGGTCCTGTCCTGCTGGTGTGTCTCTTAAACTCCGGGCTTCTGTGAAACTCCCGCTCAAGTCTGGATGCGCATGGGTTGAGGACAACTAGTTCCATTGATCAGGGTCTGGTTTCCTCTGCTTTGTTTGACCTGGGCATGCTTAGCTTCCATCTGTCTGTCATCCAAAGCCAGCCCATGTGGTATCTCTTGGGCAGGAAGGTTAAGTCCCCTGGCATGAACTGCATTCAGCGACTGAATAAATAAGACAGCTTGGAGATGGGCTTTTATTCATAGGAAACCAGATAGCCTTTCTGATGATAAAATATTTATTCCCTATTATCTTGTTGTTGCCAAGACTACTATGGACAGCACATTTCTTAAAAGGAGCTAGAGTGCTAAAGAGGCTTTAGTAGGTAAATTTTAGGGTATTAGTAGGATACAGTTTATTTTGAAAAATATCTCAAATGACATTCTATTGCCCAGAACTGAGTGTGATTTACCACTTAATGTTGATTGAGATAATACCATGTCCCACTTGAAGTCAACACTTTTTCTTTTTTTTAATCATTGCTTTCCTCTAAGAAAGAACTTCACTTTATCTCTTCAGAAAGTGAGGCCAAACATGTGGCCATTTTAAGGCAGCTAAGTAAATTAAGCAGTGTGAATTTATATTAGAGTTTAGAAAAATCTAACTTCTTCAAATGAACATTTTGTAATAACTTTGTTTTACACACTTTAATTATCTTAACTATTTACAAAGTACCAGCTAAGCCTTGTGGGGGATCCAAAGATGTCAGACAGGATCTCTGACCTCCAGGATTATTGTTTAGTGGGGTTCACTACATACGAATACAGATGGTGCTACACCAAGGCAGACTCTGACAAGCACTGTGGTAGAAGTATGAAGTACTAGAGGGGTATGAAATGCTGGGTGGGGTTTCCAAGAAGACTCTGAGGAAATGTTGCCTTTGAGTTGGACCTTGACAAATAATAAAAGTAGGTAACGTTTGTTGAGTGCCTCCTAAATGCTAGCACTGTTCAAAGTATTTTAAACTTATTAATTCTTTAGTTCTTGTGATTAACCTTATAAGCCAAGTTTTGTTATAATTCCCATTTTATAGTTGCATAAACTGACATGGACACAAGAGAGACCACAGATATATAATTCACTGACAGATGTGATTCGATATTAGGGTGAGGGTTTCAATGGCTTCAGGTTTTGAGTCTGAAGAGGTAAAAAGGAAGCAACCCCATTAACCACTATGGTAAAAGAGTAGAAGCTGGAGGAAGAGAAGGATTAATGAGGGCCCGGAAACAGGAAGAAATTCCCATTTGAATAGTGGATAAGCACGCAGGCTTTGGGATCTAAAAGCCTTGGGTTTGAACCACAGATGAGCCAATTATCAAACCTGTGTGACAAGTTACTTAACTGCTCCAGCCTCAGTTGTCTTACGTGTAAAATGACAGAAATGATTTGGTAATGATAAGGATTAAGTGAGATGAGAGAGGTAAATGCTTACTACCTTGGGATCATGCAATAAATATTATCACCACTATCTCTTATAATTACCACTATAACAATAGCAATATAATAATAACAATATCTCTTGGCATGTGGTTTCTTGATATTGATTATTACTAAGATAATAATGTTCCGGTTATTAGTTCCTTTTAAATAAGGCTTACAATGATATTAACTCAGGTTTTAGATTCAACACTCCTTTTTATTACACTTAATCATCAAAACAAACTGGAAATTATTTATGTACTTTTCCCATATTACAGATAAATCAACTGAGGCTGAGCACGGGTGGCATGCCCTTTGTAGCCTCCCCAGAAGAGCCAGGACTCACACCCAAATCTGACTTACTCCAAATAATTCTGAACTCTTTCCCAACTAGTCACTTGTAGCATTAAAAACACCCTTGTATCACTGTCAGTTTTCTGGGATCTATGCTGAGTAAATAAATTATGTTTTATAAAAATGTTATTAGCAAACCACCACATGGTTTTCATAGTGTGAAATCATGTGTCTCTCGGAACTTTCTAGTGGACAGTGTTCTGCTCAAGGCCTGTCTTTGGAGGAGATGAAGAGAGGTCTCCAGTTCTCACCCGTTGACAAATATGGTAAGTATATAGATTGTTCAGACTGATTAAGGGACCTGCCCCTAAGAAGGTGATATTTATTTGATAACAAGGGAGAAAAGATTCTGTTTTATATAATGCCGAGAAATGACGGATGCTTTAAAAGTACTATATTATAAAAGTAAGAACTTTGATCTTATAAGTCTTATATAACTCTGCATTTACCTTTGAGTTTAGTAATGTGTATGCATAAGTGTGTATTTGTACAAGTATATCAGAGTGTGTGTGTACATGGAAGAAGATACAACTCTCCTCATGAAAACAATCACCTGAGTCTTGTGATATTCCAAACACCTTGTTGCCACCTTACTGAGTTCACTACCTCTAAGCCCCACATCGCAGGTAGGTCAGGAGGACAAAAACAAGAGAGGAGTCTCCACAACTGCATCATATGCTGGGGGAGCTCTTCCCCTTTAACAAGTACCCAAGGGTAAAACGTAAACCCAGCCATCCCCTCAAAAAGCTAGAGAGGAGGTGAAGGTATCATTGATGGTTTCCATTTCACACAGGACTACTATAGAAGGAATTAATAAAGCTCTTTGAAATAGTTAACACAGTTCTGTGCAGCCCCTGGAAGCCAGAGGCTGGGTAATCACCCTTATCACCAGCTGCCATATTAATGTGCGAGGCCTGTAATGTCCTTTTTCCAACCTCTAAGCCTGAGAGGCTCTATATTTAATTGGAATTTTAGCACAATGGGCTCATTTATTCATGGGAACTTTTCCTGACAATATATATGGAGGACTGAAAAAAAATGTATGTCAGTTAAAGAGATCAGATTTATTACAAGAACTGGGTTTGGGGAAGAATAAATTGGATGATGCGTTCCCGGTTCTCCGACTTAGTTGGCAATAGACCTTGGAAGCCCTCAGCTTCAGGATCCTCACCAATGCACCTCGTTTGCCGAGTTATTATCACCTAAGGCATTAGAAAGCCTTTAAGAAATGAAGAAAAAAAAATTGTTCTGGATAGATGCAGACAAACTACTTGGGAACATTAAAGAAAGGAAACTTTGTGCTCCGACTCCCAGGACGTGTGTAGAATGCAGCCGAGTGCTTTTTATCATCAGCTTTACAACATAATTGGCCAGTCTGGTAACAGGGGAAAATGTGCTCTAAGTGTCACATCATCACATTTTTTATAGAGATCATATCGTTTTTTCAAACTTTTACAGATGTGAGCACACAACCACAAAACATAGGGCACCCTTTGAAATGTGTGCCTTGACCAGAAGTCTTTCCTTTCATGTTGGAGGAAGCATTTCAAGACGAAGCATTTCATTAACGATCTGTTTCTTAAAGGAATAAGACTTTGAGTAGCATTCCCCAAGATGAAGACAGAAGTGATGCAGAAATGCAGAAGTTGGGTTTTCCCCTGCATGTGTGTACCAGGGGTGGAAGAAAACATTAGGGTGTTTGGATGGAGCAAGAGCCCCAACAGACAAAGGAGATAGATTTACTATCCCCCTCTAGGAACATCACGCGGTACAAGAAAGAACTTTTAATTGCCCTCCATTTTCATCGCATAAGCCAGTTGTGGTAAAACAGCAGCTACTTTAGGACCTGTTTCTTCCTCTCCGCCCCCAAAGAGCAGGGCTAGGGAATGAAGATAAAATTACAGGCATAGCAATTCTCTCTGTACTTGAGGCCTTTCACCCTAAAGTAACAAAACGTGCGGACATGGTTCTTTTCCTATAGCCTATGGTCAAATTTCACATGGGTCCCTCTTCAGCGGAGCGGCCACCCAAGTGCCTGTCGTCCAACTCTGGCAATGATGCATGAATAAAAATGTGAGCACCCACGCCCCGCTGACTCTGCCGCCCATCCCCATCCCCAAAGGAGAGGCACCCGCACTGAGGGACGAGCACTCCCAAGGCCATTTCCCCTGGAGTCCCGTGGGGAGAGGGGCAGGCAGGAGCCTCACAGGCCAGTAAAATCGCATGTGGTACATTAGAAGGTTGATGATAGGAATAAAAGGATCACAGGCTTATTAAAACATCTGTCTGTGCCTGGAATAAAGGTGCAGTTTCAGGCTGGACAAGAGGAAATGTAGATTTTATGTAAGTCCACCCAAAATTAGGAATCAGTGATGTGTATCCTGATCCTGCCTCCCCTCATCTCAGCACCCCTGACCACACCCTCCTCTCTGACCCGGGCCAGGCCCCCCCCGCCCCCCCGGTCCCCACGGTCAGCCACAGTCCCGGGATCTCCGCATAAGGGAGTGTGTGTGCCGCCTAACAGACTTTGACAGAGACCCTTCTTATGAAAATAAATAAACCTATCCAACTGCATATTGCTAGATGCCTTGATGAAATTGTAGATGGCTGAGTTGGTTCTCAAAGGGGAGCAGAAGCGGCAATAGCTGTTGACAAATGTGCCCATTTTCACCGACGCGATGAACGAATGGCTTCCTTACTTGCAGGGGAAAAGGAACTGCTTACCTGCTCGTGTCCTGCGTTCTCTGGGGCAGTGGACTGATCCTGAGCCACTAGTTGTGTTCTCTGGACACAGCAGGGGCTATAGCTTCAATGAGCATCAAATACCACTGGTATTTGGACCTGAGCTTTGATGGCCACTTAAAAACGGGCGCTCAGGGCGCCTGGGTGGCTCAGTTGGTTAAGCAACTGCCTTCGGCTCAGGTCATGATCCTGGAGTCCCGGGATCGAGTCCCACATCGGGCTCCCTGCTCAGCAGGGAGTCTGCTTCTCCCTCTGACCCTCCTCCCTCTCATGCTCTCTGTCTCTCATTCTCTCTCTCTCAATAAATAAATAAAATCTTTAAAAAAAAAAAAACAAAAAACGGGCGCTCAGGGAGGAAAAACAAAACAAAACCTAACCAGAGGCAACCTGCGGTAGCGAGTGGTTCTTTCCTTTTGCTCTATGCTTAGCTCCCCCTTCTTTTTATCACCGCCATTTGCTTAACTCTCACGGTGTCATACACTATCCGGATGGATGGTCTGATGTATGTTACCAACCTTATGAATTAATGTCCTATTTACAGATGAAGACACCGAGGCTTAAAAATGTTAAGTGGACAAATATCACAGAACCAGTAAGTAGTGGAGCCGGGGTTTAAAGCCAGACTTGCCTGACATGAAAGCCCATGCTTTAGCCATCACAATACACCACCTTCTTGAACTGACCTCTTCTTGACTCCAGTCTTGGCCAGCTTGGGTCCCAATCACCATTTGTGTTCCTCCGGTCTCAGCTCTCTGTTTGCATTTTAAATTTTGCCTTTGTTTTACCACTGCTTGCCAGCAACCTCTGCCCAGACTCTGCCCAGGAGCCAGGAGAAGCTGCCTGGCAGCTCTGTGGTGCACTGGATGAGGCTGGTTAAGAAAAAAATGGCAAGATGGACCGCACGGCAGGTAAGTAACAGCTGAACTTCTATTCCGATGCAGGCTACGTGTCTGATCCCATGAGCCCGCTGCATTTTCATTCTTGCCGGAATAGCGGCAGCTCTGAGGACAGTGGCTGACAGCGCTCCGCGGATACCTAAGGAGAGTTTTCCCCCAGACTGACAGCAACAGTTCCAACCGTGGCAGGCTTGCTTCCAATTATAATATTTTACCCTCTAAAGTCTCCTTAAATTGGCTTGTTTATTCTGGTCCTATTTAATTCCCTACCACAAGTTGGGCTTTGGATTTGTGGCTAAGGGATGAAATGCAAAAGGACCAAGACAGAATGTATTTAAAGAATTGGTTTGAATTTTGTAACTGAAAGAACAAATTTATATCGTTACTTGGAGATGGGGCCTAAGTCTGTGGTGGGCACTTAACAATTGTAATGTTTTCCTAGACTGAATTATCTAGACTTGTGTTTGAGAACTGTGGGTTTGATTTTTTAGAATATTGTTCATTTTCTTATGTTACTATGTTACCTCTAGTGTCCAGCTCTGTGATTAAAGATTCTTTGTTGGCACACAAAATGGATTCAAGAGTGTATTTCATTCCAACAAGATGTCTTCTGAGTATACCTTCTTTAAGACGTATTGGTAATGACCTTTGGATCAAGATGCTTGCAAAATATTGTGCTTAGTTATTTAGCCTCCTTTCCACATCATACCAAGTGCTCTGTGCTTTGTTTGGGCATCTTGTTGCAGTCAGAACCAAGGTGTCATAGATGCTCTTGGTGTGGGTATGACACTGGCCCACAGATGCGAACCTGCGATTTATACCAGAGTCTGGCACAGTGCACGGGAAGGATACTGAGGTCCCAGTGGCCTTCAAACAATGAGAAATCTGGGGGTGCCCGGCTGGCTCAGTCAGTAAAGCCTGTGACTCTGGATCTCAGGGTTGTGAGTTTAAGACCCACGTCAGGGGTAGAGTTTACTTAAAAAGAAAAAGAGAGAAAAACCTGCTCTCCATGCTCATTCTAACCAGGAAGACGGGAATACTTCCGCCAAACAAAATAGTCCTGCCATTGAAAGGCAGATTTGGGGGGGAAAAACAGGCAGGAAACCATGTAAATTCAGTATGATGATTACTGCTTTTAACCTCAGTAAGAGGAAATAATTAGTAAAGCAAGATGGGGTAGCCTCTAAATCAAGGCTTCCAGATCTCAGCGCTGTTGAGGTATTGGAAGGAATTATCTCTGTGGGCGCTGTCCTGTGCACAGTGGGATGGTCAACGGCTTCCCGGCCTCCACTCCCAGATGCCAGTAGCAGCTCCCCGAAAAAGTCGCCAGACATTTCTAAACGTACCCTGGGGGACAAAACTGCCCCAGGTTGAGAACCTCTGCTGTCAACCCAGAGAGGACACTGGGGGCTTGAAGAGCAATGGAAGGAATATAGAGCCTGGTTGTGACTGTGTTTAGGCAACTCTGCTTTCTTCTCGTGAGTAATGTGGGCTCATACACAAATGGAACTAAATGGGGAAAGTGCCGATTGTTCCTTTCACGTCTGTGGTGAGCTCCTCTGTCCTCCCCTCTCCTCCTCCTGATTAGAAATTAGGTTTCTTGAGGGCAATTTCTATCAGAACAGCAACCTCACCTCTAAAACCCTTCCGAGCCTTTTCTTATGATCTGTGGTTGCAAAGTCGAAAGTCCTCTGAACAGCTTAGTGATAGCCCAGTGCCAGTCCAGTAGAAGTTAAAAGCATGATACTTCCACTTAGTCACTTTTTTAGCCCCCAGCCTCTTCATTTCCCCACCAAATCATTCTGGAATCATAGGTGCTCTTTCCCACCTAGCAAGTTGCCAAGGCTCTTTCGAATAAGCAGGAACAAGGAGCCTGAAGTGGCCATACAAGCATAAAGCTTTCTGGTAAGGGGCTGGCTAAGAGCACCTGTCTCTCCAGCTCTGTCTCTAGGCCTCTGTTCTGGCAGCTGTGGGGAATGAGCCAGCACCCAGCCTGGGGTTCTTCAGGCCTTAATCCTTTTATGAGCTAGGTTGAAAGGAATACCTTAGAGAGTAAAAAAAAATAAAAATAAAAAAATAAAAATAATTAAGTAAATAACCAGTTTTACTGAAAGATTGACAGTAGACGTAATGCCGATTGTATGTATAATCAGGACAGTGCTGGGGTAAGCCAGGCGTCCTCCCGGTTTCCCATGGAATGGAGGTTCTATCCAGAGGAAGGACAGTTTGCTTCTGAACTACCCCTTTTAGAGGGAGATTTTCTAGAACAAATGTGTGAAGCTCCCTTTCTTTGTTTCCTTTAATTAACCACCTCCTCTCTCCACAATGTATCTCCTTAGGTTACTGCTTTCCTCTGGCTCTTGTCTTGTCAAGGATCTGCAAATAATGAGACTAATGTGTCTTTATTCCTGAGAAGGGGAACCTTTTCACAGATGCCAACCTGTAGCTCGCCAGCCCTTTTCATTATTGCACCTTTAATGGGGCCCAAGGATCATCTTAGAGCTTGTCTTGAGATCATGAGGTTTTGTGTGTGTGCGTGCGTCTTTTCTCCTTGCTGAAAAATGTCTCGCTAATTGCTTTCCTTTTCTGCTGGTAAAAATGAACTTCTGTGATCATGTTTTTGCATGCTTAGCACATTAAATTTTTTTTCTATGTGCATGCAGCACTGAGTCGCTTCGAAGATGTTCAATTAGCTATAATTGTAAGCCAAATTACAGCAGCACCAGGAGAGAGTTATTCCAACAGAGTGATTATTTAGGTTAAATTATTTCCAAAGCTGACATTTCCCTGGGAAGGAGGGTAAAAATGGGTGCTGGTGGTAGGAAAAAAGGCTAGTTCTAGATAATCCATCTGAAATGAAAAACCTGATTTCTTTCTCTCCCTCTCTTGTTCCCTGTCTTTACTTAATTTCTTTTCCTTTTTCCTTCCTTCTTCCCTCCCCCTCTCCCTCTCTCCCTTCCTCTCTTCCTTCCTTCCCTCTCTCCCTCAAACAATAACCACTGGCTTTGGAGTCACTCAGACCTTCTTTAGTATTTGTGTGACCTTGGACAAGTCACTTAACCTATCTGAGCTCCAATTTATTATCTGCAAATGGTAATAATAGCATTTCTCTTGAAGAGTTACTGTAAGAATTACAAATAATATAAAGTTCATTGTATAGTTCCTGACACACAATAGCAGATATTGTTGTAAATGTTGTTGTTGTTTATTGTTACTGTTATATCGCCATGCAGCCAAAGAGCTCTACTACAAGAGGAGGGTGTGAGAAGAATGGAGATTTTTTTCTCTCCTGTGAAAATAACCATCAATGACCCTAAGACCCCACCTTTGTGAGCAGTGAGCTTCTGAGCTTACACTTCTGAGACAGTATGAGCCAAGATCCAGCAACCTTAGGATTGGCCCATTTGGTGATATCTTATTTATACCTGAAATCAAATCAGAAGAGAAATCAAATCCTTTAAATCAAATATAAGAACCAAGATGTATTCCCCAACAAGGGGGATGCTAAGTAAAAATAGCAAGAAAACCGATGTATTGAGCACCTATTATGTGGCAGGAATAGTTTCAGACGATTTTAAATGCAATTATGTCACTTAGTTCTCCAAATAACTCTGGAACGGGAGAATTTTTTTTTCCTTGCTTGCTCAAGTGGATAATGAATCTAAGCTAGCACAGAATGGAACCAGGTTTCAAAACTAGGTTTGCCTGGCACAAGTACCCAGGATCTGTTCACTGCACAGTACTGCCTCTATTGTGTGGAGAAAGAGGAATACAAATAGCCAAGGTTCACAATCCAGAGTCGTGGTAAAAGCCAACAAATCTGCAGTTCTGCGGTCCTGAGGAAAATTTGAGAATTAGCCCAGGAGAAGTTTCAGGGACCGGAAAAACAAACCTTTCCTGATTGCTGCGGCTCATTATTGCAAAGTAAAACCAAAAATATAATCATCATCATTTTCTCTGTTTTAATTATGGAAAAGAAGGGGCTGGAATAATCTCAAGGCTCAAAAAATACACATTGTTATTTTCTAGGCAGAATGAACCAGAAATGATTGACAGAAGCAAGACTCTCACCGTGATAAGCAGGAACAAAAAAAGTTACGAGGGCAAAGCACAGCAATTAGGGAAGCCAAGGAGTTTCACGTTTTCCTCTCCTCATTAGCACGCTGGGTAGGGAAAGCAAGGAGAGACAGCGGAGCCATTACCGGTAGGATCTGAATGCCTTATTCCTTCCTAGTTTTGTGGTGCATGCAGTTACTCAAGGATGCCGACGGAGGAGCTCCCCCTGATCACTTCCCTTCCATATTTCAAGAGCCACGAGGGCAAAGAGGAGCCATATGACACCGGCAATCCCTTCCCCGGAATCTGCTGAAGGCTCAGATGCCCAAATAACAGACTGTGGTCCAAGACTGTCAGCTCAATTAGCACCGCATGCAAAACATGATGGAGAAGCAAAGTTCCTCTCCCTCCTTGGACATCCTACCTTTTATGAGGCTAACTAGAAATAAAAAGAGCAGGGGTTGCACATTTCTCCTCAGGCCAGAGATCCAAGGCAGCACAGCAGCCGACCTGGTGGCAGGGTGCTAATTAAATTAGGCTTCTTGAATTAAAACACTGCCACGGGTGCCAGGCCCTGCTACGAGGACACGTCTCCAAAGCACTCTCAGCCGAGCTTTATGTTTAATTAGTGAGCTAAAAAGAATATTATCTCAAGTATCTGTCTTTTAAGCAATAGGCTCCTATGCAGAAGAAAGGTATCTTCACCATCTTTAAAAAAGGTTTTGGAGCTCACTAATTTCACTAACCTCCATCTCTTCTTTTATCTCAACTAATCAGTAAAGGGTAAGATTCCAGCAAGACCATGAAATGCAATAAAAATAATTTGAACGCTGGTTTGCCCTTCAGTTTTCTACTCATAATAATTGATGGTCTGCTTAACACCACTTCAAAAATTAATCCACAGTGAAGAATATCAGGTTCTTTCAGGGTTTTTTTTTTTCCTTTCCCGAAACTCAAATTAGTCCAAGGGGGAAAAAAAAAATCAATGTCAAGATTGAGGATAATTTGAAGTAATCAGAATAAAAATGAACGGGACACTAGCTGACGTATGTTTATCCTATACCAAGTAGGAGACCGTAGGAAGCAAAATAGCATCAAGCGGTTCTTGAGCGTCAACCCATGTCAGGATTACTAGAGGATTTTTTTTTTTAAAGATTTTGTTATTTATTCATTCGAGACACAGAGACACAGAGAGAGAGAGAGAGAGAGAGAGAACATGAGCAGGGGGAGACAGAGGGAGAGGGAGAAGCAGGCCCCCCGCTGAGCAGGGAGCCCCATGCGGGGCTCCATCCCAGGACCCTGGGATCATGACCTGAGCCGAAGGCAGACGCTTAACCATCTGAGCCACCCAGGTGCCCCTAGAGGGTTTATTAAAACACAGATTTCTGGGCCTTCATCCCAGGGTTTTAGAATTGGAAGCTTTGGAGTGGGGCCCAAGAATTTGCATTTCCCACAAGCTCCCAGGGGACGCTGATGCCGCTGGTTCTGGGACCACACTTGGAGAGGCACTGGCGGAGTGGTTCAGGCTGTGAGCTTTCGAGTCAGACTTGAGTGAAGTTCTGTTTTTCCCCCCCATTATGGGACCTCTCGTGGGCAGGTTACTTCGTCTCTCTGATCCTCAAATTCCCCGCCTGTAAAGTGGATAGATTGATTCTTACCTCACAGAGAAGATTAAGAAAAACAACGCATGGAAAGCACATATCCTGGTGCCAGGCACATGATAAATGTTCCATAACAATTTGCCATGCTTGATATAACATGACTGAGAGAGGAATCAAGCAAGTACCAAGGGCTAATCATTTATTTCCTGGACTCTAATGAAAGGATCTTGGCTGAGAAAATTTAAGTGTTTGTAAGACAGCCCCAAGTTCAGGTCCTGCAACTGAGGCTAGGTAACAACAAGATAGCGAGAATAACACAAAAGGCACAACGTGGATAAAATTATAACCAGATTTGCAACGCAGTTAAACAGAAGCACCAGGGTCTCCAAGGACCAAGTCTCAGACGCCTCCTGAGTGTCATTTCAGATCTTCTTGCCTCACCTGTGCCATTTGCCAGTGAGTCACCCACCATGGAGACAACCAACTTCTTCTTCTTCTTTTTTTTTTTGTTAGGGAATAACAAGTATTATTATTATTTTTTAATTTTATTATGTTATGTTAGTCACCATACAATACATCATTGGTTTTTGATGTGGTGATCCACGATCCATTGTTTTCGCATAACACCCAGTGCTCCATGCAGAACGTGCCCTCCTCAATACCCATCACCAGGCTAACCAATCCCCCCTCCCCTCTAAAACTCTGTTTCTCAGAGTCCAAAGTCATGACAACCAACTTCTTGACCACGCCTTACCTCCTGTCAGGCCGGGAGGCTCCCTACTGCCCCGCACCTCCCAGACCACTGCTACGAAACTCCCTTACTGCTCGAGGAGAGATGCCTCTGGCTCTCTAGGCCTTTGCAGCCTAACCTGGCTATTAACTAACACCTGTGCAAATGTGGAGGAAACCTTTGACCAATGGGAGATCAGAAGCAGGAAATACATTCTCCTTTCTCCATCACAATCCCTTGTCCTGAGGCACAGTCATTCTTAGTGCTTCAGAAGTCAATCTGGTGAGACTGACGAATAAGTCGCCCTTGGTACTAAACGGCATCCAGCTCTATACCACACTGTAGGGGGTGGTCTCCCTCCTTCCCTCCACGTTCCTCCTACTTGCCTCCTTCCTGTTTCCAGAGATTGCATTACTGAAGAAGTAAGCAGCCTATGAGCTTTTGCCCAGGGTCTGCTTTCTGGTAAAACCAAACTACGATAGACAGTATGCAAATGACTTGAATTTTGACCACTAGTTCCTCCTTAGTAAGGAATGGTTTGTAGAATGAAGGAATAGGTGGTTGAAGAATAATTCAATTAGTATAAGAATGAATTCACAAAGGACTGAGGGGTTCAGGAGGCTGCCAGGCTAAGATCACCATTTCAGCCTTGTTTCTTTCAGCGCCTTCTGAGTATCCTGTTGTCCCTACTGTTAAAAGATAAAATGAGGCATATTAAAAATGTTAAGAGTTTCTCTGAGCGAAAATCTATTCCAATAGGGCAGCAGCAAACCAGAAGTGGTCAGGAGTGCTCCACCGACAGGAAATAGGAGCAAGACTTACAGAAAAGACACCGAAGCAAAGCAAGGAAATTATTTGATTGGCTACAGCTTAAGCAGTTGCCTTATTTGGAAAAGCTTAGTTGGCTGTTTGTGATTAGTTGTTCTTAGGTTTTGATTTCTTAACCTTGAGACATTGGTAGGCTTAGGTTTCGGTTTGCTTATATAAGGTGCTGAGGTATTAGAACCATGTCAAGCTCGTGGCCTCCTTTTGTAATTAACCTAACACCGTTTTCACTCTCAGTCTGTTACACATGAGACGTTGTACTGAGCACCACTATGTTTGATCACGCCCTTTGTAAGTACCCCTACCACCAGTAAAAGTAGCACCAGTACCCCGTGTTTGCTATCCAAGCTCTAGATTTCTGTAAGCTGATATTTTTCCTCTTCCTTTTTGATTCTTGTGAGTTCTCTCATTCCACCAATCCGCTTACCCATTTTCCTACTGTATTAGTATGTACCCATTTAGCCATCTCATCATTGCCGGCCTTTATTTTACTCCCTTGTGTTCAGTGTCTCTCTGCAAGTTGGAAATGACTTTTTACCTGCCTTTCAGGAAGGTCTATTGTTTGCATAAAAATGACTGGCTTCCTGGCATTGGCGGGAGAGCACTAACCCCCCAAACAAGTTCCATCTCTATGGTACTTCTCATTCTTTCAGTTTAAGCATGCCTCACCCCCAGGAAGGTCTAATGAACAAAATGCTTTTTTACTGCTTTTGCTTTTAACTTTTCAACGCTCATTAAATATGAGCTTCATGTACCTTTTAGTACCAGTCCCGAAAGAATAAGGGAGCAAACCCTCAAGTTTTGTCATAATAGAGCCCCGCCTACTACAATATAGCTCCTCCTTATCCGTCAAGCCAGGGTTCTTCACAAAGAGAACAAAGAAACTGAATTAATTCATTAACAAGGAACGGTCTGGATTGGAAAGGCACCAAGTTAAAGGTAGAGAAGAGGATGAAAAGCAATAGTGTATCAACACAAGATTGTTAGTCTACTGCTCTGCAGAACCCCAAAATTCTAAAAGTTTTTTTGGCATCCATATATTCACCTAAAACCTTCCACCTTCTAGAATACAAATTCAGGGCATCTGGGGGGCAAGTTCAACTGGTCAAACCTATGCAAAGCAAGCACATTTTTAAAAAATTCTAATAATTAAAATAATTGGCTAGCTTAGAAAAGACTGTCCTAGTTAATTGGTCTCCACTGAAGAAATATTAGGCTTTAGGGAAAATGCATGTTTAATAGAAGTAATAAGTTATTAATACAAATGGAAATTCTGCAAAATGTAAAGTGAGTGGTGGAGAATGTTCAAATTGCTTGCTAAAGCTAAAGTAGTTTGTTCCTTTCTCCCACCCTATCCATTAAGCTGTTAATTGATTTAAAATATTAATACAGCTCAAGAATCACAGAGAGACACCTCCTTATTTGCAATTTTCCTATCAAATGTCTTACTATTGTATTGAAAATGATTCCTCATAAGATAAGCATACACTGCAGTTCATCAGAACCACAACCAACAGGAGGGCTTACAAACGTTTATAAATGTTATTTATGTTCTTAGCCTGGTTAAAAACAGGTCCTCCTTTACTCCCTTATAATTTTAAACAATATGCCTTAAAAGGCATGCTTCCTCCTTTTTTATAGACTCATGGAGTTCATTTTTCACCGTGGTGCTAATTTATGGTGTTTTTTTGTAAACATGACGTTAATAATTATCAAAATAACATTTGAAGGGAGCCACTAGTTGGGTCTCCAAGAAGATGACAGGTTTCTGCACCTTCATCGGGGGGGGCTTGTCACCCCGCAAAGTCACTCAGGGATCTCACAGCCAGCAAATGATGTTTGCTATCCCGAGTTAGGGCTCTGGCCCCCGATGCCTTTGGAGAACTAGAATAAACCATGAGTGTGCCACAAAGAGTTCCCTTTTCCCACTCTTTTAAGGCCTGGTCAGAGACAGGTCTCCACTGAAGAAATATTAGGCTTTAGGGAAAATGCGCCTCTTCCTTTACACCCCCTTGCCTCTAGGCCTTACTCTAGTTTGCTGTCTGCTATATTTTTGCTTAACTTTTTATTTTAGATAATGGTCAATTCACAGGAATTTATAAAAATCGAGTACAGGGAGGTCCTATGTATTCTTCACCTAGCTTTCTCCAGTGGAACATCTTATACTTAACTATAGGACAGTATCAAAACCCAGTAATTGACATTGGCCTTATCCCCTTTTTATAGGGGTCTGTTACTCACTTCTAAATAGAAAGAGGCTGGAGCCCTTATTCTACCAGCCTCAGTGGACAAGATACAAGAGAGTGAAAACAAATGAAAAATGAGGTACTCAGAAGATAGAATATGTAAATCCTCCGCTGCTCTAAAGTTTCATACAACCTAGTTGTTTCCATGACCCCTGTGTGAACTCTTCCTTGGAGTTGAAATATGGGAAGAAATACCACCAAGAGCATTACAATTTTAAATGCCACTAAAAAGAGCACTACAATGTTAAATGCCAATAACAAGAGCACTGCAATTTTAAAATCTCTTCCCAACCATTTTAAGACAGTTGTGTTAAACCATCATTTCAGAAGCTTTAGTTGTTGAAAAGTTTAGTCTCAATTGCTGGTATCTTCATAGTCAATCCAAACCTTATTTTGGGGAACTTGTGCCTATGAATATTTGAAAAAAATTTTGGTGTTTATTGTGAACCTTTACTCTTACTTTATAATTAAATGATGTAATTATTTTGAAGACTCAATGCCTAAAGAGCCTTCCCGCTACAATAGAAGTAGATCCTGCGTAAAACTTAATTTTGGGGACACCTGGGTGGCTCAGTTGGTTAAGGCGTCTGCCTTCAGCTTGGGTCATGATCCTGGGGTGCTGGGATCGAGCCCCACATCCGGCTCCCTGCTCAGCGGGGAGCCTGTTTCTCCCTCTCCCTCTGCCGCTCTCTCTCTCTCTCGCTCTCTTGCGTGCTCTCTCTTGCTCTGTCAAATAAATAAAATCTTTAAAAAAAAATAAAAAGTGAGCTAAAACCATCAGTGATCTGGGTAAGCGCAAGGGAAGAGCAAGGTTGCCATGATAGCAATGGAATATTAGAACTGAAATTGGAGATTAAGCCTCGAGCCCACATGAGGGGAAGATTTATTAAAGACTGGCACATTAAACTGGATCCTGAGAGAATTATTCACAAATTAAGATTAACTCAATATTCGCAAACAAATGAGAAACAAACCAGTATGAATAAAAGTCAGCAGAAATAACAATCTATAGATCCAGAGTGCCAGGGATGCTAGATATTAGAAGAATCTATTTCAGAATAGAAAATAACTACATATAAAATGGTTAAATTTTAAAAAACAAAATGACATGAAGTAGGAAAAATTTAACAAGCAGCATGTGATCATCGAAAATGAACAGGTAGATTTGGATTAAAGACTAAATACAACGTTAAGAAATGACAAAATTGTTGAAAGCACAAGCTCAGTGATGCATTAAGCAGAAGATTAGACAGATAAATAAAAGAGAGAATTGTCAGGTAGCTCTGAAGAAATTACACAGAATGCCACACTTAGGAACAGAAAAGTTGAAAAATTTCAGAGCTTTTTGCTCCTCTGTAAAATAGGAATTAAAATACCTGCCCTATTTTCTTCTGTTTGCTACTAGATTCTACTTCATGAGAACAATGCAAGGTCTGTGTGATAATGACCTGTAAGTGCAAACTATTACGTACCAACAAGGTGTAATCCAGACTCCCTCTCTTTCCATGTCTTTCCCTCAGGCTACCCTTATCTCATTTCTTTTTTTGTCATTGGTTTTCTTCAAACCATTCTTGTTTATTGTACTCTGACTTTCCCTGGACATAACTTTTGGGAGGCAGGGTGATCTGGCCCTTGCCCAACCCCTTAGGATCAGCTGAAGTACTTGTTTTTTTCAGGTGTGGACTGGACAAGCGTGAAGCTCTTTATCATACTGATTAGAGGTGCTCAGAATAGTGGCGATCCCTTGGCTTGGGTGGCTCAGGGTGCAAAACCATCTCACACTGAGTCTTAGGAGATGCATCGGCTAGATTTGGCCATGAGTACCAGCTCTCTCGGTTGAGAGAGGGCACCTAACATGCAATGGCTGACCAGAAGCTAACCTGGCCACAAATGTCCCCGGACTCAGCTTCACAGATCTGACAGTTTGCAAAGGGAGATTACGATTTGAAAACAACAGCATCTAACAATTAAAGGAGAAGCACTCTCCTCTGGAAGAGGCCTCTGTGATGAAGGGAAAGACATTTATAAGCATCTTGGAGCCTAAGAGAGTAGGACTCAAATATTGCCTCTCAGATGGCAGAGAAATGATCCCAGGATTATTCTTGTTTTTTTTTTAAAGTTTTTATTTTGATGCCAGTTAGTTAACAGAGTGTTGTATTAGTTTCAGGTGTACAATACAGTGAATCGACACTTCCATACATCAGCGGGGGGCCCACCACGACCAGCATTATTCTTGTAACTGTAGTAGTACAGTGTTTTGGAAGCCCTCATTTCTACATGGAGGGCAGGATATGATGTTGCAGCTAGGTGAGTAGACTCTAAAGCAGTGATTCTCTACCCTAGCTGCACGGGGAGCTTTAAAAAAAGACTGGTCTTGGGTCCTACTCCCCGGAGATGCTAATAGTCTGGGGGTGCAGCCTGGCATCAGGACTTTTCCAAGCTTCCCAGTAGATCCTAATGTGCCGCCCAAGCTAAGAACCTTTAAGAACAGGGGTCCCTCACATTTCTGTGTGCATCTGTTATCACCTGCCTGGCAGGCTTTCGAAAACACAGTTTGAACTGCACATTCTCAGAGTCTGGTCCCCAGCCCAGCAACATCAGCATCATATGGGGACTTGTTAGAAATGCAAACTCTCAGGTGCCCTGCAACCTTAATGAATGGGAAACTCTAGCAAATTCTAATTTAATCAGCCACCCAGGGATTCTAATGCAAGATAAATGTTAAGAATTCCTACCGCAGATGGAGCCATTTCCTTCTGGGTTCAATCCCAGCAGAGACACTTCCTAGCTCTGTGACTTGAATATGTTACTTCACCTTTTTGCGTCTCAGTCTCATCATCTATAACATGGGGCTAATACTACCTTCCTCACAGCGTTGCAAGGCTTAGTGAGCAAAAGAGTAAAATGAGTAAAATAGTAAAAGCAAAATGTGTGAAGCTGTATTAAACCTGTTAAATTAGGATTCTGAAATCCCATTGACAGGCTACTTTTTCAAATCAGGAGTTATTCAGACTTGAAGTCTCTGGTGCAAAACCTTGTATTAATCACCTGTGGAGATTTTTTTAAAGTCCTGATGCCTGACTCTTACCCTCAGAGATTTAAAAGAATTCCTCAGGAGGATTCTTATGCGCAGCTAAAATTGAGAACCAGAGATTTAGACTGGAGTTTGTTAAGCCAATTTGTATATGCTTAGAAGGTTTGTAATTTGCTGAATTTTGCCACAGAATTCTGTGCTAAGTAGGCAGCCACTAACACTATGATTAGTTCAGTGGGGAGAGTGTTCATTCTCAGAGACTTACTTTTCTTTAAATTCATCCATGACCGGTGTGTGCGTGTATGTGAGTGTGTGTGCATTAAGATAACTAGTATGTGGGATTTCTGCTCTCTCCAGCTATAAACATCTGCATTGTCAGTGGGGATTGCAAACAGGTAATGGCAAAACTTAGAGACATCTATAATCCAGACAACCAAAATGTTTCACCTATACTGCATTTGAAAACTTACATTCCAGTGTCTGCAAAAGCAAGAACTAAGTTATCGGTCCTAAAAACAAAACAATCAAACAGAAACAGCCCACCAAGTTTTAGAGAATGAATTTGATTAGAAATTAGGATTTTGAATCTCTAAAAAGAAAATCTGATGAGAAGCAGCGCTGTCAAGTGAAATAAGCTCTAGACTAAAAGTAGGAGTTCTAGTCCTGTTTCGTCCCCTAACTCATGCGTAGCCCATTCCTCAGACCTTCTGGGCCACTGCTTTCTCAACCTGGTATCTAAAAAGGAAATGGTGGCGTCTTCGATCTCTAGTGTCCCTATTACCTCTAAAGTTTTATGGAAATATCATTTTCTCTTCAGTCAATAAATTCAGATGCTTCCTGCATCTTATCAACATCAATTAAATTTGGACTTAAAAATTTTTAGGACAGCCTGTAACAACATTATTTCGACCTGTTTTAGTTCATGTAGTCATTCATTGACCAGATATTGAGCATGTGCCGTGTGCCAGACCGTGTTCTTGGCACAGTGAATTGAACATGGGCCAGAACAGAGCATGTTTCTTCTCTCCTGAAGCTGACATTCTATTGCAGAACAAGTCAGCCCGTGTTACATGAAGTGTGATTGTCAGAACTCTCCAGCTCCTTTTCCCTTCTTCACAGCATCTCATGTTTGCACCCTAACAGATGTACCAGAGAAGACGGTGAAGGAGGCGAAGGATGGACTGAAAAGCTGGCTAAGATTTAGTAATAGTCTTAAAAAGAGAGAAAGAAGGCGCCTGGGTGGCTCAGTCGGTTAAGCATCTGCCTTCAGCTCAGGTCATGTCCCAGGGTCCTGGGATCGAGTCCCGCGTGTCTCCCTGCTCAGCGGGGAGTCTACTTCTTCCTCAATCCTTCCCCTCTGCTTGTGATCTCTAGCTCTCTCTCTGTCAAATAAATAAATTAAATCTTAAAAAGAGAGAGAGAGAAAGATTCTAATAAATCATTCATTCCACCAAGGGATTAAAGGGCAATTTGTTTCTCACACCAGTCGTTTCCAAACTTTTAAGATTAAGGAGTATTTTTGAAAACTAAAATTTCTGTGGCATATGGGAAGTGAGGATTAGTCTACATAGTTACAGAACTACTTACCTGATTGCTTTTTGGCAAGGTTAGCAAAATACCGTCCCCAGGCCAAATCTGGCACTTCACCTTTCTTTTGTAAATAAAGTTTTATTGAAACACAACCATACTCATTTAAGTATTGTCTATGGCTGCTTTTGCCCTAATGTGGCAGGATTGAGTAGTTGTGACTCTGTGTCCCATTAAACCTAAAATATGTAGGATCTGCTCCGTTATAGAAAGACTTTGCTGACCCCTGCCCTCTAGCACAGAGTTGCTGTTTGAGTACAACAGTTGACCGCCTGACTGTGTACTTGGACACACTCCAGGGGCACACTTCCTTCCCTAGAAACAGCTAGACACCGTGCTAGGACTCTTACTTTTTCCTTGCAGCAACCCCAAGCTGCATGACCCACTCATTTATTTTTCTGACAATCACTTTACTAGTATGTAGCCAAAACAAACTTCATATATTAATCAAAATTTTAGCAACTCATTTATGACAGCTGCCGTGCCTTGCAGCTTGAGAAACAGCCGCCATGGGCTATTCACCTGGTCCATTTCACCAGTGCTCTGCAAATATTCTTGCTCACATAATACTGAGAGAGTGTTAAAAAGCTGTCAGTACCCCCTTACACATTTTTTTCATTGACACCTACAAATTTTCATGTAAGTTTAAATAGTAGTTACAGATGTAATTTGTAGCATGTTATAAAATGGGATGTTTTAAGATAAAACGGTTCAGTCTCCTTCCAAAATGTGTTCAAAGAAAT
This sequence comes from Halichoerus grypus, assembly GCF_964656455.1. Taxonomy (NCBI): domain Eukaryota; kingdom Metazoa; phylum Chordata; class Mammalia; order Carnivora; family Phocidae; genus Halichoerus; species Halichoerus grypus. Next base: position 127,106,322 of record NC_135716.1, on the reverse strand, counting down.
CAAAATGCTATTGCAACTTCCTATCACCTCTATCCATCTATTGGGTGCTGTGGGGTGCTGTGGGGAAGCTACCCCCTTCGCAGTCAGTCAATGCATTCATTCCCCAGCTGCTTGGGGTGGGGTCTGCTGCTGGCTCATATCGGAGTCTCTCTACAGGAAGTGCTTTTGACTGAAGGAAGCTATCTAGTCAAAGGTTAGGCTCTCTCCTGGGGAAACAGCCAACATCAGTGACTGGCCCATTGTGGGGACTCAGAGGCCTGACCCCTCTGCCATAGGAGCTGCTCCAGAGCTCCCCATGTGATGGGCTGCAGCCTTAGGGGTAATGACATCAAAGCCCATCTTCTCTCTCCACCCATTCTTTCCCTCACTCTCCCATAGTGTTATTCCCAAGACCACATCCCAGTAAACTTTCTGCATACAGACCTCTGTTCTAGAGGGTTTCCTGGGGAGCCTGACCTAAGATATCCATTTTCAAAAGTACATGACTAAGCTCTTCTTTAGCATTAGGAGATCTCACGTTATTTTTTTCTTAATTTCCATTCCACTTTGCCCCCAGATTTTTATCCTACTGTAGTGTATTTGTATGTTTGAAGGTCTTTTTTTGATTGCCTTGTCACACTTCTCTGTAACTAAATTATTATATAAAGTAAAATTTAGGGGCGCCTGGGTGGCTCAGTTGGTTAAGCGTCTGCTCAGGTCATGGCTCCAGGGACCTGGGATCAAGCCCCGCATCGGGCTCCCTGCTCAGCGAGGAGCCTGCTTCTCCCTCTCCCTCTGCCACTCCTGTGCTTGTGCTTGCTTGCTCTGTCTCTGTCAAACGAATAAATAAAATCTCTAAAATTTTAATAAAAAATAAAGTAAAATTTAATTTAAACATTTTTTAAAATTCCAGTATAATAAACAGTGTTATATTAGTTTCAGGTGTATAATATAGTGATTCAACACTTCCATACAACACCCCGTGCTCATCATGATATGTGCACTCCTGAATCCCCATCTCCTATTTCACCCATCCCCCATCCCACCTCCCTTCTGGTAACCATCAGTTTGTTCTCCACAGTTAAGAGTCTGGGTTTTTTGGGGCGCCTGGGTGGCTCAGTTGTTAAGCGTCTGCCTTTGGCTCAGGTCATGATCCCAGGGTCCTGGGATCCAGCCCCGCATCGGGTTCCCTGCTCGGCGGGAGGCCTGCTTCTCCCTCTCCCACTCCCCTGCTTGTGTTCCCTCTCTTGCTGTGTCTCTGTCAAATAAATAAATAAATAATCTTTAAAAAAAAAAGAGTCTGGGTGTTTTGTCTCTTTTAAAAGTTTTCTTATGAACATAAATTTCTATGTGTCAAATTTCTTCGGTACTGAGCTATCATTACAATGATGAGTAATATGCATTTGACCAAAACAACATACATGCATTATAAGTTTTGATAACCATTACCTATAAAAAGCAAGAGTAGAAATGCATCTCTTAAGATGGTGACTTCTATTTTTAATTAGTTGATCTATGAACGAATATTATTTACTGCCAAATGAGAGTGTTGAACATCAGTTCTATTCCACTTTCTGTTTTATATGTAATGCTGTACAAATGTAGTATTTGTGCGTGTCACATTAGTAAACAGATAGGAATGGGAGTGCTTTGGTATATTGTGCTGCAGTGTCTTCTCTGACCTACTTGTGAGGGATTTATCAAAAACCACAGACTGATAAAATACCAAAAATTATTTTACTACCTTATCAGCTGACAACTCAACTTAGTTTTCTTGAAAACAAAGAATTGAAAACCACCTGACTTGCAGAAGGATTTGTTAACCGGTCATTGAGGTCATTCCCATGCTCCATGCCTACACCATATTTCAAATTGTTCATCAGGCGTGACATCCCAGAGACAACACAGCAAGTTGGTAAATGAAGAGTTGACACCTATTACGGAATGAGAATGGGAGACTGGCAAAAGGGAAGACCTTGAGTGCAACTAGTTTTCAGGTCCATTTCATGACAAAAGTGCATATGGATGTTGAACACTTGCAAAGTAGCCTTGGTAGTGAATCCCTTGAAAAGCCTCATTTCCCCTCAGGGGTACACCCCCACCAGCTTGAAGATCTCTATGTCACCTCAGTACCAAGCTCCTGAACAAGTACGAGATTTCTCCTATACTTTTGTCCTTAACATAACCTTAGTTATAAGTAGATACTGAATAAAGACGAGGAAGGATCTGACAAAGGAGGTAGAGAGCTGGTTCTTAAATAGACTTTCGCACAAGCTTCTCTGTCCCAGGAATCTTCTGTGTACTCTATTTTCCCTAATGAAAAATGGGGGCATTGCATCGTCACAAAGTATTGTAAGGGTTGCACAGATTATTAAACAGTCTGAAACTTCTGGAGGGAATTTCAAAAGGAATGTGTATTCTCAAATATCCAGCATTTTATCTGACAGAATTTATATTTCCTATCATAGTTTTCCTATCATAGGGCATGGTATTAGGAGGAAGGAAAAAACAAAGGAAAAAAAGAAGGGTGGGCTTGACGGTGACTTTGGAAGAATTCTAGCTATATTTATTCCCTGTTCCCTTGTACCTCTTGCTGCTGGCCATGCTGACAGGGAGATTCTTTTAAATGACACAATCAGGTGGGTATAGAGGACTAGAAAGAAATATTGCCCAAGGTCAGAAGCCTTTCCTGGGCTGTCCTTGAAGTTGTTAGAATATTTTACTTATTAGATGAATCTTTAAGGCTTTCTTTTCTTTTCCTAAGCAATCATTTTCCAAGGGCAATAATTGTGGCAAAATTATTGATTTAGAAGTATTAAGGAACTCAACTTTAAATTTATAACACAAGAATTTATAAAGCCACAGAAAAAGCTTAACTTAAAAAAATTTTACAGGGGCAGCTGGGTGGCTCAGTGGGTTAAGCATCTACCTTCTGCTCAGGTCATGATCCCAGGGACCTGGGATCGAGTCCTGCATCAGGCTCCCTGCTCAGCAGAGAGTCTGCTTCTCCCCCTCCCCCTGCTCGCTCTCTCTCTCTCTCTCATAAATAAATAAATAAATAAATAATAAATAAATAAATAATAAATAAATAAATTTTACACAGCCTAATTCTGCCTACCTTTACTTTGGTTGTCTAGTTTTCTCTTGAATTATTTAAATAACTTACCATATTCTTTGATTGGCCGGAAATATAACTCCCTCCGTGCTGATATAGCATATATTAATGAGATTTGTTATTGACTCTTCCAAACCACCCAAATGCATCTTTTTTTTTTTTAAGATTTTATTTATTTATTTGACACAGGGAGAGAGAGAGAAAGAGCGTGAGCACAAGTAGGGGGAGCAGCAGAAGGAAAGGGAGAAGCAGGCTCCCCACTGAGCAAGGAGCCCGATGCAGGACTTGATCCCAGGACCCTGGGATCATGAGCTGAGCCGAAGGCAGACGCTTAACTGACTGAGCCACCGGCGCCCCCAAATGCATCTTTTAAAAGAAGTTTTCTGCCACTGTGGCCAGCTGTAAGAGGTGCAAGAGAGCAGGGAATAAATACAGCCGGAATTCTCTCAAAGTCACTCTCAAACTCACCCTTCCTTACTTTCTTTGTAAGTCTTTTCCTTCCTTCCACAAGTAAACAAAAACATGTAGAAGTGCACATATAGTATCTTGCTATGTATGTACTATACCTCTTCCTAGAAGATAGTGTGTGAGATGAAGAACATCAGAGTTTAGGGTCAGAAGACCTGAAATTGACCATGATTTTTGACAAGCCATTTAACTTTACTGAGCTTTTATTTACTTATTCATGAAATGGTGATAATTTTCTTCTCTGACATTATCTCATGTATGGGAAAGACATGTAAGAATGCAGACGTGTTTGCAGACAGTCAATATAAACAACCCAATGAAACAAACTTTCTCTGCTTTATAGAGTTTAAATTCATAAGGAAAGGACAAAGAAGATTTTTCAAAGTCTAGTCTTATTTATAAAGAATCATTTACATGTCTTATTTGTAAACATACAGCTTGTTTATGCTTTTAATAATGAAACTGGGGGGGAATCAGTTCAGTTGAACATGCAAATAGTTTTATCAACATAGTATTTGCAGAGAAAGAAATTCATTTAATCAAAATATCCCAACACTGAATTTCACACTTAAACCCACATGCAGATTGTAGGATTATGTTACAGAATGTTTTGACGGAATGTGTTAAATATAAAAATAATTCAATGCAATTTCCATTTAGCACATTGTACAAAACTCATTCTTCAATAGAATTAACAAGTTTACAATCTTTCTCATAAGGTGCTATGTATTCAAAGTGCTCTGTAGCATTGAGGTTGAGATCAGGAAACAAATACTTTCGGGCTCCACAGTAATGCAGCTCAGTAATAAATGAAATTAGATATACTGTAGATGAAACCCACTCATAAAACCTGACAGACAATGGCGATCTGTGGTGTGCTGTGAGAGGTGCTCATCCTCGGTAGGGGGTGGGGCTGGAAGATGTCATAAACACATCATTACAGTCATAATAAAAATAAGCTTTAAGATGAATCCATCACTTTTAGAGTGAGTACCCTTTCCTAGAGAAAAGGAGAAAAATAGAGACACAGAAAAAGAGACAAAGAGAGAAAGTTCACAATGCTTCTGCAATCCGTTTTCCAGCTGAGACTAATCCTCAGTACAATCCAGAGTCCATGAGAGCAGTTCCAGACTTTAGAGTACATCAGAATTACCTGGAGGGCTTATTAAAACACCCACTGGGAGGCCCCAGCCACAGAGTTTCCAATTTAATAGGTGTGAGGTGAGGGCGGGAATGAGTATTTTTGGAACAGTTCCAGGGGATGCTGATATCCTCATCAAGGGACCACATTTTGAGAACCACAGGTCCATTATATCTTTGATCGTTCAAGGACTCCTTTATTAAAATGCAACATACCTATAAAGATAATATGCCTGGTCCCTAGGAGCCTAGAGTGTAGGGCAGTCAGCATAGATTATATGATGATTTAGGGCAGCAGTCCTCAATCTTAGCTACATAGTAGAATCAACCGAATTTTAAAAAACACACACAAAAAAACCCAAAAAACAAAACACCTGACGTCTATACCATCTAAAACTAATTAAACCCAAATCTCTGTGGGCCAGGGGGCCAGGGGTTGAATCATTCATGAAAGTGCTCCACGCAAGTCTAATGTGTAGTCCAGCTGGAGAATCGCTGCTTTAGGAAATTTTGTTTCACCTCCTCATGGGTGAAGAGATGGCCAAACACATGTGCCCTTTAGGGTCCTGGTATAGGAACAAAGACGTCTTCAAGGAAATCAAAATCCCCAGTAGGCACACTGATGCACAGCTATTTCTAGTAATATCAACGGGTAATTTAGAAAGTGATTCTGACTGTTGATTTACAACGCCCTGCAAGGTTAGTTCACAGGTTTGAAATAACAGAACTTAGGCAGGTGAGCAGCACACTAATTTAATCCAAGTTTCTTTTCCATCAAATGACATCAACCAAAGAATCCGGAGTCTAGAATGTTGATGTATGTGCCGATGTGCAATGTTTACCTGCTATAATTATTGTTACTCATTTCAGTCAGCTAAATTATTTACTACTTTGATTTACATTTGAATGGACCTATAAATAAGGCCCCCAGGGACAAAATGCCACAAGCATTTAAGTCTACCTTAGAAAGCAAAACGACAGAAACACATACAAAAAAAAAAAAGCAAAGGGCATTTTGAAATAAGATTGCCACTTTACTCTTCTGGCATAAATAGGATGAATAAATATTTCTAAGTGTAAGTGAATCTACATGCCATAGAATCCCTTTCTGGAAGGATTTACAGGGCTGGCACAATCTTTAGTATTGAGTGTACACGGAAGGACCTTTAGAGCTCATTTTCACAAACCAAGTCATTAAAGCCCCAAGCCACAGACTTTAAATAAAACTCTAATGTATGAAACCGGAACTAATATTTGATTATAAATAAAAAAGGAATTTAAACAAACCCCAGATGTGAGGACTGAGCCTTTTGGGTGATCTTTGGTAAAAGTCAAACATTTGAAAACTATCAATTGGATTTGAATAGAGATACGTTCGCTATGTTGAATACCTAACAGCCTCACAGTCCTCCATGAGGAACCGCTGCCCCTAAAGAGGGTCCTACAGATGGATCCAGTTATTTTCAAGGTGCTCACTGTGCTCCTGACCAGCACTGCTAGACTGGGAACCAGCTCAGACAAGCACGAGGATTTAAAAAAAAAAAAAAAAAGGTAAAAATCCAAAGTTCTAAGTGAGATGCTTAGGTTAATCTTTCTCCAGTCTTTAAGTCTTCCAGAAGACATCTTTCAAATATCCTGAAAAATAATAAAAAAGGATAGGACTGTGCGTAAAATCACTCAGGATAGTAGAAACTGGGCACTAGGGATATGAGGGCATCAGGGAAATAGCAGGAATACAGGAAATGCTAAAAATAATTTTGGCCTTTAGTTACAATCTGCACTATTTTACATATATTTTTATAATGTGTATATATTTTTCATATTTTATAATTTATGCTGTGTACATATTAAACTTCACAAAAACTGCAGAAATGAGGGCATAGAGCCCATTTAAAGGTAAATAATCAGAGCCATCCTTTTAAACACTAAACGGGAAATGGATTTGGGAATAAAGTTTGATTCTTTTTGTCTGTGGTATGTCCCTGTGGCCCATTCTCTTTATTTCATCTCCAGGGCCCTGGAAAGGAGACATGGATTTCACCTCTTCAGAGAGCTGTGCTTGCAGAGCAGAGAACATGACTTATGGGTGCAAAAGGAGTAGAAGTGGGTCCCTGTGTGTGCGTTGGCCCCACCAGGTCTTCCCCAGCTCCTGTCCTCAGGGGCTTGCGGCCAAGCAGCACAGATTTGAGAATTGACACCGCTGGGTGCAGGTGTATGCAGGGACTGATGAAGGTTTGAGCCTGACCAAAGGGGAGGGAACCTCAGGTGGGGACTCTGTTTAATCCTGCAAGCAGAGCGGGCTTAAACTCACCTTCTGCCCCAAAGTCTCTTAGGCCTTCATGTTGTTCAAGGAGACATCTGCGTTTGCACGTGCTCCTTTTCTCTTTGCACTGTAAGCTCTTGCCCCTCTTGGCTTTCCGTGTAATCAGGTTTCACAGGGAGCGTTTGCACGCCCTGTAGACTCTCTCCCCTAGGCTCTGACTTTCTCCCTCGGGACACTCCTGGGCTGACTTCTTCGGCTGCACCCAACTCCTGCCCTTGGTCACCGCTCCCCGGGCCGGGCTCCTCTCCCACGGCCTCTGCCCGCTGCGTGGTTGCAGCTCCCCCGCCCTGTGGATCCTGCCCTAGCTGTGGGGCCTGCCCTCCCGGGCCGGAAGGTTCTCGTGGAGCCCCCACCTCAGCCTCTGGTGCCCAAGTCCCCGTCACCTCCTCCACCGCCCGCACCTCCTCCCTGCTCAGCGCTCTTTCCCCTGCCACCACCTTCTCGGCAGCTGCCGGTTTCCCTAGTAACTCCTCCACTTCGTGCCAAGTTTCCTTGCCAGCAACATCTGACAGGGAGGAGGCTTTATTTGCCTCTGTTTTCCCCTCAGCTGTCTTCAAATCTGCCAACACCTCCCTCTTCTCTGCGGCCGTTCCTGCCGCTTCTTCTCCTTGGTGGAGATCTTCCTCAGCCACCACCGCGCCTCCTTGCAAGCCCCCGTCCCCCTCCGTGTCCCCGTTCCTCCTCACTCCTGTCCCCCGAGCGCACTCTTTATCTACCTCCTCATCCATAGCTTCTTCACTTAGCTTTTCTGCCGTCACGGAATCTTCCTCAGAAACATCTTCTTGGGTCGTCGCTGTGACCCCCGCTCCTTGCTGCCTTTGCAAAGGCCCTTCCTCGTCCCCTCCTTCCAGTCCAGCGAGGCCATCTTGATCTTTGGCTGCGCGCTCCTGGGCCCCACTTGGGGCTGCGATCATTGCCTCCGGTGCCTGCCGCCTTCCTGGTAGCTCCGTTTCAGGAGCTCCCGACACACCCTCCCCCTCAGGGCCCGGCCCCTGGTCCTGCCCCGAGGGCGCCCCGTTCTCCCTGGGGAGCAACTCTGCTCTGCCTTTGTGCTCGGGGTCCCGGGCTTCTCTCGGGCTTTCCCCTCCTTCCTGTTTCCTCAGAGCAGTTGTGTTTTCCAGTGACTCTTCATACCCAGGTGCCGCTTCAAACATGGCCCCCTCTCTCTCCCTCAGTGAATCTCCTCCTTGCGGCCCTGCGTCCTCAGTCAACTCCAACGGCCCCGTGGCTGCTTCACCCTCGGCATCACACTCCATTTCATTTTGGGAGACTTGTGTCTCTTCCTCAGATCTCACTTCCTTCACGGTTTCCTGCTCTTCCCCTTTAAACTTGCGCTCTTCTTCTAAAATGTCTTCTCCCGGCCGTGCATTTGCCCTGGTCACCTCTTCCCTCTCAGATTCAGTTTCCTCCAGAGGTGATTCCGGCCTCTCAGCTTTCGTCCTCTCTCTTGCTACACCTAATTCCTCGGGTAGCATTTCCTTCTTGTCATCTTCTTTATTAGATTCCGCCTCAGTCCCAACCTCCTCCCTTTCAGCATCTTCCTTACAAAGCTCTTCCAGGCTGCCCTCCGAAAGCCCCGTCGGGGCTGCCTCGGCCTTCTCCCAAGTTGAGGAGCTCAAGGGTGTCCCCGGTCCCATAGCTGCCTCCCGCTCTTCGGCCGGTTCCTCTCCCCCAAGCACTGCCTCTTCTGAACCACCTTCTCTCTCAGAGGCAGCCTCTCCCGCGGCTCCCAGGTCCTCCAGGGCTGTAGATGCTTGCTCTTCACTGTTCACCTCAGGCTTCTCAGACCCTGCAGCACTCACGGCCTCGCCTCTCTCAGCCTCTCTCTTCCCCCGTGTCACTGCCTCCCTCATGGCTGCTGCCTCCTGAGTACGCTCTGAGTCTAGAGCTGCTGCCTCACTTGCAAGCACTGCCTTCTGGGAGCCCCGCTCCTCCTCGGCAGCCACCTTCTCAGTCTCCAGCACTGTGGGCAGCAAGGCCGGCTCCTCAGGAGCCTCATCTTCTTTCAGACCTCCAGCGGCTCTGGTGGCTTCTTTTCCCCTGGGGCTTGACTCCTCTTTATCCAGCCTTGGGTCCCCTTCTGCTTCTGCCTCTGCCCCACTTGCTATGCCCCGAGGGATCTCTCTTTCCTCAGTAAATTGTCCTATTAAAGCTGGGGCTGTTGGCTTCCCCTCCCCCAAGGGAACCTCATTAACCCCCACTGCTTTTCCCCACTGTGCTGCACCCCCTTTCTCTTCTGTTGTGTCAGCATCCCCATGCTGGGGAAGTTCATCACCCTCCACTGCTTCTTTCTTCTCCAGTGTGTACACTTCCGATGCACCTTGCTTGGATTCCGTGTCGGAGCTGAGTGTTGCTCGTTCCTCCAACACGAAATTCCTGTGTGGTGCTATAAAATAAGGTTAGAAAACACAGTTACTTTAATCAAAGTGCCCAGGGAGGAGATAGTCTATATAACCATATATGAGATATGTATAATATCAAGAAGCTATTGATATTATATATAAAACATTTCCTCGATCCTATGATGCCATCAACTATAACATGCACCATGATTTAATAATGACTCTTCGAGAGGAAAAGAAGTGCTATCTATTTAATGGACACATTGATATTAAAGGAAAAGTGAACATCACAAATGTTGAAAACAAACAAAATCTCCTTATCTTAATCTTCCCCTGCCTTCTCTCTGTCTCTCACATACACACACACACTGCCTACTTTCATTTGAAATATTAGGACTTGCAGAAAAATTATGTAATAAAAAAACAGTATTTCATCTTCTTAGAAATCATTATGCCCTAGAGCATCATAATATGTGTGTCCTCAGCTTGTGTTTCTTGTACTCTTGTGGATATTCAGCAACACAATCACAATACAGTGTGAGCTGATTATTATCCCATATATTACTCCCACATTTTAAAGCTACTATATCTAGATTTAGTCATCAAATAACTTTGTAGCTCAAAGTAAGGCTCTTTACTAAAGACACCAATTTGTATTATAGGTCAGGATACCTTCCGTCTATGTTCAGAAACTGTTTTGCCTTTGGCAAAACAGGATCAGAGAACAAGACAGGAGTTTGTAATCTGGGACAAATTTCAACATAAATAACCTTCTTGAAGTATTTCATAAGTTCTCATCCATAATTCCCTGGCAAATCTGGCTGTACTAGCCATCATATTTCAATAAATCTAGGTTCAATATGTTCCTTAAAGGCTTCAAATGCATTTCTTGTTATTTAACAAATACATGCATTTCTGTTGAAATGACCCATGCAAAATAAATAAAAGGATGTCATGCCAAATACCCAAACCATTTACATTTTCCAAATGCAGATAATACTTAGGGAGATAGGAACTTCTAAAACGGTCATCTTAATGATTTTGCTATCAATCTAATCTTTCTCACTTATAGAAGACACTAGACTAGGGGCGCCTGGGTGGCTCAGTCGTTAAGCATCTGCCTTTGGCTCAGGTCATGGTCCCAGGGTCCTGGGAGCGAGCCCCGCATGGGGCTCCCTGCTTGGTGGGAAGCCTGCTTCTCCCTCTCCCATCCCCCCTCTCTAGCAGTGTCTCTCTCTGTTAAATAAATAAATAAAATCTTAAAAAAAAAAAAAGACACTAGACTAGATGCTAGAAGTTATCATACCAGTGTGCCAACCTCCAAATTATGTAAACTTATAAAGTAGGCAAATGTGTCTTCCTCATATTTTGTATTGCTTGTCTTTTTGGCCAGCCATCTAACCCACACACCCCACCTCATTACCAAGGATCTATCAGAAACCTAGAGCCCTGATTTTATTCACCACTTCTTCCCTGTTCTGATATCCCATCCAGGACTGTGTGATCACTCCATTTCCTCTCCTAACACAAAACACAGCTGCCCTTTGTTGCATTCTCTTGGCCTTTTGCCAGCTATCACAATAAACCATTTTGAAGTAAGGTAGTTATAGCCGATACTACATTTCCGTCAAAAAATATATTTGGAAGGTAACTTTTGGTGACTTCTTTCAAAGAAGTAACAGAAATTTCAGGTCTATCAATAGGGTTGGTGTTGACTTTTATAGGTGGCCCTCAGCACGTCACAGCAGTTATTTACTAAATTGTACCTACAAGCTGCCAGAGGGAAATATGGAGCCAAATGTTCATTCAGACAACATGTAGCCAATTCACCTGAAATAATTTTATTTCATCCGTCCATTGTATCTCATTATGGATTATTGTTGGATTAAAAATAAAATTAAATTAAAATAATGTGTGTCAAGTCTCTTTAATAGTATATCTGTTGCTATTCAAATTCCTGCATGAAAGTATGTTAAAAAGTCAGTTATGAAAAACACTTAAATAAAGTCCTCTATTTTGCTAAGCTGGTCTTTAAATTTATGGATTAATTAAAGAACATTAAGGAAAACAGGAGAATAAAACTGCTCAGCCACCATATAATAATATGCTATGCCTAAATTCTAGAAGAGAAAGGGCTAATGGCGTCCAGCTGAGCTATTATATGAACATGCGCACCATAGGGGAGTCAGACATGACATTTCTGAAGTAAGGGAGAAAGAGTAATTGAAATCCTTCTAAGAAGTATGAGTGTGAAAACATGACATGGTTTTTAATAATAACCTCCTGGGCTTTCGAGACAAAAAAAAAAGAATATAAGAGAGCAAGCGATATTCACAAACAGGCAATTTGATTTCGTGCAATGAGTGTGTACTTAGGGGTCAGACAGAGCTGTATGAGAATGCCAGCTCTGCCACTTACTATTTGTATGAACTTGGGAAACAACGCTTCTCTAAGCCTTCATTCTTTCATCCATAACATGGGAGCAGAAATGCTTGACTCAGAGAATCCTTGTGATAGTGAACCATAAAACACTTTGCACAGTTTCTGGCACACAGAAGGCCCTACCCAGTCTTCCTTCCATCCTTCCCTTCCACTGTTTATGATAAATTACATTTTCTTGCTCGAACCAGATTTGATCAATAACAGCTACCGTGCCTGCATTGCAGAATGTTTGGGAGGTATACCAGAACTCCTCTGGTGGAATGCTCACCATACAAAGATTTGGATTCCCTGTGGAATGCTCACCATACAAAGATTTGGATTTCCTAAGCAGTCAGGGTCCTCCTCCTGTAACTCGTCTATTCAGGTTCATGTGCCACCTGGCCCTCTCCACATTCCCCAGAGGGAACTGGAGCTCAGGGAACCAGCGTGAGTGCAAATATTCTGGCTCCTATTTGTTGTAATAAAGTCCTTTTTCTCTGACCCAGGAATCTTGTGTCTTCTGCTCACACCATGAAACTGTAGCTGGCAAACTTGTTTGCTTGAAAATAGGGTAAAATCTCAAATACTTCACGGTGCTTAATGACTGCCATTAAAAATCAGAGGTGGGGGTAATGTGACCATATGATGAATAAAATGAATAACTCTCCCCCCCGTATATACATACATATATTCAAATCAGGACAGTTTTAAAAAGTCCTTTACTAAATATGGGGAAACCTGATTTCAAGGACACAGGGTGTTTGACCCGATGGATATGAGTCATGGTCTGTTGAATCACTCTAATTGGCAATCTTGCAGCTGGAATACTCATCACCAAGAGCCAGGTCATATGCTGATGGCAATGAATCCTTCCCTAATTTAAAAAAATAAGAAGTTCAAATAAACCATTGTGAAATGTGTCTCGGCCCTCCCTGTCTCCAGTGCGTCAGTTAGGCAAATCTTCCTACCTACTCACCTAACTGGGAGGCCGACTACAAAATAAGACTGATCTGAAAATCCCTACCAATATATCTTTTATGCTCGAAAGTCCTTTTTTCCCTCCAATCTAGGCACTAATATATTCAAAAAAGAAGAATAACATTCATATCTGATGTCAGCTTTAAAGCTCCCCTTAAGGCCTCTCAGCCACCTCCTGCCATCAAATTCATTAGGTGAAAGAAAATAAAGGTGGAAGAAGGAGGAAACAAGGGTGGGGGGCTGTCTTTCGCAGAGGATTTCTAAAGGTCTTTCTTAGGTAATGATGTGCCCTTACCTGCACCCGTGTCAATCTCCAGCTTCCTCGAGTGCTTCTCCTCGTCCGTGCTGCTAACACCAGACTCGGTGTCATAGTGCTGGTGGCTGCCAGGTTCCACAGCCTCAGCGACAGTCTGTCCAACTGATTGGAGATCATAGGAAATATCAAAAGGCATAAAAACGGGTCATGGGAACACTGCTGAGCTATTTCACATCCTTTCAGCAAGTGGGGTTAATTTTAAAGTATTCACATTAAAATGTGACCTTGTTTTTTTAAAAATCTATGAAGATTGTTTCCAAGCTGTGATTTCAAAAAAGAAAACACAATGGCAGATCACAAAGTAAAGAAATCCATGCAAAGAAATACTTTAAAAAGACAACAGCCAGAAGCAGTGACAGATTAGCCAAATGCACATGCAATGAAATGATGGAAAACGAGGTTTAGTTGCTTTTTCCTTTCTAGAAACACATGTTATGGCTTTTATAACACCAGTCATCACTGCTCTTTGAAATTGCTAAGACTACCAGCGCTGACTATACTATGAGCATTTCATCCATTAGTAGATTTTAGTGATTTGACCCCAATACTCACTCCACGTGGACAGAGCAAAAAAAGCTAGTGCATGATTCTTATATATTTGACAGTAAAAGCTGTTGTAGAAATTCCTGTTCTCTGCAGCTGATAACCAGCCACGGAACTTCAGAAACCCAATGACCTAAGTTCAAGTCCTATACTCCATACTAACCATGTTACCTTCGGTAAGTTCTTTGACCTAAGCCTAAACCTCGGTTTACCCATCTGTCAAAAAAAGATATCTACTCAGTGGTTATTAGAAGGATTAAAGTAATATATGTAGTACATGATTATCTTTCACTTATTAGCAGGTGCCTAAGCATTTAATAAATAATAGCCATGATGATGATGAGCATGCCTATTTTAAGTATTATCACTCAATCTGGTATGATTCTAGGCAACACTGTAATATCAATTAAATTTGTCTATAATTTCTGACATGTCCCTGTCTACATCCCTTACCTATCATCTCATGATCCATGTACCTAAATCCCTGACACCTACCATTATGCCACCTTCTGGTTAATTAAAGCTCACTGGAATAACACTAGACCTAGGTCTGCCCTCTCAGATAAGAACATATCTCCCTTTCCTCCCTCCCTCCTTTCTTTTTTTCTCTCTTTCCTTTCATGTATTCTGATTCAGTTGATCCAAAGACTGTACTTGGAAAAAAACAGAACTCGAATGTGGTCTCTTGCTCACTTTAAGGTGAATTGCTAAGGGGTAATTAGTTACTCACTGATTCATCTGTGTTTGGAAGCAAATAGTGAAATGTCTGCCTCATGTGTCTTTGGGGAAAAAAATGGAATGACTTAACTTTATTAATCTTGAGAACAAACATGGAAATGAAAAGAGGTACATAAAATAGTTCAAATGTATTCTATTAAAAAATTTTTTTGAACATCAATTTTCCTCATTTATCCGATAAACAAGTAAAAAAGATTTTCACAATAATATAGTTTAGAGATGACATCAACTCATGACAATTAGATTATAGTAGGGTTTGTTATCAAGTAAACCTTTATTTTAGGAACTTTATAAACATAGTACATAAAAATATCATCTTGCCCACTGTAATAATGTTAACAGTATATAACTAGTGAGTTTAATAAATAAGCAGTCTTTTAGATCCTTGTGTATAAATCTGCTTGGCTGATGGAGCAATCGAAATCCCAAAGATGGTAGGACAGGGGGATGGGACCAAGTCTGATTTCATGACTTGAAGTTTTGTTACATCAGAGCCTATGAGACATCTGGATTTTGTTTCCAGGTAGCCATAGACTATAAATAAATATGGTTTATCATACAAATATCAAATCATTATGTTATATACCTAAGAAAATGTAATATACATCAATTATACCCCAATAAATTTTTTAAAGAAACATGGTTTATAATAATAATAATAAATAATAATTAAAATAAGCAATTAGCAGCTATTGAACCAGACTACTCTAAGAAGCCAAACGGTACTAGCATAATTTGGAAATTACAACTCACTCAGAATGGACAGTGAAGCATGTAGTCCCTCTGTCTCAGGACTGTCCTCACCACCTGGCCACGTCTGCTGGCTTGCCCCTGGAGGGTTAGGCTTTGGAAGTAGATGAGTAGGCTTTTGGAAGTAGATAGACAGTTAGGTGTTGGCTTGCTACAGATTCAGCAAGAATGGGACCCTGGCCTGAGCATCAAGGACTTACTAGGTGTGAGACCAGAAAAGGCCTCACTTGGTCATTTTTTTTCCTCAGATGTTCTGAAACTGAAACTTAAAAGCAAGAACTTGGCTAGGGTCTAACCCTGAGGGTTTCCACCTAGAGGAAAGGAGGACTGTGCCCACGGAGCCCGGCGCCAGCACTGTGATACATCACTTTGTGTCCTTAACTACTTAGCCCTTCACCCCCCGAGGCTCCTCTCCTTCCCTCTCTATATAGAAAGATGACCATTAAAAGCAAAGGTAACTGTCCATTCTCACAGCCTTCAAAGCAAAGTGGAGAGAATTCTTAGAATCCTTAGAAAAGCGCTTTTTCCACTCGAATGATATAGGATAGTTTAAGATGTTTGTTAAATACCAAAATATTATTATCTGATGTTAGCTTTTTTATTATGAAAACAAACATATTTTAAAATAATATATACAGTATCCCCCAAATAGGAAAATAGTACATATTCTTACTGAAAGCTTTAAAAGATTATAAAGTACAAAGGAAAAAACAAAAATTATCCTAGTTTCACCACTCAGAACTACTAGTTAACATTTGGGTGAATCTCTATGTATCTTTTTTACTCTCCTCTTAGTATAGATAGCATTTTGTACCCCATTTTATTCATTTAGCAATATATTGTGACTATTTCCACATATCATTAAATAAAAAAAGATTCTTCAGTAACTACATAGAATGTTCTAATAAGTTTTTACTAAAATTTGATTAACCAATTGCCTGATTTGAATACTGAGTTATTTCCATTTGTGTGTGTGTGTGTGTGTGTGATTATAAAGCTATTTTAAATACGACTTATAATCATTTTTGTATTTTTTTCTGACTATTCCCTTTGGGCAAATTCCTGGAATTGGACTTGCTCGCTCAAAGAGCATATTTTTAGAAGCTTTTGATATATGTTTTTTATATATTCTTCAAAAAAAGGAGGTATCAACAAACAATTTCACCTGTAATGATGGAAGGCCGTATGTCCCTGTGCTTTGCTAACAATGTTACAATTTCCATCAATTCTTTCTATATTTGATAATTTTACAATTGAAAACTGGTGGCAAGGATACCATTTTCAATGTTAGTAGGCAAGCTTTCTAAATTCATCCCCTCTTCTCTGCTTGTTTTGAAACAAAACAAACTGATCCCATCTCAAAACATACTAATAACCCTGAGCAATTCACTATCAGAAGAAAGTTTTGCCAAGAACTTTTCATTGGAATTTTAAGAAGAAGGCTATAAAGGCAGAGTAAAGATCTATCCAAGTTTATCCCAAGTTCCTGGTGCCCTCGAATACCACGCGTGTGATTCGATCGTTCTCTGTGTAACCAATCAATTACTTTCCCAGCAAGTCACCATGACAAACTTCATGACTAACACCATCTACCTACGCGGTGAAGATGCTCCTGCTTCCCCCCGGCATCAAAGCACAGCCCACACAAACCCAGGATTAATTACAAACCCAAGCCCACAGCTGTTCAGAGACGACAGCTGTGGAGAGCTAACGTCTATCCTCCACACAGTATAGAATGGTATAGAATCATCTTTCTGCAACTTTTAGATCACGTCATTTGTATGCTCAAACCTTTCCAATGGCTTCCCATCTCAGAATCAAATCCTCCCCATGGCATACAAGTTTCTCCCTCTGCCTCATCTTCCGCCACTTTCTGTTCATCTATCTGTTTGCGTCTGTCACACCAGCCTCCCTTCCGGATCCTTCACTCAGCTCCCGGTTTAGCGTCCCCGCATTTGTTCTTCCCTCTGCTTCCTGCGTGCTTTCTGCAGCTGGCAAAGTGGCTCTCCCCTGCACTTCATTCAGGTCTCTGCTCAAATGTTCCCTCATCAGAAAGGCCATCCCTGAAATAAAAGCCCTTCCTCAACCCATTGCTCCGTCCTCTTACCCTGATTTGTTTTTCTTCTACACTTAGGCCAGAATACCCCAGTACTTGTTTATTTTTCACTTGTCAGGCATCTCTCACACTAGAACATAAACTCCAATATGGACAGGGACTTCATCACGCTCACACTAAGAACAGTGTGGCATAAAGCAGATAACCAAAAAACTATTTATTGGCAGAGGAAATCTATTGGAACAAATAACTACGTGCTTTCACAATTCATCCAGAATTTGCACTTAGACCGCAACTCACAACACATGATTGTCATGTTCTCTCATCAGGACCACCCAACTTGGCTGCGTGATGATCAGACTGCATATGACTTTAGCCATTACATTACTTAGGCTTAGACTACCTGGCCAAGCACTATGACCTCTTCTTATTCACATATAAAAGAATAAAATGCCTGCTTCCATATACATTTCACAGTATACTTTTTATTACAACATTCTGTTCTTAACATTTTATTTATATTTGTAATGTATAAATTATACTAACTTCACAAATTAATCTACCTAAATTGTTCTACTATTAGAACATAAAGCAAAGAGCGTGTCATAGTGCATTAAGACAGCTTAAACTGAAGATAACAGAGAAAAATAAACACATTACAATAACACTATGCCCTATCATACTGAATTACCTCCCAAGTACCCTGTCCCATTGTAGCTAGCAATTATAATCTTTTATTTTATCCACTTCACTGTGTATAACACATCTTTTGTATCAATTCACCTGATCTGTTGGTGGACTGGACAAAGCCCAGTTAAGTGAGACATATAAAATAGAAGGAAAAATATCGCTTTATGTTATCTATCTGAAAGGCACAAAGGTATTTAATGTAGAACTTTACTACTTTAACCACTCTTATGATCTTAAGTGAAAACAATTCAGATTAAGTTGTATTCCTTTGTACACTAAAAAATATCATTACCTGAGTGTAATTTTATAGCCCACAGACCTATTCCTAACATAATCACAGTTCATAATTAGCACCAAACAAATATGAGAGATAATCTTCTACACATTATCTTGGCCCCCATTTTGACCTAAGGTTCTAATCAGAGATCTAAATAAAATAATACACATTTCACTCTTTACCATGCCTTCTGATCGAATGCAGCATGGTCACCTACATGACCTTCTCTTCAAGCATTAACTTGGGTTCCATCCCTCTCTCCCTGAGCCATCTAACAGAAGACTCCATCAAGAAAGAGGAACTAGCCATAACCTCTTTGCTTGGCATCAGGCAAGTCAAGACCTGGTTTATTTTATCTGAAATTTTCTTAGAAATATTTATTCATATAAGGGACTTTGAGACTATTTATGACCTTTCTTCATCTGTTATTTTAAATATTTACAAATTTGTTGTATCATTTCACATCAGCACTCAAGAGTTATAATCTATGCATCCGTGGGTTTTGATAGCATTAATCCTTCTACATCTTTCTGAACATTTTACATGTTTTGTTTTTTTTTAAATCTATTAATGTTTTATTTTCCACTGTACTTTATTCCCTCTGCCTCTGGGCCTCCATAACCCAGAAGTTTTGTTCTTTTGTGGAAGATGAGTCATAGAACAAATCTATCAGTTCTTGCACAGAAGGCAACATATTTTTAAGAAAATTTGCAAAGTTATAAAATACTAAAGCAATACAGTAGAATACTATGTACAGTGATTAAGAATAAAGTACAGTTATGTGTGCTAATATGAAAAGGTATTGAAGATACAGTAATAAGTGAAAAAAAGGCAAGTGGTAAAACAAAATGTATAATGTTTCCATCTGTCTATAAAGATATATGTATATATGTAATATATGAATACATTTATATATGTGTATAGAGAGAAATTTTTCTGGAATCAGGCCTAAAAAATAATCGCAGTTATGACTCTGTTGCGTGGGAAAGAGTAGAGGTGGGGCAAGGAACACTAGCTTTCTTTTCATTCTCTCTGCTCTGTATTGTTTAAACTTTTCAACCAATCCTTTATAAGAAAAAAATTTTATCAAAAGCCTTAATATGTGATCCAGAAATTATACTCTTAGGAACCTAGCCTAAGAAAATAATTATAGATTTTAAATTACCTTAGGTAATAAGATATTAGAGTACTATTAATAATAGTGAAAACAGGGAAAAATATAAGTATCAATAATAGGGGAATGGTTATAAGAAAACCACAGAATGGGATAACATACAGACATTGAACATATTTATAAAGATTACATAATAACATAAAATGCTTATGTTATAACAATAAGAATAAAAAGCAGGACACAATATTTTATAAAAAATATGACAACAAAACTTTGTAAACCCTAAGTTTAGAAATAAAAAAACCTGACCAAATGTTGAAGGTGATTTTTTGTGTGTGTGCTACATCTATGGGTAATTTTTTTAAATCTACTTTTCTCTACATTCTGACCGTTATTTCATGTTATGTCATAAGCTGTTAACGAAAAATAAACACTGACAAAGAGGCCTGCGACATTTATTAAAGCTTAAGAAAGATAAAAAGTCACAAACCTTGCCATCTAGTGTTGAACCTGCCTTAATAAAAAGATAACAAAATGCTTTAGAATTATAGATGTTATCAAGTCAAGAACACAGACTTCCCATAATACGTAAGAAAAATGATAAACCTACACACTTTTCATTTCACACATCCAGAAAAAAACACCACCTCGCTTTCTTCCGAGTGGCATGATTCTAGCCCAATGTTTCTGCTATTCCATCCATCACCTAAATACAGCCTACACTACATACATCTTACTTTACAAAAAGATGTCTGTATACACAAGTCCAGGTAAACAATCTAGTTTTCTGAAGAGGAAGTAAAAGAAATAATGTCACTGTTACTACTGAACTTAGCATCTCTACGTTTTTTGGGCGGCAGCTTACCAAACTGTACAAATCTCCTAGATTGTACAGGATATGTTCTAGAACTGAACAACGAAATCCACGATCAAAGACTTGAATTACTTTGTAAAAGGGTTTCAAATATACTTTAACAAGAATCTTAACTCACATATGGAAAAACCCCTTTGAAAATCTCAGAGGTATTTAATCCCAGGGCAGAAGTTGGTAAACTTTTTCTAGTAAGGGCCACATAGTGAATTCTTAGGGCTTTGTGAGCTGTCGGGAAGTCTCCGCTGCAACTACTTAACTCTGCCCTTGCAATGCAAGAGTAGCTGTTAATAATATGTAAGCAAATGAGCATAGCTCTGTTCCAGTGAAACTTTATTTTCTGACACTGAAATTTGAATTTAATTTTTTCATGTCACCACATATTATTCTTTTGATTTTTTTCAAACCACTGAAAAATTTTAAAAACAAACAAAAAATTTTTAAAACATTCTTAGCTCACAGGCAGTGCAAAAGAAGGAAAAAAGGCAGTAGGCCAGATGGGGCCTGTGGGTCGAAGCTTGTCAAACTGTATATTCTAGAGTTATCTGAATTTGCTACACCCCACTATCTGGAATGCTTTTATCTTCCTCCATTCGATCTTAAAAATCATATCTAACCTTTAAAGCCTTCCTCAAAAAAATCCTTCACAAAAACGTTCAAGGTATACTTAACCAAATGGGACTTTCCCCTTCTTCTAACACTCCATAGTGTTTGTACCTTCTCTGGTTTTATGAATGACTACTGACCTTTGTCCAATTATTGGTGCCACTCCTTCCTCTTAACATGTGATGGGAGGCACCACCCTCTCTTACACATTTTTTATTGACCATGGTGCCCTGCATGTAGTAGAAGGTGAATAATAATGATTGAATGGAAAGATAACTATTCAACATCCTCAATTTCTAGATGCAGGCCCCAGTGGTTTAATAACAGCTCTTAAGGTCCTAAAAAAAATGTTAGAGACATCACAAGTAATCATAAGCTTTAAAACAGATGATTTTAGTAATATTAAAATGTGAAAACAGATTTTATCTCGGAATCAAGAAGAATGCCCACCATGTTGGCAGGGGAGACAGATGAGAGAGAACAGGGGAAGAAGAGGAATGACAGGGCACAGGATGCTATGTGAGAGCCAAACATCTGGCAGGCACGATCCAGCTGTCTACAGGACACAACTTGGTCCTTTAACTGTCCCTCTAAAGTTGAGAAAGGCATCAGACCTTCCACATGTCTCAGGTCCTGGGACCTGATTATTGTGGGACACTCTTCACTCTTCCCACGTCAAATGGAACTGTCCTGCATACTCACCCAGTGACCACTGGGTCAGGAAATCGAAATCACTCAGTTTCAGAGAAGAACTCAAAGTAAAGTTTGGAGTTTTCTATGAAACTGTCATATTTTTATCTAAATTTAAATTCCTATTGCACAGATAAAATAGAAAAATCTTTAAAAACTGGAGCCATTCTGCTTGAATTCAAATCCTAGGAATGCTTCTTAGGAGCTATATAATCTTGACAACTTACTTAACCTCTCTGAGCCACAATTTTGTCACCTGTGAAAAAAAGACATGATGATAAGAGAACCTAACTCAGGGGATACTGAGCTGTTGTAAGGAGTAGATGAGTTAATATATATAAATGTTTACAACTGGCACGTAGTAAGCACCTACCAATGTTAGCTATGTGTGTGTGTGTGTGTGTGTGTGTGTGTGTGTGTGTGTGTGTGTATGTATCTATAAGTGAATATATAGCTAAAAACAAATAGTATTTCTAATATTAAATCACCTCTAAAAAGCCACACATACCTTGCCTTCAGACACATATTGTGTTTTATTTGATTCTTGAGGTAGAATTACCACAGAAGGAATTTACAGAAAATAGGAAACAAGCTATGTAAGATTTATCAAGTAACTTTTAAAATGCAATAGAAGGAAAACAGCAAGCTGAAAGTACATGTATGATTATGTGACGAAGAGAGAAATAAGAAAAAAATTGAATGCCTCTGGCATTATCACAAACGCATTTCCCAAGCTTTGGCAGAAATGTAAGGACCCAAATCAGCTTCCATGCATGGGAACAATGGCAGGTCTGCTCAATGGCCATACTTACCATCTTTTTCCACCCTATGGGGACCTGCCTTTTTGTCCTTCACCTTAGCAGTGCTTCCTTCCCAAAGCCTACTTTTATCCTTTTCTTTTTCTTCTGTGGAAACACATTCCCTGGACTTCTCAGATAAGCCCTCTGCAACCACTTGGGTTCCTTTCTCCGTTTCTTCTTCAAGAACATTCTCCAAGCGTTCCTCTGTGGGCAGAGGCTTGGTCTCTACATCTGCTGTTACGATTTCTTGGTCTTCAATTTCAACTTCTAAGTAATCCTCAATTGGAAGGTGGGATTTTCCTGGCTCATCACTTTCACTCAACTCCTGAGAAGATG
Source organism: Halichoerus grypus (assembly GCF_964656455.1). NCBI lineage: Eukaryota > Metazoa > Chordata > Mammalia > Carnivora > Phocidae > Halichoerus > Halichoerus grypus. Next base: position 127,083,769 of record NC_135716.1, on the reverse strand, counting down.
AACTTCTGTCCCTTCTGTTCAGGCTGTTTTCGGTGTGGGCCTCTCTATCTCCCGGTGCAGAGTCATCTTCACTGCAACTAGAACATGGGCGACTTCTGGATGAAGATGATGAAACAGTCTTTATATCTAAAAAATAAAAATGATGATATCATTGTTTTTCCATTAAGCACTTGGTTTAATTGTGGGAATTAGGTGAGTAATAATCATACTAAAAATTTTTAATATAGGTTAATAGACTTAGTGCCCATTTCACATATATTGCACATAATTGTCAAGATAAAGAAAAACCAATGTAATCTGTGAGTCTCTAGAAGTTTTCTTTAAAAAAAAAAAGATTTTTTACTTATTTATTTGAGAGAGAGAGAGAGAGAGTGAGCGAGCATAAGCAGGGGGGTGGGGAGGAATAGAGGCAGAGGGAGAAGCAGACTCCCCGCTGAGTAGGGAGTCCGACTAAGCGGGGCTCGATCCCACCCTGAGATCATGATCTGAGCTGAAGGCAGACGTTTAACCAGCTGAGCCACCCAGCCGCCCCTCTAGAAGTGTTCAATAGGAAATCACATTTAACTGAAAACCAACTGTATTTATTTATTTATTTTTGAAAGCCACTTTATTGGAAAGCCTTTGTATCTATTTTATTGTAGAAGAAACTGAATAATCTTACTTGTTCAGTAAGAGCGCTTATTCATTATCATCTTGAGTAGCCGCAATATTCTCTGTGCATAAAATTTAAATTTTTATCTACTGTAATACCACCCATACCCAGCTAGCAAGGTGTACTAGAAAGATTGATGCATTTGTATTAATACCAAGACACTTTAAAGATATTCTGAGGTGATGCTTGTGTGTGTGTGTGTGTGTGTGTGTGTGTATGTGTGTGTGTAGGAGGACATGTTGTCTTATTTTGGGTTCCCCCGAAGCAGATGCTGAGGTCAGGATTCATGTGCACGTGATGTGTTAAGGATATGCTCCAGGAGAAACTGTTACAGGTGTGGGGGAAGCAGGGCAGGGAAGGGAAGAAGTCGATCAAGGGAGCTATTTCAAGCAACATCTCAACCTCAGCCTGATCCCACAAGGACCTCTGAGGTCTAAATCATATTAGAATTTTTCCTCCCTTGAGGATCGAGTGCTCCAGTCAGATGTGGCTCCTACTACCCCTCTGTCCCCCGCCCCGCCAGGGGAAGGTAAACTCCTTGGCTCCTCCAGGCTCTCTGTGCAGGCACGTGAAGCAGCTCCATAGCCCAGGGCTGTCCTCTGAAGAAGGCAAAGGGTGCCAGAGCTGGGCAGAGATGGGCACATGGAATCAGTAAGAGGGCTTCTAGGAGAGGGAGGCCGTGTGCTGATGGGATGCTACAGATACGCAGCCTAGATTAACCAAAGCCAGAAATGGTTCCGTTCTTACTACCCAAAAGCACTTTCAAAAATCTCCAAGAAAGCCACATACACACTGAATCTCTGGAAGGAAGACGCACAGCCTGAAAGTCACGGCATATGCTGGGGGTCAGATAAATACAAACCTGCTTTTGAGTTTTTCATCGACAGATCTGTGTTTACGACAGTTTTTTATAGAATATATTTTCAAATGAAATACCCTACACTTAAATGCTGCCTAGCTTCCTTGTTTTCTCTTCTCTGTGTGCTCCTTACTCTTTTCTCTGTTTCTTTTATTTCTGCTTGGCAGCTACACAGATGGCTGTAGCAGCTGATACAGACTTTAAGGGAAGAAATACCTGTCTTTCCTCTTATCCTTTTCCTTCACACCCTCCAGCCCAAATGACTCTCCATGACAGGGCTTAGAATTTTAAGTATAGACACAGAGACTTATCAGAGTTTCCACAAAGATTTGAGAGATGCTACACAGCAGTAAAAAACAAACTCTAAAAAGCCTTTAAGCAACAGAACCCCTTAAGTACAATTCCATTTGTTCTTATCTCCCAACTACCTTGACAGGCACCAGATGACCACTGTTTCTCAAAGGAACGCATACTTCAACCACTCATTATTTATCTCCATTTTATAAAATCTGTCTCTCAGTAGGGAACACAGCAGATCAAGGACAGTTGTTCTCTATCTTATTTGTACCACTTCAGAAACTTTAGGGACTATGATCTCACCCTCTCTTAAGCATCTCACATTTTTTTTAAAAGAAAAACAACTCCTATTTGCTAGTTGTTCAATCAATGGCTCTCATTAATTGCACAATTAGCTAGAAGGCAATATTATACTTGTTCTGCACTCCCCAAAATATTCATATCTACCATCTTTAATATTGATATGATGACTCACTTTTGGCTCTGAGAGTTGTTCACATAATAAGAAAAATGAGCATTCCCCTACCTTTCTTTCGTAGCTTCTATTAATTGCGTTATTTTATTTCAAAAGGCTGAATCACACTCTGGCTCATTTTAAGTCAGTCCCTTAGAGAAGAAAGATCAGGAGAATGAATGGCCTTCAAGAGGCAGGGGTACCTGACCTCCCATATAAACTCATTTCAGTTTTCCAATTTCTCTCTAACCTTGCTGTGCAATTTAGCTTCCCTCTCATTTCTTTCTCTCATTTTCATGCAGACACTGGGGCAAGACTTTGCCTACAAGTAAAAGCTCAAAATGTTTCAGGGCCATGGAATGTGATTTTCAACACTAATTTTATTTATTGTCTTAGAAATGAAGCAAGTTTTTATATAGAAATTTTTGTCTAAAAGAATTTTTTACATGAAAGAACTGCGAGGGCACATACTTAATATTTTTTGTCACTGGGAGGGAAAAAATGATCTTGAAGGCGTGTTAGTAAGCAACTCCGGCTCCCACCCAATTCTATTTGCCTCTGCATGGTTCCCTGCAGGTATTGAAGCTAAAAGCATCTGCTCTTGGTCTTTACGGTAAAGACACGATGTTCACTGGTTGGTGCGGCGCCATGATTCCATGCCCTACAAGGCACCTCTGACTTTCTGCCCTGCATATTCAATCAGGCTCCAAACCCTTCACCGTCTTCTCTCTTCCTGTCACTGATAACTCTTCCTTCTTTTGTATCACTATTATTTCGCACAACATGACACTGAGGGAAAATAATAATTTCTTCTGTAAGATGAAACGAGGTGTTTCAATCATGACTCAGCTGCTGACTAGCTTTGACTTTGGCTCTTCCAGTTAACCTCTCTAAGCCTCTGTTTTCTTGACTATAAAATGGGGCTAATTCTCTCTGTAAGTCATTGTAGAAATTACATGACACAAAATCAAACAATGATTTCTTTATGAATTCTAGTCTTTCCCCCTCTATGAAATCATACACATTAAGTATTGTCTGATACATTTCTTTCTTGTGATTTCACCCTGTGCATTATATGAAGAATAGTAATTGCAGTGACTATTTGCTGAGGAAAAATAAATAAAAACCTGATCATGATTATGTATGCACCTACTGTGTACCAAACAAGGAGGTAAGCACTTTACAAATATCTCATTTAATCCCATGGAATAGCTATTTTCTTTTTCTAGATCTAAAAAGTAAGGGGGCACCTGGGTGGCTCAGTTGGTTAAGTGTTCAGCTCTTGGTTTCGGCTCAGGCCATCATCTCAGGCTGGTGAGATTGAGCCCCGCATCAGGCTCCTCGCTTATCACAGAGTCCACCTGAGATTCTCTGCCTCTCTCTCTCTATCTGCACCACCTCCCCACTCACACTCACTCGCTCTCTCTCTAAAATAAATAAATAAATTCAATTTAATTTAATTTAAAAAGAACATAAGGCCCAGAGAAGTTAAATAATACCCAATGCCCATTAGCTATAACGTAGTAAGTTTGTAAAACATTTTTTTTTTTTGTAATGACCCATTGTAGTAAAACTAAGACCACTCTGCTTGCCAAAAGGCCTTCAAACAGAGCGCACCCACTGTCACGGACCTACTATTGCTTCTCTTAACTAACTTTGCACTGTTACCACCCCGGGATGACAAATGGAAAATCGTTCTCTCCAAAACATCAGAACTCATGGAATTCAGCCTGTCCTCCCTTTTATTTTCATAAAATAAGGACCTAGGGGTCCTCTCCATTTGGCCACTATCTACATGTATGTATCAGTAACCTCCACAGTTTGTACTTCCTGCCTTGCCAAGTTGATATACACCTGACCAAAGGTGCCAACCGCTCACACATCCACAGTCAACACCAGTCCAGCAAAATCAGGATGAACTCTGCTCCCCCTCTCATAACTGAGGTTCTGAGTTGTTCTTTACCTTTCTACCCACTTCCATAAATTCATTCATGAAATGCATATTGAGCACCTCCTATGTGTCAGGCAACATGCTAGGTTTTAAGGACACAGTAGAGAAAAAGGCAGGCCAGGACCCTGCTTCCACAGAGATTACACCCTCCAGCCAGACAGACACTGCCTCCTTTTGCACGAGCACAACAGCTCAACTGTCCATGTTCACTCAGGTGTTTGTCCATTCTCCTTACAGTGACCATGGACAGCTCTCTCAGGAGCTGCTGTTAACACTCTTCCTGCAATCAGTAGCCATATTGTCTGTTTTGAACCAATTATAAGTCCTGACCTTAGTTTTGAATCATTTCCTCACCCCCTAGCATAGAGCATGGTTTTACTATAGTTTAAATTCACCATTTTCTCCATTAGTGTCCTGATTTTAACTACTTTGTTTTGGGTTCACTAGCTTGAGGTCCCATGGACACTTCAAGTGCACAAACTCAGTACAAATATGTAAATTCAGTTAAAAACAACTAGCTTTCAGCCCAATAACATACCGTGCATCCCAACCCAGTGGATCCAATACTCTTCCAAACTAATACAAATTGTTTCTCTCTCTCCCATTCTTTAGTCCAAGGGTTCACAGTAAAATCTTCGTGGATGCTGCTCCTATTGTCTTCAAATTGGCCATGACACATGAATTTATACGTCCTACTATTACTCATATTAATAGTTCTATCTTGATTATACATATGAGCTCATAAAAATCTGTTTATACTTTATATTAGATACTGTGGTTTAGTCAATATTTTTATGTACAATAATGCCTAATTAGACAAGTGCCTCTGTACTCATAAATATTGCAGAATGAATGTATGCTTAATGAAAATAAAAGTTGAAATCATTAAATTCCAGCTACAAACAGTAACTAGTTATTTGTCTTAAGGGAGAGCATATGTCCTCACACTGATAATTTATGACTCAATTCATCAATGAGACAAATATAGACATTACTCTGTAAGAATAAATATCTACAGGTAAATGCAGCTCTAGCAGGAGGAGACGAAAAAAATTGAAAAAGCTTAAAAGTTCCTCCATATCTACCTTTAATTGCACTTTAAACATTAAAATGAGTACTTAAAATACTGGGAATATAATCAAATCCTGTGTCACACTGTGCTGTCTAAGTCCTTTTACATTTATCCACTAAGATTAAGCTTTCATTGGGTGTCTCAGTAATGCTTTTGTTGTGTACAAGGGAGATTCAAACCTGTAGAGACATACCTCATAGGAAAGTGTTTTATGTGGACTAAAAGATGATGCTGCATTTAAATATTCACCTGAAAGCCACGACTTCCTACTTCAATAATCAAAATGTGAATATGGATTGAGGAATTCTTACCATTCAGAAAAATTAAAGTTTAATCATGCAAAAAAAAAAAAAAAAAATCACACATATAGACGCTGACCAGAAGGCCATCTACAGTCTTCCCCTAGTCCTCTCTGTTCAAGGAGCAGTCAAGTTATACTGAAGTCCACAGAATGTAGTTTCACAGCATCTATAATTTCAACACGGAAGAAGCAGCCTCCCCTCATATGCTTCTCTGCGATAGTCAAGCCAGGAAATGAAGAGTAAGATTCTTGAAGTCACTAAGTCAAGTAAATAGAATATTTTTTGTGACTCTGGGATTTTAAAAGTCTATGAGGCCTGTTTCTTCAACAGACTGGAAAAGAGCACAAGTGAAATATTATCTTTCTTACTTGAAAAAGCATTTGCTTTAATTCTTATATTCTATTCTTTGCAATTCTGGGAAGAGATTCTCTCTCTCTCTGAAATCTTTCTCATAAGAAGCTATTGATTCTTTACCTCTTACTCATAAGCATTATCATCCACACTGTCCATGAAAGTATAAAAGTATATTCCCAGAGATATGGCACTTTTCCCCTCAACCTTATAACATTCATCTATGACAATGTATTTTCAACTAGTGACTTAGCGCCTGGGGTTGCCAACACAAATGCAGAGAAAAGGAAGCTGTCATTCTTTTTAAATGATGGAAAGTCTCACACGTCATCCCTAAACCAGGGTGCTCTCTTCGTGGCTCTCGGTCCCTAGCACTCATCACTCATGGGCTGCTCAGCACAGAGCATTCATCAAGGCGGGCCCACGCCATTGTTAGCTGGCAGTTTAAATGGGGCCGACTTGTCACCAGAGTGACAGCCTGGGCAATTGTTTGCCCTCTGGGAACAGGTGCAGGCAGGTTCAAATGAAACACATCCAAATACTAACAGCAAGATTCTTAATCATGTCAATAAAAAGGATGAACTGGTGTCTCAGACTCAGTGGTCACAATATGCCTCTTACACTTTTGAAGATGAAATGCTGTCTGGCTTTTTAATAGAGTGTTCCAAGGAACCCGCTGTGTCATTATCATTTTTAATACATGCTACTTTGTTTGCTGGATGAAATCTCTAATTCAGATATCCCACATGCTAAAAGGAATGTTTCTGAATAACACAAGGCCAGGTTATCAAAATCAAGGGATGGAAAATAAAAGAGCTAGGAGGTAAAGGAAAGAAACAGTAATAAGCAATGAGATTTTATTTCAAAATAATGACAAAGTTTTAATGTAAATACCAAAAATGCAAAAGAGCTCTTAAAAAGGATAGCTTAATAATATCATTATTGAAACAATAAAATAAAATAGTTGGCAAATTTAATCTCTGGCTCTTAAAATTCCCATTTGCGGGCCAGATTTTATATGTTCTAGTAGCATTCACTACATATCTCTTCAAAAATATTACATATAATAATGCAGCTAACTCTATACAATCTTTATCAATAAAATTCCAAGGTGCTTTTATTCATGGTGAATAAAAGCACCTTAGTATTCTTAGTGTTAAAACAATCAAGTAATTGCATAATATTTATAAAATATCTTTTAGGAAATCACCTCTGTGAAGAATAACAAAGACAACATACTGTCCTAGCTTCCATAGTTGTAACAACTTTGTGTTATTAACTTGTTATGTAATTAATTTGAGGGGTGAAATTTAACATATGAAACAAGAAGAGATAATGAATAAGAGAATAATGAATTACTGAACGATAGAGTTTTATGAAATAAAGAGCTTAGTGAAGGCTGGCAAGCTAGGAATGTGTCTTGGGAGAGCAGGGGCCTCAGCTAGAACTGAGCTCAATGCCTGGGAGTGGATAGGGAAGTCCATCCAGGGAGGAGAAAGGTCAATTTGAGTAAAAGTAGAAAATGTCCACTTTTATCTCCTCTGTTCAAAAACAAAACAAAAAAACAGAGGCTAGAGAAGAAGATGAAGAGCTCACGTTAAGTGCCTCTAAAATGCATAGTCTTCAGGAAGCAGAATCCTTTTATTGGGGGGATTTGCTTTACTTTTAGATAAATAGATATTTTCTCATTTGGAACAATATTATATCGTTTCTCCAAAATCCAGGCTCTGAAGTTGGGTAATGTCTGTCTTGGTTCCACTGCTTTCTGGCTGTGTGAGTTACTTAATGCCACCATATCCAAGTTCATTTATAATGAGATGGAGATAAAATGGAGATAAAAAGAAACAGTACCTGCTTTTTAAGATTGTTTGAGGTAAATCAGATAATTCATATAAAATATTTAGCATAGCACAGAGTCTTAATAAACAATACCTTTTGGATGCCTTTCCAAACATAGGATTCCAATTATTTATATGAAAGCAGTATTCAATGTTAAAGCTTACCTATTCTGTCAGTTATTCAATAATTACAGGTCTAAATGATCAAAGCGTTACCTCCAAGGAAGATCCAAGTACTAGCCTATATCCCTCTCTGTTTGAACATAAAAATTTATTCTGTCTTAGAAAAAAATCCATCTGATCCTAAGAAAATAAGATGATTATGTAGCACAAAAATAATCCCAGACGACCAAATATTCAAAGAATGTACTGAATCTTCATGAAATCAACACTTGTTAATTCCCCACCATTACTGAAGAAATGAAAAATTGAGTCCCTTGTGTTTTGAACCATTATATTTACATGCAAACACATTTTCAGTTCTTTTCCAGGTTCAATTCACTCATATAATTTCTTCAAAATTTGATTCATGTGACATCACTTTTCCATAGAATTCTTTAACTTTCTCTATGTCATATAGGAATATAAACTTAAATCCAATATTCACATTAAATTGAGAAAAGACTTATATATTAGGCATGCCTGGAAACATAAAGTGTAAGTATTAAGAGAAATTATAGAAAGGGCCCAGTTTAGACTTTATAAAAAATATTTCAATGCCTGGCCATTAATCTTGAGTGGATCTTTCAACTGTAATAAAAGTGACAGCATATCCTGTTTTCAAGTTTACTGATAGCGAACATCATTCTAAATTTTCACTTTGTGCTTCACTCTTTGCTTTGACTGTCAGGAAACTCAGGATTAAATTTCTAGTTCAAGCTTAGTGATGGTCCCATCTATGGTTCCTAGTAAAATTATCTTCTCTTTTACTCTAAATAATTTCTGTATTTTATTGCCTTTATGTGTGTTCATGAAATTTTAGAATAGGTTTGCTTAAATTATTTCTTGAAGGGAGTGGAACTAAAATATTTGCTCTTGGTTACTGAATTTACTCTTATTTTATATTATCCCAATATACTCCTTCAATTCAAAATTTTGAATTTTATACAGTAAAAAATGTTGAGAGGTGGAAAGAATGGGGGAAATGGACAGCAATTTAAAAAGTCATCATAGGGGTGGCTGGGTGGTTCAGTCAGTTGGGTGTCTACTTTTGGCTTGGGTCATGATCCCAGGGTTCTGGGATCCAGCCCCGCACTGGGCTCTCTGCTCTGAGGGGAGTCTGCTTCTCCCTCTCCCTCTGCCTGCTGCTACCCCTGCTTGTGCACGCACGATCTCTCTCCCTCTCTCTGTCAAATAAATAATTAAATCTTTAAAAAAAAAGTCATCATAATGTAACCTCATTCTCTAGCCCAAAGCAAACTACAAAGACATACATATACTTAAATATGACAGGGTTACTGTTGTAACTGGTAAATGCCCTCAATGTACCAGGAAAGATCTCTGATTAAGAATTACATAACCTTGACCAAACCCTTTTACGGGACAAAGCAAGAAATTGGTTCCTTCTTTGACTGAACATTATTTTGGGGAGCTAAGGTCTTTATAAAAGTCTTAAAATGTTTGAGGTATGTCTCAGATGATAAGGGTTTCTTTCTCTACCTAAAAACCTTTCTGTATTTTCCCCATGAAAATTCAGAGTCACTTTAGGCTTAAAGACTGTGAGGGAGCCTCCTTTGCCAAAAGAGATAATCCTTCCATGAAACTAAGATGCCAGTATCCTGTGTGCAAGGGAAGTGAAGACAAAAAAGTGAACCTAGGGTAGGAATCTTCAACTTTCCCTTTAACTGAATGGGAGCTTCTGTTCATTTTTCTAAGGCTACAAAATGGTGTACACACACACGAATGCACATGCGTGTGTGTGTGTGTGTGTGTGTGTAAGAGGGGATACTTTGGGATTTTAAAAAAAAGGAGTAACTTTCTAAGTAAACAGAGGACATGTCACTAAAAGTTTTACCTGACCCCTGTTGAAAAATCCCAGAAAACTAAGGAAAGAAGGAATTAAGGAATGAACCCATAAATTAGGTATCTATGGAAGCCTGATTGATCATCATTCTCTGGTTAGGGAACCAGGCTCTAAACGTTCCCTTAAAAGAGGATCATCCCATTAAATATAAAGAAAAGAAAAGGAGTGAGCACACTTGCTGAACAGCCCATGTCACATGACCTGGGAAACAACTTGCCTTGTTTATCCTCCTCCAGCTCACTGTCACAGCATCCATCCCCTTCATCCTTCATATTGTCATCAGCATCTGCTGCCTTCTGCGATGAGGTTTCACTCTCCTTTTCAGGGTCTAAATGATCTTTTTCATCATCTGAGGGTGACTTTGACATCTCATTCATTTGATCATCAGCCTGTCCTTCTTCATTAGCTTTCTCATCTTGTTTCTCCTCATCTACTTCAAAATCTTCTTCATATTCTGAGGGAAAAAAAAAATCACCACTATAAGAAGGAAAATAGAATCTCTGATACTTAACCCATTTTACTTTAATGAGAACTTTGACTCCACTACACTCTCTTCTCTGGGCCTTTCTTTGCTTCTTTTTCACACAATTACTGAACATGGAAAACCAACAGCAAATGATCAAAGATTGCAATCAGTTACATACACAAGAGCACAAAAGAAATAAAGCTCCAAATGACGAGCCTGAAACCTAATGAAAGTTCATTTACAAATGGACATCATCATCTACAATAACCAAAATGGACAAGAGAAGAACTTGATAGAAAAACAATAAATTAGAAATAAATTAAAAATGAAGAGAACAGGATTATAATAATGAAAGTTAATTTGGAGACCCAGTGAGGTCATATTTCATATGAAGAATGTTCAAAATATTTGGATATCAAGTTAATGAATAGTGAAGTGGAAAATTCAATTAATCAAGTCCAAAGGCCCTGAGAAGTAATACTGTGAATAGCACATTCTTTGAGAACCAAATGGACATCAAGAAAAGGCATTATGAGGCATTCTATACCTAGACCAGAACCCAAATCATATGCATTATTCATCCCTACAGTCAATGAAATAATTACATTCCAAGGATAAAAAAATTCCTATAAAATAGAACATTGCTGTCACAGCCACTAATTTGCTTCATTCCCTACAGAGGTGCAACAAATCCACAGCAGAAAAAGGAAATTGTCACATCAGATAAACTCCAGCTGTCCCTTGTGGTTATAATTTTTCACCTTTCATATTTAATTGTTCCCCTTTTTCCTCCACCAAAACCTAAAAATCTTGAAATGACAACATGCCAAGGATAGAGAGCAAAAGGATTTCATGCAGAACCAATTAAGCAAATAAACAATTATCTTTAAAATAAAAATTATAGGGAAAATAAAGCTTTCCCCATTTTGTGTGTTTTAGTTATTAGATATTCCAGCTTCCTTGCCAGTGGTGGGGGCCTGTCAGGTAATTACTTAGAGCTATGCACCCTGCCCCAGTGAAAGAAACTTAATTTAGAAATGCAGGCCCTGTGCATATGAAGAAAGCTCTGTTAATGCAGAGACTGTATGAGGGAGATGTAAGAGGAAAAGTGAAATCAGAAACTTACTGTAATGAAGAAAGGCAAACAAAGAGAATTCACAAGAATGTTTTCACAAAAAAAATTTAATACGGAGAACATGAAATGCGAATTATCTGTAAACCAAATTATAAATAAGCAAGAAGATGAAAAATTTGGTTTATAGTGTATGAAAGAAACAGGAAATACTAATAAAAACAAATATTTTTATCCAAATATTTCAGGCCAAATAATAGGATAGTTCCTCACTTGGCCCAGTTAGCTGTCAGTCAATAAGCCTTTTTTGAGAAGGATTCTCCAATTTTTGTGGAGGAAATAAGATGCAAATACACAAGAGATACAGTACTCATAGTAGTTTTTATACATGGTCCTCAGTAATGTTAGTTTCATCACTACTGGGCTTGATTGCTATGGATTTTCATACAGGACTCATGATTAATTACGTGAAATAGTGTCAAATGAATGGAATGGAATTAAAAAAGGGGGGGCAGAAAGTCATTTGGAGATCATGGAAGACTTCGTAAAAGGGGGGGTTTAGGTTAGCCACAGAACACACGGGCGTGAGAAACACATGCATCTATCACTTTACAGATATTTGCTGCTGGTCACAGGATAAGCAGGGGGCCAAGTAGAACATGAGCGAACTGCTATAATCCATCAATAGTGTCACATAGTGGTGACATATGAGGGTTTTAGAGGCAGGCTGCCGTGTGCCCAAGTCCAAGTGAAAACACTTGCTAACTATGTCACTTTACACAATTTGCTCAACATCTTCAAGGTTTAGTCTCTTCACCCGTGACATGGTAGTGCCTGCCTCACAAAGCAGTGGTGACTATTAAAGCAATCAGCCCTGGGGCAGGGGTGCCTGGGGGGCTCCGTTGGAGAAGCTTCTCCAGTGTCTGCTCAGGTCATGATTTCGGGGTCCTGGGATGGAGCCCACGTCGGGCTCTCTGCTCAGTGGGGAGTCTGGTTCTGCCTCTGTCCCCTGCTTGTGCTCTCTCTCACTTGCTATCTCTCTCAAATAAATAAATAAATAAAATCTTTTAAAAAATATAATAATCATCCCTGGAACATGTTTAGTACAATGTCATGAGCAATACATGTCTAATAATTATTAGGGATTAGTAGTAATATGGGGGTGGAAGGGGTTGGTCATAGACTAAGAGAAATATACTCTAATGGAGGCACCTGATTAAAACTGGAGAAGTACAATTGTCCACAATCAGGACACAATTACAGTTATATTATTGAAGCAGAGCATAAAATTGAAGGAACATGTACTGAACCATAAGAGCAGTCCCTACATTCTGTTTTGCAGAAGCTTCTGTGTTTTCTCTCAAAGTACAAGATTCAAGGCTGCCCTGGCTTTGCTCTACCCACTACTGTCATTACACCTAAATATCATCTCTCCTTTAACCATGAGCACTCAATTAGCATGAGAGCTCAGAGCCACCTCCTTTGTGTGAGCTGCTCGTGTTCTCAATCTGAGTGAACTGGTGGCATGCTTTCTGGATTCCTTTTCATAATTGCTTCTGTTTCTCCCATCTCATCTTCCTTCTTCCAGAGAATTTAATTAGCTTGTTGTTTACCATCCCCACTAATGAGGAAGTGAGTTGACACGAGGTCGACGTCAGTCTAGCTGCAACCCTCTCTCACTGACCTCCACTCAAGTTTCTTGCTGCCCTTTACCATCAGGGGATGCTCTGCAAAGAGCTGAAGCCTCGCTGTCTCTGTTTCTTCTTCTTTTTTTTTAAAGGACAAATCCATTAACTAGCCAACACAGAGGAAAGATCTTGGGAAAAGCTACAGCATAGGCATAAAGTACACTGCTCATAACACTGGCCAGGTTGGTTTAAGAAAAAAAAATGAAGAATATAAAAGCCTCTCCTGAGCATGGCTTTAATAAACCTACATGTCTTGAAAGTTAAAACACATAAAAACACGTCCAATTTGTTCACCTCTGTGCTACTGCTATCGCCGTAGATAGTTTTAAAATTTCAACCTAAGATAATAAAGACTAGAAGAGATCACAGAGAGAGAGAAACTGGGTCAAAGTGTTAGAAGTGAAATCTTTTTTAAGATGATCGCATTCTTTCAGTAATAAACAAAGTCCAGTGCTATAATAGCTCTGTAATTCTTCTCTGGGACTTCTGAAACCCTTGGGCAGCAGCAAGATGAGAGGAGAAGGAGGAATGAGGGCTCTGCCCCTTTCCTGATGCCGGTTCTTGCACAGGTCATCCCAGCCCACAGCTAATGGTCCTTTAATCCCAGCGCTGTCTCCTTGCTGTAAGTGGGACAGGCAGGCAGCTCTCCCTTTCTGACTTTGGACATACCACCCACAACCAGGTAACATCGAGGATAGCTTGTGCAGAATAGGAGGAGAAACAGTTGGGAAAGCCTGGGTTTTGGAATTAGACAAGCCCGGGTATGGGAGTGTGGCAGAGTATGCCGGCCCAGAATATGCCACTTTGGCATCCGGTTTATTTTGAGCTGAAGGCAACTGAGAAATAGTAGATACAAGAAGAGTGCTCTACCCTCCCCCTATTTGCCTAAAAGCAGGACATAAACTTGTGAAGGTGTCTCCCCTCCCCTCTCTATCCAGGAAGGACAGAAGTTAATCAAAGGAGATAACTCCACACCCTTATCAGTCCAGAAAAAAACACCCAAGGAATCAGCATCACAAACCTCACTGAAACCAGCCTTTATCTAGCATTTGTTTCGCCATATATTTGCCTTCCCATAATTTGCTGCCCCAGAATCTCAGTGCTTTTTCCTTTGTCTTGTCACTTCTCTAAAAGTGTCTTATACTTTTTTTTTTTTAAGATTTTATTTATTTATTTGACAGAGAGAGACACAGCGAGAGAGGGAACACAAGCAGGGGGAGTGGGAGAGAGAGAAGCAGGCTTCCCGCAGAGCAGGGAGCCCGATGCGGGGCTTGATCCCAGGACCCTGGGATCATGACCTGAGCCGAAGGCAGACGCTTAACGACTGAGCCACCCAGGCGCCCCAAAAGTGTCTTATACTTTTGCTAAGATGCTACATAAGCCCAAGTTCTAACCACCCCCTTGAGTTACTCAGCACTGAATACTCCTGGGTGTATGTGCGATGCACATGCTAATAAATTTCTGTTTGTTTTTCCTGTTTTAATCTCTTTTGTCAGTCTCATTTACAAGGACCCAGTCAAAGAACCTAAATGGGTTGAGGAAAAAGTTTTCCTCTCCTCCAGTGTAAATCCTAGTTCTCCTTCTTTCTGTCTGTGTGTCTGAGCCTCAGTTTCCTATCCCATAAAATGGAGGGAGTAATAATATCTATCACAATGAATGGTAAGGATAAAATGAAATAGTGCGTGTTGAGCGCCTGGATGGCTCAGTTGGTTAAGCGTCAAACTCTTGATTTTGGTTCAGGTCATGATCTGAGGGTTGTGGGATTGAGCCCCGTGTGGGGTTCCATGCTGGGTGTGGGGCCTCTCCCTCACCTTCTGCCCTTCCTCACCACAGTCTCTCTCTCTAAAAAAAAAAAAAAAAGTACTGTGTGGAAAGCTCTGGCCCAGTGCTCAGTGCCTGGCACTTTCATTATTGGTTATTATCACTACTCTACATATGAGTGAGTGAGTGTGTGTGTGTGTGAGAGAGAAAGGAAGGTAAGAAGGAAGGGAGGATGGGAGAGAGGGAGGAAGGGGAGGAAGAAGAGAACAGGAGAGGAGAGAATAACAAGGAAGGCAGACAGATTGGCTCCAGGACCCCAAGCCTATGTCAACTGTTTTTACTTATGGAATACTCTTATTACTATATAAGCATATTGTGCCTACCTGATCCCAAGCATCAATTTCACCAAAGCAAGTACATTCAAATACTAAAAAAAAAAAAAAAAAAAAAAGGTAAAATTCTATTTGGTCAACCCGGTCTCTCTCTGCAGAAGTGAACAGGGCTTCTGGCTCACGCAGACAGAAATTCTCCTTCCCCTCCTGCCCCTGCAAGCACCTTCACCTCTCCAGAATCAGGCCTGCCCTCTGTGAGGAAGGTGACACAGGACTCCATGCAAAACAGAGGGAGAAGGTATTCAGGGATCCCTCCATGCAACAGAACTGGCGGAAGACTGTAACCGAGTAACATATAGTAGGTATTGTTGCACATTTCGATAAGGGCATTTTAAAGACTGAAGCAAAACAACAATGGCAACAACAAAAGAACTCTGTGGTATCCATTACCGTATTTAAATATATTTTCCTGGGCATCTTCCCAAACATCTTGTCCTGGTTTTCCTTTAAGTTCCATTTCTTCCACAGCTGTTCTCACTTCTACGATCCCTGTTTTTTCTTCTTGAGCTGAAAAAATGACTGAAGCGGTTTTGTTCCCCTCCATCTCACTCCTTCTCGGTATCATGTACCCTCCATCCTTCCTCAGTTTCCCCTCACCCTTCTTCAGTTCTTCTCTTTTCTCCGTACTCTTTTCTTTCTTAGGCTTTGGTGAAGTTGGATTTTTGTCAAGGCCCATTGCAATAATGCACCTATGAAAAATGTAAACATAAGGTGTTTATTAACCTTTATATATAACATAGTGGAACCTCAAAGCTTTTTAAATCACTTATTTCTTATTCCAGTAAGAAATACTATAAGAAATATTTTATTATAGTACACATAGTTAATTAAAATAAACTTATTTTCTGATTCATAACAAACTCTTGTAAATGAACACAATCAATTATTAATAATTTTACCCACGGTAATTTGAACAAGAAAACAACTTAACAACTAAGAACAGTTGTCACAAGCTGAAACTTGTGCCTTTAAAGCATGTTTTTAGCCTTATTACAGAGTCCAATAAACATATCATTCAAGTTCTTAAATGAGAATTATGTGATAAAAGAACATTCAGGTATATAAACAGGGAAGCTGAGATAAAAATAATCAGGAGAAGAAAGATGCCATTCAGTCTTAGATAATTTGTTATTCCAACAACACAACAACAAAAGACTTCTATACAAGGTTGACTCTAAATAAATATGATTGATTTTTTAAGAAACATATATAGTCAAATGTTGTTGTGCCCTTTAAATAAACACCTCGGGAGCCTGCATGCTTATTTTAATAGAACTGTCATCATTGTTTTTAGAATGGCCTTTTGAAGCCTGTACAACAATCTTTTGGTGACTTTTCCTGGCAATAAGCTTTCGTTCTTTGGAGATGGCAATAATTTGTAGAGGTCATGAAGTCATTCAAAGTCAAATCTGGTGAAACAAGCAGATGATCTGAATATATTAAGACATTAAAAAATATTTTAAAAAATATTTTAAAAAATATTTTAAAAATATTTTAAAAAATATTTAACAAAAGTAACATGAATAAATCCTTCTATAGCTTTTTTCCTATCTCTCAAGTTAATATTGAAATAAGAATTCCAATTATGATAATAATACATATACATACAATAATATGTACAATAATATTATACAATAATGTACAATAATACATTAATAAAAATATGATTATGCTAATAGTAAGATGATTGAGTGATGCATTAAGAACTATCATCACAACTTGACAGAGGAGGAGGTACAATACTGTACAATAATACATTAATAAAAATACGATTATGCTAATAGTAAGATTAGTGAGCGACACATTAAGAACTATCATCACAACTTGACAAAGGAGGAAACTGAGGCTGGCAGGCCTCAATGCCTTGCCCAAGCTCACCCAGCAGGTTAGGGATGGAGCTGGATCCTGGCTCAGGGTTGCTAGACTCCATCCCCTCACAATGAGGTACAAAGATATTGTTAGATTACGGGTGTAGCCCTCCCAGAAGGACAGCCCCATGGACAGATGTTACACTGCAGGGCTTCCCACCAGGGAAAGTGCTCACACTCTTCACCAGAAACTAACAAAACCTGGAGAAGTTCGCGCCAAGGCCTAGAGATGATCCGTGACCTGAGAAAAGTGCCTGGCAACTGTCAGCCTCCACCAGCCTCCTCCTCTAGAACTACCTGCGTCCCCTTCCCTACACAACTTAGTGGGAAACTGAATCAATAGAGCACACAGGTGAAAACAGATCCAAATGTAGTCAAGATGTATCCATCCAGGAAGAACAGAAATAATATGTAAAATTTGAAAACTGCCTCAGTGTGAATTAGATTTAATGGCAATTTCTTGAGCTAAAGATTTCACTGAATTTCAGCCATCCCCAGTCTAGAAATAGCATAGGCATCAATCCTCCCAGCTTATGAGAACTTAGTTATATCACTTATCTTTTCAATATCCCCCCATAAAATAAAGCTAAAAGGATTTGCACTCAAAGTAACTATCAGGCTGTAAAAAATGAGATAATAAGAATACACTTACCTCCCCCATATTAAGCACGATAAATGTTTCTTGCCTGTAATGATGATGTACTTAGCACACTGCTTTCCTTGGAATAAAGGTGTCATGAATCTTCACAGAATATGATTACTAGCATTGCCTTCTGTTCAAGCTCTTCTTCCCTCATCAATGGCAACACCAAATCCATCGATTTGGAGCTTCTGATCTGCTGTTACTTTTGGTTTATGTTGTGACTACGTAGAGGCTTTGATGCCTCCCTACTGCATTCACAGACTTTTTATTGCCCATCTGCTTAGGGGAATTGGATGAACAAAGTGAGCTACATCTGTGCTCTCCTCGTCACTGACTACCTATTTGACTTCTGAGTATAATTTGAGGTGTTGATTCTGATTACTAAAGCTCAACGCAGTCTGCACTCTACTTGGCTAGGCAATTCTTCCTTCTGTGCTTCACTCTAGCAACTGAAAATAACTACCTTGTCTCTTCAGTTGCCATGACTGAGGGATGGGTACAAGTGTGCAAACTCCACACTAGACGTGACCACTGCTGAGCCTTTCTTGTTTTCTGAAGACCTTAAACAGGTAATTCCTAATCATTTTTAGAACTAGAACTCCCTATTGTTGTTTTAAATAATTCCCTCCTCATAACAAAAGTTCCAGAGCCAGTACTTTTAAAATGAATGAAAATTAATTTCTTTTTTAACAAATTAGAGGTATTCATGTACACCCCCTTAAAATAATTAAAAGTATCATGGATGTGACCCCCCCCAAAAAGGTTATATAATAAGTGAATTATGTTATATTTTATAAATATTTATTTTATATTTATATTATATAAATAAATTTTTAAAAAGTTAACAGACCTAACAGGCCTTATTCTTTAATATCACAGCCATTTTATTTTTATTATTTGAAAAGGTCAAAGAAAGGAGCTAGAGGGAATCAAATGAAATCATATAAAAATTGTGCATGGAGTAATAAGTGTTAAATAGGAAAGTAGATGTCATCAATCAGATTTTAGTACTGATTATTAAACCTCCAAAGAAAGTGTTTACAACCAAACATTTACAGCTTGGATTTATACAGCAACTCTCAAAGAATGCAATGTGTTTGTGCATGGATGACTGTATATAAGCTCATTAGCTTTCCTGGGAGGCAAACAGAAATTTGTTAAATGACTTGCCCACAAATATGGAGAAAGTATATTTGAGTTGGAACAGGAAAACAGCCTCAGGTGGGTCCTAAGTACATCTGGGCACTCCTACTATATTGCTCTAGACCATTGACTGTCCCACTTGCTGGATGGCTCTTTCACACCTTTTCTCTCCCCTAAAACCTCCAATGCCTTCTTCCTTAAGTCTTAACCTCAGCTGATAAATTCTTGGATGACTGAAAATACAGAAACAATCAGCAGAGAACTTCCAGTTGATCCCAACACTTCCATCTGACACATATTAATTGGTTTACTTGCTATTTGCCTTTCCCCCATTAGAATGGGCTCCACAAGGGCAGGAACTTTGGGTGGTTCACTCCGGTTTTCTAGCTTGGCATATATCAATTTTCCATGAGTACTTGCAGAAAAAAATTAAAGAAAGCCTACAAGCAAGTGTCCTAATTTCAAACAGAACATCCAATATGAAAGCTGATAAGCAACAGTCAAAATTGACCCTTTATCATGCATTTCGTTATGCCTGAGATTAAAACTAGGGGCATGAGAATGATAACCGGGCCACACCACAATGCAAGCACGACCTGTCACGCCCAACCATATAAGACAGATGCTTGGCACATGCTTTGGGACTCCCAAACCAGTTCCTAAGAAGAATGAGAATAAAACACCCTCTCTCCTTCACTTCATAAACAGAACTTAAAGCAGTATGAGGAAAGGGAGAGAGAGAGAGAAACAGAGTTTGGAACACCACCAGCTTTTATCCCCATGATAGAATACATCTGGAAATCTAACTTAGATCTAATAATTTCAAACACAACACACCGGGTTATAATAAGCAACCATTAACTTAGACATTTTGGGCTCATTTACACTGATAGCTTTGTTAACAAACTGTGGTGAGAAATGCATCAGTAGAAGCATAAAGAGGAAAATGTAGCAAACGTGCCCTCTACCAAAGGACACTGGTTTCCATACTTGTAACAAGGAGATGATCTCTGCACGCACACAAACCCGAAGTAGCCTCGTTTGCCTCCAAGTCTGGAACCTTTCCGATGCTTATATTCACAGCAGGAGCTTAACCTGTTCACCTGCATCCCATTCAGAAAAAAGGTGAGACTGAAGGGGAAACCATGGTGCCTTTTGGAAACAAACTGAAAGGTCTCTGGAATTAAAAAAGTAAATACATCAGTGAAAGCAACTGACTTTGGACTAATATGTTCAAAATCACATTTTTCTATTAGGTAAGTACAATATTATGCTCTAGATCACCTTTCCAACTTGAGGACAATTTTTAATCATAAAAACACATGCTATTATTTTTATTTACAATAAATACTCCAAGGCATTATAAAACTCTGATTTGTAATAAAATAATAACATTATATGAGCTCTTACTATGGCCAGGCATTATGTCCGATAACCTTGGGTGTGTTATTTCTCAACAAACACATGAAGTTTAGAGAATATTATTATCACTAGTTTCTATATGAAGAAATTAAAGTTCAAGGGAACTCAGTCATTTATCCAAGATCATACAGTAAGTAGGGGAGTCAGTGTTGGGAGTCCCAATAGCTCTCTAGATTTCATCTTGCTATTTAGCTACTGATAAAGTATATGGCAAGAGGCTACTGTGAGCTCAGTAATGCTTTTAAATAAATGTGTATTTTTAGCTATGACTTGAACCAGCCTAATATATATATGGATGAGGTAGAATTATTCCATCTCAAATCCATTCTCAGTTCTGCCTGGATTTGGGTCCCCTTCTTGTTCTCCTGCCCACCCAAAAGTCCACCAATAAATTAAGAACCGCTGCTTGGAGTTAATAATTTTTAATCATCCCAAGTCTTTTTATAATGCTCTTTGGAAAGGTCTCACCCTAGAGATCCCAAGTTCTAGGTCTAAGAAAACCCTATGTTACAGAGCGACTCAGAAACCTGCTTTTCATGACAGTTCTAATGTCACTTCCTACAAAACAAGTCTCTCTGGACTCTTCCACTTGCACAAATGATGGAGTTGATCATTTCATCTCTCTGCTCTGTACACCTTCCTTGTTGTTGCTGTTATTACAATTGTTTAAAAATATGGCAATACCAGGACTTCTCAAACTTTAGTGTGTGTCAGAATACCCTGAAAGGTTTATTATAACACAGGTTGCTGGGCTTCACCCCAGAGTTTCTGATTCACTAGGACCTAAGAATTTGCATTTCTATTAAGTTGCCAGGTGATGCTTGAGCTTCTGGTCCAGGAACCTGACTTTGAGAACCCTGATGTAGATGTCTGCTGTCCTGCATGTTTGTGAAATCCATGAGAGATGGAACTGGTCTGACTCATCTTTGTTTCCCCAGGTCCCAGGACAATGGCATAGGAGGCCCCCAATAACTAACTAATAAATTATTATTTTAACCTATTTCATAGTCATCTAGAAATACTATGTTTATACCACACTCTGCCCCCTAAAAACTACCTAGATCAGTTGCAACTTGTACTAAAGAATAAAATTACTGGAAAGGTAATTCCATCATTTATACCTTAGTATTTGTGATGTAAAATTCAAACACACAAGGGAAGAGAAAATTGAAAAGTTAGCATCTGGGGAAACTAAGATACAACAGATTTAAAAATCCGCTTGTCTTAATGATATATGGACTCCTAAGTATTGACTAGAAAGCGAGTTTGACTGCTTTCTTTCCAGAAACTTGAATTGGACATTCACGTCATATGATCTATTCTGCTGCGGCATCACATCCCCTAACTACCTGAGGTCCCAGCCCAGGAAGAAGGTGCAGCTAAGGAAATGCTGAGAACGGGCTCAGGAGGTGGACTTCTCGAGGTGACTGCCCTTCCATCGTGTAGCCATGTGGCTAGAGAGCGCATCCACCTATTATTCCATTCCTTTCTCTTTTTTTTCAAACTTAACTGAACAAGAATTGACACCCTCTGCTTTTCTTCCCTTGTTATTACTTTTTTAATTTTATATTTTAAAATTTAATGACACTTTCCAACCCTGACTTAATGGTTTCTGCATGGAATAATGGAAATAATATAGACCAGAGTTTAGAAGATTTGGGTCCTTGTCCTAGTTCTTCACTTATAAGTTGAGTGTCCCTTGATGGGTCACTGGACTGTTGCACTTCAGAATTCTCATATAAAATGAGGATGGCCGTGGTGGGGGTGAAGGAGTTGGGTGGAGGGAGTGATCCAGTTTACCCACTTCACTGAGTAGCCTCACAGATTATATAATGTACAGTGTTAGAAGGCATTCTACACTATTTGTAAAACGTGGTTATTCATTGTTGACTGGCAGTGGCTCGCACCGTTTTAGGCACTAAAGAGGAACTAAAATACTGAAAAAAAGATCAAATATGGTCTCCTGACTCAAGAAGTTATATAATTGAGCAGGAGAGACAAAAACAATATGCCAGATTTCTAGAGTGAGGTCCCCAAATCCTCTCCCCTTAAAATTTTGTCTCTAAAATTGGACCAAAGACTTAAAACAAACTGAACAGCAGTTCAAAAACTACTGAACTTTTCATAAGAACAGAGGGAATCCCCACCCCCTCCCCCTCCCCCACCAGCATTTCATCAGCAGAGTTCCAACAGGAGAGGGCAGGCCATAAATAACCAGCAGCTTCCCTGTCAGTGGGGGCTGACTTTGTCTGGAGCAGAAAACAAAAAAGCCTTGGCCAGTGGCGTTACCAGTAATAAGTGGCAATCTTGGAGGCAAGCTAACATGGAAGTTCAGAGATCCTGCTAAGACTATAGTTGAAATTAGGGCAAGCACCCAGGCTGGTGGGCTAGCCAGAAACTTAACAGGGAGATACAGGCCATAAGGCAATTATAGACACATTTGATAAGCTCTCCACACATCCCCGGCTGATGGGAAGTGGCATGGATTGGAGTAGGCCCAACCTATTCATACATCCCTGGCCCACCGGAAGCTTGCACCCACGGACAAAGAAAACCTGGTGGAAAATAAAAATTAAAGCAGACCTGAAAACTGCCTGAACTTTGGATGGACTCCTGAACCCGTTACTTTGGGTTGAATATTGCCCTCTAAAAATCCATGACCACCCAGAACCTCAGAATGTGACCTTATCTGGAAATAGGGTCTCTGCAGATACAAGTAGTGAAGGATCAAGATGAAATCATCCTGGATAGTGTTTTGTCGAACAAATTCAATGACTGACATACTTATAAGAAGAGGACAGGACACACACAGAGACACACAGGGAAGAATGACACGTGAGGACAGAGGACGTAGAGCTGGGAGCCCTGGGCTACAAACCAGGGAATGCCATGGATTGCTGGGAATCACCAGAAGTTGAAAGAGACAAGGGAAGATTCTCCCCTAGAGCTATTAGATGGAGGATGGCCTGCTAATAATACCTGATTTTAGATGTCTGGCCTCCAGAGCTATGTGAGAATTAAATTTCTGTTGTTTTAAGCCACCAGTTTTGGGGATTTGTTACATTAGCCCCAGGAAAGGAATACACCCACACACAGATCCATGGTACAAGGTGGGGGCTGTACTTTATTCAAAGTCTTCTGACTTTGTACTGGGTCAAAGTCTTTGAACACAACCTCTGACAAATCACTAGAGATCAATAAACTATGAAAACACAGAGACAACCCAAGGAGGCCAGCCTAAAAAATAAAAAGAGATAAGATCTAAGCAGAGACACTACACTGGCTGTCTACCAAGGAGAGGGGGCATGGATTTCATGGATTTCAGAGAAGTTACTAAACAGACAACAACAAAAAGAGTGAGAACAATAACCTTCAAGAGGAAAAAGTCAGAATCCAGAATCCACAGTTGCTGTAATACATGATCGAAAATGTCCAGTTTTCAACAACAAAAAAATCAAAAGACGTGTATGTAAGAAGCAGAAAAGTGTGGGCCATATTCAGGGGGGAAAAAGCCATCAAATCCACTCCTAGGCATCTGCTCAAGAGAAATGACCAGATGTCTACACAAAAACTTGTATCTGTATATTCATCACAGCATGATTTATAATGGTCCCCAATTAGAAACAGCATAAATGTACATGTAGTGGATGGAATACTTCAGTGGTATAAGAAGAGGGCAACCATTGATAACGGCTGTGAATAGATGACTCTCAGAAACATCAGGCTAAGTGAAAGAAGCAAGACACAGATGCTGCCTGTTGTATGATTTCATTGATACGAAATGTCCAGAAAAGACAGATCTGTAGGGACTGGAAGCAGATCAGTGGCCGCCTGAGGCTGGCTACAGAGAGTGAGGATGCTTTGCCAATGAGCACAAGGGAACTTTCTGAAGTGACAGAGATTCTAAAACTGGTCTGTGCCAATGGGTGCACAACCCTATAAAACGCTTAAAAATCAGTGCATTGTACACTCACAATGGGTGAATTGTGGAATATAAGTTACACCTCAATAAGCGTATTTGTAAAAACTAAAAACTCAATATATATAACAAGTAAAAGAAAAATAAAAAACATTTACTCTAAGTCACAGTGTAATGAAATGCTTCGGGTTTCAGGGGAGATTCAGAGCCCCGGCCATGGAGAGAGGGATGAAACACAGCAGAAGTCGGCTGAGAAAGCCTCAGAGCCTCAATGTGAATCTTAGGAGATGGATAAAATTTGAATTTAAAATCCTATCTTGAATTTAAAATCCTTTGTCCTATTGCAGACAAAGGAATAGCGCTCCAAAAGACAAGATAACAGCATGGGGGTGGGGAACCAGTGAAGCAGCTGGTTTGTGAGGGAGTAACGAGGAATGCACAAATCGGTACAAAGGATCAGGTTATGAAAACACAGGAAAAGGGGGCAGAAAGGGAAGGGATTATAAGAGGGTCAGAAAAAAGAAAAGTTACTTTGCTCTTTGTACCCACATGAACCCAGGAGGCCAAGGTTTGCTTTGTTTGAAAGGATGAACATGGTAAATAAAAATGCCCGTGAAGAACTGTACTCTTCACAAGTAGCAGAAATACTTGGTGACTTCATAGGTGTATATAATAAACAATCAATATGTGGCTTGATGTCTAAAATCAAACTGTAAGACATCAATGAATTACTAGGGGAATAAAAGATGCACTTGCCACATTCCTAAATAATTAATTTTATTGTTATTTCTCATCCAAAAGCAAGACAAATTAACGAATGCCACATTTTTAATTAGTTTACTGCTCCAAGCAGAACATTAAACGCCTGTTTTTTTTTTTAAACAGAACTCTTCTAAAAACCTATTCACATTTCACTGAATCAAGCACAGCTTTGATTTGTAAAACGGGCAGATTCTTTTCAGCCCAGCTAAATTGCTAAGATTGCTGAACCACAAGTCAACTCTGAGCCACCCAACTTTTCAATTTTCAACAATTACTTTCCTGGCAATCAAAGGGCAAGCTGAGACAAAATTATTATGTGGACAGGATTCAATTATTTAAGTCCCCATTCCATTCTGTTATTTAATTCTGCCCAATGACATAACAAAAGTCAGTCCCAGGATCAATAGGTATGCAAAACAACACTTAGCCAAGTAACACTCTCCCTTACTCTCTGGTTTTGCACTGTTACCACGGAGTATATGTGGTCTTCCTGAAAACATTCAGCTAGCTAAGCCTTGTTCTTATTTCATTTGTATGTACCACGTTTTCCAACAGGCAAATAGACAGACAGGCACTGTCTTGAAGAAAGCGTGATCCAAGACCCAGGAAAAGTTTCATTCCGTTCATTCCAATTGTAGACTATAGCTTATTTCAGCAATTCTTCTATATTAATACTTGAAAGCTGCACTTTCAAAAATTAAGTGTATCTATCCCACTATCAGGGGTTTCCTACCTCTCATATTATGAAAATGTAGGAAACCCTTTGCCACTAAGAACAGCTAACTGAGCAAGGGTCCTGCACCTACTCAGAGGTCCAGGATCTGCTCTTGACCAGGCCCCAAGCTGTGCGTGCGACCTTAGGAAGCCATCATACCTCTGGACTTCTCTCATTTTCCTCATCTACAAAATGGCAGGAATGAACTCTCAAATGCTATGACAAAATGGCAAAGTAAATTACACTTCAGCCAGGTATATAAAATGGGGAAAAATAGTTGCTAGCATTATTTTTTATAAATAGGTTTTATAAATCTTTATAAAGTTAAAACATTCAAATGTTTACTCTTTCTTATGTTGGAAAGTTTTAAATATTTAATCCCTAAATCTGTCTAGTTTCTTTTTAAGTACTTAAAATTTTTAGAATTAACAGTCACTATTTTTGAGTGATGAGGGAAATCAGAAAAGCCAAAAGTAACAATTCTATTCTTGCCCCTAACTCCTAAGACTCCCTAAACTTGTATCAAGATTGCCCAAATATAAGTATTTCTTTTACTTAGTAAAAATGCAATTGCTTTCTAAACAGAGTTTCTTAAGCAAGGAAATAACAAATATAATCCTATAACAACTTGTCTTTTTAATTGCTATTCCACACAACTAAATATTGATGAAAACCACTTCAGTACAATATGTGAAACCCTATATTGGATATAAAAATTATCTTCTGCTAAGAAACATGGATTTATGATCAAATGAAAGCAGAAATGTACTAAAATCCATCTAGCCAAATTCCGCACCAAGTTATTTAGGTGTGATTCACCCTGAAGTTTATTGGATTTGTGATTTTATCTCAACATTTTTCTAAGGAACAAATTGCCAATCTGGTATTTTTCCCTTAGAATAATGTATGATATAATTCACTATGGCAGGCCAAATAGTTAACTTGTAATTTGGGGGACAGTTTATTCGTGCAACATTTTAATGATCATATATCTCTATCCCAAAATTAATCTGTTACAGGGTTAAATCACTCCAAATTCTTTCTTCCACAATCTGCAAGAGTAATTGCTGCTTCGGTTTCAATCATGGAGCAGTAAATCTAGATTTACTTTGAGGCAGCTGGTTTATAAGTCCCTGGATACGCATAATTTCATAGAGTGATTGAAGTCATTTTGATATGATATCAACGATAGTTTATCTATAGCATCAACTTTAAGCAACTTAAAAAAATTCAAATTTTATATGTACCTTTTTCAAGTAGTTTGCCTTTGTAGACACAAAGGTTTTCCCCACCACAATGCTGTTGATAAACTTTTATTTCATCCCGAAAGTCTGGGTGATCATGAGACAGGTGCACAGTTTTCCCCAAATAGATCATTGTAATAGCTGCATTACTATGTGGTGGTGTTTTATGAATCTTTCTTGAATCCTAGAATCAACAAAAGAAGGGGGCTTATTAATTAATTACCTTCTAATCAGAGAGAAATGATACTGTAATAGGAGGAGTAGAAAAGGCTCTTCCCTAGCAATGAAACCTTGATAAAATGTCAGTCTTCCTAGTGTACAAAAAGTCAAGCCAGTTACCAAATAAATCTCTCTAACAATTATATGCATTTTGGCTTTGTATTTTTAATATAAATGCCAGGAATCTGGACAAAGTTTGTCACTTTTTATTTTACCTGTGTGTGATATTTTACATAGTATCAGTGACACTAAGAGGAAACCACTCTTGGTTCTTTCAGCTGGTTCTCAGATAAAGATTCAAATCAAATTAATTAAATATTGGTGACATAATTTTGTTCTAATTTGATTGATTTTGTGATTTAGCAACTGTTTTTTGCAATTGAGTGCTTTATCTTTACACTTGAGCACTGACAATGTATCCTTCTCTGATCTTCTTCTATGTGAGCGGGGGATGGCACATGTTTGATTCCTTCTAGGGTCACTCTGAGGATTAGAGATGTGTGTTACATGCCTAGGACTATCCATCTTTACAGGAAGCATTCATTCAATGAAGAACCAACATTATTAATATTATTTCTCGTATCAAACAGTAAACTCAACAACAAGAGCAACAACAAAAACCCTGTTCTATGGTGTTCACACATTCATTTATAAAATAAACAATGAATTGAGGGGCGCCTGGGTGGCTCAGTTGGTTAAGCGACTGCCTTCAGCTCAGGTCATGATCCTGGAGTCCTGGGATCGAGTCCCGCATCGGGCTCCCTGCTCAGCGAGGAGCCTGCTTCTCCCTCTGACCCTCCCCCTTCTCATGTACTCTCTCTCATTCTCGCTCTCTCAAATAAATAAATAAATCTTTAAAAAAATAAAAATAAAATAAAATAAAATGAAATAAACAACAAATTGATATGCCAGAGATGAAAAGAAATGTCCTCTGCCTGGCCTGCTCATTTATATTCTCAAGTATTTTCACAAGAGCGAATGAGCAGTGTTTATCTAACCTCTAAAAGGAAGAGGAGGAAAGAAGCAGGAAAAGGAAGACGAGGAGGCAGAGAAATAGTCACGGCTGGTTGAGAGACTTCCAAGAGAGCCTAGTAAGAATACTGTCGGCTCAAGAATTATACAGAGGCCAGGCAATACTTCTAATCTACTTCACTTTTCTAAAAATCAATTTTCAAACTAAATGAAAAATGTGAAGAGACCAACTTTCAGTGAATTCAAAGCAATTATCTGCATTTGATTTCATTGAATTATGGGTGCCTTGGAAACATGCATTTTAATTTTTTTAAATAACAAAGCTGCAACAAAAATTTCCGAAGGAACTACTAAAATATTTCCATCTCCAAACCCGTCCCCTTCCACTTCAGAGGATTTTTTTTTTTTTTTTCTCATTCAATTCCATTTCTCTGAAGCAAGAACCAGAGGAAGTAAATCTGATTAAATGAAATTCTGCAAAGGACAGTCTGGAAAGTGTAAACGGGAAAGGAAGTCCAAGATTTAAAATTTAAGTAAATTGTCTTGCCTGTGGCAAACAGAGCTCCCAAATAGGGAGGTAATCAACAACAATAGTTCAGGGACGTCAGTAGCCATGAAGGTAAGTCAGCAACCTGGATAATTCTTTGCAGATTAGAAACATCTCCCTGAGTCACAGTTGAAAGCAAAGGGATGATGGCAGGCCTGGCACCAAGTTGGAAAATCATGCCATGTTTGCTCTTGCCTGGGCCGCTGTGCAGCTTGACATGCATTTGTGCAGTCCAGCACATAATCACCAGCCTACGGCAAATCCGGCTCCCAGCTCCCACTAGCACATTTAGTGATAGGATGGATTAAATAAGAGCGCCTCCTTTTTTGTTAAGCAATACTTTCCAAAGTGGCATGGATTCAGAGGTAGCCCTGTGAGCTTCTGGGAGATAAGCTCTATATAAATGCAAGGTAACAGTGAGATTAGGGTGGAGGAAAAGCCTGCCTCATATGTACAAAATGAGGAAGGAGAAGTTGAAATGTTTAAAAGTAAAATAAAGGAAATGACAGCTCTTCACCTTTTCATTTACTCTTAATCATTTTTTTTTTTTTCCCCGCTAAAGTGTGTTCCTGACAGCAACATCTCTTTTCTCTTGGGTCTAGTTACTTCGTTCTTTTTAAAAATATTCCCCAATTATTGCCACTATGTAACCTTTTCTGGATTCTAACAGGAGGCCCAAGTGACAGCTCATGATTAAATACATGCACTAGGAAATGAACAATTGTTTCTTTCAGTTGACTAAATTGCCTCTATACTTACCATCTTCCAAGGTTATAAGGACCCAGAATGATGAAACTTTAGCAAGATTTCACAGCCCTTTCTGCCGTCCTCCAGCAAGTATCAAAACCTTCCATGAGAATTCAGTTCCATTTCAGGAACTGGAGCAGGGCCTCATGCCCACGCATGACTAAGGCTTATCTTTCTTACTTTCTGCACCACTTGCTTACGACTTTCCTTCTCATTTCTTTTCAGTTATCTCAGGCAAGTACAATCTGAGCTGACAAATAAACAGTAAGCTGGTTGAGTGGTTAACTGGTCAGTTATTACATATTTGTAATATTTAGCATTCAATTAATATACTAAATTTTCACTGAGATCTTTTATCTGTGCTCAGGCCTGAGTTGGGGGGGGTGGATTTAAGAGACTATAAGGGTGTCAGAGGGCCTGCTCTTGCTGATAGCGTTGGGCAGCAATTCCTTTTCATCCACTTAGCTAAGCCCTGATGAACTCCGGGCATCATGGAGTCTTACCTAGACCCCTGCAATAAATCTCTAGTTAGTAGGGCGGCCACAGAATTTATCATCCAAACTGGGAGACATAGTGAAAGAGATATTATTAATAATTATGCTAGAAGAAAAACCCCACAAATTTGAACTGTTCCAGGAAAGCTGGGATGCATAGGCACTCTACTAGCTGATCTCCCCACTTCTAGCCTGGTATCTCCCCAAATCTCCTTCCTCCTGCATATGAGAGTGAACTATTATCACTAAATAGATCATGTGACTCTCCTGCTGAAAGTCTTCCAACAATCCCCAATATCCATGGGATAAGGCTCAACCTTCCTCAAATAACAAAAAAAAAAAAAATGTCTTATATTTTCAACTCCTCCTATCTCTCAACTACTTGCAATTTCTTTTGATACGTTTAAAGGTCCAGCAGCTGCATAATTGGAGTGGCCCAAACCCTACCCACGTGTTTTTAATCTCCAGACCCATATAACTCTATAAGTCACATGGCCTTGAAACTCTTCCCTTGTATTCCTCTCACTCTCAGTAGATAAAGATGGTATCTTACTGATCTTTATGCCCCCGGTGTCTTGTCAGTGCTGACACCTAGCCAGGGCCTAATAAACATTGATCTGACTGGACACAGACATGGAACAATTAGGGATTCCACATTCTGTCCTTTGCTGAGACAAAAGCGGCAGTAAGTGGACCCCGCCCTACATCAGAAGCTTTCTGCATTTATAGGAACTCGATAGGTACCACAACATGAAAACTGATTCATAGTGTCCTGTTGAACAACACCTTTGACAAAGATTGATTAAAAGCCTGTATAGCATAATAAATATAAAATTAAATTAAAAAAAAAAAGAAACAAGGCAGAGGATCATAGGGCAAGAGAGGGAAAAATGAAACAAAATGAAACCAGAGAGGGAGACAAACCATAAGCGACTCTGGATCATAGGAAACAAACTAAGGGTTGCTGGGGGGGGGGGGGGGGGGGGCGGGGGTGGAGGGCTGGGGTAACCAGGTGATGGACATTGGGGAGGGTATGTGTTGTAATGAGCTCTGATGGTATTATATAAGACTGATGAGTCACAGACCTGTACCCTGAAATAAATAATATATGTTAATTAATTGAATTTAAATTTTTAAAAAGGTAAAAAAAAAAACACATAAATCATGGGAATAAAGGGCACAGCATAGGGAATATAGTCAGATATTGTAATAGCATGGTATGGTGACAGACGGCAGCTAGACTCGTGGTGAGCACAGCATATTGTATAGAGAAGTTGGGTCACTATGTTGTACACCTGAAACTAATGTAATATTGTGTGTCAATTATACTCAAATAAAAAATTAATTATTTGGGAAAAAAAAAAAGCCTGTATAAGGAGCATCAGGCAATTGCCATATTGGCTCTGATTCAGGCCTCAGGGGGTAGAAAGTTCCAAAATGAGCCAGAGGAAGAGCGTGCCCGTGTTCCCTTCCTCAGGCTTCAGGAAGCCCCAGGTTATAATAGAAACTTCTCACTATACTGAACTGTTCCTCTCTTTCTCTTCTTTATCATGCTGGTTTTTCCTTGTTCTCTCCTACTCCCTCCTTTGCTTTTCCTATGCTTCCTCTTCTCACTCTCCTCTCACCCATTTTTCCTACCACTGTGTAACCCGTGTCTCATGCTTACTCCTGGTCTGTCCCCCAACGCCCCCATCCTCCTAGAGGTATCGGAGCTCCAGGTTTTGAGGATGCTGAGTTGACACAGGAGCCTTCCCTTCCTCATCTCCCTCAGTAGAATAAATTCAGTAAGTCTGCTCAGAGGTAGAAATTATCCAGCTGCATTTTGCTTGTGTTAAGAGGGACTGAAAAGCTTACGAGGTCTGCCCTTAAACTCCAACTGCTGCAGACCCCCAGAAGCATCTTTGGTTCTTTCTCTCATCTATTGTTTAATTCTGCAACACCAGCTGCTAAGATATTTTGACTGTTGAATTGACATTTAAACCATTTTTCAAGTCCTTTCTAGTAATGTAGTTACCAAACTACAATGTTAATTTTAAGCAAAAACATTGTTGAATGGAAAGGGCCTGAAATAAATCAAGCCTATATGAGATATGTTGAATTACCCTATATTAAAATCATGCTGATGCTTTCCTTTTTCATTCTCAAATCTGAGTCTACTGGTGAGGAAAACCAAGAGTAAAAAATACCAAGATAATACATTGACTAAGATGGAAATTTTTAAAAAGTATTTTTAAAATAAAGTCAAACAAAAGAAATATGCAATCTCTCTGGCAAAACTAACATTTGTTAGGCTCTATTTGTTGTTGAAGAAAAGGGGTCTATGTCTGAAAGGCATAATTTATTTCCATAATATTTACATAAATTAAATAGTATAATTAAGAGTTTAATTTTTTGCATGGATAACAAAGTAATACCTGTTTATGAACACAGTACTAATAAACACTTGATTAAATGTAAGTAAAATCAAATGCCTGCCCTCAACAAGCTTCATAATCTAGGAGTAGAAGTAACAAATAATAAAAGTAGATGAGTATTGATACTAAGCAGAACAGAGTAAGGGGCATAAGAAAAGTAAGAAGATCCTTTTGAAGAGAGGAAGAGAAGGGACCCTATTATGATGTACAGAAATCACTACAGAACATAAAGCCTCTGACAGAGGCTGGGAAAGGCGGGTTTGATAGCATCCTTCTATCTCAGGTGCTCACAAGCAATTCACAGAGAAAGAGCATCTCTGCATTGAGGAAACACCTGACTGACTGTGATTAATATCTGCAAAGATTTGAGAGAAACAGGCTCGTAGATAACTTCCATATAATTTGGGTTTGAGGATTATGAATGCAGGCTCTAAGTGTTGGTCTACTGAGTGTGTATACTTGGCCTGTCACTAACTAGTTCTGTGACCTTGGCCAGCTTATTTAACCTTACTTGCCTCAGTTTCCTCATCTTTAATATGGAAACATTATTTTATCTTTTTCTTGAGTTTATTGTGTGTATTAATGAGAGAATGTATGTAAAACACTGAGCAAAACTCCCAGCACGTGCTGAAGGTCCACTAAATAGAAGGTAGAAGCATTGTTGTTAACAGTGAATATAAGCATTTTATTATATTAAAAGCCAACAAAAGCAATTGAATAAGAATAAGTATACAGATGGTTTAAAAGTGAGTGAATATCCTGCCAAAAGTAATAATAGAAAAAAGCACAGATCAGAGGTGGGGAAGTGGTGAACCAACCAGCTGAGGGTCCAGGGAGTAGCTGGGTTTGGCTTGGATGGGAGCAGAAAGCTGGAAAGGACTCAGTATCTGAAAGTCCTTGGATGCCAGCGTCTAAGCACGTCTTTGTATTCTGATGTTTTGACATCTGGGGCCTTACTGACCCTGGGGAGACTACCCCTCCCAAGACTAACCAATTCCTAGAGATGGTAAATGACTTGCCCGGGAGAGTGCTTTTCATGGACAAACTAACCAATGGAGAGCTCACATCCACCCTCCTGCTACCTCTGCTATCTGGCTCTTAAACTCTGGGCCAGTGTTCCCCTGCCCTAAGCACCCCTGGAACAAGCAGCAGACAACTCAAGGGAAAGCCTCCACACCCCAAAACCTGCCAAAATTATTCATACTATTCAATCCTAAACCTTCTTACCCTGTCTTTCCTGTTGCTTCTCTCAGAAACCACAACAAAAGCTCTTGCCCATGTTTCCCTCCCACTTCCCCAGTCTCCTGGCCAATCCTGGTGCTGCCTTGTGTGGCCCCATGTGACACATGTGATGGATAACTTTATCTGTCAACTTAGCTGGGCCACAATGCCCAGATGTGGTCAAACATTATTCTGGATAGAACCCTAATATACATGGCATGTCCCTCCTTTTGGGAATTGTAAGTGACAAACTGTCTTCAATGGTAATCATCTCTTGATCTATAGGTCTCGACACACCTGAATAATAATAAAACCTACGTTTTAAAAGAACCAGGCAGAAGAATATACCTGCTTTCATTAGGAAAGAAGCTGGTGAAGGTCTTAAGCAGGGGAGGAGCATGTTGGGAGCTATTTTCTCAAGCTTCATTTAATTTCATTACATAGAATCTGTCAATACTGAGATGGACTTTGCTTGCTCTTGTTTCCCCTTCCTGCCTTTGACCCTCTGCACCCTGATTCTATCTGCTAACTTCCTACTCATCTTTCAAAGCCCTTTTCAAATGCCACCTTCTCTCCGAAGCACTCTTCAATCTCCTCAAAGCTAGCATTTCCTTCCTCTCAGTTCTCATCGTGCTTTATTTATACCACTATGATTGTACTCACCACAATGTGTCATGGTTAATTGCAGATATTTCTGACTCCCCGGCTAAACTGCAATCCTCCTGAGAATAAGGATTTGGCTTTACTCATCTTGGTAACCTCAGCACCTAGCCCAGTGCTTGTCATAATCAATAAAAGCTAAATCAAGCTATTTGTTGATTTAAAGGCAGAACGTAAGTCCATAGATGACTGCAACAGCCCTGTGAAGAGTTAAGTAGCAAGCCTCTGACCCGGGGCTATAGCACTGAGAACGGAAAAGGGTTATCAGACACATGAGCCCTTGTCCAGGTGCTAGAGCTCTGCAGTCTGAGATAGCAACCACTTACCCCATTTGGCTGTGGGGCATTTGAAAGGGGCTCATCGGAATGAGATGTGCCATAAATATAAAATGCTTACTGAATTTCAAAGACGTAATATGAAAAAAATTGTATGATACTCATTAAAACTCATACTGATTACATGTTGAAATGACATTATGTTGAATATACTTGATTAAACAAAGTATGTTAATAAAATTACTTTCACATGTTTCTTTTTACATTTTTTAGTGTAGTTCTTAGAAAATTAAAGTTGCATATGTGGCTTGCATTACATTTCTATTGGACATCTCTGGAAGACTTAGCAATTAACTGATGTGTGATGCAGACAGAAGGAAGCCTAGGTTTTGAGCCTAGATTTTGAGATTTTATTGGGGAAAAGGTCGTGCTTTATGAGATACAAGGCAACTGAATGGAGAAGCTGGCTTAACCATGTCAAATTTGAGGGGCAGTAGAACCTACCAATCAGGCACCAGTAATTGCACAGGGCTCATGGGAGGTCTAAGAGGGGGGGAGGGGGCCTTGACCAGATAGAGAGAAAGCCCAGACTAGTTCATGCCTGGAGAAGCTCCATTACACAAAACACGTAAAAAATAAAAACCAACTTTGTTTTGTTTTTTTAAATTAATAACCATAATGATTAAGTAGGCTCTTATTTGAAAGCCTGTATTTTCACATTTATAAACACTATTACGGGGCCATTTCCATTTTAATAGGCTGCTGTATAGAGTAGGTGACCAGCAATACAGTATGAGGACATGAAAATCTGGAAATGCGGAGGTAAACCTCAGAGCAAAATCTAACTAGTCTCGTGGATTCTGTAAAAGCAGTATAAAAGCTCTGCTGGTCTTACAGCGAAAGGAAACAAAGCAACAGGGCATAGTAGCAACTTGCTGGGCTGTAAGATCTACCACACCTTGTCATTTGGCTCCATGGATCATCTCCTAGAGACACAGAACACAGAAGGCAGGGACTGTGCTCTGCACATTCCTAGAGGAACAGGTGGTGGGTCACCAGCAAGCCATATCTCTTTGCCTTTTCCCTCCTCTTTTTATTTTCCTTCTAAGAGTATTTGGAGGATGTTTTGAGGATGGCAGTCATAAAATGAATGAATTTAATGTGTAAGTTACATGCTACATAAATACATTTAAGGGCTAAAGCTTAAACTCAAAGATATTAAAAGGCTGAATGTAAAAGGAATATATATTCTTCGCTAATATAAAGAAAATTAGCACTGTGAGACAAAGGAGATTTTAAGGCCAAAAGTAATGTGATTAAGAGGATCATTTTTTAAATCATAAAGAATCACCTCACCAGTAAGATAGAGTAATCCTAAAGCTGAGAGCATACAACCAGGTAGTCTCAACATTTACAAAGTAGAATTTGACATAATTACAAGGAGAAATGGACAGATCTATGATTACAGAGAATGAATTATCTCTAGAACTCAGGAACTGAGAAAGCAGATAAACAAGAATGCTAAGCATATAAAAACAGGAATGACATAATTAACACTTCTTATCTATTGGGCATTTGTAGAACTCTACTCCCAACAGTAAGAGACTCATTTTCTTTACAAAAACTGAACATATATTAGCCCACAAAGAAGTCTCCACAAATACCAAAGAGTCAAAATCCTACAGAGCAAGATGCTTTTGAAAAGTAACATTTAGTGAACACAAAGGAAGTTCTTAGAATTTAAAAAAGGCACCAGAAGAAAAAACTCAGAATGTGTGGAAGATAAAACTGAAGAAATCTCCAGCAAGTAGAACAAAAAGACAAAGAAATAGAAAATAGGAGAGAAAAAGATAAGGATATTAGAGCATTAGTGTAGTAGTTCTATCATTCCCCAAATAGAGAGAATAGAAGTTTGGAAATGGAAACAAAACAAAAGACCAACTCAGGCTAAAACCTCGTGACTCAGAAAGACAGACATGCTAAGGTCTCTCGAAGCCAGGATGCCGGCTGACACCAACCCGTGTTGCTCACCTCGGTGCAGAATGTTCAGGGGAAGCTGGCTCCCATGCCTATCTGTGTTTCACTTGTCATGACCACAGACTGGAGAAGTCACTTCTCTCCTCTGTGCCCAGCTACAGAAGCCCATTCCCCTGACCATATTCCTGCTGGGCATCCGATGGCCACACACTGGTCCACACTAGGACCTGAATAGATGCCCTGACCCTGGTAAGCCCCATTTTCCTAGGAAACACTCATGACTTTCCCTCTCCGACTTCTCCAGAAAAGGCTCTTAAAACTGTCAAGGAACCAGACTCAGACTCGGAGGTTCCATTTCAGCTTATTATTCCTGTAAATATTGTTCTTTCATTACAATGCTAGATTTGAGCTTATGTCTGAAGTTTTGTGTATATAAATGATAGAGCTTCAAAGAAAAACAGGACTCAGTTAACATAGAAGTCAGTAGGATGGTTGCTCTGGGAAGAAGTAAGAGATGTGATGGGGCAGGAAATGAGGGCTCAGGCTATGCAGCCGGGCTCTACTTCGTTAGGAAATAATGATGTGTACATGGCTGTTTGCTTGATTACTGTTACTTAACTTGCACATATAGATTTTTTTTAAGATTTTATTTATTTATTTGAGAGAGAAAGAGCACGAGCAGGGGGAGCAGCAGAGGGAGAAGGAGAAGCAGGCTCCCTGTGAGCAGGGAGCCCGATGCAGGGCTCGATCCCAGGGCCCTGAGATCATGACCTGAACCAAAGGCAGACGCTTACCCGACTGAGCCACCCAGGGGCCCTGCACATATAGATTTAATATGTTCTTATGGTTTAGGAGATATTTAAATCTTTTTTTAAAAAAAAGTATGACTAGGTACAGTTTATCCCAGTAATACACTTTAACATCCGAAAATCTAATGCTGCCAGCATGTGAATATGATGAGGAACTCACTGTTTCCACTACGCAGAGGCCACATTCTTCAAGAGCACGTGTTTGCTGGCTTAGTGGAGGGAGACCAACACCAGCATGCATAGTTCAGACGTAAGTTAGTAGATGGGGTAGATTTTATTATTGCTCCAAATATTCACCGCCCCACTCTGTGAGACGATGATACTTCCTACTGCATTGCCGTCACGCTTTGGCAATGGAATTCAAGTATACGTGACATGTTTCACACTGAGTGGAATCTTAGAAACATTCCGTGGTTCTGTTGTCCATGAGGGCAGCATGCCCCAGACAGGGTCTGTCCCTCCAGTCTGGGTCCCTGAATTGCAGCAGACCAACACAAGATGATAATGGGACCAAGCAATAAGCCTTGCTCTTCCCTTGTGTGGCCATCGCTGAAGCGCCAGTGGCCAAAATGAAGCTCAATCCCTTTGTGACTTCTGACCAGAGCAAGAACCGTAAACGGCATTTCAGTGCACCTTCCCACATCGTAGGAAGATCACGTCTTCCCCTCTTTCCAGAGTGCTGAGATAGAAGTACAGCATTGGATTCATGCCTGTCTGAAAAGGGGATGAAGTACAGGTTGTGTGAGGACCAAACTGGCACAGTCGTCCAGGTTGACAGGGAGAACAGGCCATCTACGCTGAAGGAGTGCCGCGAGAGAAGGCGGCCGGCACGACCGTCCACGTGGGCATTCAGCCTCACCAGGTGGTCATCACTGGACTGAAACTGGACAAAGACCACAAAAAGATCCTTGAACGGAAAGCCAAATCTCGCGGAGCAGGAAAGGAAAGAGGACAAATAGAAGAACGAGACGATTGAGGAGATGCAGGAGTAAAGTAATCTTATATACAATTTTAAATGAAAACTGTTAAAAAGAAAGAAACCTTTGTCATTGTAAGCTGAGTTGCCCAGGTGGTTTGTTAGATGAAGCTACAGTCCACTACACCTCAGAGAACTTCGCAGTAAGAGAAGAGTAGACGACTCCAAGGCTACAGCCTGTGAAGAGAGGATCCCGTCACTCTGTGCAAAGCCTGGGGATGCTGACAGACAGCGATGAATTTTACAGGGAGGAGGAAAATCCAAATCAGAGAGAATGATGGGCAGTGGAAAAAGATATAATCGAGGACACAGGGTGGAAGTGGGCCTCGGACACCAGGGATACAATGTTTTGTCCAAAACCGTAACAACGGAAGAAAACTGGGGAACATGGAATTGAAAGGAGACAATTTGAGCAAGCGCATGCAAGACAGGTCCAGTGTTTTGAGGCCCTTGATGAGGATAGCTGCTGGGTCGGAGTGAGGTGGGTTTACAAGAGCCAGCATGCAGTCCGCCTGCCGGCCAGCACTGATTCTCAACCAGTGAAACGCAGACCTCCAATCCGCTAATAACCACAGAAGTTATACCTAATTACTATTAGTTGTATATTTACACAGTAAAAGCTAAGAGATCTGCCTTCATACCAGCCTGTATCTATATAAAGTCTAACTGGCCGTAGGACTATTTGCTTCGGCATTTTGAGAAAATGAGTACAACCAGCTACAATATTTTCAAAGAACATTGAAAGAAAATATTTTCTAAATATTATACAGTAATTTTCCAAAAACCATTAAAAGGAAGCTTTGATAAGATATTTTATATGGCATATTACGCTTGGGGGTATACTTACGTTCCTGAATTTTCACAAATTAAATGTTAAAATACTTCTGACAACATGTGATTTAATGGGCAAACTGAAGGAAATAAATAATTTAGAAATGGGCACAGTACAAACTAAATTTGACCACAAGATTTAGTGGACTTTTTTAATTAATTGTGCTAAATTAGTTACTGAATGGAGCTACTCAAGTATTTGATTTCAGATTCATCCAAGCTTACAATTACATTTATGAAATTATTATATTTATTTTTACAAGGCATTTTGCATTTGATTTCACTAGATTCATTTGTATCTCACATCTAGAAATTTAATAGCGCAATGTAATCTATGCTAAATTAATAAAAGAAAACTTGATTCCATATTCACCCTGGTAAAGAGAGGATCTAAGCCATCTGGAGCAGTGGTTGGACGAAATCTTCTCCTTCTCCATGACTCCAGTCTATTTTCCCTTATGATTCTTCCACTGGGGGGAGGAGGTGCAGGAGGAATAGGCATCATGTAATTGTTAATGTTTGGAAGTTGATAGCGATTCACTCCCTGTGAATTGTCCATGGAGTTCTTGAACCTCATCACTGCCTTCTTGCCCTGTAATCACATTTCACGACGTAACAGCCAGTAAAACAGAAGTAGTCACCAATGTAACCCAAAATTAAAGACAAGACCACATGATTTACATTGCACATAAATACAACTGACATTAATAGGCGAACTCAAACACTTCATTTTTTTAATTGAAAAATGGCATTTTGTAGTATCCACAGCAAGTTAAATTTTCGTGACTTTCTAACCTTATTGAAGTATACTTTTATGACAAATACACAGTGATGGCATTTTTATAGTACTTTGGGATTTTTCCTCAATAACTCATTAAATCTATGGGGACCCAGTACAATTAAACAATTTAAAATCAAGGAGTTGGAAGTATTGTACTTTGAGGCAGGGTTGGATAGCCCACTTAACAATGGAGTATTAGTACTTTTTCCACATTGATTTCATCCATGCAGGGGTTATAATATTCCTTGATAATATAATATCACGGAACCAAATGCAGATTCTGACCCAAAGACTCTATTCAGCTTATTTTTTCCTACAAATTCAACTTGTAGGAATAAATCCTACCAAGGTAACTGCACAATATGTTGATGTAAATGTGTAAAAGGATACACACACACACACACACCAAATTCAGTTGAACCATCAAGTCCATCAATAGGAGAATATTTAACTAAATTTTTTTTGTCTTTGTAATAGATTCTCATCAGGCTTCAAAGAGAATAGTATGAATCTATTCATCCTGACATAAAAAGGTCCATGAGATGTGATCACAATTTCTTTTAAATAAATTTGTATGTGGATTTTGATAAAATCAGGGATGACTAGAAGACTTTAAACTAAGGGTTGCCTTTGGGGATTTGGATTATTGGGAGATATCATTTTCCATCTTACATATCTTTGTATTATTTGAAAAACTGTATCTCTGTATTAATCAAAAATAGAAAAGCACCAAAGGTGTAATCAATAATCATATCACATTTTTCAAATATATTTGAGTCTTTGAATTTTCATAAATTGGTCATTTTGTGCATCTGAGGTAGTTTTCCAAACTTTAAGGCATCTTTAATCACTTTATCCATTTACCCACTTTTACCAATTTATTTGGTATGGTTTTTTCAGCCAGTTTATTCTTTGAGATGCTTAAATATAGTGAAAAGTTATTGTTAAGAAAGGAGAGTCCTTCTCCAAACATTTCTCACTGCTAAGTAAGTAAAAGCAGGATAAATAAAGGCACGTATAGGCCATATTTTGATTGCAAACATTTATGTGAACAGAAAGGGATTTAAATAGATATTCACCAATGAATTTAGAATTGTTAAAATAGGTGATATTGTAGGTGCTATTTATGTTCTCATTTTTCTTTTCTCACATTTTCCAATTTTTCTGTGATGGTGTGCACTGATATTGTAATAACAAATATAAACTAAGTAAAAATAATAAGAACAATAAAATCAATGAATCCAGAACTTTGGGACTTGGAGATTTTTTAAATTATTATTTCTAAGTAGTTATCGGTCAATTGTATGCCTTACTTGGAAATGGTTTAATAAATTTTTAAAAAATTAACATGCCATTCCTTACCTTGCTTTTTTTAGTCCACAGTGTCTTAGACATCTTTCCATGCTGGTAAAAATAAGTTTACCTTTTTTTTTTTTTAAACATACTTTCATAAACTATGTTTTTAAACAACATCCTATTAAATTGTTAGGTGTCTTAAATTGTTCACTATTACGAATATTATAATACTGAGTACTCTTGAATCTCTTTCTTTTCACATATGTGTATATTCCTAAAATAAATTCCTATATATAAAAATGCTTGAGCATGTTCATTTAAAATATTGAGAGATATTCCCACATTGCCTTCACAAACAGATATGGTAATTTCTATACTTATCAATAGTGTATGAGAAACTCTCATTGTAAGGATAATCATTTTTAATTAAGTCACAATTTTTACTCAGTCGCATCTTAACCACCCTGTTTTTGACCAAATTGCTTTTGCCTAAACTGAAGACTTTCACTCCTGATACTTAGAAACTTGCTTATGTCTGTTGTCCCTTCCAACAATTCCCACATGCATAACTTTTACTTTTTAAGAAAGCAGTAGGAATTTAGAGGGTACTCACTACATACTCACCAATCATGAAGGCTACTATTCTTTAGAAATTTTTTGTCTGATTTTATATTAAATCATTAAGTGCTTATCCCTCAATCACTCATACCCCAAAACTTGAGAATAGGAAAATAAAAGGCCCTATGCAGATTTAACTAATAAATCCACCCAATGGCTCAGAGCAGAATGGGAAAATCAGCTAAAGGGGGAAAAAAAAAAATCCCTCCCTAGCCAGCAGAACTTGAATATTACTTGATTAGTAGTATTTACATATCTAATAGGAAAAAGTATCTATCAAAGTATAGGAGCTTAGATAAAATAATAAAATCACCTTGGCAAATGTGGAACGTACCCATCCAAGCACTATCTAGGGGAGAGAAAATCCCACCCATTGGACTTTAAATATTTCCAATCCTAATGGCAAAGTTACCCCTGGAAGATACAGGGATTTAGCCAAAGACCTTTGAGTTTTCTGGTACCTTTGGCAAGCCCATTCCTAAGATGAGATAGGTACATCAAGCCATTTTAACCTGATTCCATTCCCCTATATACCTCCATTCTGATTCTATGCTCACTAGGCAACCTTCTCATTGTGATCTGGCTTCTCATGGAGGTCTGTCTATAGGGGGATAATGGACTGCTTCTACAGCTTTGATTATTTGATATCTGGTGAATTAATGGCCCCTGATTATGATTTGGCTGCTGATTTTGGTTTACTATAAGGAGACAAATGAGCTTGTTCTGTGTTATTCTCGTTAACTTGAGACAATCTCTCAGGACCTGTCTGTTCCTGGACACTAGCTAAAACAGGAAATCTCTAGGCTTTCAATGTGGACACCAGATCCTAAA
Source organism: Halichoerus grypus (assembly GCF_964656455.1). Lineage (NCBI taxonomy): Eukaryota > Metazoa > Chordata > Mammalia > Carnivora > Phocidae > Halichoerus > Halichoerus grypus. Next base: position 127,041,207 of record NC_135716.1, on the reverse strand, counting down.
GTGTCAGCCTAATTGACTTATGACCCCACAAGCTTCTGCCTAGACTTAAGTACTATTCCCTAGACAAAGCTCTACCACTCTTGGTTTAATTTTTCCTGTTTCTAGGAAAGTACTATTAAATTAACTAAAATAAGGTTTGTGGAAAGTGCTTCATAAGCTGAAAAGCATATTAAATGGATACAATATTAGTTATTATTTTTAGAGTTATATTATACTTTTATTATGAAACACAATCATTTGTTTATCTGGATTAATTTCTTAGTATCAAGGTTATCTGTCAGTTCTAGATAGAAATATCTTAAATTTCAAAAAAAAGAAAAAATATCTTAATTTCATATGTCTTATTTTTCTAATAAGAAATGGAACGAAATTCATCCATTTGAACACAGTGACAATTATTCTCATGACACAGGTTCTTTCTTAAGCTGGCAAATGTTTCTTCTTCATATTAGAAATACAAACGATACCCTCCCTAATTACTGAATGTCTTAATTATTCATCCCTGTTTGAGTAACTTGTAATTTTATGTTTACCATGTTTCCCTCCAGTACTCTGTTAAAATAAAATTACCAGAGACATAACCTTGAAAAGGAAGCAAAGTCAAGTTCCTATGTGGATTAATTCACCATTTTTTAAAGAGGGACATTCTTTTTCTTCTATATCCAACCTTCTCCAGAGTCAAACTTGAAGCAATTTCATACACTGATGGTAAAGTAAGTCAGCATGCAAATGCAAGTCTATTCTTGGAAAGTTTCACTTTCTAGGTTTCATGCATTTAAAATTTAGAATCAGTCAACACTGGGTCTATTCTGGTAGAAGTCATATCTGGCTACAAGAAGTTTCTCTTTCTTTTTCATACAATCGTTCAGATTAATGAAAGATAACCTTATATTATTACAAATCTATTCCTTACTCATTTTGCTTAATAGAACAGAAATTATAGGCCTTCCAGTTAAAGATATAATTAAACAGAAGTACATAGTAAATGCTTAATAAGTGCACAATATAAATTTCACTGAGTAGATTAATTGAATTTTCCATCTTAAAACCTGTGATAATCTAATACTCTAATGAAGAATAAAAAGAGATTTCTTGAAGAAGTAACATTTACCCCAGTGGGAAATGGAGCTTCATTTTCCAGCAATGAGGTTTTCGATCTGGACCCCGAAGTTATCTTTGGAACAGTTCCTACTGCAGGATTACTGGGAAGAGGCTTTAATCGAATTGGAGGCTGCATATTTCCTGGGGCAGTGTATGGCCGAGGGGCTGTCTAGACAATTAAGGAAAAAAATTCCATTTAAATTAGTATCTTGACATGTTTCCAGAACCAATTAATAACCCAACAAATTGCTTAGAGTAATTAATGGTGCCTTTTTACTGAACAGATTAAACTTTAATTATGTCCTTCCATTATACATAGCCTTATGACCCAAAGTATTTGTTAAAACATATGGCGTGGAAGTCCTCTACATAACTAAATGCCACAATTATAGAGTATTCTAGACAAAGGAGATGTTCTCTGTTAGGGTCCTGTATTTTATTCATTTTGTAAACTTGCTGACAATGCCTAATTTATTCAGTGCATAAAATGGCTTTGCGCAATCAAATGTTACCTTGAATAATGTTCCTATTTTAGAGATCTAAAGGAATATGATTGGAATGGACTCGTTTCCGTTTAAATGTTTTCAACATAAACTACTGTAAGTCCTTTACATCTCCAGAATGGTGCTGAAGTAAAAGCAGACGATACGATTCAAAAAGAGGAAAGGCGATGCTTAACTATAATATATTACCATTCATTCAACTTCTCCCTTGAAATACCAGGAAAGTAAAAATGAAAAACAGTAACTGGCAATTAGAAAACCCTGTGTGAAAATGAAGATGTTTTCCAGGCTGGATATTTTCCATTTGCTCCTCTTCTCTGCCTTCTCTGCCCTGCTCTGCCATCTGGGAGTCATTTCTTTATGGACTACACCTACCATCTCCGGATTCCAGTTGGACTTGGCCAATGAAAGGCACTGGCAGGAGATCAGAAGACAAGAGGCAAGGGTCTTAATTCTCCTGAACCCTTCCCACCAAGGTTGTGATGGGCCAGGTGGGTCCCTCTACCCGAGTCCACAGCTCCTGTCAGGCAGTCCTCTCCTAGCTTGTAAGGACTGCCTGCTGGTGCTAGTACCCAGTCCTTCCCTCTCTCTCTCTGGCCTAGGTGCTGTGCTTCCCAGGTGCTGACCCCAGCATGCTTAATCCCCAGTTGGTTTTCCTTAACCCCGCCGGCTTCTTTGTAAATAGTTTCTTTATTAAACTCTTCCTAATTACCCTATTTGTATGAGCCATCTGTTTCCTGCTGAGACCCTGACTGGTGCATTTTCCAATCAAGAATGTACTGCAGAGAATACCAAAAGTACCAGTACGGAGCATTAGAAATGCTGTTTGTGGCACTGACAGAACACTGTAAGTTTAGTATAAAGATCAGCAATGATTCAAAAAAAAAAAACAAAACAAAACAAAAACCAAGGCTTTTGGCCCTGTTGTTCTATTACAAGAAAAAGTTGGAAACCTGTTAAGAATAATACATATATATTTGGGTAAGAGGGTTAGAAGTCTGGCATGTAAATGACTCATGAATAAGGCTTAATGCACTGACTCAAGCACAGTGAACAACAAATATTCAACTCTGGAAAAGTGTTGTGTAAATCCATAAAAAAACGATGATAGGGCAGCTCCTACCACCAAAAACTGGTCTGAGTGCCATCTTGACAAGCATGTCATATGTTGCCAAATGTCTGATTTTGTTAAGTCAACATTCATTGGATTCCAACTATAGGCAGTATGAGAGAATTGAAAAGTAATTTTTAACATCTAATGGCAACACATGACAGTTAATGCCAAATAAACTATGCAGATATTGCCAAACAGACAATAACAAAAATAACAGAATATCTAAGACCTAACAGAACTTAGAACTAAATGTTATTTGGAAAAAACCAATGAGACCAGGAAAAATTCAAGTTTTCACAGAAGCATTTTATCCAAATGTATAAGCAAGAGAAGAAAATGGATGAGCAGAGAAGAAGAATGATAAATTTGAACATCCATAGGTAGAAAGCCAGTTGTTAGACAGACATGGGGAGGGTAGCGAAAATAATATTCCCCAATATCTGTTTTTCTTTCTTCACTAGTAATAGAATTTTTATCAGGGAACATGGTTATCATAAATAAAGGCTATATTTCCCAGCATCTCTTGCAATTCTGTACAGATATATGCCTCAGTTTCTTTCAGTCAATAAGATGTGAGCAGAAGTGATATATGAAACCTTCAGATCATACCTTTAGAAGAAGTGTGCTGTCACTTTCCCTTTACCCCCTTCCCTGTAGCTGAAATATCCACATGGTGATCTGCAATCTTGGCTTATGTAAATGAAGACAACACACTAAGTTTGGCAGATTAATGACAAATTAGGAGTCTGAGCTTTTGAAGACTTCATAGAGTAGAGATGAGCACACCAGCTGAGATTCACATAAGTGTGTTGGGGTGGGGAGGGCATCCTTATGTTTAAGTCATTGTTATTTTGGGTCTCTGCACACAAACCTATTTATTTCATGACCAATACAGAAAGCCAAGTGGATTGACTAAGGCAACATCTGATTTAAAGAAACAGGACATGAGACTACATGAGCCAAAAGGCAAAATGTCTTTAAACCCACAAAGATAAATCAAACTAAAGGTTTCTGAACAAGGGAATCAGTTCACCCAAAAGAATTCTTTTGAACTCTGTAAAACAAATATGCCTAAGACTCTCTCCTGTCAAGTAATTCCACTGAACACAAACACATTGAAAATCTAACGTAGGAATTCAAGAAAGCAGGTTACTATAAACTAGAACATGATCTATTGGCTTCTGTGCTCTAAATTCTATTTTCCACATTTGCATACAGATATCGTTCAGTTAGATGAATATGGCAGTCAAATGTTTAACTGATTACATTTATATCTAAAAACAAATTTGCATCATTCAACTAACAGCTGTGAGCTACAAACTGTTGTAGTTCACATCAGAAGCCACCTTAAATTTGCTATATTTTAAACTGTTTGTAATATATATTCTTGGAATAAATATGGCACTCTAGCTTAACATTTTCAAAACTGTACCGGAATGTGAATTGAAATTGACTACCTGGTGATTACCCAGCTTAGCTGAGCATTTCTAATTCTTACTAGACGATCTCTGGGGGTGAATTTTCCAAGCTTGTGCAGAATGAGTTGAATGGCTTTCCACAGTTTTAATGGGAATGATGCAGCTAAAAGCCCGTATGTTACTCTGAAGGTTTAGGTTCAATTAGTGACCAAGTGCAATAACTATTCACTGGATGCTTTCTTTCTTTATTCAAGAAAGTTAAAAGAAAAATTGATGGCAATATCCCAAGAGGATTATTATCTTCCCATCTCCATGGCACTTGGAGGTCAGGAGTCAAATTTAGAGGATATGTATCCAGGTCAGGAGAACAAAAAGGAAGATCTGAATTTCTGTAAAATGGGAACTACACTTCCAAGATCACAATAGGTATCCCTTACAGTCCGGAAGCACCACAGGGGGTGACCAAGTGGAGAATTGCGGCTTACCAGATAGAACGGTTTCTGAGGTGCTGGTGTCAGTGTTTCCTGTAATTTTTAAATTACTTTCTCACTCCTGCCACATTAAGAGCTCCTGGATGTATCATAAACTACTTATTGAGGGTGTTCAGCTGGAAAATTGAAAAGAAAGCCTTTCAAGGGTTTCTCCTCTTTGAAACAGGTGGGAAGATAGAAAACAGCACTTGATTGTTTCTTTTGTTTCAACCAGGTTAAGCTTTTGAGAGCCTAGTGAATTTGCCATCCAAAAAAAGAATTATTTGTGTACGTACACATTTAAATGAAGCTGGGAAATATAGTAACAACAAAGGGAAAACGGTCGCTTTTCATAACTTGAGCTGTTCATCGGGAAATGTCAAAACATATTTACCTTTGAAAAATGTCAAAGCTTAACACTATACGAGATGAACCTACTTCAACAATCTGTGAAAGCTTTGCAATTTCTCTATAAATATTGTGCAATCCAAAAAAAAATGTTCATGCTAACAAGGAAATATATTAGGCCACACAAAGCAAGAATAAAGATGTGATCAAGCAATTCATTTACAACTTAAACCATCAACCTCCTGCAAATATTCTGCAAATCTTTTCCTGTACCTATATTGTTTCAAGCTACCTCACCTTCCTTCAAGTTAATCCCATCTCTATATTATAAATGAATCAAACTGGAATGAAATGTCGGTTTATGCAATTTCTTTAAATAGAATCTCTGCACATTTAACTATGTTTATGTTAGAGTATGTGCCCGTGCTTTTGATAAAAGAAACACAAATATAAGTATCTGGCCCAACATGCTATACAGTATGATTGAGTTTGTGTGCATAAATAAGTTTGACAGATAAGGTGAGAGTGGAGGGAACAGCAAGGACAAAATCTAGAGGTCAGAAAACATAGGACATATGTGCAATGACTAGTGGTTCAATCTTGCTGCATTGTAGAGTGCTAAAGGGTAATCATGAGGGAAAATATTGGGTTGGCTAAATTGAGGTCAGATGGCTTAGGGTCTTAAATGTTAGGTGAGAGAGTCTAGGTTTTTCTAAAAATGTCACAGAGCCACTGAAGGCATTTGGGTATGTAAGTAACAAGTAATCTGCACTTTAAAGAAACTACTCTAGCAGTAACAAGCAAAATGGATTTGACAGGGGCGATACTGACTGAAAGTGGGACGTTGAACAGATACAAGACCACATTGGCATTCAGTAGGATTCACAGGATTATACAGAGAAGCACTCAGAGAGAATTCCTTCTGAGAGTAATCAGAAATTATATAATATTTAGTCAGAATGGTACATGACGGAGTGTTTAATATGACTCACCAGTGTTACTGGACTGGAATGTCCTTCATCAATCAGGACACTATGGCCACGGTTAGTCTTTGGGCCAACTGGGGGGTGGGGAGACAGGATTGGCATGTTATTTTCTATAGACCATCTTGTGGGTTCTCCCTAGAATAAGAAAGTGAACAAATTGATGCATAATTAGCAATCGAGGTTAGGTTATTGCCTGACAGGTTAAGAGATACTATATTACTAAAGAAGTCCTTTCTCATTACTTTCAAAAGTGTTCCTTCTGAGGTCTATCATGACAGTCAGAAAACGTTTCCACAGCTGTAGTGGGGCATTGGGTGTGGTAATGAGAGGCAGGAATTTCAGTCTGCTATGTTGGAAGAAATAGCTGTACGCAAATAAATAGCTACGGAAACAGTGTATCCTGAGTTTTAGCAATAATATTTATGAATCTGCTTAAGCAGATCACTATAAGAAGTACAATATTCCACACAGTTCTGATCAGTAAAGACTACCAGAAACTATTACTTTTCTACCTTAAAAAAATAATGAAATCATGCCCCAAGCAAAAGGGTTGCATATTATATAAAAGGAACCTAAATCATAGGTCTTTTAACCAAATGCAGTTATAAAGTGAAAATTGTTACGAATGAAAATCATATAGGGAGGAACTGGAGTGTCTATCAGGAATTTCTGCCAATGTTGTAACATGTTCATGTGCTCAGTCAGCCTATCTGGCAATCTGGGTGAAAACAAATCCCACACGGCTTTAGGCAATGTTCGTTGCTATTTCCAGGGACCATTTTTCTCCATCAACATTTCAGCACTAGATTATAGAATCTATAACTCAGTCCTTGATGTAGGACAATACTGGCAAAGTTGAATTAACCACAAATCTCTACACACCAACATTTCTGATCTTGAAAAACTGACCTATCTGCTGTTATTTAACAACACTTTTGTAACAAGATTATCTTTTGACCATGATGAAATAGACAGATTTGAGTCTATCAGGCAACAGGGAAAAATCACCGCCTTATGTGGCAACTTATTCTCCAGAAGCTTTACAAATATTCCTCAGTTTGTGAAATGTGTCTTGGGCCCCATGAGACAGAAAATGAAGAATCACCTGTACATTTGAATGGCTCGAGAAACTGAATAAAACTGCCAACCTAAACTGAAATCTTTCAGACATACTTAATTGAGTCTCTCATCTCCTGATTCAAATGTATATGTTTCATAAGTTCACTTCAAAGAAGGGATATCAAATATAAAAATAAAAATAAAAACAAATAAGGAATTTTTAAATGCCTTGTACAGAATGTCTAAATCTTATGCTTTTGTTTGCCAAGGTAGATCTTTCCTACCATCTATTTTCAAGGGTCACATTTGCATGAAAATGTGCCATTGGGTAATTCTTAGAATGCCATTTTCCATCACATTGGCAACATCACCACCTATTTTCAGCTTTTTAAGACACAAAACAAAAATCCTTGGGCCTCTGTCACATATCAATCAAGAAAAGACAAAAGCAAAATTTCAAACTTGAAAAGAGTGTTTTCCACGTTTCCTTTGAAAGCTTTGTACCTTATAAAAGTATGGGAGAATCTCCTATTTTGCCATGATCTTCTGAAATAACGGGGGCCAAGATACAGTCTTGGTAAAACCATCACCTGACTTCAGCTATGAGTTACTCAAGAGTAAAGCCTCAAAAAGCTTCAATAATAGTGCCATTGACTTTTAAAATCATAAAATAATATTATGAAGTAAAGAGAATTATGTAGCTCCTTACCTTAAATCTCTGAATTCGCTCCTTCCTAGCTAACGTCTCCAGTTTTTTTTTTATTTCAAGTTGATGATACCGCTAAGCATACGGGAAAGAAGGGAGGAGAGGATCATGTCAATTATAGCAAAGATTTTTTTAGAGGAAAATAATCCCACCAGCTAACTGTAATCCCACTTACTCCCCCCTTGTCACTGAGATGGAGAAGAATCACCTGCATAAGTGTGCAAGTGGGAATATGAATTGGTACAACTCTTTGGAAAGCCAATTCTTAACATAAAACAGTGAAAAGTGTCCCTACCCTTTAATTGATAAATTTCACTTCCTAACCTAGCAGGAAATCGGAATTAAAAGAAAACATCTGTGTTATACACAAAGATGCTATCTGAAAGGAATTTTTTCTTCAAAGCAAAAATTCAGAAGCAATATAAACCTTATAGAGAATGGTTAACTTTAGGGCACATCCATATAATGGAATAGAATATAATCATTAAAATAAGATTCATAAAGATTTTGTTTAAAAAAATGAAAAATGCATGTCATGCAGGAAAAATGTAAAATACAGAATTGCACAGAAATACAGTTTAATTGATCAAGCTCATACCGTGTGGCTGCCCCTGTGCCAGGAAGGGGCATCATGTCCGTCATCTCTTCTTGAACAATGCTAATTGCTAAGCAGTCTCATTCTACCAGTGCAGAAACTGAGGCAGAGGACCACGAATTTGCCCCAGGTCACACATCTAGTCAGTGGTGGAACTGTCATCTGAAGCTCAGTCTACTGGACACTAACTTCCTGTTTGTTTGCTCTTTATCTGTTTACTTATTTTTCACAAGACCCTGTCCCTTTCACAACATAGCATGTTTTTATTAATGCATAAATATGAATAGAGACTAAAAGGAAATGTGAGTATGTCAACAGCGGTCCTCTCTGAGAGGAAGGATTCTATGCGGTTATTTTCCTTTTTATATTTTCTTGTGTTTTCCTAATTTTCTGTAATATTTTAATTACATAACTTAAATTTACATGAGGTTTATTCATGTAAAAGTAAGCTGCTAACGATTCTATCTGAAATCATTCAGACACATTTGAGGGCATTTGAAAAGTGTTTTTTTTCTGTGTTCTTGATCCCCTCGTGCAGCCTGTGGGGTCCTGCGGACTCGATCTTTCCCTAGCGAGTATCGTCAGCCCTCTTCAGACACTTCCCTTTCTTCTCTCCCTCTTCCTTCTTCTCTCACCCAGCGATCACCAAACCTCATTACACTCACTACCAGCCATTTTCCATTTATTTCCAAATCTGCAGCCCTCTCTCGCACGGCCCCTCGTCTTCACTAAGGCCACCAACGTCTTTGTCCCTGGGTCAAACCGAATTCCTTCTTTTCCCCAGCACTTCTCGGTTTCACCATTCGGCAGCTTGTGAGAGCCTGCCGGCTTCCTGGACACCCCTCGGGGGGCCTGGTTTTCCATCGCGCGAGGGCTCTTCCTCACCCCGCTGCAGTCCCTGAGCTCCTAGCACCCCCCGCCCCCGCCCCCGCCCGCAGTCCCTGAGCTCCAGCAAGTGCGCGCGCCACCTGCCGCTCTAGCGCCCCCAGAGGTGCTCTGGCTCCTTCTCCCCAGCCCTCCTCATTCAGGCAGTGTCAATCTCTCTCCCGGTTCACATCTCATCTCATCTGGGAGAGCGGCCTCTCCCCAGCGTCTCCACGACTGCTGTTAGCCCTCACCTTTCGGCAACAGCTTCCTAATTGACCTCCCACCTCCAATCTTTTCCAGCTCATTAATCCATCTCCACATTTTTAGCAACATCATCTTTCTAACACGGCTCTGCTCATTTATTTCACGCCCCTGCTGAAAAAAACATCTTATCGCCTCATCACCTACACTCCAAACCTCGCTGGGGCTTGAAGGCCCTCCACAAACCCGGCCCCAGCTTACTGAAGAGTGTCACTTCCTGCTGCTCTTTCAACCAACCCACTGTGTGGTCTGGCCTCAGTGAGCTTTCCTGCCCATCCACGATGTCCTTTCTTCTCTAACCTCGCGCCTGCTATCCTCAGTCTCCGATGCCTTTCTCACGCTTTCATGTGACGCCTCATTTAGCCTTTGAGGTCCAGTTCAAGTAGCAAGACCTCAGTTCACCCTCCTCTGACTCTCACAGAGGCGTCATCGTCCCCCTCTTCTGTGAGCCCAGTGTTTTTCCTCTCTCTAGCTTGTGATCACTTTCTACAGTAGTTTTTGTTTTTTGCTTTTTTTGGCTTTGGGTTTTTATTTTTATATCTCACAGCTACATCACATAGCGTCATACTGGTACACGGTAAGCCTACAATTAATGATTGATGTTTCTTGTATGCACAAATACATGAATATTAATATAACAACATTAGTAAACAGCATCGGCATAAACTAAATGTGAGACAAATGTGACAATTTAGAGACAGCTATTCCATTTGTTAATTATATTAATATATTACATATCATAATTATATATATATTACATTTTATAAAATTATATTATATATTACATATTAACACTTATTTAAGGTATCTATTGCAAACTTTAAGAATGTATGAAGACTCTTAAATAATAACATATTTAACAGTTATGATGTGTCAATTACATGAAAGTTTGGAAAACTAAACTTCAAAGATCAAAGCTAATACCTAACTTGGTGCCTATTGGTTAAATTTGAAACTAGGTATAGATTAATTTACTGTACTATTCTTTTAACACTAGTTGCAGAATTCCAACTAATACTTTTATAAGCAAGAGAATTTGGGGACCATAAACAATGATTCCATATAATTCATGCACATGATATAAAGCATAAAATGAATTCCTAAATTAACAGATCATATCTTATTTGAACGCAGCACTTGCTCAGTATAATGGTAGCATAATAATAAATATTTTCAGTGGCACTCCGCTTAGTATTGGTTTACTCGTGATTCTACAGTTGTTCATAAATGTTTACTGCACTTACAGGTCAATGATTTTACCAGCCAAGTTCTCTGATTTACTGCTGTATGGCCAAGCCAGGAAGTGACATGCTTTTTCAAGGAGATTAAAATGGTGTTGATGCTTGAAACTATAGGTTCCATGGAGCAAGGATAAAATAATTTATCAAGTTAGCTAGATATCCTACTAAAAATGCCATGTCAGACTTGAAAAAAAAGTTGTTGATGCTTTAGTTTATGAATCTATGCTGACCAATGTGGCCTAAAGTAGGAGGGACAGCAGATGTTTCAATGCCTCTTCTCTGAAATTTAGCATACGGCTCAGCTTCAGAACCTTAAAAGAATAACAAATCTGAAATAATTCATGGCAGTGGAATTACTGATATTTAAACAGATGTCACTTTTTTTTTTAGCAAATGGAAATTGAGGTACAGATGGTGAGGGCTGGTATGTTTTAGAGTAGCCATTATGGATTAAAAATCTACATTTGTTAAATACCACAAAATATATAATGATGTCCATATTTTTCCGTAACTGAAATGGAGAAAAGCTTACTTCAGTCTCTTGGCTCCTTGTTACCTAGAGAGATGTAGAGTATTTCTCAGGGTACCTTGTTCCATTCATTTTTCATGAAATACAGGAGGAATTCCTCCGCTTCTGGGTATGGGAGTATTAATTGTCATATTAGAAAATATCTGTTATAAAGAAAATGTAAATACTTTACCTCCATATCAAGAACCTTATGGAAAATAGCCTGAGCTAGGCAATCCCGGATATATTTTTGGTGATCCCTCTTCATGATATTTAGCTTGTATTCTTTTTCAGAAAGTATTCTTCCACTTCTTGTGATCTGTCATGAATAAATAAAACATACATGGAAATACAAAGCAGAAAATGTATTGTTCGTTATCAAAAAGGGAGAGAGAGAGTGACAGAGAGACACAGAGAGAGTAGCGCTATCTTCTAAGCATGAGAGAGTCCACTACTATGGCTGATAAATGTTCACTTTTAATGAATATTTCGTAAGGAAAAAAAATCAGTCCCATATACCCATCATTGAGAAAATACACACAGGTGGTGCACTTGATGTTTAAAACAAGGTTTTCATTAGAGTCACAATGTCTCCTTGATGGAACCCAGGTGTTCCTTTCATTTCTTTTTTTTTTTTTTTAACACATTTGGGAAGAGGAGGTAGGGTGTTACCTTGAAACAATGAATAGGAGCAGTGATCACAAGACTGATGATCTTACAGGAAATAACTCTGAGGGGCAAAACATGTAAGCTACAGAGGTGCTCATCAGTTTGTCTTAAAAGTAATTGGTTTCATTAATTTACTTCACACTGCTTTTTCTCCTTCCACTCTCCAACCCAGAATGTAATTTAATTTGTCCTGATTCAGATTTTTTTTAGATTATGCAGTGCTGCAGATATAAAATATTCCAGACTGATTTCAATTGGTATCACTGAAAATGCCAGGAGTGATAGTTTCTGTTTTTTATTTACTTTACTTTCTGTTTTTTCTTTTCTCTTACTCCTTCCTAAGGCATATTTGTTGTATTTTTCTGTATTTTCTGTAAACAGAGGGTGCTATCCTTCTTGGATTGTTCATCTTCTTCCTTTCCACTTAATTATGCCCTGCTCCTTCAGGTCTGATCCAAGCCCACATATTTCTTGATTTTGATAACTAATTTTATAACACTGTTGTGGCAATGTATTGGAGCTCAGAGACCAAGGAGAGTTGTGTTACAAGTGACTGGATACTGATGATCTTTTTATATATATATCTTTTTTTTCCCCCAACGGAAGAAAGGGGTATGCTTCTAGAAAGTGTTTCCAATCACAAATAACTCAGTTACAGTCTTTGAAATGTGTTGTCCATGGGATATCATGCCATTTGTTTCCAACAGAGAAAAAATGTTGAGAACATCCTGTACTGTGGCCCCCTCCCCAGTTAGCAGGTGTCATTGTCCTTTCCCCTCTGGGAGATCTGATCTCCCCATCTAGACTGGAAGCTCCTACAGGGCAGGAGTTCTTAAACTTGAGCCTGCACCAGAATCAGAAAACAAGTTGAAAAAAAAACAGATTGGTGGGCCACGCCCCACAGCTTCTGACTCAATAGGTCTGGGGTGAGGCTCTAAAATTTGCATTTTCTAACAAGTTCCCAAATGATGCTGAACACTGCTGAGTCAGGAACTGTATTTGAACCACCGTTCTAGAGAAATCTTCCTTATTTGAGTTGTCATGCACATAACCAATGTCCAATAAATGCTTGTTAATGATGTTGATGAGTAAATACAAAGTCCTTCCCATTTATACATAAAGCTCGCAAGACTGTTATCCAAAGAAGTAATGTTAATAGTCACCACAATAATTGCAACAAGCATTTATTACACATCTCTTATTGCCACAACAATCCTGAGGGCTGGGTATCATTGTCTTCATTTTACAACTAAGGAACTGGAGCTGAGAAAGTGAAGTACATGAATTGCTCAAGAGTCTACGACTTGTAAATGGTAGACCCAGGTTTCAGCCAGGTCTGTCTGATAACAAAGCACCAGGAGACAAAAAGCAAGCTCTCTTGAGATCTACCCAACCAGAGTGCCAAGCACATAAACAACAATTTAGAAACGCAATGCATAATCCTTTCAACACCATGGCAACAATAGTTAAGGAAATCCACTGTGTTTTAAGAAGGTAAACAGCTAAAATCGTTACTTACACTTTCTGTAACCACGCCCATTTCTTTCAATGGACAACTGTAGTATTTTTAAAAGGTTTTCACATTAAATACATTTAGAGAAATGGAAATCCTGTGGAAATGATAGTTTTAGAGCTAAGGAAAGACACTCATGTTACCAATAAACAATCTGGGAAATGAAACAGGTTTTTAAAATTCAAGGGGAAATTTTGAACTGTTCATGTCTTGCACACCATATTCTGTGATTATTAAAAATAGTATTTTTTCCTGAAGACAGTAAAGTCTTCTCTATGCTTAATCCCTAACAGCTCCTTGTTCATACGATGTGTTCAATAAATATGTGTTGAATAAATGAATGAATAAACAAACAAGTAAAATATGCTATTGGAAGCTCTAGGGTTTTTTCTCAATAATTTATAAGTAGCCTTAGTGGTCATTGTGACCTCTCTTCCTATCTTTTGAAACACAGCTTCAAAAAGATAAATCAGAGCTCTGGAAAAGAAGTAATTTTTCTAAAATGAGGGTGAGGGGGGTGATGTCCCTGATTAGCTCAAAGAGAAAACCAGAAAAGGGAGCGAGAACTACTGGATTTAACGAAACAAGAGGGCAGGTAGGAAGGAAACCAAATCTTACCAGCCCTGATCTTAAGAGATGCCGCCTTATCCTTGTGTTGTTAAAATATCCAGTCAGGTGTTTGTCGGTAAGACTATTATATGCTGCAAGCAATCTGGAAGAGAAAAATGAAACCATTTACGTTTTTATGAAGTGCTGCCTGATAGCCAAGGTGATTCTTGACTCTCTCATCCCCAAACTGTGCATAATCATTCACTCCTCCAGATCAACAAACAGGTATTGAGCACTTACTGTTTTCCGGGTTTTATGATAAGAACTGGGAGACAGTCCTGACATTGTTTATTTTGCAGACAAGTATGGAAATCAGACATGAACAATTAAATTGGGTGTGAAAAATCCAACAATAGAAATAGCAAAACTCCTGGGGACACAGAGAAGGAGACTACCAACTCCGGCTGTCAGGAAAGTCTTCTCAGAGGAAGCCTGATGGGAAATTTGGACTCTTCAGCCTCCTGTTTCATGCTAAATTCCAGCAGCAAACTTACACGCACTTCCTCAACATATTCTTTCATGTCTTCAGAACACAACACACGGTCCCTCTACTGCCAAGGCCTCTCTCTGACCCTTAGCTAGTGGATACGACCTGTGATCCACAATCATCTCTTCTCCCAGCAAACTTTCCCCAGTGCAAACTGGACGCTCTGTGTTACCTTCCACTCCCCCACCCTAAAACCTTGAGTTACATTACATGTCACATAAGATTGGAAGGCCAGGATCTTGTGTTATTCTTAGTATCCCTATGGAATTATTTATTGTGTACCCAAATAATGATGTGTTCTATAGGGGAAAACACAATTTTGTTTGGGACTCATTCTTGCTGGTATAAACTTCTAAGTTTAAGCTCAGCAGCTTAGAAGTCTTAACTTCCATATATATATCTCCACACAATTCATGAATTCCACATCCAGAACTCCCCACCCTCCCCCCCAAAATTCATAGATTACTGTTGATTTTTAGGGTCTTTTATTTTAAGAGTTAAAAGAAAACAAATCGGTTCCTTGAGTACACCTTATACCTTGGTAGGTGGTCAATCTGAGTCTATAAATCAAAATTTGAAGCTATTTTTTTCTAAATTTTAACTTACCCTCCACTGCTTATTATTACCTTACAAATGCATATGCACATTTACATGTATGTATACAGGTAGGCACGTATGTTCATCCATATACATAAATGTGAGTGTAGGTACATACATATGTATATATAGAGAGAGAGATGAAGACAGAGACAGGTAGAGAGAAAGAGGCAAAGAGGGAGAATTCACAAGCCTAAACACAGCCCTAAAATAAGGCTATCTTAAAAAAAATGTATACCCTATTACCTGCAACAAAGATTTACAATCTGTACATATTACGAGCAGTTGATCCTTAACTTATTTGGAGGCCAGAGCAGGGACTCATATGATAGAGTCAAGTAAATGTCATTAGTGACAATTTTATTTAGCTGCCTTAATTACATGGAGATGGTATCGGTGACCTTTTCCTGTCTCTTTTCTCCTTAACACCCATCTAGGAAAGTTATATGCTGTCAAATGGTAAGGAAAGTTTAATTTTGTCCACAGAAGACACTGAAAGCAGTTACAAAGCCCAGAAGCCAAGATGCCACATGAGAAGCCATTATTTCACGGGGTTTATGTAAAAAGACAACCCAAGGGCTTCAGTAATGCACATACGAAACCAGCCCCAGATAATGCTTTGAAACCATCTTTTAAATGAACTGTCTTGGTGTCCTATAGTTCATCAAAGGTTTCCTGTCTCCAAAAGGTCAACACTGTATCCCTTACCCTTTCTGAATCTCAGAATATCTTTTCAGCAACTCATTTCAGAAAGGTGAGCAGGTGTCTCTCGGTCCTAACAATCATGATTCCACAGTTCACAGATTCTTAAGATAAATCATTAGACAGATATCATCTATAGTCTTTTGTCTGTTTTTCAGGCTCAAGTTTTAAAAAAAAATCAATAGTTTTGGAATAGCTGTGAGTGCTAAAACCCTGATTAAATGAAATAGGGTCAAAAAGTTAGGGTAACATTAACTTCCCTACTGGCTGAAAATAATCCCCTTATTTCATTCAGAATTTGTAACTTTTTCAATATTTAGGTCCTAAGAATAATGCTTAGCCAGCTTTGGCACCACCTCATCCTAATTCTGCTCCCCCAGGCTCGTACTAAATGAGTATGTGTCCACGATGTCCACGAAGTACCTGCAGTCTTACCGAAAGGTCCGGTGGAGTTGAAACCTTTGAACACGTCAGCTTTCTCACCTTTCCCTGTTTAGGAAAGATTGAAAGTCCCTGGTTGGGATGCTATTTGTAAAGCAACTCTTTCCATGATATCATATACCTGGCCTTGGTGGAAACGCTGAAAAATAACTAGCTGGGTCCATCCGGGGTCAGTAATTCCTTTTTCAGCAGTGCCTAATTTTTTTAACTGAAACTTTAGATTAACAAACTGTTTGATAACAAGAAATTGTACTAGAGTAAGTTATATACAGAATTAGTAAAACAGTTGTTATGGAGTGAATGTTTGTTTCCCCCCAAAATTCGTATGTTAAAATCCTAACCCCAGTGTGATGGTATTAGGAGGTGGGGGCTTCAGGAGGTGATAGGGTCAGAGGGAGGAGCCCTCATGAATGAGATTAGTGCCCTTATAAAAGAGACCCCAGAGAGCTCCCCTGACCCTTTCACCATATGAGGATATAGCTAGAAAACAGCCATGTATGAACCAGGAAGCGGCCTTCAAGACACTGAATCTGCTGGCACCTTGATATTGGACTTCCCAGCCTCCAGAACTGTGAGAAATAAATTTCTGTTGTTTAAGCCACCCCGTCAATGGTATTCTGTTACAGGAGCCTGATGGGACTACATTAGCAGTCAGTGCAAACATTTCTATTGTATACATATAAATGTCACCCTCGTTCTGACCATGAGGCCTCCTCCACAGGGAGATGGTAGTAATCGTGGGTCTCAGCCACAACCGTGGTCTGTCTGATGCTCTCTGTTCTGCTTCTCTTCCTGTGTGCTTGGTATGGGTTGGTAGCCTCCCTTTGCACTTGCTCAATTACAAGAGCTTTACTGACCTGGCCACAAATTTAGATTAGTAGAGCTTTTCTGATGTTTCTGCCTTTGTCCTCTCCATTCACTGCCACTGTTTCCCCAACACACACACCCTTTTCTTTTCTTTCTTGCACTCAGCAGAGCCCTGGGCCAGATGAGGTCACCTCACCTGAACTTGGTGATTGTGTTGGTGATTGCGTCGCACCTGCAGCACTCCACTCCCTTTGTAAGTCACTCTGCATCTCTGGTCAAAGCTGGACTTCTGGTCCTGCTACCCAGTCCCATGATCCTCCCCTGCTGCGGTCCCTAGGATCAACAACTGCACTGATCACAGCAATTACCAGGCCACTGTGACCCTATCATTCAAAGGCCATGCTGTTCACACCAAGTCCCACAGCTAAATGCCAAAACAGGCCTAACTCATTGGCTTCGTTATCTGATGGACAAGACTACTTACCCACCCTCTGGCCACTGGGTGGAGAACAACCCACTATCTGGCTCAATGCACCAGGGAAGAGAGCCCCCCAGGAAACAAAGCAACCCTGTCTCTATGATGGGTCCTGTTTCCTCCACTGTGATACACACCCCACATTCCTGCCGTGCGGAGGGCCTGGAGGAGCAGGCTGCTGAGTCCCTGGGAGTGCTGCCTTCCCAGCTGCAGTCCTTCAACACTTAACCCTCGGACCCCTGCCTCCCACTGTGTAGAATATCTAAATGGGGCTCTGAAGTAATAAAGTCGGTGATTCCTATCAATCCCTCCATCTGCCCCCAAAGAGAAGCTATCCCATAAAAACCCCATCTGAAAAGACAAGCACTATAATATTATTAATCACAAGCATTTACTGAGCACTGACTCCTTTCAGGGCATTCCGTAAGATGCTGGGGATTCAGAGAGGGCACAGACACTGCACCCACAGAGTTCCCAATCTAGTGTACATACAGTGTGTGTGTGTGTGTGTGTGTGTGTGTGTGTGTGTGTGTGAGCATGTGGGCGTACTTCATTTCTTCCTGTGTCATAGGCTGATTCATTCACAAATAGATAATGAGTGTTTTAAGTGTCTCCATGTCAGATACTGTGCTGTAAGCTGGGCAAGAAGTATATTATCCCCATCCCATTAGCAGATTACAAAGCACCTCCACATACACAGTCTCATTTGATTTTTTTTAGGCCCCTGGAATGAAAGCTATTACAGCTCTTCCATCTTCCTAAAATGGAAAAGCTCTAAAACAAGATTATCATTTAATGTGAGGCAGTCATAGAAAAGCCTGATTAAGGTAACACTTCTTCATGATCACAGTGATAGAAGAATTTCTTCTGGCCTCAGCATTCTTGAACCTAACCCCTCTCCCAGAACTGCCCGTCCCCACACTGTCTACCCTTGGTGGGAGAGAGGGATGTAGTGGTTAAGACTCCAGCTGCAGTTCAATCCTGGCTTCAGCATTACTGGCTCCATATCTGAGAGCAAGTGACTTAACTATACCTCGACTGTTCTACCTTCCACAAAACACTAGAACGTGAATACAACGCGGCCAAGTTCTTTGCCACTTTATAACAAGGATCGCTCTTCCTCCGGTTTCCAATAACTTGTTTCTCATTTCCATCTCAGACCTCATCGGAATGGCCTTCACCATCCGTATTTCTACCAATGTTCTGTCCATAATTATTTATGTGTTCTCTAAGACGAAGGAAGCTTTCTCTCCAGCTCCCTTTTCTTTTTTGAGCTCTCACCAGAATCACAGGAAAATCCCTTCACAAGAAAATATTTGCAAACCATATGTCTGATATGGGGTTAATATCCAAAGTATATAAGGAACTCATACAACTCAATAGCAAACAATAATAACAATAACAATAATCCAATTAAAAATGAGCAGACCTGAATATACATTTTTTTTCCCAAAAAGCATACAAATGGCCAACAGGTATGTGAAGGGATATTCAACTAATCATCAGGGAAATGAAAATCAAAACCACAATGAGATATCACCTCACATCTGTTAAGATGGCTATTCTCAAAAAGGTAAGAGGAAGTATTGGTGAGAATGTGGAGAAGAGGGATCTCTTGTGTGCTACTGGTGGGAGTGTAAATTGGTGCAGCCACTATGGAAAACAATATGGAGGTTTCTCAAAAAACTAAAAATAGAATTCAGGCAATCCCACTTCTGGAAATATATCCAAAAGAAATGAAATCATGATCTTGAAGAGATATGTGCAGCCCCATGTTCACTGCAGCATTATTCATAATAGCCAAGCCACGGAAACAATCTGTGTCCATCAATGGATAAATGGATAAAGAAAATGTGGTGAATATATATGCAATGGAATATTATTCAGCATTAAAGAAAGGAAATCCTGCCAATTGCAATAACATGGATAGATTTTAGGGCATTATACTAAGTTAAATAAGTCAGAAGAAAGACAAATACCAGGCAATCTCACTTTTATGTGGATTTTTTTTTAATGAACTAATAGAAATACTGAAGGATGGTTGCCAGGGATTGAAGGCAGGAGAAATGAAGAAATGTTGGTGACAGGGTACAAATTTCCAGTTAGAAGATGAATAAGTTCTGCGGACCTAATATACAGCATGGTGACTATAGTTAACAATGTTGTATTATATACTTGGAAGTTGCTAAGAAACTAGATCTTAAAAAAAAGCAATTATGTGAGGTGATGAATGTGTTAAGGAACCTTATTGTGGTAATCATTTTGCAATATAAACATATATCAAATCATCACGTCGTACACCTTAAACTTACACAATGCTATATGCCAATTCTAGCTCAATAAAGCTGGAAAAAAGCTTTTGAACCTCAAAACTTTTCCAGTCACTACCCCATTACCAGTTCCAAACCTGCTTCCACATTTTTACGTATTTGCTATAGCAGCATTCCACGTCTCGGTACCAATTTCTATCTTAGTCTGTTGAGGCTCTGTCACAAAATGGACTGAGTGGCTTAAACAACAGCTACTTATTTCTCGCAGTTCTGGGGGCTGGAAGTCTGAGGTGGACGTGCCGGCATGGTCAGGCTCTCAGTGAGGCCCTCTTCCTGGCTGATGAACACCCATCTTTCCTTTGTATTCTCACGTGGCACAGAGCAGACAGAAAGGCAAGCTCTCTTTCATCTCTTCTTATAAGGGCACCGATCCCATCATGAGGGCTCCATCCTCATCACCTATCTCCCAAAAGCACCAGCTCCAAATATCATTGTACTGGGGATTGTGGTTTCAACATATGAATCTAAGGAGGACACAAGCATGTGGTCCGTAACAGAAGGCATACTTGTGTCCATTTTGTGGATAAGGAAAACAAGCCTTAGTTTAAGTCACTTGCTAAAGATCACACAACCCAAAACTTGTTCCTGATAATATTTGCCAAATCACAGTGAAACACCACTCACCAGGGCTTGCTAAGGTGGGGACCAGGATGCTAAGTATGATGACAGAAAAATAAGAATCATGAAATATTCACAGGAAAATCTAATTCCATAAATTCCCCAGTACAGAAATAGAAAAAATTTAAATGAAAATACTTGTAGACAAAATTAACAAATACATACTTCCATTTGTAATTAGCCATTTCATTAGCATAAAAACAATATTCTGAAATCTTTAAATTATCTTATTCTCTAATACATATTTCTGCAATCTGCTTTATGATACAAATTTCCTTAGCAAACTTGTTCAGAGAGAACATAAAGAATAATTTTGACACAGCCAGTTTTATTTAGATCAAATTGTGACTTTGCCCGTCTGAATTAATGAAGCTTGCACTAGTTTATTATTGTTGCTGTACCAAAGTACCACACATTAGTACTTAACACAAATTTATTGTCTTATACTTCTGAGGGTCAGAAGTTCCAAATGGGTCTCACTAGACTAAATTCAAGGTGTCATCAGGGCTACATTCTTTCTGGAGACTCTAAGGAAGGATCTTTTCCACATTCTAGAGGTTCCCCCCATTTTATTTTAGGGTCAGCTGATTAGCAACCTTAATTCCATGTGCAAACTTAATTTCCTCTTGCCATGTAAATTAACATATTCACATGTTCTGAGGACTAAGACATGGACGGACTTCTTTGAGGGGCCATTATTCTGCCTATCACAAGGCTTTTCTTATATGCCAGATGCCAGGGAGCAGAAACACTGGATGTTGAATGTTATGGTAGTAATATATATTGTCCAATGACCATGTTCAATCATGCCAGTGATCCTCACTTTCAAAAGGGACACTTCCCAGATGGAGGAAAGTAGTTCTTGACACCATACCAGGATATACAAAATAAATTGGAGCCTAAGCTTTGATGTGCCAAATGTGAGCAGTAAGACAAAAGAACAGGAGGTACACTGAGGAACCAATATATTCAAACAATAGATTTTTCTCATAAGGATAACAACAGAGAGATAACTTCTTTTTTTTTTTTTAAGATTTTATTTATTTATTTGACAGAGAGAGAGAGAGAGAGAGACAGCAAGAGAGGGAACACAAGCACGGGGAGTGGGAGAGGGAGAAGCAGGCCTCCCGCTGAGCAGAGAGCCCGATGCGGGGCTCGATCCCAGAACCCCAGGACCATGACCCGAGCTGAAGGCAGACACTCAACGACTGAGTCACCCAGGCTCTCCGAGAGATAACTTCTTTAGGTGAATGTAATATGTGAAAAGACAGATTCGCCCACAGGATGTAATTGCACTCTTGTGAAACATGACAATAACATGGATAGATTTTAGGGCATTATGCTAAGTTAAATAAGTCAGAAGAAAGACAAATACCATGCAATCTCACTTTTATGTGGATTTTTTTTTTAAATGAACTAATAGAAATACTGAATGATGGTTGCCAGGGATTAGTCAGCACTGAACATATTTCATTAAATTCAAATAATGATTTTATGAAACACTAAGAAAGAAGAAAATTTTGCCAATACACTACAGCATGACACTGATGTAAGCACAGATGAATTTAGTAATGTTAAAATGTGAAAAAATCATCTTAGTATTGATGTAATAGGTTCCTACACATGCTTAATTACTGCACATACATAGATAAATCTGGGGAAGAGGAAAGAATATGGCAGGTTCCCTACCATTAAAAGCCTCAAAATGAGGTTAGAGAGAAAGATTTTCCACATAAGACAATTAGAAAGCATACAAAACTATATTTTAAAAGTAATAACTGTGGAGTGTTGGAGCAGACTCCCATTGGCTCTGATGAGATAACTGTTAAAATTTTCAGGAGTTTTGCAAGCCATTGTTAGCTTGAAATTGGCCATTGTGGGAGTATTTACACTACAGAAATTAACAAACACTATGAATCAGGGCTTTTTTTCTTTCTGAAAAGCCAGTTTACCAGCACACCACTAACTAATTTCAAAAGTAAGTAGCAAGATACATCACAGGAGCTATTAAATAAAATTGATTGATTATATGAGTCAACCTACAGAAGTATGCCTTACATAGTTTTATCCAGAAATTCATCTTCTATATGCAGTATTTGACCAAAGGGGCTCATATATCCATTCAACCATCTCCTATCCCCAACAAAAAGAACATGAGGACTCTAGCAAATACATTGACATTTTCAGTAGCATTTCAATCAAGAAATTTTATGCACGATATCTCTTTACATTGCCACAAATGGAAAGGTTCAACTCAGCTACCAATCTGGAAAACTGATTACATCATTTTATGCTCAACAAAATCAAATGAGACTTAGGTGAATGAGCACAGTTTTATTACTGAAGATGAAGAGCCTAATCGAGAGGTGCTTTGCATTTCAGAGGTCACTAAATCTGCAATTTGTAGAGTTTGACAGTGTTCAAGGAGGGCCTACATCAAACCTCCACTGCCAAGCAATGACAACCAGATGAAATGTTTCTGCAACTCACTTATCAAGTCCTTGTATTAGGAAAGCAAGTTAAACAAATCATAGGATATTGTGGTTTGATTGCCATTATGTTACAATTCACAAGCAATGGAGCTCTACCTCCTGACTTACATGCCTTTCTCACTGTCCATCAAAAAGATTTGTAAGAATCCACAGAATTTCAGCTCTATGAGGAAACTCATCATACTCAAGTCAACCAACTAAAAGTAAGATTTTGAATCTCAGCAAGATTCTTAGCAAAGAAGTTAATAAAATCTAAATGGGAACAACTTCTCCAAATAAAATAACTGAGAGCAGCACAAATAACCAGAAAAATAAAGAAAAAATAAACTATGTACCTTCCCATCACTGAAAACTGCACATCTGTCATTTAAGAGTGAGAAAATTTAAGAATAGACACCTTAACTCCTAATAGGTGCAATGATTTTCCTGTAGTTATTTAAGGCAAATAAATCTATATCAAATACTTCAGCCCACAGTAAATTTGATAAGATAGAAAAGGATGAGATTTGGGGCTAGAAGGCTTGAGGTCAAATCCTAATTCTACCCCTTACAAGATGCATGACCCTGGTGAATTCAATTTTCTTTTTTGCAATTGTCACCATGAAGTCAAATGCTGTGACTGCTTCCTGAAGTGGATGATCTAAGTTTACTGGTCTGGAAATGTATTTCCCTGGATCCACGGGATTATAGAAATGACCACATGAGGTCTAATCAACTCTCTCATTTTACATTCAGGACACTGAGGTTATAAAAGTAGGCAAAGCTCATCAGTAAACTCAGATCCAAGGACTCAAAAAGAAGATGCCAGAATGTCACAGGAATTCCCATAGAATTGTACCTTTCCCTTTCCTTGGGCCCTTGTCTCGCTACCTTGCACCAGAATTTCTTTCATCATGTTTGATCACTCCCTTTAGATTCATATAAGATCCCTCCGTGTATCCCTCCCACAAGCTGTACGGTGGTGCCATATCTACAGTAAACACTTCACCAATATTTGTCGAATGAATGAGATTATAAATCAGTTAATGTAAACAAAATATACTGGTCCAATTCCTTGATATATATCCTTTTAAAAAAATCCATGTGTAAGGATCATAACCTCTCTTCTGCTTCAGGATAATAACTGAAAGTAGTTTATGCCAAAAGAGGTTCAAAAGCATGCTTTACATATTTTGGCTTTTTTAAAAAAATTCAGAGCGCTCAGTGTGGAGGATCATGCTGACAATGTTAGTTTTGTTGTTTTGTTTTTGTCAAATAAATGCTTTTGCAGTGTGATACAAAATTGCATTGAAAAAAAGTTCCTCGGGAGGCAGGAAAAAAGAAAAACCTTTTGAGGAAACGTGAAGAAAGACCAATACAGAAGAGTAATTGACATAAGGGTCAATTATTTTCCAACCCTTTATGAGAAAATTCTTTGCCAACTAAAATTAGCCCATGAGTCTCTGCTGCCTGCCACTTTATAGAGGGTGATTGAACTAATATTATATAAATGATTTTATATTACATTCTTCATTCTTTTTATTTGTATCCAAACCTGCCAGATCTTAGCAATTATGCTAAATATTGATTTACAATTTCTCTCAGCTTATCCCAATGATGTAGACAGATGAGAACCATAATATTATTTTATTTATAGCCTTAATATGATGGTTTGAAGTGACTAGTAAAAACAAAACTAGTCTCCAACTGTGCTGACTGCTGGCGAGATAGTTTTGCAGTGTTCACAGATGAGGCAATAGGAAAACAGCGCATGGGAAGTCAGTAGGCCTGGGACTCCCTAAGGTGGACAGTTCCCAAAAGAAGAGGTTTGAGCCTTTAAGCTCTTCTCTGGAGACTTAAAAATTTCAATACTTTGGACAGAAAAAAATAAACTGTGGCCACTTAAAGAAATATGCATTAATAGAAATATAGTATGCAAACCAAGGGACATTAAGGAGGCTATTTGGAGAAAAGGTGACAGGAGGGAAAGTTCTAGAAACCAATAATTTTCATCACTAGTATTTATGGATCACTGAACGGTCTTGTAGTGCACACAGTAAACACTCCATACGAAACATGAGCTATATATTTTAATTCTCAAAACAACCCTGCAAAGTACTATTATCCACCCTCTTCACGGAAGAGTAAACTAAGGCATAGAGTGCTTGGATGAGCAGCTCATAACTAGTTAAAGGCAGATCCACAATTCAAATCAGGGACTGTTCTGCTTTAACCACTAAGCTGAACTGTGTTCTACAAGGTATAGTCTACAGTCCGAAGAGCTCAGCCTAAAGAAGAGAAAGCATATAGGGGTCAGATAAGTGAATGGTTGACCTGTGAAAGATGCTAAGAAGGCAGGATGATCCCAAAGGATGGTGGAAAGTACAGAGAGGACAGTTTGGCTTAATAAAAGGAACAACTGTTTAAAAGTCAAAGGAGTGGCCTTTAAGATGGTATGCCCAATGGGCCTGGGACTGGCCAGTTTTCTAATAGCCATGGAGGGTTTTAAGCATGGAAACATCATGACTAGATTATTCTACCACCAATATCCTCCTGCGGTGTCTTGAGTAGGCAGAGTATGGTAGTTAAGAGTTTCACTTCAAGTCCAATTTCCTGAGTTTGAATCTTAACTATTTAACTATCTCAGCTACTGAGTAGATTAGCAACGAGGGGCAAGGTTCTTAACTTCCCGGTGCCTTATATTTTCCTCTGAAAATGGAAATAATAATAGTGCTATTTTCTAAAGTCATTTAGAGCATTAAATGAGTCATACTAAAAACTTAGCAAATTACCTATCACATACTAAATGCTCAATGGATTTTGGAAGTTACCACTGAGTTGATGTACTTTAAGAATTAGATGCTAAAGATTTAAGGATGTGCTAACTAACCTATCATTTCATAAAACATACATATATAAAACCATCACACTGTACACCTTAAACTTAAATACTGTTATTTGTCAATTATATATCAATAAAGCTGGAAAAATTAAGCAAGAAAAAAAAACAAACAAAAAAGACTTAAGCAACATATGCTTTTCACGAAGATCAATACAAACACACAATAGCTGCCACTCACTGAGTCTCTACTATGTGCCAATATTCCTGCAAGGAAGGTATTTATTAGCCCCAATTTTTGAAAGAGGAAAGTGAGGCACAGAGAAATTAACTCTCCTAAGTCCCCATAAGGCACAACTGAGATTCAAACCTATGTCTCTCTGACCCCAAAAATATTCCTCTTTCTACTATAGCATGTTCATCTCATATTTTTTTAATGAAACATTGATTTTCCTTGTGGAATATCATTCCTTTTCATTTAGAAGAACCACAAAAATAAGATGATTTTCAGGCCGTTCCAAACTTTCAGAGACTTCAAGTCCTTGTTTGTGCCCCCTATGAAATGCTCTAACCTTCTGTCCACACTCCCCCGACAGTTTCTAAATTTCCTTGGACCTTGTCTCCCAGCTTGCTTCTTGAGCTCCCCTACTGCCTGAAATAGGATTTTGGGATATCTGGTTCCTGCCCCAAGCTCTTGCATTTGGTCCTGAAACTTCAGACTTTACCTTTTTTTCTTCTGTGGGCTGATCTCTTCACCAAGGACTGGAACCTCAATACCCCTCTACATAGACTGCAACCTCAGGTCGGCCTCACTCACTCCCTAAGCCCATTTCCTATTCTGGAAGATTCCAGCCTGGGCCAAAGCTCTAAGTCTCAAGTTTGACTGAGAGGAAAGAAAAATTTGTAGGAAAGAAAAATTTAACAGTGATAACCTTATATAAATCCCTATGAATTACGGTGAAAGAGCCATTTACTGGTAGTTTGAGAGATTCCAGACTACTGATTTCAAGGGGAAGAAATATCCAAACTCACTTTATGAAGGTTTACAAGATGAACAGAAATAAATCTGAAATTAATTTGACTTAGAATTAAAGGCAAAGATCTTTCACTTAAAAAAAAGAACCAAAAAACCAAAACCAAAACAAAACAAACCTAGTGTGTATATTTAGTGTTGTATCTGAGGTTCTAAAAATGAGCAAGAGACAATAAGTGGAACCTAACGGCAAAACCAAATTTGAGGTACCGATTTCTCAGGCCAGGCCAGCTTTCACGTGGTTTTATAGCATCCTTGCCTGCTCCTAAGAAGACGTCAGCTCAATAAATAAGCAAATGTTGTCTCCTCTCACTTATTCAAAGTCATAACAGGCAATGACAAGTACAATGATAATACAGGTTTCCCTGCTAACCGAAAGTAGAGTGTTCCTGTGAAGTCTTTTCGTAAACCAAAATGGCGTAAAGCAAAGAAGCAATCACCATTGAATTACATGAAAACATTTTTGAGTATTCCCAGACCCAAGAAGTAACCTCCCGTAAGCATTTCTGATACCTTAGGACACATCTTGCTAATGAATGAGCAAACTAAATCAATATAAAGCACAGATACCAAGAGAGTTCAAAGCTGTGGTGGCTAATGCCGACATGCTGAGTGTAGTTCCCAGAGAAAGTGCTTGGCGGGGCCACTCTTGCTGCTCAGAACGTGTGCTGCCTCCCTGAAGGCTCGCTGCAAACACATGCTAGACCCTATTTTGCTTTTCACCTTGATTTCTAAAGGCAAAAATCTTCTTCAGACTTCTTTCTGTTAGCAAAAACAGGTCCTCTATGGGTCTTTAGAAAAGTGGTTTAATGCAAACTTAGGAAAAGCAGGGGATATCTGTACCATGTACTTACAGAGTACTTTTTACTCTCTTTAAATGTTTCCGGATAGTGTATCTGTATGTATCTTTTATATATGTATCCAAAATTTTTCCCCAAAATTAATCTCTTCAGAATGCCTTGTCCAATTAATCCAACTCTACATCTAGCTCAGGACTTCAGTGTGCAAGTTCTCTTACAGAAATTCGGGCTTATTTATGTACATTAGTACCTGTCCCAGTGCTACCAAGCACTAAGTTAGCATATTTAACACTTACTATATGGGAGGCCCAGTGCTAAATGTTTTAGAGGATTTTATTTAATCCTCACAACCTACACAACAGACATATTTTCCACATGGATGAAAAAAAAAACAATCAAGAATCAGAGGGATTATGCAGAATTCATGTAGGGCCACACAACAGCTGTGTGACAAATCTGAGCTCAGATCATAGTCTGGAGCTAGACAGCTAACTACTAACACACTGTGCTGCAGGACACTGTGGACTGGTCCCAGAATCCATTCCCAAACCCTTCTCCTTTGTCTGTCTCCCACTGAGCTTGTAAAGGTCAATACACCCTTCCCCACACTCCCTTGCAGGTAGGCATGCCCACTGATGCAGTTCTGGTCAATGAGATATTAAAGGAAAGTGCTGGAATGTTCTGGAAATGTTTTCCTCCTTGATTAAAAAAATTCTTCTTGGGGCGCCTGTGTGGCTTAGTTGTTTAAGCCTCTGCTTTCGGCTCAGGTCATGATCCCAGGGTCCTGGGATCGAGTTCCGCATGGGCTCCTTGCTCAGCTGGGAGCCTTCTTCTCCCTCTGCCTGTCCTCCTCCCCCCCACTTGTTCTCTCTCTCTCTCTGTCTCTCTGACAAATAAAATCTTTTTAAAAATTCCTTCTTTCAGCCATCTTTTTCCTTTCTGTTTCGGATGCTTTTATAAAAATATAATGACTGGATCTAGGGTAATCGTCTTGCTACCATAAGGAAAAGACCAAGAAAATTGTACAGGTAAGGACCCAAGTCCTGATATTACAAAACAAAATTGAATCACCTACCTCCAGACTACTTGTGAAATAAATAATAAATGTTGTTATGGTTTAAGGCACTGTTCGTTTGGTTTTCTGTTACTTCCAGTTGAATGTATTCTTAACTGATATAATTACCCTGCTGCCCTTGGACAGCAAAACTCAATGACGTTCAGTGACTTTTGAAATCTTTTTTTAAAAAAAAAGTCACTACTAGGTTTTCTTCAAGAACTCAGATGAATTTCTGGAACACAGTAAGTGCTTAAAATGGTAGCTTAGTAACTAGTACATACTCGCACTTGGTAAATATTAATTGAATGAATGAGCAAATGTATTCTTGAAATTAATCACAAATGATCACTAACATAGGAGACTTATGTCAGCAATTATTGAGCTAAGTGCAGGGCATAGTCCTGAAGTACATGAAGGACCAAAATATGTAGAGAGGTATGGTCTCTACCCTCAAAACGTTTGTAGTTACAAGGGAAATATGAAGACAACTGGAATGTTATGAGGGAATTGCCCTCCTGGTACTTGTTGGTGTAACTTTAAAAACAGTACTGTCTTAGAAACAGCTTTTCAAACAATATAGCTTTGTCAGTATAGCTTTAAAAGTAGGATAATACATAGGAAAATGGAGAAAAAATAAAATGACAAAAAAACCTAACTATGATCATTAGTGGGAGGATTTCAAGCAATTTTTCTTTTTTCTTTTATTTTTTGCTCAAAGTAGAAATTTTTCAAAATACAGATAAATATAAGGAAGAAAATAAAAAATAACTTGTATACCTAGTACCTAGAGACTTGAGATCCCCTCCAAGTCTACTATTCTCATTTACAGCAGATTATTTTTATTTGAATCTAAACAACAGAAACAATATTATTGTAAACATCTTGGAGCAAGCTATGAAGAGAGACAAGTTCTTAATATGAGAGCCACATAATATTCACAAATATAAAATATTATAATCCATGGCATATAGAGAATGTCAGATTAACTGCTACTATAAAACACTGATTCAATTCAATTTAAAATCCTTAGGTTTTAATGCTGTTTCATAACTACTATGTGCAATTTATATTGTCTGTTTAGTTCCCTGCTGTCTTTTCCTTTGTTTCAATATTTTGCCCTAAGAATTTTCATTAATTTATAAATGTTTATTACTATTATAAGAAAATAATAACAGTCACAGAAAAATGGATCACCAGCTTAAAATGTTCAATTTTCTATCCCAACTAGTGTAAGATGCTGAGAGGTAGGGAGTAATTTCATTACGAATCAGACTAAACAGAAAAGTTCAATACTTACCAGTAGAGACCACTGACTTATTATCTTAATTACTTCTCCTCACTAGTGCTTTAATCATACTTTCTGTTTGCTTTGAGTTTTATCTCCCTTTTCAACTTTTGGCTTCCAATCTCCGCTCTTTATGAGCCTCATATTGTTAAATCATTTATTTCCAATGACTACATTTCTCATAAAGGCCATCTTTAACTTTTGCAGGACCAAGTAATAAAGAGCATCAGCAGTGACAAACAGGTTGTATTAGTGCGGGAGGGCTGTCATAACGAAGTATCACAGACTGGGGGGCTTAAACAACAGAAACTTATTGTCTCACAGTTCTGGAGACTAGACGTCCAAGATCAAGTTGTCAACAGGGTTGGTCTCTTCTGAAAGCCATGAGGGAAAGATCTGTTCCAGGCCTCTCTCTTTAGCTTACAGATGGCCATTTCTACCCCCTCTATCTTCACATGGTTTTCTTTCTGTGTGTGTGTCTATGTCCTAACCTCCTCTTCTTATAACGACACCAGTCATATGAGATTAATGACCCCATTGACCTCATTTAACCATAATTACCTCTTAAAGACCATATCTCAAAATACAGTCACATCTGAGGCACTGGGAGTTAGCATGTTACATATGAATTTGGTTGGGGGTACAATTCAGCCCATAACACAAGCACAGTGAAAAAGACGACCAACTGAAGTATGTAACTTGGATTTAGACATAAACAAGGAATATATTTCTTGAGTAAAAAGAAACCCACACTTTGATTCCAAATTATCTGCGTTGGCAAACAGAGATGGGTCATTGATGATCCATCCAAAAGGGGAACAGATACTTCTGGATCCTACCATATCCAGGTAGGTAGTTTGGATGGATATGGAGAGGATAATGAAGCTCTCCAAAGAGATCCCCCAAAGCACTGGGCAGAAGAAGAAATTGCACCTCACAGTAATCTGCCCATAGACCAAAAAAGAGTTAACCATATAAAAGAGATCGGGAGACAAGAAGAGTGAGGGTCAGAGGAGACCCTAAAGAGAATGAGAAGTTATTAAGGAAGCCTGACCCATATATCTACACTTTGAAATGTTCTTCACTTTTAAAGTATGTGTCTTGTGGCTCACTATAAAAGCAAAGCTTTGACAACGACTCTCAAAAAACTTCTAATCCTAATATTGACAGAATCTCAGTAAGGCATGATTTTTCAAGCTGCATCTACTGAACTTGTAATATCTTTTTCTCTTTTCTCTGGAAAGACATTAATCCAGAAGGGCAAGCTCTCAGGTGAATTACTTTAATCCAAATATATTTTCTGATATAACAACCTGCAGCAATGATGTTGTCAATGAAGGATGTGTTCCCTAATTGGAATTCTTGGAAGAGGAGAGTTATTTAGAGCTTCTAGCTAGTAAAAAAACCAAATGGCTTCTGATAAGTTAGAAGCCAGAGGTATAGTGGAATCCTACCTAACATTTGGGTTGACTTTTTTAGTTAGCACAAGATGCAAATGTTTTATATGGTAAAAAATATTCTTAAAAATCATGAGCTTAATCCATAAAGTACGATAGTCATGGTTTTGTGTATGCTGCACCACTCAGTAATTCTTTGTATGCATAAGTTTCAGAACCACAGAGGTAGGCCAAAGCAAGGAACTAAAGAAAAATCAAAATGCAGTGTCTATACACTCAAGTAAGTCCCCTTTGAGGGCATTGCCCAAGTCTTATTCCATGCAATCAGGACCAGTAATTGATCATTCAAACCAAAAATTAATTTAATGAGGTAACTATATATAATACATTTACCTTAAATAGTTTATTTTAACTGAAAGCATAAATGTCTGTCAGTTCACTATTTTTATTTTTGTTTGTAGTGCCAAGGGTTTTACTTTGACTGTGACTCAAATGATTGTCCTCTTCCCTTCTCCTTTTGAAAAATATAAATCATATGCATAATATATCACTTGGGACTTCAAGTTTAGGGAAAGGTGACGAAGATGCTTGCAAATCTATATGAATATTGAATCCTAGATTTTTTTTCTTTTTTACAGGTTTTACGCCCACCTAATTAAACAGTTTATTTTAAACCCATGGACATTTACGGAATCACTCCAAAGCCTACACTATTTTCAACTATTTGTGGGGGGAACTGAGTAGGTCATTGGCAGGAAAGATCCAATAATTCAATCTGCATACTACTTCTCTTGGTCTGTACCAAAATTATTTATTAAAGTTAAAAAGATTATTTCAGTACTATATTCCAGAATCTAAAATTTTCATCGAAAATGATATCTCTGGAAACTTAAAGTCTTGAAAATACATAAACAACCAGACCCAGATTATTTGAGGCTGATTCTGGGTTTGAAAATTGGGTCACAGAAGTTTTATTTTCTTATCTCCCTGAAAAACTGTTTGTAGTTATTAATAATCAAAATAAGTTGGGGAAGTCTCCACTTCTCGCAGTTAGAGAGGCCTTCCTTCAGCAGAGATTTTGAGAAAGGAAGTGGGGTGCCACAGTGGACTGCATCTGACAGTACCCTGTTCTCTACGCAAGAAGTGTCCACAAGAAGTGTACATACTGGGATATGCACATTCCTTGGATACCTAAAGACTTTCCTAAGGGAACCCAGGCAAGGATCATTTTAGGGGAATTAATTTCTAGACCCTCTAGTTTCTTCTGTGCTTTCCTAAAACTGATCTGACTGAAAATGCACTTCCACATCATATTGATCCATGCCCCCCTTCCCTTTTATAATCACCTTTCCATTTTTACAAAAGAAAGGCACACCTCTCACCACCCGGTGTCTTATTAGGGTGCACTGAACTTAGATGGATATCTGAAGAGTAAAAGGACTACCTGAAGTATTGCATAGATGTTAATACAACAAGTGTTTTCATGACTGGGCAACAAATATGATTGCAAGTACTGTCCAACCCTTTGCTTTTAGCACAAGTGAAGGATCACATTTGAAAGATCACTGAAAACATTTTTTGGCGATAGATCACTATGTGATTTTTGGCAATGTAACTCTGAAGAAATTCAAAGAATTGAGTGATGTTGTACAAACAAATCCCTTTCCAATCCCATCTATGTATGTGAACAGGTTTGTTAAGCAAAGGGATAAGAGATGACATCCCATCTATAACAAAAAGAGCGGATTCTATAATAGATGACCGGAGAAGTCAAGGCAAATGAACATATTCAATTCACCTCGTTTAGTCAGAAACAATTTATTCCTGAAGTTAAATTGTTAATATGTAACAGGAGGGGGAGTAGAAACTACCCAATTTGAATTCAAATATTTAATGACTTCAAGTCTGATTTTCTGTGTGACAAAGATAATTTTGGGGATGGGAGAGTGGTGAGCAACGAACAGACTAGAATGTTACTACAGCCATATAAATCACTACACTTTGCTAGGAAGGCAGAGACACCACAATAAATCTAGTTAGCATTCATCACCACACAGTTACAAATTTTGTGTGTATAAGAACTTTTACTCTTTTAGCAACATTCAAATTTTTAAAAAAATAGTCTTATTAGCTATTATCACCATGACGTGCATTACATCGCCATGATTTATTTATCAACTGGAAGTTTGTACCTTTTGACTCCCTTCACTCATTTCACCACCACCCTCCCTCCACCCAGCCCCGTCTCTGCCAACCGCCAATCTGTTCTGTTCTCTGTATCTATTAGTTCATTTGTTGTTGTTGTTGTTATTGTTTTGGATTCCACATATAAGTGAGATCATACAGTATTTGTGTTGATCATTTTGCGGGACATAACAAATATCGAATTATTATATCGTACACCTGAAACTAGTGTTATATGTTAATTATATCACAATTTTTTTAAAAAAATACCCTGTTGAACCAAACAAACAAAAAAGGCAGAGACAAAGTGCAATGAGAACTCCAGTTGTAAATGACATGGTGGGTTGATAATTTGTTGTCACTTTTGGATATATATATATATCCACTATCTAAAAATTGACAGTTTTACTCCCAGCGGTTTTCACCTGCCTTTGATGAAGAAGGACTGAGTTATCAGCGAGTACTAGGGATGGGTTAATTCTTTCTATACCACACTTCAGTAGACAGATGGTCCCCAACTTACAATGGTTTGGCTTATGATTTTTTGACTTTACGACGGTACATAAATATGACCCAGGAGAAACCATTTTGAATTCTGAATTCTCATCTTTTCCCAGGCTAGCAATATGGGGGATGATAGCCTCCGGTGATCCTGGGCAGTGGTAGCTCCCAGTCAGCTCTAAGTCACCAGGATAAAAAACTGATACACTTAAACTGTCCTATATGTACCCAGATAGTCATTCTGTTTTTCACCTTCGGTATATCATTCAATAGATTGCATGAGATATTTACCACTTTATTATACAACAGGCTTTGTGTGAGATGATTTTGCCCAAATATATAGGCTAATGTAATTGTTCTGAGCACGTTTAAGGTAGGCAAGGCTATGATGTTCAGTAGGTTCCGTGTATTAAGCGCATTTTGGACTTACATTACAATGGGTTTATTGGATTGTAACCCTCTCATAAGTCGAGGGAGATCTGTACTCCGTCAGTACAGAAACATTTGTTTACATTAAAAACATATACAATAATAAGTCTAAATTAAAAAAAAAGTGTCTAAACCTTGGAGCAATCTTTCCAAGCATACATCTTCTGCATTTTTATCTTGTCATAAACCATAAGGCTCCCCATTCTTCCAATTCCTTAAAGCAAATTTACAGATGAGTGTGACTATCTCTACTTAGAGCCAAGCTTATCTTTCACACAGGGAGTCAACTTCACATGGATTCAGTGACGATCCTTTGAAGGAGTTAGAAGAGCCGTATCATTTCATCCTCATGCATGACTGAGGGGTATAAAATCCCCATTCCACCTCCAGAACTAGAGTACAACCCACAGACACGTGCACACGCACAGAAAGAGCAACCCAGGGTGAGATTTAGCAAACCTGAGGGACTATCAGTTGAAATTTTCCACTCTAAAACAATTGCATCAGAGATGGCAGTGCCAGGAGCCGTGTTTTATAGTTGACTTCCCCCAAATTACAATGCAGCTCAGATTCAAAGTCTCTATTATAATCTTTGGCAGAAGTTTTTAAGACCATTTTTATTTACTCCAAACTCTATCTGAACTAAGTCAGCACAGGCCCTTTGCAATTTTTACATCAAGTGTTTCAAGCTGTAATTAAGTGAGCAGTGGAACTCCAAGGAAGCACCGAGAGAAAGCATCAGGGCATCACTTATTGATTGGTGGAAGTTTAGGGATTCGAAATTTCTGTTTTATTGTACCACTGCACTTCATTACCATTTATCCTTAAAATGTAATAAGTACAAACTGCTTCAGCAATGATGGAAAAGCTTTCTCAGCTTTAATGAAACCTTTTATTTGCTACTGAAACTTTTATTATTTCCAAATGGTGGCATAGGCAAGAAAAATAATCCCTACTTATATTGACGAGAAACTTCAGCAATTTGAATAATTTTGTTCTTGGATGAATTCTAAGGCATTTAGAGTTGTTATTCTTACATTTATTGTTTTCATTTACTTTTGATGAACTAAAAACAAAAAAATACACATATACACGTTGCTACAAAATAATTTTCTAATTATATATCAAAATGCTAGATAGCCATGTACAGCAATCACTTGTCAGATGTTGGTCTGATCTGGATAGGAATTTCTACATATCTAGGGCTCCAATACATCTCAGCTATTGGCCATGAGACGCAATGCAGTGTAATTGCACAGTGCACAGGCTGTGAAACTGGACGGCCTGGTTTTGCTTTCCAGCCCTGATACCTACCTACCTGTGAGACCTTTCGAAATTTTCAGACCTTAGTTTCCTTCCCTGTGAGAATGAGGGTGACTAGAACCTGCCACATGAAATGGGTGGGAAAATTAAATGAGGTATATCATGTGAAACATTATTTTACAGCGTGGCACATGGTAAACACTTGTTCAGCTCTAGTATGCTTTTCATATGTGAATACGTCCACCTCCAGACTGGAGGGAGTGTCAGAACACACCATGCATTCAATAAACATTTACTGAGCTTTACTTTACGCAGAATATGGTCCTAGGTAAAGGAGGCACAAAGATTAATAAGACATAGTGCCTACTCTCCAGGAGCTTACAATTTTAGTGCAAAATTATTGTTACCATCTTAATATCTTTCTCGAAGAGTACCATGAAGCATACTCCCTCCCTAGATCATAAATTTTCCTTTTTTCCAATGTGCTTGGAACTAACGGAGCTTCAGAAAAATTTCACTTCAGTTTCTGAAATCTTAATCATGCACAATTTAATAAGCAGCTACAGGTTTTTCCACATTTTAAAATGGATGATTAAATGGCCTAATAAGATTCTAACTTAGCCAAAAACTTGAAAAACATAGGAAGACAACCATGACTGACACATTCATTTTCCCGAATGTGGACATACTGCAAACAGCAGCTGCAGAAAAATAGGGCCATTTACATCCCACATGACCCACGGCTAACTAAAATTGCACAGGAGTTCAGCATCAAAGTGTTAAAGTACCTAAACTAAATTCAATTTGAGATAAAATGAGAAGCTTGTTTAGTTGGAGCTACACTGCTTTCCAAAAAAAGTTCTGAAATTGACTTCCAACATGGCACCTTGTATACCTCTAGTTTTTCAAACATTCTGTTTACGTCATTACACTCAGTGAATTCATTAAAAAATAAAATCTTGAAGTTCGACTATAAATCCTAAACACAATGACTAATGTGGTATTTCAGACATCACAAACTCCAAATGATCTTAAATATGTTGTCCTCTACTAATCTGCTGCTCTTGAAAATGTGCAATAAATCCAATTAAAAAGGAAAACATTTTCAAATTAGTTGCAAGATCAACTAGGATATTATCTGCTTACTAGATGTATCATAATAAAAAAACCACCTAATATGCATTACATTGTTTAATTTGGGAGGAAATTGGATATTCTCCCTTCCAACAAAAGGACCAAGACCTTTTATTTCTTAAACAACATCCAATAATGACTGTGTTAACTTTCTAGAATAGATTAAATAATTGCCAAATACATCTTCTGAGGAGGCACCCTGCCCAAAGCAACAGGAGATCATGTGTAAACACACAAGGACACAATCCCTTCCTTCTCTACTTCCTCTTCAGTATCATACCACCTTCCCTGGTCAAAACCCTTTTAAGGATCCCTATGACCCTGAAATAAGGGGCACCCCTCACAGTAGAACCTCCCTCGACATTAAATCAACTCACACCTCGTTTCTCTGCAAGACGCCACAGTGAAAATTTCTCTCTCGTTCCCAAAGCTCCAAACGAATGCATATTTTGGTGACCTCTACTTTTGCATTCAAACACACATGTCCCACGCCATGGGATCTTTTTGATCCCAGCTAACGTCCCTGCTTAATGTATGCGTTTTTCACATCCATTTTTTAATCCTTCCAGAGTGAAAATTTCAAAGAGGCGAACGTCGGTGAAAGAAGCGAGGAAAGGGAGGGAGGAGATAGGAAGCCTGGGATTTCTGCCATCCTCAGCGCAACCCAGAATCCGTATTATTTGTTTCTTCTTCCCCAGCCTCCTTCTCTCTTCCCCCTCTCGCCCCTTCCCCCGCAGCGGGAGGGAGGAGGAGGGGCCGCTGGCTGAAGCCGCCACCTGCCGCGGGGTGGAAAAGCTCCAGTTGTCACTTACCCAGCCGGGTGAGAATGGCTCATTTTTGCAGGATCCCTTTTGGACCCCGCGGCAGGTGCGGAGGTCGGGTGCGCGGGGCCCTGTGCGCGCTGGCGCAGCGACACTTGCGCTCGCAGGATGGCTCCGCAATGCGGTCGCCCGTGCGCGGGCCACCTGAGCTGGGCCGCCGCCGCCCCCAGAGCTGCCCCGTGGCCTCCCGGGCCCCCACCCGCTGGCGGTATCCACAGCCTCGCGGTTGCTAAGGGAGGAGGGAAGGCGAGCGCGGAGGTTCTGGAAAGGCCCAAGCGCTGCTGGAGCGGAGCCTGGGGAAGCTGGAAGGGCAGCTCAGCTTCCAGCCACTTTTTCTGGGTCCTAATGTGGGAGGAGACCCAGGCCCCTGCTCTGTTGCCCTGGGCGCGGGTTCCCCAGGCACCTGTAATCTGGAAACAACACACACACACACACACACACACACACACACACTCACTCACGCACACCCATTTAGGCTGGTGTGCTTCCTGCTAGGCCCTGGGGAAGGAAGGGCTGGGTGGTGGCTGCAGGTCGGGTCATGGAAGTCCAGAGCTGCTCCATGGTGATGCATGGGCTTTCAGTTGTAAAACAGTCCCTAGATTGCAAGTTCAAGGGAAAGAAAGAGGTCTTTCTCAATCTGTTTGGGGTTTTGATTTTGATTCTGATCTCAAAGGCATGGCAATCCCTTCATTTCCTCTTTGGAAAATCTCCATCCTTGCTCCTACTGAGGTCCCCACTCCCAGCAGGCAGTGCCCATAGGTCTGAAGTTCAGAAGGTGGGACGGTGCAGTTTCTCAGGAGCATGCTAGAATCGCCCTTGTATGAATCCAGCACAGAGAAGGCAGGGCTTCCGTGAAGAAGCCTGGATTTACAGGAGAGGCCCTTGGTGTGGAGGAAGCTTAAAGCACTGGACTTAGATGACCTTTCCCGCATCCTGTTTTACTTTGTCAGGTTGTTTGTTGCAGGACTTGATCTCTGGCCTCAGGTTCCTCCTGTGTAAGGGACAGGCTGGACACATCCATGGTGACTGAGCCCTCCACGGATCTCCATTCTAGCTCAAACACTTACAGGCATTCTGCTTTCCCACACATCATAAAGACCCACTGAGCATGTCAGAGTCCGGTTTCCTTCACTTGATATTCAAGGTCCCTCATCACTGGACCCCTGCATCCCTCATCAGTCCCACTGTGACCACTTTCTCCCCCTCTGCTACCCTAACCTCTAGCAAAGCCAAATCTTGAACCATCCTGTGCATGGGAACATACTCCTTCCCTTAACCACTGGACAAACTTCTATGCATCTTTCAACACTTAGCTTGCACACCACCTTCTCTGACGTCCCCAGGTGTGCTGATGACTCCCATGTCTGGGGCCCCGCTCTCCCTGGGCGTACCTCTGTTTTACACCCCCACTCTGCACGACTGCCCTTGCTGGCAGATGGTTGTCTCTTCTTTTTTTTTTTTAATTTTTTTTATTGTTATGTTAATCCCCATACATTACATCATTAGTTTTAGATGTAGTGTTCCATGATTCATTGTTTGTGCATAACACCCAGTGCTCCATGCAGAACGTGCCCTCCTCAATACCCATCACCAGGCTAACCCATCCTCCCACCCTCCTCCCCTCTAGACGACATGGATGGAACTGGAGGGTATTATGCTGAGCGAAATAAGTCAAACAGAGAAAGACATGTATCATATGACCTCACTGATATGAGGAATTCTTAATCTCAGGAAACAAACTGAGGGTTGCTGGAGTGGAGGGTGGGGTGGGAGGGATGGGGTGACTGGGTGATGGACACTGGGGAGGGTATGTGTTCTGGTAAGCGCTGTGAATTGTGCAAGACTGTTGAATCTCAGATCTGTACCTCTGAAACAAATAATGCAATATATGTTAAGAAAGAAAAAATGGCAGATGGTTGTCTCTTCTACTTGAACGTGAGCGCCTCTAGTTCATGTGGTACATGGATTTTATTCCTCAGTCTCCTCAGAAGCAAACAGTAATGTTCAACAAACATTCGGTGTATAAATGAAGGAAATAGATTTTTTAAATCTTGTCAAAGTGGTAGTCTTTTTTTTGACCACTTACTCAATGCTCTCCTTAGCCTTTTATGAGAACTTACTAACTGTTCATTATCTCATTTAATCCTCCTCTCTGTTCTGTGAGGAAGGTTTTCTCCTCCATTTCACAGCTATCCAAGCTAAGACACAGAGGACCTAATTATTTTGCTTGAACTCTACAATAGCTCCTAAGTGGAAAAACCAGGATTCAAATCCAAGTCTCTCTGATTCCAAAGCCCACAGTGTTGTTTTTTAACAATGACAACATTCCTTCCCCCATGATTCCTGTGAGTTGCCGCAGGAGTCAAATTTCCTCCGCCATCAGAATTTTCTGACCTGAAAGATCAGAGCCATCCCAGCAGGGGGAAAATAGAGTTCTAGTTCAATGGCTTAGATCCTGAGACTGAGGACTCAAGGCTGCTTTGGGGACCAAGGCTAGAGCTAGAGAAAAGCAGAGGTTGTCAAAGAAAAAAGATGTGAGATGTGAAAGTGGCATCTTATGCTTCAACAAGGAAGTTCTATAGATACCTAATCACTGTGCAGCCACAAATGGGACTTGAGCCAGATCTTCCCCATAGATGTCTACTCCTACTGCCTGTGGTTCCTGTTTGATGGTGTCCTTCTTGCTCCCTGTTAACTACATTTCACCTGGATAAAAATTGGCCAGGAGGGAGGGGGTACTAGAGAAAGACATTATAATTTGCCCAAGCGCTGCCAACCCCTAAGGATGGTGTAAATAATATAATCTCATACAGGTACTAGTTGTTACATATTAATTCATTTGTGCAAATAGAAAATGGTATTTGCTCACTGGTGGAATGAGAAAGGAAATTAAAATACACTATGTAGATACTCAGGATTCTGTAGAAAAGAATCCCTGGCACTCAGCAGACAGCAAGGTACTCTCGGCAGCATGTACTAATTCATAAATGGGGTTTGAGTTCTCCACCCCTGTGAGCTGCACAATTTCACATCCCTGATGAAAACTGCAAGGAAGCTACTAATTTTCACTTCAGAAAATGCTCACTGTGAAATTGTATTGGGAATTTAGCCAGAAAGAATTTTTATGTTAATTTCTAGTATGGAGATAGAGAAAGGGAAAAAAAGAGAAAAAAGAAAAGAAAACTAAATTAAACTGTTTCAGAGACCAAATAGTCACTGGGGTCATTTTCATTTTCTCACAGGTAAACAAGTCCCCAGATGTCCCCAGTAGTACCATAAATTTATAAAAAGATTTTTGTTTTGTAGAAGACCTGTGGGGTTGGGGTTGGGGGCAGGAGACAAGCAGATCTCCACTTTGGCTGAACAGGAGCTAGACTTGGGAATCACAGATCTAAACTACCAGTGACCATCTCCTAGGTCAGGGGTGGGAGATCTATGGCTCAAGGGCCAAATCCAGCCCCCTGCCTGTTTCTGTACAGTCCACAAGCTAAGAAGAGTTGCTATATTTGTAAATGGTTCGAAAAAATCAGAAGAAGAATATTATATGATACATGAAGATTACACGAAATTCACGTTTCCATAACCTTAAATAAAGTTTTAATAGAACACAGCCACATCCATTTGTTTATGAATCATCTATGACCACTTTGGTGCTATGAAGGCAGAACTGAGTAGTTACAACATCAACTCATGGCCCACAAAATGGAAAATATTTACCATCTGGCCCATTACAGCAAAAGTTTATGTTGTTACTGCAATCAGAAAGGTAATTGACCTTTACGGACTCTGAGAACAGATACCACATCTTTCACCATTTTATCCGAGCACCTGTCACAGTGCCTCTCACAGAGTAGGTGCTCAAGAAGCAAATGAAGGAATCCACAAATGGTTGGGAGGAACACGTCTTCCCACGGGTTTATCTTTCTCCCACAAATAAAGGTGAAGTCATCCAGACTTCTTCCCAGATAAAATTACTATGCATGATGATCTGATGTCACCCAGGGCTACTTTCTTTTACCAACCCATATAACACCACAGTAAGTAAGGTAAGCATTTCATCAGGTCCCAATTGTGCAGATGGTTAAGTTTGTAAGAGTGCTCCCTGATACCTTACATCCTCCAACATTAGCTTAGGTCACTCAAAGCTACAGCACTGAGAAGCTGGAGAATGAAAAGCACCTGCACAAGGATTTAACTTCAAACCTGACTTGTTTTCCAGCCTTCCCTAATAAGCTTCCCTAATTAGCTTAATTCCAGTAAGCCACTTAGTGAAGCATGGCGTTAGGGATAGGAAAGGCTGAGAGAGCATGTACGACAGAGTGACAGACTTAAAGGGATATCCCTCATTCAGAGTTCTGAGTAACCCAGACAGGCAAGATGTCTCCAGATCCTTCTATTCCTACTTGTGAGTTGGATTGAATCCGCAGACAGATCAATTGAATTGTAGTCAATGAACTTATGTGGTGGCCACGGGAAATCAATGGTATTTACTACACCCGAGGTCTCAAAGATGACCAGAACTCCTGTCTGCCCTCAAGTTTGAAGGCTATCGGCTCGATAGACATGTGGGCAAAGAATGACAAAGTGCTAAGTGCTATGATGGAAGTATGCAAAAGGTGCAGTAATGGTGCCTTCTAACTAATGCTCCTGTCCTATCCTCGTCCCCCACCACTTCCAGCCATGTTCCCACTCTTTGTGATGCTGAATATCACTTCTCAAGGAATCACATTATTATTCTCTCTAGTCTTGACACCCCGATTCTTCCTCACCACCCTCTCCCAGGTATTATATACCAGGAGAGGAAAAAGATTGGCCTTAATGGAGGAGAAGAGAAGGAAAAGAGAAAAACATAAAGGCTACTGGGGAGGCATAACCATGAAGAAATCTGCAAGAAAAATAAAGGATATTCATTATTTTTATTGTTTTCGAGTAATTATATTACTGATAAATACATTCTCCAGCCCTACCCCAAAAAAGTTCCTCTAGGGAAGTCAGAGAAAAACTCACGGAGGAGGCAGTTCTTACAATGGGCCTTAATAGCTGTGCGGGAGTTGGCCCGGTGGATGGGGCCTGGGGAGAAGAGCTAACAAGCTAACACCTCCCTGCTTAAGCTTCTCGAGCAACAGTGGACTCAGGCAGTGTCTACAGACCCTGTTCTCATTCTTGTAGCCCAAACATTAATGGAGGTTGTGATCTGGAATGGAAAAAAGGAAGAGGAGAAAAGGGAGGAAAGGTAGGAAGGTAATGGCTTCATCAAGGAAATGGGGTTTGAACAGGGCTCAGTGGTGTCAAGCCCCATCTGCGGGGTCACCTCCCTTTCTGAACACTTTGATCGATTCCTCCCCACGTCCCAGAGGCAAGGAAGCATGACCACACAATGGGGAGGGTAATAACTATAAGGTCACTGATCCCAGAGGAAGACTGTTCTCAGTTGTACCAACTGTTCTCCTCCCAACTTTCTCTAAGAACAGTAGCTCAATAATGTGACTGGTGAAAAGAAACCGAAGAGCAGGAATTTCATTTATTACCGCACATCTGTTTTCCGACAGAGCAAATGGAACATTCCACATCCTCTAGCCTTTAAGAGCACCCATCTCTAAAAAACTTTACAGCTTCATTTGGTTTAAATGACAACGGCCTTGGCTCTTCTGCGGAAGCAGAACAGTACTGGTCTTCCAGAATGCCGGCATCGCAAACTGCTGACTGAATTATCTTGTTCTCCTCCTCTCTACAGCTAGAGGGACAGGGGGAACTGTAACTCCTTGCATTGGGTCGTATAAACAAAACTGCACTTCTTAACCTCAGGTTGGAAGTACATTCTCGGCTTTGAGCAGAAGACTGGGATTGTTCACATGGGAGGTAGGTGATAGTCAAGCTCACAGAACAAACCATCTAAACTATAGTAACTTTTAAAATAAAAACGTAGCTTTCTTACTTACAAATTCATACTGTAACTCAGATTGAGAAAGTGCTACCTGATAGGGTCCTGAAGAAATATTGACTAGATAAAGATAGTTTTGGTAATTAATCTAGTAGTTTCATGTAAATAAGCACCCCTAAAGGAGTTTGAGTATGCTTTCACTAATGATTGCTCAAGCCAACAGTTTCTCCCTAAGAGCACAAAAGTTAAAAAAAAGTTTCATTATTGTTGGAGGGATCACAAATTCTGAATTAATGAGACTTATCCTATTGTGACAAAAGAAATGCAAGTGTGGATGAAGCATCAAAAAACATGCAAAACATGCACACAGGAAAACCATTCTGGAGTGGGAGCTGGAGATCAAGATTATCCACCCGTCAACTGCAGGAAAACCCAGTGCAGTGAAAAAAACAGCTCCTGAGCTGTATAAATGCATTTGGAAAGAAAAACATGGCAATTCCTTGGGATATGCACAGTTCAGTAACACAACCCCCACTGCAGACCCAAGATCAGAATTGTGGGATTCCTCCCTTCCTTCACATTTTTTTTTTTAGTAAGTTTTTCTCTCATTCAATAAAGACCACTTCAGATTCCACATTTGGGTTGAGCAGGAGGAATCGTGACTGCAGGGTTGATTGTCTGCACCTGTGCAGGGCTGTCTCCACAGGGAGCTTTTATCCCTGAGCTAAATGGTTGGTCGGGCAGGGAGGCTGGAGAATGCTCTTTTGAGCCCAAGTTCCACAACACTGGAAACAGAAGCACAAAATGTCATGGCCTCGTCCCTCCGATGTGCCCTATAGTCACACACAGCAACTGAGGCTATTTCCTCAGCTGTAAGCCAAAGGGTGGGGGGAGGGGAAGCAAAGTTGTTAACACTGGGGTCTGCCATGATGTAGAGAAGCATTA
Organism: Halichoerus grypus; assembly: GCF_964656455.1. NCBI lineage: Eukaryota > Metazoa > Chordata > Mammalia > Carnivora > Phocidae > Halichoerus > Halichoerus grypus. Next base: position 126,996,742 of record NC_135716.1, on the reverse strand, counting down.
GCAAGAAGGGACAGGAGGTCAAGAGGAGAAAATGCAGCTTTACTGACTTAAAAGGCAACTAAATGACAAAGAAAGAGGCAAAGTCTTAAATGGAAGGTACTCACTCAGTTCCAATTATCCATAATCACAAAACGTAGAAAACCCATAAATCCCCTTCATTTTGCTTGGCTTCATGCCTTTGCACTTGGACTTGAGTAGTCACATCTAGGTGATATTGTAAATTGTGAGCATTTTCTTTAGATGTACCAGTATGGCCATGTTATAAAGAACAGCTTTAAGAGGAGGTAAGAGGTTCCGGCTCCCCTATTTTGTCCATGTTTAAGTCGGGGACCTGGGTTTGAATTGGAATTCTGGCACTGTGGAAGGTGTTCCTGGTCACCAACGTCTGGTTCTTGTACACTTCAGGATACAAGAGAGGCTGGCACGTCTCCATCATCTTGAAGTTAGGCAGGACCATAGGGCTTGCTCTGGCTAATGAAATGTGAGTGGAAAATGATGTGTCACTTCTGGGTAGACTATTTTAAGAACTTGGGCCGATTCTCTGTCTTCCCCTGGGCCCAGCAACCAGCAGCCTTCCAGATGGTGGCACTTTCCTCAGCCTGTCCTCCCAAGTGAGGACAGCATGGAGCAGAGCCCCCCCCCCCACTCCCCGCCCCAAACCCCAAATGGACAGGAACACAGATGAGCAACAAACCTTTGCTATTTAAAGCCACCGAGATCTGGGGGTTGTTGGTTATCACAGCAAAGCTGGACTATAGTGATTAATAGGCTATATAATAGTTCCGTGACTTGGGGAAAGCTACTGATAGTAGCTATCCCTCAGTCTTCTCATCAGAAAATGACGGAGGCCTGGTATATAGTGAGCACTGAGAATATGGTAACTTGTTCGTCTTCATAATAATCTACATCTTAAGAACTACCTACACCGAGCCAGTCACTATCTTCTCTATACATACATCCTTTCTCATCCTCAAACCAATCTTGTAAGTTAGGTGTTACTGATCTTTTTTATAAATGGTGAAACCAGGCCTCAAAGAGGCTCATTGAATGTCGACCAACTTGTAAGTGGAACCAGATCTTTCTGATCCAGAGCTCTTGCTTCCTCCCCTAAAAGTAGTTATTTCACTTCTAAATAAGTGAAAACTTAGTTATAGTATGTTAGTAATTAAGATAAACACCTTAGATTTAAAGAAACAAATAAGAAAGGAATAAATCATTTGGAGTTTAAAATCATCATTTTCTTCAATACACATAAGATCTTTCCTACTAAATGATTTGGTTTTAATGATCCCGGCTAAAGCCATACCTGGCAATTCCTAATCTGGGGTTCCCAACTCCTAAGGGTTTATTGAGGTAATAACATGGGTTTGCAAGCTATTCTCAGGATTTCCATGTGTCTAGAAGAAATAATGTACTTCCAGAGGGCGAGATGACCAAAGCTAAATAAGTTTTCCTTTTTTTTTCTTTTTAATCTAATTTATAATGGGTCATTTCATTGTGGTACATTTGTACATTGGTACAATGTACAATATGCTTTGGTCCATTTATGATGATTTACAAGGGCCACTATTGATGCTTATGAATTGATAAGAAAAAAAAGTAGATCTAAAAATGTTATGGTGTTAAGCCATAAACTCAAATCTTTGGATAATTTGGGAAAATAATTTCAAATAAAATATTTTTGTATCTATGACATTAATAAACTGCATTTTATATAGATTTGTGTATTTGTTTCAATAAATATTTCTACTAGTACAAAGTTAAAAAAAATGTATATAAAGGTTGTTAAATACTGCTATATCCCAAACTCTCAAATTTTGGCCAGACAAGCCTAAATTAACCTTTTTCTCTCTCTTTGCAACTTAGCTCCTAATAACCCAGGTCATCCTCTACAGTCCAGAGAGGTTCTGGGAAGCAGCACAGCAGAAACACAAATGACTTTTTAATTAATTCAATAAAAGGAAGAGCTGATGAATGAAATAAAAGTGACTGAATCAAAGCAACCTTGTCACTTTGGGGGACATAGCACACCTCGAATTTTGGGGAGGATACATCTCAGAGGATTGGCAAGAGATTTTAGTAAAAATTGTGGGTCAAAATGAATGAGAAACCAGCAAAATGGCATTCTGTGGGCATTCCTCCCTTTACCTCCCTCTGCTGGAAATCAACCAATCATTTTCAGACTAAATTAAAGGCACTCAGTTGTCCTCAGAGCAAGCACAGTGGTCAAGGGTGTTTCAAAGAGACCTTTAGTTCAGATTTCTGGAGGACAGTTATAGGCCCTGTCATCAAAGAAAATAAGAAACCCTTATAGTTGCAGCAGTAATGACCATTTTAAAAAGTTACTGGATCCATGCCATGTGCCAGGCTCTGTGCTAAAATACTTGAAATGTCGTCTCATCTTACACTCAAATACTATTATTTCCCCCTTTTTGCAGAGAAAATTTCTGAGAAGCAAAGGATTGAAGTAATTTGCCCAGAATCACCTGCTTTTTAAGTGGTGACACCTCCTTAGCAATGGCTCTCAGCCCCTGTGTTATACTGTCCCCTGCAGGGTGTCTCGGAATGATACAAATTGAGGGTGTCATCATGAAGGCAGAAGGGAACCATTTATGGAGTCCTTCCAAAGAGCTAACAATCCATTCACATTACTTCGTTAAATTCCCATAATTCTGAGGGTGGGCAAGGTGAGGCGGTACCATTATTCTCATGGCACAGATGAGAAAATCGAGACTCAAAGAGATTAATGGGTTGGCCAACAAAGAAGACAATAAGATATAAACTAAGGCATTCTAAATCCACGTTGAATAATCTGCCTCTGTAGCAAGCTGGTTCTGATTTAACCTCAAAAAATTCTTTGCACATCTACAATATCAAGATATCTAACTGAATTACAGTCTGTATGAGAAATACCTGGATGGTTGCTTGGAAACTCAATATAAGGCAATTTTGAGATCAATGTGATCTCAAAACTAAAAAGATCAGTGTGATACTGGTTTACATTCTCAGATGTGCAAGTTCTTCTATATTTTGCTTTGATAGGATGACATCTGGAACACTGAGCTTCCATGAGTCATAGCTCCATGTATATATCATTCACTGCATTTTCCAAATTCAGAAGCAAGGTCAAAGCTCTCTGAGGTGTGCTCTAAAAGCCTTTCTCATCTGGTTTAAGCTAAGGGGAAAGCATTCCCTCTTATCCACGATAGGTGTGCGAAATCAACACACTTACAGCTCTCTCCAGTGAAATCCTCACCACCAGCTTCTTCCTTCTTGCAATGAATTTTCTTTTTTTTCACTCTGGTAGTAAGTGATGGGCTGACACGTATGTGCGTGTCCAGCACTTCTCTCTGGGAAGCGTCTAGAACTTTCATGCAGAGTCGCACAGGGTCATGCGGGACTCCAGGGTATACGGCTCCTGTATACCATGATGTGAATGGGGCCCCCTGCAGTTAGTTGTGCACCTCGGCAGCCCTACTGACGCCTACCGTTTTATTCTCTGCCTATGGAACCTCTGCTGAAACTAAGATAGAAAAAGCCTGTTTCACTTACTCCCAGGTATTACAGTCAACATTTCAAAAGAAAAGAGTTACATTTAAAAATGCAATTATCAGGAAACAACAGGTGTTGGCAAGAATGTGGAGAAAGGGGAAGCCTCTTACACTGTTGGTGGGAATGCAAACTGGTGCAGGTACTCTGGGAAATAGTATGGAGGTTCCTCAAAAAGTTAAAAATAGAGCTACCCTATGACCCAGCAATTGCACTACTGGGTATTTACCCAAAGGATATAAAAATATTGATTCAAAGGGGCACATGCACCCCGATGTTTATAGCAGCATTATTAACAATAGCCAAATTATGGAAAGAGCCCAAGTGTCCATCAACTGAAGAACGGATAAAGAAGGTATGGTATATATACACGATGGAATATTTACTCAGCCATCAGAAAGAATGAAATCTTGCCATTTGCAACAACATGGATGGAGCTAGAGTGTATTACGCTAAGCAAAATAAATCAGAGAAAGACAAATACCACATGATTTCACTCGTATGTGGAATTTAAGAAACAAAACAGATGAACATAGGGGAAAGAAAAAAAACAAGAGAGGGAGGCAAACCATAAGAGAGACTATTAACTATAGAGAACGGAGGGTTGCTGGAGGGGAGGTGGGCAGGCGGATGGGCTAAAGGGGTGATGGGTAGTAAGGAGTGCACTTGTTGTGATGAGCATCAGGCTTTGCATGTAAGTGATGAATCACTAAATTCTCCTCCTGAAATTACTATTATTATACTATATGTTAACTAACTAGAATTTAAATAAAAACTTGAGACATTCCAAAAAATAAAAAAAAGCTTAAATATTTGCAGAAGGTAAAAAAAAAATAAAAATGCAATTTTCAAGTATAAGTTTATTAAAACAGGGACTACACTGGAAGTCATTTTATAGAAGAAACCATTGAAATAACTGGTGACATCTAAATTAAGCATGATATGAATATGGAAAGTATCAGCACCATCAAATGTTTAAAAGGGTTTGATGCAGAAGAGAGAAGAGACTGGGAAGTTTCATGGGAGATAATTAGGAGAAATTATAAGATGATTTTTGGTTCAGTAAAAGAACTTTCTAGAAACAAGCAACAATTAGAGACTCTATTGCAACAATCCTATGAGTAAGTGCATACTTTACACCCATATTACAGAGAATGTTTCCAAAAATAGAATGGGCAATGTTTGATGGTAGACAGTTCCTTATCCTGAGAAATGATCAAGAAGGGGAATCAAATGTCTTAGAGATCTTCACATAGAGTTATATTGAACTAAATGGATTACAAGGCCTCTTCTAGGATAGAGACTGCGACAATTTGCTATGATCCTCCACCAGCCCTGGAAGAAGGAAACCCCTTCACCTTCCCTCTAAAGGAGGATGAGGCCTTATATAAGGTGCTTGATCCAACCTTTACGTGTGAAAATTTCAAAGCTCCTTTCAGGTCTTGTGTAGCTAAGCAAATAGCCCCAGAGAGTATATGGTACAGTAAAGACCTGTTTTATTTTTTATTCCTTCATGATCCAAGAACCACAATTTAAAAAGGGAGTGAGAATAGAAATACAAAACCTAACACTGCTCTGTATATTAATGAGTTCTGCCAACTCCACTCTGAGAGAGATGTTCAATCTAGAATGCTTTTGTTCCTCCTTATGGTTTTAAACCAGGAGTCAAAACTCAAAAGGAGAAAGAAAAATGTAAGACGCTAGGGAGTGACAGCCCCGTGCAGATGAGACTGCATGGCGAGTCTGAAAGTCCAGTCTTACAAGGCAGCTGATCCCGGGTTCAGCTGCTCGTTGCCTTCTAGAAATGTTTTCTAGAATTGCCATACCTTATTTTTCCAAAGGAGCTAAAAAGCCAGATGTTTTTGGTGAAATTTTCTAATTTTCAGGACATTATCAGGCTGAACAAAAATTATCTGTGGTTAGAAATCTGCCCACTGGCTTCTAGCTTCTGGCTGCAGGAAGGCTGGTCCTTCACAGAAAGGTGGTGGGCAGCCCGTGCATGCATTTATGTGTCCATGTGAGCCAGCAGGTATCTACTGGGCAACTGAAGATAAAGAAAGTACAGACAACTATGTTGGTGGGAAGATCTAAGGGAGACTGGGTGAAGGTTTCTGCCCCCCCATGAGGTTGCTCAGCAGGGTTTAAAGGATGAGAGCCTGCCCTTCCCTGTCTTGTTGGAATTCCTGGGTGTCCCTTTCTGGACATCGTCACAGACCTAGGAAGGCCACTGGATCCTCAGGCAACTCCAGCCCAGTAGAAGGGAGTAGATGTTTCCCAAAGAGTAAACAAAAATTCTCAAAGCCAAAGAGGAAAATAATTTTTAAAGAAAGATGCATTCTTAGAAAGGAGCAGAGATCTAAGGGAAGTTCAGCAAAGACAGAGATGGGAAGACCACCAGAAGACCCTCATGAGTGCTTTCATGACTCGGGATTTTTTCCCTCACACTGGGGGGAAAGTCTTGTTTACTGTATAATTTACTGTCTTTCCCTAAGGTATAAGCCTTCAGTACACAGTGCATCTGACAGCAGCCCTGTTTTTAGATGCAAGCCCCGACAGCTTGTTCATATAGATTTTAGTTTTGATAGAAGTTTGGTTAAACAACAGAGCACTAGAAGCACCGAAAAAAGTGACAGGCACAGAATGATTGTTTCACTGTGTGGGGAAATGTGTTTAAAAAGAATAAATGGACAAAGAACAGAGTTTGAGATATGGTTGGATTGTAAAGGTGATGGATGTAATATATAGGTATTATAGCAATGTATTTTATAATCACATGTGTTTCCTAAAATTACAGACAAGTCACAGAGAGGCAGTCTTTACAACTCTCTTAGATGGAGAAGAAATATGATGAGCAACATCAGGGTTTACACACTGTTTTTTACTTACTTAGCTCGTGCTTGACACACTCTGCTATTCAGAGAAATCCATCAACGGGGAGAACAGCCACATGATGAAACTGCTGGCCAAATCAGGCCAGATGGCGTGCAGCCTGAACCTCCCCGCACACAAATGGGTGTCAGACAAGGTCACCAATAGGCCCTAAGCCATCCAGCTTTTCCCGTACAGGGATGGTCAATGATGCAACAAGAATGGTGGACACCTGGGTGAGGAAGAGCCGCTGCTCCTTCCCAGAGCTCTTTGGTCTCATCAGATGGCTGGCCTCCACTAATGTCCTTGGGGGCAGGTCAGCCCTGAGTGACTGAGTGCTAACGACTATGAACTGCAAGGTCATATACCTGAGGACATATACCCAGTTGTCAATCATTTCTCAAATTTGGCGCCTCTGTACAAGCTGACAATTAGCCTGAATTAAGCTAAGGTGATGTTTTTAGTTGCCCCAGGCAAATCAGGCAAGCAACCAAAAATTACCATCAATGGCATGGAGTTAAAAGCCATATCCAATTCCCACTGCCTGTGTAGTCCGCTATCGAATGACAGGTCCTCTGCTCTGCTTTTCTGTAGTTCTTTGAGCAACCACCAGTAAAGCAGCTCATTATCAGAACGAGAAGTAACAACCTGTATTAATAAATCCAGCTTAGTTGGGGGAACCTGACAGACAGGATTTTTGGAGATAAAGCATCTGATTACAGATAAAGACCAAAGTGCAAGACTGCCCTGCTGTCCGGTCTCCTCTGTGGATGTGAAGTTTAGTTCATTACCATTGCCTCCTGGAAGAACATTAATTCCACTCTGCAGAAAACATCAAATATCAACACTGGTAAACTTGTCAAGGAGTAGAGCTACTAATCAACAACTGACATAATAGTTGCCCTGTCTTTTTAGTAACTGGCGATAGTTTTAGTTCAACAGTCATGGAAATAATGAAATTTTGCAGACGTGCCCAAGAAAATCTCTGGGAGTTATAATCCATTGCAGAGATTAGCTAATATTCCAACAGTGTTTGTGTGATACTGATCCAAACTTCTACAATTTTTTTAGGATGGAAGTTTAATTTCTTGCATTATTCGGTTTCTTTTAGCAGCGAATACCTCAAATATAACCCATATAAAGGCTAAGGACAAATAAAAGGATCGAATTGAGGACACATACTGTTGTAAGGGTTTGCTTTCTACACCTTAACCTGAGTAAGATCTTGGAATTTCCTTACTCCTTCACTATTTATTTATTTATTTTGCCACTTCTTTTTTACTCAGGCCACATGATGTTCATTAGAATAATAACCCTCTTGACTCCAGTGCATCCAAAAATATGTACACGCCAAGAAAACCTATTTTGCCTGTCCAAATCCAATTATTTTCTGGAATGAAAATCACAAACTACTAAACAAGTTATAATTCTGTTCCTGTATTGAAACCAATAACCTTAGAAATATAGATTGCTAATATTGTCAGGTATAGGGACTAATCTTAATTAATTGGTAAACGTTTATTGAGAGCACATCCAGGGCAGGCAAGGTTCTTCCTGCTGTATCCAAGTGTTATCTTCCAAAACTGGTTTTACCCTGTAATAGAAGAAACCTTTTCAGAAAACACAGTCTCGTCTATTCACCGGATAAGGTCTAAAAGTCATATGTATTCTTGATCTGATGGCAAATTCTTTTATGTCTTTTTCCTTCAAAAGAAATCTTCCACCAGGCATTTGTTGGCAAACACCTCCAGAGCTTTTTTAGAAACTCTAATTCTAACTCAGCACCACCACCACCACAAGGCACCTGCATGCTGAACACTACCAGTTCTAATAAAGCCCACCCCTTGTGAAGATCCTTCAGTGCTTAGGGACGGGTGACGATATCCACGATTTCCGTATCTAAGGGATATTTACTGGAACACGGTGACAGGGCCAAGAAAGAAAGGGGACACAGGCGGGAGGGGGCTGTGGCTGCAGTTCATTGACTGGAAGAGAGTTTCGTCTCACTGGAAGGAATCGAAGGCGTGTTTGTGTGTAGTGCCCAGCACTCACCTGCCACAGGGAAACGCTCAATACACATTACCTTGACTTTTCTCCTGTAAGGCTGCTTTATGTTAATGTAGCATTTTAAAGAACACAAATCGTGTTCACAGGAGTTATCTTATTTGACGCTCATGACGCTGGAGATAAGCTTTATTTTATGTTTGGAAACACGGATGGCCTGAGAGGTCAGCTCTATGGGGCCCTCGGTCACACAGCCAGGACATTTTAGAGTCCATAACCCGGATCTTCTGATTCCAAGGACTCTCTTCCTCCTTTATTGCTCTGAGCTGCAAGTATTCAGCGATGTGGACCTGGGCACTTTCTATCCTATTTTTTAAAAAACAACCTCTCTTCACTTACGTCTTCATACCTTCAAGGGGCATTTATACTTCCTCATGTCTCCTTTCCTGTTTGCTTCTCCGTCTCCTCCAGTCCTGTGTATAAAAGTATTGCATGTATAATGTTCATGGATCCAGGATTAAGAGTTCTTTACTCAGGATCTTGAGCTCTTCAAAGTTAAAGGGACCCTACAAACAAGGCACATTTCCTTCTGGGCCTTGTTTTTCCTTTCAGCACTTTTGCTCAAATACCAAACACAATTTGCATTTTGCTTGAGATGGAAAGAAACAGTTGTGTAGCTGTAGCTATTATTGGACCATTACCATTCTAAGGTGTTGATTTTGTGCTTCGCATTTTTCCTGTGTTCTTCACTTGATGCCCTATCTTGAATTTTTATTTCGCTCTAATCATTTTTTAAATTTGAAGTCTTCCTTTTTACTTTGGCAATTTCAGTTGGAACGCTGGGTTTGGAAAAAAAAATGTTCACAGAAAAACTGAAGGTTAAATCAGTTTTATTCTGTAAACAGTGCCTAAATTATCATCTCCTTCCCATAACAACCCAATTAATATGTTAGAGCACAGCCGGAAAGCCAAAAACAGTGCTGAAAACGTAGAGTTAGTGTGACACCTTCTGGTGAGGAACAAACTGCATTTCGTCGACAGCAGCAAAAAAACGAATTCAGACAAGGGTCCGCCAGATAGCTTTTATTCCAACAAACCCATCTTTTGTGAATACCGGGTGTTGTCCCGGGCTCTGCCACAGGCCCTGGGGCTACTGACAGGGGAAGGTATGGTTCTTACATTCAATAATCTAACCACCTCCGGGGAAGAAATCTCTCTTATCTTCACACCTATCTACAGAGATTGCAATCGAGGATGTCAGCACCTAGAGTTAGGTTGGGTGTTCATAAGATGCTACGGGAGCCCACGGAGCCAACCCGCCCTCGTGGATCAAGGACAGCCTCACAGGGGCAGGGATGCTGAAGTCTTGAAGGATGAGCAGTTTTGGGGAGGCAATAAGGTAGGAAGTGGGCATGCAGTGGGGGAAAGTGTCGCGTATGGGAAAGTAAGGGGACAGCAGGCGTGCAAGGCTGAGAGGCTGAGAGTGTGTGTTTACTGACCAGAAGTTATTTCAGGCACCTGGAGAAGACAGAGCATGGAGAGAGGGCTGGCTTAGAGACCACACAGGGTCTCAACCCAAAAGGGCTTTGAAAACTTAGCTTAAGAAGTGTGTGTTCCGGGGCACCTGGGTGGCTCAGTCGTTAGCGTCTGCCTTCGGCTCAGGTCATGATCCCAGGGTCCTGGGATCGAGCCCCGCCTCGGGTTCCCTGCTCCACGGGAGGCCTGCTTCTCCCTCTCCCACTCCCCCTGCTTGTGTTCCCCCTCTCGCTGTCTCTCTCTGTTGAAGTAAATAAATAAAGTCTAAAAAAAAAAAAAGTGTGTGTTCCATGATCCAGGCTGCAGGGACCCATTGGAAGATGTAAGCATGCCAGTGATAGGATCAGATTTTTCCACTAGAAAAATCAGCCTGGCTCCAGGGTGGAGGGAGAGAGGAAGACTAGTTAAAGTTCTGGTCAAGTAGGAAGCAGTTAAAATGGAAGAGAACCTGAACTGGGCAGGGAATGTGGATGGGTGGAGGACAAAGTGTTTTAGGAAAGGGCATCATCAGCCAGTATGAGAGCACGTTTAAATGTGGACTCTGAGAAAAAAAGAAGGGTTATGTTTTATGCTTATACGGCCCCAAATAAAAGGAATATTTCTTTTCCTTAAACAAAGAGAGAAAACCGCATCTTTTAATGCAGATGTCTTCCTTCTCTTTGTATGTGGTCTTAGGAAAGAGTTAAAATATTTCTCAACATGAGAGGATAATTGCTCCACAATCCAAGCATGCAATTTTATAAACTAAATTTGGAGACTTTCAAAAAATATTGATCGCACCTGAAAACATTTAATGAACGCAATTTGGAAACAAGGGCCCAGAGACACCAATTTGTATCAACAGTGCTTAAATACTCCCATAAAAAACACACCCAGGGCCTTGGGAAATCTGGATCACTATAATGTGCTTTCAAAGGAAGGTTTGAAATTTTTAGATGAACAGCTATAATTATAAATTGAAATTAAATATAATGCAAAAGAGGCCATGATTTCCCTTGCTGTCAAAATAAATCTAAGGAATACGTTGTGTCCACTGACTATCAGACAAGGGCATGCACTTACTCCCTGTATAAACCACTTTCAGCTTCGGGTAGCGGAGCGTTTTTACTTCTGTATCCAAATGCTAATGGATATGTTTTTTCCATCTAACTCAGATTTAAAATCTAAACATTTCCACTGATCTGCAAGGCTCCCGGTTACCTTGCTGGTGTTAACCTGTTACCCTCCCACTCGCTCATTCCACCCCAGTCAGAGCACCTTGCTCTTCCTGAAACACAACACGGATGTTCCTTCCTCAAGGCTTTTGCACCTGCTACTCCTTCTGCCTGGAAAGTTCTGTGTCCAGATATCTATCTGCACCACTGACTCCCTCATTTCCTTTAGGTCCCTCATTCCTAGGAAGGTTTCCCTGATCACACTACATAAAATAGCACCTGCTCTCAATATACTCTTGCCCTTTATTCTGCATTAGTTCTCTGTATAGCTCTTATCACTCAACAGTCCATGTATTTAACTTGTTTATCATTGCCTTTCTCCACTAAAATCCAAATGCTATGAAATCACAGGCTGTCACTGATGTAGAACCAGGGAGTGGAACAGTGCCTGGTTCAGAGTAGGTGCTTAACAAATACGTTAAATGAATGATGTTTATTTGAAGTATTTATTAGGTTTTTAGTCAGATGGGCAAGCTAGAAGTTTTCAATCAATTCACCAACCACGTACTATGTGGCAGGTACTGTTCTCTACCTTTCATGAGACAAAAGACCACCCTTGGGTAAACAAAGCAGTGGGAGTCAGACAAGTCAGCTGATAATTATTGTCAATTATACAATAAGGCCGGGGAAAAAAAAAACCAGGTAACTGTAATCCATCCGTTCATTCAACATATATTTACTGAGTACTTAGTGGAAGAGAGCTAAGTTTCTTTGCAGGCTTTTTATGTGCCAATAGTGTGCAAAGGCATAGAAAGATGCATCTAATATATTTTTTAGAACAACCAGTAAGGTAACTATTATCCCTGATTTAGAACCATGAAACTTGAAGCTTACGAAGGCCCAAGGTTGCCACACTAGTGAAAAGGAAGACTAGACCAGGTCTAGGTCTAACTCTGTAGTAGTTATTCTGCTAAAGGAACTCAGAGAAAAACCATCTAACCTATTAGTGGGGTCAGAACAGCCTTGCAAGCAGAAGTAACACCTAAGGTAAACCTTCAAAGTAATGGGTTAGAATTGGGCAAGAGTGGAGGGTAAGGCGTGCTGAGCTGGATGGACAGCATGACATTGTACCTTCCATAAAGAAGGAAACTTCTGGGCCTTTGTTTTCATTAATAAAGTAGGTTAAATTTTGGCTCTCTGAATTATTGAAATAGAATAAAAAATACAAACACACACATACATACCCCATTATAAACAATAGCAAAATCAATTAAATATGTGATATAACTCAATCATGCAATGCAACTAATCAGCATGAAGAAATAAATAAACACAAGATTGAGGGAGATCTAGTATTCCAGATTTTAACAAAAGAGATGGTGATTGCCTATAAACAACATTTTCCATTTATAGCATATAATTAAATAACTTATGTGGCAATTAAATTACATGCCAATTAAATAGAATTGCAAGCTTTAATAAAACAAGTTAAAGACAAGTGGAAGTTATTACTGAAGCACATCAATTGCTTTTTTCCTACTAAGTTGAATTGACATTTAAAAATTAATACTTACCTGTGTTATGCACTTTCTATATTTAGAACATAAGTTTAAGAATTAGGCTGTTAAAGGTTTTCAAGCTAAAATTAAATAAGGTTTAGAAGTTTGGATGCTTGTTTCATTCAAATAAAATAATAAAGGAAAACAAATCTTTTAATTGATAGGTTTTACTTTTATTTTCTTTAAAATTCCATGATTTTTTCCTCTTAACCATCCAAAGGGAGATTTTCTTTGAAGCAAGATGGCAGGTACCCAGAGCTGAGCTTTGACGGTATATAAAGCCAATTTTTTTGTACTTGATCCAAATGTTAAATCTGCAATTTACAGTTAATGTACCAATATGTTTACATATCTCTGTGGGTTCTTCTGCAATACAGTTTAAACTTCAAATTAAATATATATACATAATATACATTATATGTGTGTGTGTGTGTAATACTTGGGATACAGCATTATTTGTAATAATACTTGGTAAACAAGTATTATTTCTGGGAGATGTGCTTCCGCCTTGTTTGTGGTTGCCCAGGGTTATGTTGCATAACTGGGACTTCATATGCTTCAAAGAGTTTAGATAAACACTGGCCAGGATTACTGGGAGTTAAATATATACACACACACAGACACACATATGTGTGTGTGTGTATATATATATATATTATATATGTAATATCAAGGTATGGCAAAGCAAGCACATAGAGCACTTGAACCTCCTTTGTACCTGTCTGGAGAAAAAATATAAATAGTATACTAAACCTGACTAAGGCTATTACAGTCGGGTTGTTTGAAGGACCATTTTCCCCTCCTCCTGTCTTTTTTCCCCACTTTCCGATGTACTCAAGAAAATTGAAAAATTGTAATGGATCAATTTAAAATATTTTATTTTCTAAAAGCCTTTTTTGCCTGTTGTAAGGTGCACAACCCTTCTCCTTTGATAGGAGAGACAGTTTAAAAAGGTTATGTAAAAAGAAATTGTAATGAAAGGGATACTCTGCTTTCCAAGTCCTTGTCTTCTCTTCATCTAGATAAGGTATATCCAAAACAGATATGTAAAGAAAAAAAATAAAAGTTGTCTTTATGGGAAAAATAAAATAAAAGTTTAAAAATACATAATCATAATAAATACAAATGGCACTATAAATAGAACCTGATATAGCAGAGTTTACAGGTGGGAAAACCTAACCCACCATTATAATCCTTCACTCCTCAAACACTTGAATGCCTGTCCTCTACAGCAGTGTGTTAGATTTTAATTCCTCACCTCAAGAAGCTTAAATTCTATTTAGGCAAAAAAGTTCAATCAAATGATGAAAATATTCACTCCTCCTGATTAGCAACTGCTTATCATACTAAGCTTCAGCCATTCCACGTTCCTTCCCATCATGTGGTTTATAGCAATTTGCTTTCATTAACAGTTTGAGTGACATCTGATTCATAGCTACTCCCACATTCTAGCTACCTTCTAGAGGGAAAAATGACTTGCTCATCTTCCAATTACTTCACACGGGGATATATAAAGATCATCTTATAATTAATCAAATGCTTAATTTCTGAATGTATCTGGAGAAAGGGTAATAAATGGGACATAAATGGCATGAAGGAGTACAGGCAGAAAGTTCTGGGTTTGAAGGGCAAATGAGAGGGGAAGGCTCGGCAGCACATGCTACATTTGACTGGCTCGATTCCATAAGGTTGGAAACTGGAGGTTGATTACAGGTTTGATGCAGGGTTAGGTTTCGTTGAGTGGTTCTGTACGAGGATGGTGGTTCTCACTAGTTGAGGGTATTCCAGTGACCACACAGGCCTGGTGCAATGTGAGGGCTGGTTCAGGCTAATGGACTGAAGAGCAACGAGGGATGAGATGAACCGAAGGACTGAATGCAAAGAGCAGGTATAATCAGAATGTTAAAAAAAAGGACTTTAAACTACCTCTGCTCTGAAGCGGATTTCTTCACTCTCTGCTCACTTCAGAAAGGTGTGTTAACTTAAATTTTTCCCAGTCCTCAACATTCGGGGGGCTGGGAGGAAAGCAAAGGAAGTCACAGTAATAGTAATAACAGAAATTCTATTATTTCAGTGAGTCCAATGTCTGGTCTAGGGCAATCAGCTCCCTGACAACTCTTCCCCAAGTATTTCTGGGGACCCAAAGCTGTCTAGACCGTGGTTCTTTCCCTGATCCTGCAGCTGCTGCTTTTCTTCCACGCACCCCTGTCCCCCAGTCAGCCTCTGACGGGCCTCTAGCAAAAACGGGCACAGAGCTAGGACCCACTGGTTGCAAATTCCCCACTCCTTGGTAAAACCACAGTGTTTGGAATTTTTACTTTACAAATGCATTCCGAATACATATTCATGCAGAAGTTAAGGTACATTCCACAAATCAGTGCATAATAAATATTTATTAACTTAGTCAATAAATGTTTGCTAAGTTCCTTCCACCAGTGAGGCACAGAAGATGGGTTTAGGAAATGAAAGACAGAGTCCCTTCACTCAAGAAATACACACCACTCTAGTCAGGAAAGCAGGCAGATAAATAGTAAATTGCAATGGTGCAAGATGTGCTTTTTTTTTGCTTCTATGTTTGTGTGGTGTGTGTGTGTGTGTGTGTGTGTGTACCCATCTTCTTCTAAACAGAATTTAATATCCTAGGCAGGGTGGCAAGCGTTCAGATTTATTCTAGGAGCAGAGAGGAAGGGTGCCTAACTCTGATTAGGGGTGGTCAAGGAAGATTTTTCTCTGGGAGGAAATTCCATGTGCTGCCGTCATATCTTTGAGACTCACAAGGCCCTAAAGGCTTAGCTGTGAGCTCCCTACTCTTGGCAGATATGCCCCCCACCTGGTGGGAAAGGCCCCCCGCCCCTCGGGTTTGCTAGCTGCAAACCATTCTGTCCTCAACTTAATCCCACACATTAAGGGATTTTAATCAGACATTTCACAGAGATCACTCTGGTACTGTGTGGCCAATGGATTCAAAGTAGGGCAAGAATAAAGAGCGAGCAGCCAGTGAGAATGCCAGGATGGAGAGCCAAGCTGGAAGTAATGAGGGCTGAGACCCAGGCACGGACACTGAGTCAGGTTCTGTGGTACAAAGATGAGATGCCATTCAAGTCAGTGGCCGACAGGATGCAGTACTGGGGATAAGGGAGAGGGAAGAATTGAAAATGGCTGCTGGACTTGGGTAGCCAGGTGCAAGCTGTCGTCATTCACGGAGCTAGGGAAGAATTCAATTCTGGACATACTGATTCTCAGAAGTTTGTGGAACGATATCCAAGCACTGTCCAGTGGATGGTCCCTATATGGGCCTTAGAACAGGCTTGAGATAAAGGTTTGAGTGTACAAAGGATATACTGATGTCTGGGGTCTGATACCAGTCAAGAGTAATGTGTAGAGAAAAAAATCCAAAAGTAAAGCATGCCGACATTTAAAAGGTGAGTGGAAGAAGAGATGTCTACATAGGAAACTAAGAAGGGGGCAGGGGTATCAGGACAATGTTGTTCTAGAAGTCAGGATAGGAAAGAATTTGAGGTGTTTCTATGTGTAGGGACATGATGAAGCTACAGGATTCGGGGAATACTTGATAGAGCAAAGTTCATGAAGAGGCCAGAGCAAAGCGATCCAGGGAAAAGATAAATTAATGCTTAATAAGCAGGATGGTCATCACTTCCAATGAAATAGGAGATGAAGACAAAAGGATGCAAATAAATTTGTAAGTATAAATAGCTTAGTGTTTTCTTCATGGTGAAATAAAAATTCCAGATAAATTGCCTACCACCGGGTGGAACAAAACTGGAAAACAGTGCTCTTCATTTAGATAACCAGCGGGCTGACAATAAAGAGGCAAAGAATTCTAGCAACTTAAGAGTTTTCGTTTATGTGGAAATGTAGTTTGATAGACATAAAAAAAGGAACATAATCTGAGAAGCACTTAGAAGCTATAGTGATAGGTCTATAAACAAGACTATGTGAAACCAGCTAATAAACTCAAACCTACTTTAGGATAAAAGAAACTGCAAGATATGTAAAAACCCAAATTACATGGATAAACTGTGAAACAGAATTACAGTGTTAATTCCTAAGCAAAATAATATTTCACCAAATAAAACATGGGTATAATTTTGTTAAAATGCATTTGTCACACCTACTACAGTGCTTTGATTACAAGTGATGCTTACAATTGGATTTCAGATGTGATGCTGCAATCAAAATAAACATCCAAGACAAACTGATAAGCCCAAGTTCATCTTGGGTTTTTTATTAACCGTAAGTTAAATCTTGGAGTTCATTACTAGAAATGTACATACAGAGTTTTCCCAAGATCAGATAGTTCTCATCATCTGAAGAATACTTTATCCCTTTAAAACAAAATGGAGTATTTTCTGAGGACAATTTAATATTTCAAAAACAAGAATAAAGTAAATAAATCATTACGATCCACTTAGTACAAATTTAACACATGCACTGCCATAAGTTTTTACAGAGCATGTTGTAAGAATAAATCATAAATTACCAACACAGGTAAAAACTAGTTCTGAATATGCAGACATACAATTACAGAAGATTCAAGATAAGATATACATATATATGTACTCTGAAACTTAGTAAGTCATTTATTTTGATTTTTGATATTAAACTCTTTAGATATTAATATTTATTATTTGAAGGAAGCATTTCTTTTAAATAAAATTTTGCTGCTGATTTGCTAGAAATAACTTTTGCTAAAAAATACTTGAAAATGTTGAAAAACTAAAAGTGTTGGGGGGGAAATCTTTATAACTCTACTACTAAATCAAAACCTCTTGATAAGTATTTAACAGGCATCTCTTGAAATGCATAGGTAAACACAATGAAATAAAAGTAGAATTACACATATTTTGTATCTGCCTTTTAAACTTAATATTCTTAATACTGTGCCCTGAACATCTTCCCATGTTAGTAGCTATATATCTACATGATATTCTAATAGCTACATCCTATTGCGCTGTACAAATATATCAGCTTTTTAACCACTTGATGAAAATCTGGGTTATTTCCAAATATTTTACTATGATTAGCTAGGCTGCAGGGAAAGCAATCTTGAGATATGCCTCTACAGACATGTCCATCTCATTAGGATAAATTTCTGTAGTGGAATTAATGGGTCAAAGGGGAATCCACATTTTAAACTTAAAGACATTGTCTATCTGCTCTCCAGAAGAGAAGGAAGTGTATACTTCTATCAATAGTCCACGAGTGCCCATTTCTTGTATTACTAATAAGCATGAACAACCCTTTCCCTAAGTTTGCTGGCTGTATGCATCTTTTCTTACATGGATTATCCACTCATTTCCATGTCTCTTGTGGGGTGTTCATCATTTACTAATTAATTTGAAGAATTCTTTTTTTTTAAGATTATTAATCTTTATCTGTTACTACAGATCTTTTTCTACTTTTTCTATTTTGCTCTTTCTCTGATAGTTTGAGCTTCTGAGTAATGACGTAAGGGGCTGTTCACCTCTCAAGATTATAAAAAAATATTCTACCATGTTTTTGTTTTATATAATTTTATTTATTATATTTAAAATTTTGAACCATCTCAAAGTCTATTGATGTTATATGTGAAGTAAGATTCTAGCTTTATTTTTTTTCCCAAATGGGTAGCCAGATCTCTTAATAAATAACTTTTTTCCCCACTTAAAAGCCATCTTTATCACCCTAAAAGTGAGAAACATTTCTAGACTCTCTTTTGTTCCACTGATCTTGGACTAATATTTTAGTCACTCTACCTTGGAAAAAAATTTTCGTATCTGCTGAGACTCATTCCAACCTTTTTTTTTCCCTCCCCTTTCTGAATTGTCTGCCTACTTGCCCATTTTTTCCACAAAAAAAGGCTTTAGAAACATTTTTTTTCAAGTTTCTAAAAAGTCCTATTGAGATTTTTGTATGAATTCCTTTGAATTTCCAGAGTATGAGGGAAAAATCTGTACATGAACCTGACCAAGAAATCTTTTGAGTATTCCATTTTGTCCCCCAGGAGTTTCGCAGTTCTCTTTTTAAGGGTCCTGTACGTTTCTTGTAAGTTGGGTCACTTATATTTCACTGCTTTTTAAATTGGTATTAGTAGTACTTCTGTTGTGAATAGATTGTCTTTCCATTATATTTTCTGACCAATCAACAGGCTTATTTTAATCTTTGTATATTTATTATGCAATTGGCTACCTTTCTAAACTCATTAGTCTTTCCATTTGTTCTCTTGCATTCTCCAGGTCTTGAATAACATAACTGCAAGTAATGATTCTTCTGTATGCTCCCTTCCAATATCTGTATGTGTGACTTTTAAAAATTTTAAAGGATATGCCTTATTACTAGCAGTTTTCATTAATTTTGCATAGACCTAATAAAAACTGTCAGTAAATAAACTTAGCTCTTTGGGTTAGTTCAGCAAAGTTTTCTTTTTTTTTTTTTTTAAAGATTTTATTTATTCACCTGACAGAGACAGAGACAGCGAGAGTAGGAACACAAGCAGCGGGAGTGGGAGAGGGAGAGCAGGCTTCCCGCGGAGCAGGGAGCCCGATGTGGAACTCGATCCCAGGACCCTGGGATCATGACCTGAGCCGAAGGCAGCCGCCCAATGACTGAGGCACCCAGGTGCCCAGGAAAGTTTTCTTTAATTATTACTTCTTTCATTTTTCTGTTTTCTTTGGGCTGGCACACATAGAATTCAAAAATCGTATTTTCCTTTGTTTGTTATATCTTAATTTTTTCTCATCTTTTTTTTTTTTTTTGAGAGTGATCAAATTTACCCATATGACCTACGAAGTTTTCAGTAGTGTCAATTATGCTGATTAGTTCCTCTTATGGGAATTTACTTTTGGAGTTTCCTTTTATTTTTTTTTTCATATTTCAGGATGCACCTTTTCATTCCTTCTCTTTATCTCAATTTATTCCTTCTTTATGGCTAATAAAAATGAAAGTAATTATTTAAACACTTCTTTGTGCAAGCCAGAGCACTAAGCACTTCAGACTTTAACTTGCTTACTTCCTACAATTGCTGAGGTAGATATCACTACCATGTAATGTGTGAGGAAACTGAAACTCTGGATGACTAGGTGATTTGCCCAGCACTCTACAGCTGGTCAGTAGGAGAGCGAGGATTTAAAGCCAGGCCTTCTGCCTCCATAACCCATGCTTTTAACAACCCTGCGAGGTTTCCACATGCCCTTGGGCCTCCTCCGTGTTCACAGGGGAGTTCAGTTCCTTTTAGATCTGTATCTGGAATGAGGTGGCCTCCTAAGTACCTGTGTCAATTCCAGTGCCTGCTGGACTAAGGCAGGAGCATCTTCTGCTCCAATTCTTAGATAATCTGCATAGATAATTGCTACCGTCAGACAAATGTTCTTTGAACAAGTGTTATATACTCTCAGCATTTGCTACAATCTAGGGATCCTCCACCCTCCATCCATTTGCAAGACTCCTTTGTGGTGACTGTATATCCAGGGGTGCAAAGTGCCCCTCACTCCTCAATCCACAGTTGTACCAAAAATTGAAATCTGTAGTTTCTACCATGCAGGTGAAAGAAAGGGGCTGAGGAATACTGTAGGGGTGGGCACAGATCTCAATTCTAGCTAGCTCAGATGATGGCTGGGCAACAAGGATTTGATTTTCAAGGTGGTGTAGCTCCTGTGTCCTGAGTTAGTGACTGAGTTGGGGCTTTTTCTTAACTTCTCTCCAGCTAATCTGGATCCATGAATCAAATGATGGGCACTGGAGTTAATATAAATTCCCAGTGGATTTTGGCACAGGGTTTCCTCTTTAGTTTGTAGTACTGTTACAATCTTTGAGGGTATTTTTGCATGAAGCTGGGAAAGGGTAACCAGGGATTGCCAACCTCTGGCACGTTTAACACATTTGACAAGCATTTGTATCAGGCAGTGGGTTTGGGATTTAGACTCATTCTTAAGGTTGTCCCCATCAACACCTAGCAGTCTGACTCTAGACCAAAGTGAATCTAGATTCCTTTTTATGATATAACATTTCTGGGCTCTTTTCTTGGATGTAGGAAGTTCCCAAAATATGAGCTATTCCTAAAGCCCTATGGATTAGTAAAATTATCCTATGACAATTTTCAAATGTTGTACTTTTTAAAAAATCACTATGTTAATGGTAGTGTTGGAAAAAGAATTAAGGTTTTTTTTTTTTTTTTTTTAAAGATTTTATTTATTTATTTGAGACAGAGAGAATGAGAGAGCACATGAGAGGGGGTAGGGTCAGAGGGAGAAGCAGGCTCCCTGCCGAGCAGGGAGCCCGATGCGGGACTCGATCCAGGGACTCCAGGATCATGACCTGAGCCGAAGGCAGTCGCTTAACCAACTGAGCCACCCAGGCGCCCAAGAATTAAGGTTTGAGCTGAGGTGTTTTCCTGTCTGTGAGATGTAGTTGAGGAGGCACAGAGAGCCAGGTCAAAGAGACCCGATAGGTGTTGCTATTCTTGAGCGTTATCTTGCACAGAAAAATGCTCTTTACACTGTGAATTGTGGAACCCCTTGGCACACATAGAATTTTTTGCCTCAGTAAAGCTAAGCTAAGGACGTTATAAAATGTTATCCCCCCCCCTTTTTTTCCCTCTTCAGAAGCATGTATGTTATTTTGTACTTCCCATGGCCAAAGCTATTCTGGATGGAAGCAGCTAACAAATGCATCAAAAATATTAAATGTGTAATTGGAAATCCCAAGCTATACTAAGTGCCCTCATCTGTGTCCCTATGTCACCTTCTTGTGATGACTGGTTTTATGTGTCAACATAATATCACCATGTTTTGTTTATGTGTTTACAAAGAGTCACCTGGTGACTTCAGGTAGATTATCCTCAATAATGAAGGTGGGCCTCACCCAATGGGTTGAAAGCCTTCAGAATGAAAACCGAGGTTTCCCAGAGAAAGAATTCTGCAATATAGAAACCCTGCTGGCCCACGCTATTGATTTGGCTTATCAGCCCCCATAACTATGAGAAAATTCCTTAAATCTCTTTATATACACATGTGTGTATGTAGGTGTGTGTTTGTACATATATTAGGAGGTTATGCTTGTACGAAGAAAAACAAGAACAAAAATAATCAAACTTCATTTCCTTGCACATGACACTGATGGCAAGATTTCTAAGTAATCATCCCTTTATTTAGTTTTGATAAGGACTTCCAGCACAGAACACTGTTAGAAATTAACCATTAGGAACTACGTAAAAGAGATGTAAGGCAAGTACTATATAAAGACCAAATAGATAAACACAGGTTTTATTTTTCTACAGAATTTACTGCAGGTTATCATGTAATGAAGACAAAAGCAGATCACTCTTAATGTGTCAAATTTGTTTAGTAATTTAAATAAAAACATAGGACTCCCATCCCACAGATAATTCTAAATCTATTTTGAAAATCAAATCATCAGGAAGTATCTATCGGGAGACTATGTACCTACCTATCATATTATACCAAAAATAAGGCTGCTCTCTTCACAGAATATACGGATTATGAAGGGGGGGATATCAGAGGGGGAGACGAACCATGAGAGACTATGGACTCTGAGAAACAAACTGAGGGTTCTAGAGGGGAAGGGGGTGAGGGAATGGGTTAGCCTGGTGATGGGTATTAAAGAGGGCACGTACTGAATGGAGCACTGGGTGTTATACGCAAACAGTGAACCATGGAACACTACATCAAAAACTAATGATGTAATGTATGGTGACTAACATAACATAATAAAATAAAATTTAAAAAAAAGGTGGCACTAAAAGTACAATTAAAAAAAAGAATATATGGATAATGAGTAATCAACCATCAACACAGTGGATGTTCTAATATTGGGGAAATAGTGGAAAACTATTTGTTAAAAAACAAATTTCTCTGGACATTGTTTATCTTGCCCTTGCAAGAGACTTGTAGATCCAGATGAGATTAGCTTAGAAAAGGGGTCTTATTTAGTCCAGAAAATCTTCAGAGTCCAATACAGTTCTGAGCTAATCAGATACTAAAGAACCTTTACAAGGACAAGTAGGCTTGGAAATCACACAGCCTTATTTTGAATTAGCTTGTTTTAGTCAAAGGTATGGAATTAATGATCAAATACCAGGAATTTCTGTAACTCACCCAATGCCAAATGACTACTGACATTCTATTTCCTACTATGATGACTCCTTGATTAGAGGTAGGTGGGAGGCATAAAGAATATTGTGAGCTATAAAATAAATTGTACTCCAATGCCCACATCTCTAAAGGCAAATCTTGTTTTTTAATATAAGAAACTCATTGAATCAAATGAATGCTGATTAGAGCAAAGGTAGTGTAAGTAAAACTGGGACAGGAAACCTCCAATTGCATAGGAAATACATGAAAGAATTGATCATTCTAAGAGAAGAATCATTTTCCCCCTAGCCCCACTGCTATGGATGATATTTTCGTGAGCCTGGGCCACCTTCTCCAGTGAATACTGAGAACCTATTACAGGTCTCAACCAACCAATTTCCATTCCAGCTTGAAGGGCGGCTGCAAATTGCCTAAATTCCTCCTAAGTGAAAGAAAAAGGTCTTTTTGTAGAAGAACACGTCACTTAATTTTCAGAAAAATTTTCAGATCATGAGTCGGAACATAAACAGTTCCTTACACATATGTGGCTTTTGTCACTTGTCCAGAACTACAGAAAAAGTAGTTTTCTATAGAGTAACCTTAAGTCCAATTTGTCTGAGGCAGTGTCAGTTTACAAAAAACCTACCGTCCGGAAGCAATTACTAATAGTATCTCCGTTCTCTCTCAAAAGTGTCTTGCCTTGGAAAATAAATTACATCGCCCCCTAGTTATCTTGTAGTGACTAATCCTCAACATACCCATTCAGTCAGATAACAAAGTTTAACATCTACTGGAATTTTCAGTCTGCCTGACTAGGCAAACTGTATCGATGTTTAAGTTATCAAAATCAGAGTCACTTGTTTTCGTACCTTAGTTGATGAATAGAGAGCAACTCCAATTATACTAGATTCCTTTGCCATGGTGTCCCGTGGGTTTATTTCAATAGGACCTCTGCTGCCAACAACCTAGTATGAAAAACAACTTGTCTATAGTTAAAGATTACTGCAAAATAGTATTAAATTATGGTAAAGCTTCAAAGTGGTAAGAAGAAACCAAAATACTTACTATTACTCGTCCTCCATATGACAGAAGATTCAAATCATTACTAAGATTTACATTAGCTAACATTTCAATGATTACATCAATTCCTTTTTCACCAACAGATTTCTATGTAATAAAAAAAACGCAGAGTAAGATAAGAAAACAAGTAAAAAAAAACAACTGTAAAACAGTTATCACAGTCCCATATATTACAGAAATGTGTTTCAAAAGACATAAAATGCTACATTTTTAAGACTAATATACAAATTTTAAATGATCTAATTATATAGTGTTGATGTAATTCCAAGGTACCAGTCACAACATTTAAAGTGGTAAAGATTTATACTAAGTAAATTTCAAGTGCTTCGACTCAACTTGACTATAAAATACTTTTTCCTCGGTTGAAAATTTTCTGTCTTCAAAATGTATTTTCACAGAGAAGCAAACAACAAATCCCAAATCCCAAAAAGGCTTACACTTTTGTTAAAAAACAAAAAACAAAAGAAGAAAATCATTGGCTGTTTGGTGTTGCCCAATTTTTTTGTGTGTGCATTCAATTTTGTCCCAAGTAGTTTACAATCAGCTTGGCATACTACTTTTCTTTTGGGTTTTCAGAGATGTTGGTTTGCAATATCCAAAACTGGCTCTTCTCTTAAATAAGTTATACATATACACCTTATACTCATTTTATTTAACAAAAAAAATGAATACCTGTGTCAGGCATTGTTAAGTACTGGGAATTCAAAGATGGACACAGAGAACTCAAAACAAAGCTAGGGAGAAAGACGGAAACCTACCGCAATCATAGCTGTGATGGGATGGGCTAAGTGCTGCGTTAGTGGAAATAAACTATAGGTTATAGAGAAAAACAAAGCTATAACTCTGATCACCTGTAATGATCAGAGAAAGTTCAACAGAGATGAGAACCTGGGCCCTGAGGAATGAGCAGGAGCTCTTTAAGCAAATGGAAGGAAGAGGAGCCAGCAGAAGCTGCACCTGAGGCGGGAGAAAGAGGAAATAGAAGAGCTATGGACTGAGAGTCCGAGTCGGGATTAGAAAGTAGCCCAGAGGAGCTGGGGCACGTGTTTGGGAAGGCAGGGGGTGGGGAAGAGGTAGAGAGGCGACTGTCAACTATACCAGTATGGACTGGGAACACGTATCGAATGCCATGTTAAAGGAGCTAGACTTTTGGGAGGCAGGTGCTAATTTTTGTGCCAGACCCTGTTTTAGATACTGAAGGTGCAGCAGGGACCAAGAAAGACAAAAATTCCTATTCTCATGGAGCTTCCATTTTAGTTATTTCTGGAGATTTTTTTTTTTTTTAAAGGAGAACCAAGTAAGTCTGGAAAATGTGAAGACAGAAGGGGATATTAGGTCAGTTATAAATAACAGACAAAGCTGGAGAAGATGAGGACTAAACTAAGTCACAGCAGAGACAAGAACAAAGGGAGACATATTTGAAAGGCATGTCAGAATAGAAACTGACAGAGGGAGGTGGCAGACCTGACGGGCAGGAAGGAGAACAGTAATCACAAGATAGGAATTAAAAATGAAACGTGGGTCTGTCTTGGGTGAGCAGATTAGTGGCCACGTCCAGCAGGCTGATGGCACGAAGGAAGGGAATGCAGGCCAGAGACAGTGCTGGAAATCAGCAGGATGTGGGCACAAACTGAAGCCATGGGTGTAAATGAGATTGATCAGGGGGAAGGTCTAGCACCAGGGAAGATATGAGACCAAGGGGAAAGCTAAGGAACAGCAACACCTAAGTAATACGAGGAGGAAGGGGACTGAAAATGAAGTCAGGGAAGTAAGAAGAGAACCAGCTGCCAGGAGATGTGATCAGGGTCAGCTGCTGCCAAAAAAATCACACAGTATGAAGGCTAAGCCAAAAGCAGCAGAGGGGTAATTAGGAGCTCACCGGTGACCTCTGACAAGCAAAATGCAGTGGAAGGTGCTGGGAAGTAAGGAAGTAAAAGGAGTAAGTACTCACTGCTTTTTCAAGAAGTGTGGTTGTAGAGGGTGGAGGGTTTGATAAAAGGTTAGGGGAGTGATTTGGAGAATGAGAGAGACTTAAGCAGAAGGAGCTAGTGGAAGAGAAAGAAGCCACAAGACCTCAGGGTCTTAAAGTCAGATTTCTGCAAAACAAAAACATATTCTTAAATTAACTGGCCATTTTTCATCTTTGTAAATACTCTTGGATGATGGGAGCAGGAGTGAATATTCAATTAATTTTAGGTTTCCTAGACATATTCAAAGGAGTACTTTTACTCAGTTTTTTGGCAATATGATTTAGTGCTAATAAATAAACTCTCACTCATATTTTCCTCAATTTGTTAATGACTGAGGTTACACAGTAATCAGTACCTGGAAAATTCTAAGTCTTTCTCAACATAAGCAAGTAATTTGAGGTTTAGCAAAGTAATCAGTATTTAGTAAATTTCTACTGTAGTACAAACATAGAACTTCAGAATCTGCTTGAATTCTGCTCTAACAATGGAATATATGCAACAACTAACTAAAACCTACTTCACTGCTCTGGATGAGGTAATGATTATTCCTCCACGCCATCCAATTAAAAATAAACTTTTTTCCCTAGGCTAGACAGATCCAGTTTGTAATCTGTAGATACCTCACTTTTCACTAAAAAGTTACACCAACAGAAATTATATTAAGAAAACCTCGTGGTTGCCAGAGGCAGAGGGCTGGAAGTGGGTGAAATGGGTGAATGAGGTCAAAAGGTACAAACTTCCAGTTATAAAAAAAAAAAAGTAAGTCACGGGGATGTAAAGTACAGCATGGCCAACACAACTGTTAATACTGTATCACAGATCTAAAAGTTGCTAACAGTAGATCTTAAAAGTTCTTATCAGAAGAAAAAAATTTTGTAACTATGTATGGTGATGGATGTTAGTGAGATTTACTGTGGTGATCACTTCACAATATCTACAAATATCAAAAAAAGTAAAAGGAGGGTGCCTGGATGGTGCAGTCATTTAAGTGTCTGACTCTTGGTTTCAGCTCAGGTTATGATCTCAGGGTCATGAGATCGAGGTCCATGTCCTGCTCCACACTCAGCATGGAGTGTGCTTGAGTTTCTCTGTCCCTCTCCCTCTACACCTCCCACTCCCCCCGCCATACTCGCTCTCTCTATCTCTAAAATAAATAATAAATCCATCAATAGATGAATGGATAAAGAAGATGTGATATATATATATTATATATATATATAATATATAATATATATAATGGAATATTACTCAGCAATCAAAAATGAAATCTTGCCATTTGCAACAACGTGGATAGAACTAGAGGGTATTATGCTAAGCAAAGTCAGTCAGTCAGAGAAAGACAATTATATGATCTCACTCATATGTGGAACTTAAGAAACAAGGCAGAGGATCATAGGGAAAGAGAGGAAAAAATAAAAGAAGACGAAATCAGAGAGGGAGACAAACCATAAGAGACTCTTAATCATAGGAAAAAAACTGAGGGTTGCTGGAGGGGAGAGGGGTAGAGGGATGGGGTAACCAGGTGAGGGACATTAAGGAGGGCATGTGATGTAATGAGCACTGGGTATTATATAAGACTGATGAATCAAAGACCTGTACCTCTGAAACCAATAATACACTATATGTTAACTGAATTTAAATGATTAAAAAAACCAAAAAAACCAAAACTAAATAAATGTTAAAAAAAAAAAAAGAATTCAGGGCTCTAAATACAAAGCTATGACTTTACTTAAAATGTGACTACATTAAAGAGTACCAACTTTTATAGCTATAAGACTCTGGAAAGGCTAGGTTTTATTTGATAAACATAAACAAGACAGATGAGAGTAAAGGTTTGAAAATTAGACATCTCTGCTTTTTAATTTATTAAAACTGTAAAACACATAGGCATAAAAAAAGAAGCAAACAACTTTAAGAGAGTGGTTGATAAGAAAAAAGAACTTACAAAAAAAGGAAGTCTCCCAAGAAATAAAATTTACTTTTATAAAACTGTAGAATAATTTTACCTTAATTTTATCAATATAATTGAGTTCTCTGTGATTGAACACTTCATGGGCTCCATTTTGCAAAACAATGTTTTGTCCTTCCTCAGTACCAGCTGTGCCCAAAACCTTTAAGCCATAAGCTCTGGCAATTTGGCATGCTGCTAGTCCAACCTGAAAAACAAAATATAAATGCCTAGTTTTAGATTCTTTGCATCCCTGCAAATATTTATTAAATATATGTAATAAACTTAAGGTTCTTCTAGGTCCTACCCTATCCTTAAGGAATTTCGAGTCTAAATGAAGAAATAAGAACAACAATAGCTAACTTTTATTGAGCATTTATAATGTGTCAGGTACCACTCAAAAGACTTTCCATCCATTGCTTTATTTTAGCCTCACAATAAGCCTAGGAGGTAGATATTATTATTGTCCATATTCCATAGATGAGAAAACTGAAGCTTATAAAATATAAGTAACTTGCCCAGGTCACAGAGGTGGGAACATGGCCAAATCACAGAGCTGGACCAATTCAGTTTGTAGAGCTTGAGCTTTTAACCACGGTATCAAAATGCTTACTATTAGCATCTACTTTGTGCAGAAGGTACGGGGTTTAAAGATATTCAAAACTTGTTCACTGACTTCATACTTTAACAGTACATATAAAATGCTAAATGACAAATGTGACACCATTTAAGTGGAAGAGATAGGTATATGAGCAAATTAATCCATTCATCCATATGATGACTATTTATTGAGTGTTTACTATGTGCTAGGCATGGTACTTCATGTAAGAAACTTATATTCTGAGAAAGGGGGAAAATAATTAACACACAAACAAATAAATGAATAAAGTACATTCAGAAAAGAAAAAGTGCTATGAAAAAAAACCTAGCCTATTGGAGATAGGGAGAGGGACTAGTGAGGTCACCAAGAAAGACCTGAGTGAAGTGAGGGATGAGCCGTGTGAATATCTGGAAAGCCTGGTGGAGAATGCTGTAGGCAGAATGGTTGTGACTCACCTGGTGACATGGGAATGAGCTTGGGGCATTCAAAGGACTGAAAGAGGGTCAACGTGGCTTGACGGCAGGGTACATGGGAGATAGCGCAAGATGCGGGCAGAGGGGCATGCAGGGCCTTGCAGGAATTCACTTTGAAAATGCTGAGCTGTATGTGCTCACTTAACTGAGGATGTGCAGTAATTAGCTAAATATGCATATGGACTTGGGAGCATCAGAGTTGGAAATATAAATTTGAGATTCATCACTTTATAGTTGGTATTTAAAGCCACGAATTGGGGGCGCCTGGGTGGCTCAGTCATTAAATGTCTGCCTTCAGCTCAGGTCATGATCCCAGGGTCCTGGGATCGAGCCCCGCATCGGGCTCCCTGCTCGGCGGGAAGCCTGCTTCTCCCTCTCCCACTCCCCCTGCTTTTGTTCCTGCTCTCGCTATCTCTCTCTGTCAAATAAATAAATAAAACCTTTAAAAAAAAAGTAAGAAAATAAAGCCACGGATTGCATAAAATCACTAGGTCACTAAATAAATGTACTTACGGTAAAGGAGAAATAAAAGCATATAAGGAATATAGATAAAAACAGTTATTTAAATTGCAATACTAGGAAATCTATGTTTGGTTACATGCCACATGAACAGTACAGGTAAGTGTCACATACATTTAGAGCAGGGCTTCTCAAACTTAGCACTACTGACATTTGGGGCTGGACAATTCTACGTTGCGGGGGCTATCCTGTGCTTTGAAGGATGTTTAGCAGCATGTCTGGTATTTATCTGCTAGACAGCAGAACCCCTCCACCCAGTGACAACCAATAATGTCCCCAGACACTGCCCCAAATGTTCAAGGGGGAGGAAGGATGATGCCAAACCACCCCTCATTGATAACCAATGATTTAGAGGAAGGTAAAATCATTATGGATTGAAAAGAATTAAAATGAAAAATGATGATAGAAACTGATTAAAATTGTAACAGAATCACAGACTCCCAGGTCTGAAATAGACTTTAAAGATTGTATGGCATATGGGAGTGATGAGCCTGAACTCAGTTGGGTTTTGGCAGGGATTTATTTGATTTAACCAAAACAAACAAACGCCCAGGACTCACGGTCTCATGGGTCAGAGAGACATTCAATTCCACAAAATACTATGGAGTTAGCACTATTGATTTTTGCTACTTTAAAAAAAAAAAAAGGCCTCTAATAAAACTACATCTAAACTAAAGATTTAATGCAAATATATCTCCTTCTGCTCTAAAGAGGCATTTAATAGCTATTCTGAAGGTACTGTTTATGCCCTTCTTGTCAACAATTATACCAGGAACAGTACTTCAATAGATTATATACCATTATGTGTCAATTATTGTTCTTCTATTTACTTTGCTGACACTAAAATAGGGCACTCCCCACCAACATATCTGGGTAACAGCTGTGTTCATAAATTCCACACCATTTTAAATACACAACATAATCCCAGAGGAATTTGAAGTAAATGAGGACAGAAAGTACAAACAGAAGCAAGACAAAACCCAGTACTATTTCCCTCTAGTAGGGCGGGGAGGATCAGAAGCGCTTCTCACACCAGGCCACCAGCCTATCCCTGCCAGCCAAGGATTTAACAAACTCAGCCAGCTCAGAGAACAGTGTGGATTTTGCCTTAAAAAAAAAAATAAAAAAAATAAAAAAATCATGGTGAAGTGACTGGGCTTTTTACAAGAGGGTAAAGGGAATAAAAAGAGATTTTCTTTAAATTCTTCTCTGCCCTTCCTACTGAAACCTCTCCCTTTTATACAGAGCACCAGGTTAGCTCTCTGAAAGCCAAAGCAATTTAAATAAATGGAAGTTTGACAGATCCTTTAGTTATTTTGGGTTAAATTTAATTTAACCCAAAAATAGCCTCTTTGGTGAAGCTAAGCAATGGGCATTTTTGACAAGGCATATCTGTCATACTTTCTCAAGCCCCAAAAAGACAATCTTAGTCTTTTTAGTAAATACTCTGATCTGTGAAATCCTTCAGAATTGATCTATTTGAGGTAGACAGGAGGCTAAGTGTGGAACCTTGTGCTTCATCTATTTAAGGTAACAGAAACACAATGGGCTGAATGCTCTGTAGTCCCTGGCCACCTTTAGATTTTTAGGATGCCACTCATTATTCCAGAACAATGTGCCATTTGACAGGCTACTCCTTTCAACTACTCTGCGGAATACACAGTGCTCTGAAAGGGTTAACCAGCTTCCTCAAGGTGAGCCATCTAGCCCCAGGCCCTGTATTTTAAAAAACGTGAAATCTCATCTCCAAAATTTCTAAAGCCTCTACATGCAGGATAGAGGTCATGTGGATTTCTTGTTAAATTCCAACCTCAGAGCTCTAACTTTTCCTCTAAGCTCCTCAGAGGCAGATTGACAGCCGGTTTCTTGAAGAAGCTTCTGACAGCCCTGTGTTGGGTTATTTCACTGAAGGGCTTATTTTAAAGTTCTCAGTCCCTCCCCCCCCCATTAGCATTTAAGCCATGGGTTGTGGTGTTAAGGACACAGCTGTACACCGTGCATTCCATGAATGTCCTCAAAGCGCAGCAGGCAAGCAGTGGAAGGGTCTGAGAATTCTCAGTGTGGCTTTGCAGTGCTGTCTGGGGCAACACAGGTAAAGCTTTAATGAGCCTTAGTTTCCTTAGCTAAGGGAATATGGAATTAATATTAACTTTAAAAAACTGTTTAAAATTCCAAATAAATACTCTTACAACATATGCTACTTGAAGGCAAAAACAAAGCCAGTTTATTTTGGTCTGCACCTGACACAGGTGGAAAACCTAATACAGACATTTTTAATGGGGTGATCTGCTGAATGTATTAACCAAGAAATGCTAAACTAATGACAAGGAATCACCTTCAGAAGACAGCATTTAAAGAAGCTTTACTACAAAAAGGAATATATGTACTGACTACAAGTATTGACCATATTTATTAACATGGCTTTTAAAAATGACTGAAAAGAAATATAATGTGAAAC
The DNA here is from genome assembly GCF_964656455.1 of Halichoerus grypus. Taxonomy (NCBI): domain Eukaryota; kingdom Metazoa; phylum Chordata; class Mammalia; order Carnivora; family Phocidae; genus Halichoerus; species Halichoerus grypus. The sequence continues at coordinate 126,964,935 of NC_135716.1, read as the reverse complement.
CCACACACATAAGCTCCTTTAAACATAAACTTAAAAATAAAGAAATACTTACTCCTCCGCTAGCCCCATGAACCAGCACACTTTCTCCAGCTTTCACACGGGCACTGCAAAACAAGACAAGGGTTCATCACCTCACGTTGAAGGTAATGAAGCTCAGGTGTTTGTCATTCTTCTTAAGGAAATTCTACCCTCAGTTCAGCTAACGCGTCCCCAAACAGGAAACTCATTCTGCTCTACAGCCCAAAATATTCTCCAAGCTTAACAGGATCAAATGAGGGTTCTACAGGGCCATAGACGAAAGAAAACATGAAATTCATTTGTTCGTTCAACAAACGTTTAATGGGAACCTATTATGTGCCAGGCACGGTGCTGGATGCTGGTAGCACATCAGGGTGCTACCTTCCTTCTGGGAGGCTACAGTCTTTGGAGGCACGTGAAGTGAAAGAGCTGAACCTAGAGGAACGGGAGTCTCTCGTTCATTCCTACAGAAAGTGTCTCAAAACAGGCTTATGATAGCCCAGTCTCGGTTCTGTGACCCAGGGTAACGCCCAAGAAAACGCAGAAGTTAGATGATTTAAGAAAACATTTTCCTTCTCTATGCCTTTGAACATCAGGTCGTGCAGCCTCTAAGCCCACATTTCAGAGAGCAATGCTGAATCAGCAGCGGTACGAGGGTAAGAAATACGATCAATCCTGTCACAAAGGTTTCCATGTCACACCAAAAAATGTCTAGATCCTCCGGTAAGATGACATATTCTTTCTACTTCTGGTTCATCTGACTACTTTTCCATTATACCGAAAACAAGGTACATGCAACAAGACAGACAGGAGATGCTTTATTATTCCAGATGGACAAGTGCTAATGTCCCAGTCCAGCAGCTGTTCTGTGATCCAGATCGGACTCTCGGGGAGGATCTCTTACTTCCTAAAATACTGGGGGTGGCCCCACTGTACAGACGTTATGTTCAATCTGGGAGTAAGAACACAATGACCCAGAGTCATGCTCAAGGCTGCGTGCCAAGAGCTGACAAATAGCAATCACGAGCAGTAAATGAAGCTTCTTCCAATACTCTTGTTTAGAGATAAGGGGACTGAGGGCAGTGAGTTAAATGGAGAGTCTAAATGATAAACTATTACCAAACACTTTGACATTTTAAAAAGTAAAATATGAATGTAAGGGAATAGGATTACTGATGTCATACTATGGCATATGAAATACTTTTCCCAGTAATGGTTCTTTTAAGAATCTTACAAACAACCCCTCAAACACTAAGAGCACATTCTCCTAAACCACTGGGCCTGGGGTGGGGGGTGAAAAAGCAAGCTAACCCTCTCTCGGACCCCACTGCTATGATCCTTCTACCCTTGCACAGAGTCATTGTGATGGTTAATTTTATGTGTCAGCTTGGCTGGGCCATGGGGCCAGAATTTGATTAAACATTATTCTGGATGTCTCTGTGGAGGGCCTCATCCAATCAGCTGAAGGCCTTAAAAGAACAAAAACTGACTTCTGGAACAAGAAGTGATTTTGCCAGTAGACCGCCTTTGAACTCAAACTGCAACTCTTTCCTGGGTCTCCAGCCTGCCAGTTTACCCTATCAGACTTTAAACTCACCAAGCCTCCACAAATCAATCTCTCTCTCTCTGTATATGTATGTATGTATGTAATACGTACATATGTACATACACATTCTGTTGTTCTGTTCCTCTGGACAACCCTGACTAATACAGTCAGCTCCCCTGGGGGCTCATGGCAGGGGCTCGAGCCTTGGCCTGGCCTTCCATGCTGTTGTTCCAGACTTCCTCCCAGTCACTGAAGATTAGTACCTGGCACATTAGTACCTGGCTTTCTCTTCCACGCCAAAGCCGGCCCTAATCTAAAAGATTTCAACATTCTCTGGGAAGAAAATCTTGAATCGCAATTCCTGAATTCTCCCCTTTAGCCACTCTCTCCCAAGGCGGAACCTGGTAACCACCCCCAAACACTCTACTAGAGAAATATCAGACCCTAATAACCAGTGTTATGACAGTAATTTCCTATCCTAATTCTGTAAGCCCATATTCTCTCAAAATCTTTTCTCCAACTTCCCAGAGATTACCATCTCTGGATTGCTCAATTTCTGCCTACTTGTTGCTCCTGGCCCCATTTCCTGCACTAGCCAGCCGGGACCCCATAGCAGGTTATGCCGGCTCCTCTCTCTTCCTCTCCTGTGCTCTCATTTCCATCATGCTACTCCATTCTGTCACTAACACTCCAGCCCTGGATTAATGTTAAAATCCAACTTCCTTGATAATCTACCCAAATGGCGAAGTACTATTTAAAAAAAAAAAAAAAAAGATCACGTGACCATGCATTTTGGTGCCACTTCCGTTCTGATTCTCGAAAGATTACTTTGCCTCCCATTTAATTATGAAAAATGAGGCAATCTCATATGAGTTCCTTCAACACTCCACCTCCCTACCCACACATTTTTCCATAGTTATACCATCTTTACCTCTTCTGGGTTTAGCAGACGAGATGTCCTTTAATATCTGAGGCCAATCTCTCCACACATCCTACTTCTTTCCATCCCACCATCTGCCACTCCACCCTCTCTTCCAAACCTTCCGTTGCTCCCTCTGCTAGATCCTTCCTCAGCTATAAACATATTCAGCTCCCATCCAACCTTTTGTCCCCACAAACTCCCGAGTACTCTTCTACTTCCTCCTCCTTATCTCCATTCAAGGAACCCAATTCCACCTCCTTCCTCAGCCCACTCAATCAAGCTTCTGTCCCGCCGCTCTACTGGGAAAGTGACCTGGACTCAAGTCACCAATCACCTCCTAATTGCTAATCCTAACTGTTCTTTTTTTTTCCAAACACACCTCACTGCTGCATTTGACAGCTAGCTTCCCTTCTTAGTAGCAACATCAACCACTGCCCCTAACACCACCAACACCAAAAGAGTACTTACTCTGTGCCAGGGTCTGCACTGAGATTCACAGGTATGACTTCACTGAATTCTCACCACACCCCTAGGAAGGAGGTACTATTAATATTCATGTTTTTCAAACCACTAAACTACAGCTGAGACAGGGAAGTAACTGGACCACGGTCATATGGCTGGTAGTAGGAGAAGACAGTCCAGTAACAAGTCTTTCTGTCTTCAAGGACCATGAACTTAACAGGTGTTTAACAGACACCATGACCTTGGCCTTGGCAAACGCTCCCTTTGGTCTCTTAGGACTCTGTCCCCTACCTCTGACTATACTCCTCCATGCTGATTTTCTCTAACTTTCTATTCTCACTCCACTGTTCTTCACTCCCTGAAGGCTTTCAGTCACTTTCATCTTGTCAACTCCCACCCACAGGCTGATAACCCCATGTTGACATCTTTACCCTTCAGGCTTCAGATTCTTTCACACAACAGGTTGCTGGTCTTTTCCATCATGATGCCTATCTTGGTTTCAAGTCCAAAACTGGACCAAGCTTCTCTTTGAAACTTTTTCCTTCTTTTCTCTGTCATAGTTAAACATTTACCAACCTAAAGAGCTAGAAGTATCCGTAAGTTCATCTTCTCTCTCATTCTCCACATGCAAACAGTCACCAAACACACCTGATTTTACCCTCTAATAGTTGTCCTTTCCCTTCCACCTTTTCTACCATGGCTTTTGCTCTGGCCCTTAGGTATTTTGCCTAAAGGATACTCGTATAAGACCCACCCATCTCTTTCTCCACTCCTGTCATCAAATCCACCCTTCACATACTGATAGGTGATCTTAATAAAACACTCATATAACAGTATCACTCTCCTGAATAGAACATTTCATGACCCCCAATCCCTTACGGAACAGTGTGCGAGCTCTATCATCTTGCTTTTTACAATCTGAAACCTACCTATTTCATGTGACAGCTAATATTTATTAAAAGATTACTATATTCCAACCTAATTCTATGCCACTCTTTGCCTTGTAATCTTCTATCCAACAAAACCAAATTGCTATAGCTCTCCTTAAATATCATGATTCTCCCCCCCGACACCAGGCTATTCCCATTGTCTAGAATTTCCTCTCCCCTCCCCGCTATCCTTCCCCAAGATAACTCCCTGATTAAAGTACATATTTTCAGAGGGGCGCCTGGCTGGCTCAGTTGGTGGAGCATGTGACTCTTGATCTTGGGGTTGTGAGTTCAAGCCCCATGTTGGCTACAGAGATTACTTAAAAATCAAATCTTTAAAAAAAAAATTATATATATATATCTATACCTATATATGTGTGTATATATATATATATGTATATATATATAAAAATTGTCAGATCCCAGCCATGGAAACTGACCAGTGGGTCTAGGGTAGGGCCCTACATGGTATTTTTAAATTGCAGCAATTAGTTTCTAGGGCTGGATAACAAGATTTTTTGAACCATGACTTTAAAATAATCCAAGCCTCATATCTTGGCAGGAAGCCCTATTTCATCACCACTGTTACATCCCTTATGATCCCATAAATCCCTATGCACATCTACACCACTGTACTTTCCACATTATACATCAATATTATAACTCTTATGTCTGTCTCTCTTACTAGACTGTCAGCATCTTAAAGACAAAGACAGCATTTTGCTCTTCTTTGTATCCCCAGTGATTAAAATAATCTTCCAAATTAGCACAGTTTCCACTCCATAAGTGCTTAATGGTAACTAAATAGTAACCGCACAGGAGAGAGACGGATGCGTGGTAGGAAGGCAGGCGCTACCGGCTCTATGGCCGACCGTGTGTGTCGTTACCTGTGCAGCAGAGCTCGGTACGCAGTAAAATATGGAATACCGATGGCAGCTCCTTGCTGGAAGTCCAGTGTTTCTGGCAGTGTGTAAACACTGTGATCTGCTGCGAGGGCATACTCGGCGTAGCCCCCAGAGATGGTGCTGGTAGTGAAAACTCTGTCACCTTTCTAGGGAAAGCAATAAACTGATAAATGCACCAGGGATTAAAAATGATGTCAATGGGTATAATTCTTTACAATGCAATTTTTATAACAACAAATAAGTATTTATGTATTGTTTTCTACATCTTAGGGTCTCATAAAACTATCTTTAGCATATTGAACATTTTTAAAGGTTTTATTAATAGAAACCAAGAAGAAGAAAACTTAAGGAAAATAGGAAAAAAAAAAAGGAAAGGAAAGGAAAGAGAACTTCCAGAATGGTATAATGAGAAGACAACTAACCTTTATCGCCTTTATCGAGAGAGCTTACTGTGCAAGACACTGTATTAGGAGTCTAATGATATTGTCTAATTTGATCTTCTCAAGAGCCTATGAGGTAAGTACTTTTCTTATCACCACTTTAGATTAATTCCACTATACAAATGAGGAAATTGAGGGACAAAGAAGTTCAATAATTTGCTCAGATTAAGCAGTTAGTAAATGACAGTTAATACAACTATTTTTTTCTCCAAAATACTAGGAAGAAGAAACAAATAAAATGTAAGGTTTCTTCCACACACCAAATACGTGTTCTAAATCCGTCCCCTGGGTTTCTTCACCCCTGCATTCTTTCCCTCATTTTTTATGCATACACCAAGAGCAGGAAACTATGGCTGAATCCTGACAGCAAGATGAGCTGGGACAGGCTTCTTCACTTGTTACAGCATCAGAAACACAGTAAACTCTCAGGAAACTCTGCTGGGTCCTTGCTATTGAAAAGCAGATGCATAACTGAGAGTGAGGTAAGGCACGATGCAAGACTTAGAGCCTGCCCAATGTGACCCGCATGCCAGGGAAATCAGACTGTCTACTACAAACACCTGCCCGAACTCTTCTTTCTTGAAAAAAATTAAATATTCCTTGGAATAAGCAAAATATTAAGGCAAGAACTTTCAGGATTATTCAATTGCCCCCCCCCAAAAAAAAGATCTAAAAAAGTAATAGCACTATGTTGTAGGATAGAAACAAAAAAGATTCAAAAGGCATCCATCCAGCAGTCAAAGACTCATCCCTGCTTAACAGTGCCATGTGCAAATGGTCAAATATGACTGTGTTAAGATTAATCCTGCTTTAATAGCTTAAAAAGATGTTGCACAGATTGCAATATAATTCAAACATGTTCTAAGAATTCATTATGGAAAGCAGGACTTTGAGTTCTGTGATGGATATTAATAACAAAACAACTTCCCCCATTGAAAGCATCCTAAACCCTAGGAAGAGAGAAAAGGAAAGGATAGGAATAACTACAATGCAAGAAAACATGATGAACCATCAAAGATAAGTAACCAGGAAAAGAAAGGAATTATTTCTAAGTTGAAGAAATCAAAAATAGCTTCACTGAGAAGCCAATATTTAAGGTAGGTCTTGAGGAATTGGACAAGATTTTGAAAACTAGAACTGACAAGAGTCATTATGAGTGAAGGGAACAAAGTAAACAAAGGAACAGTGGCAGGAATAAATGCTGAGAAACCGCTAGCATTTGTGCCCAATGAGTAAGTAGTCGAATATACGGAAGGTAATAGTTTCAGAGATAAAATGAAAAGGAACTAAAGCTGGAGGGTAAAAGCCCCCGCACCTATGTTTTTAAGTTTCAGTTTCATTCTGCCAAGCAGAAGAACCAATATGAGCAAAGACAGAGAAGGAAGAGCGTGGGGTATGCACCTTATTAGACAGCACAGGTCCACAGCTTGGTGGAAAATTCTAAGATGTCACATGTGATCCTGGAAACCGTGGGGTCATCGTGAAGAAGGCACAGAATGCCAAAGTGTAAAGAGGACTGAGAACACTGGGCAACACTGAAATTTGAGGAGCATCCCGAGAAAAAGCAGCTTGAAAAACAATGCCTAGGAGGAAGTGGGGAAGAGGACAGGAAAAATGATGTCATAGAAGCTGAAGAAAAAAAAAAAAATTTTTTTTAAGAAAAAGCGGCTGAGAGTGTCAAATGTCACCATGAAGTCAAGAGAGATAATGACATAAAAGGGCCCATTAACTCCAGCAATCGAGAGGCCATTAGTGACATTAGCAAGAATGTTTCCGTGGAGCTATGGGGGCAGAAGCCAGACCGCCACAGGCTGAGGAGAGCAACGCTGTAGGAATCGGACGGTCTTCCTGTGCAGAGGCCACGTTAACCTTCTCTGTCTCAGTCCAATTTTGGTAAATGTGCTGCCAAAGTGGAGCAGGTCAAGGAATTATGAGGAAAGATGCTAGAACATGAATACACTATCCATGTTTTAGATTCCTTTTGGCATATAAATAACAAAAGCCCCGATCGTAACATTTTTATTGACTCAGTCACCTTGATCTGAGGCAGAGCTCTAAAAATGTATAGTTGACCTGGCATTTTTTTCATCTTTTACTTATTATTCAAAAGAACTGGCCTTCCCTTTATCTTATGAAACTAAATTTATAAAAGGAATCAAACATTATGTTGGTTTGTGTATTACTGAGACTTAGGAAATAGTATAATTTCCTTGCCTATTTTCTGTCCTTACATATTTCTGCTACATCAAAAGGATCACAGTTGAATTCTGTGAGGATGTGAAGATACAGAATTTACCCAGCACTTGTCCCCAACAATGGAAACAAGGAAGACCTCCAGATAAAAGGCAATCTCTTTTTTGAATAGAGGAGTCCCCCAAGTGGCAGAAATTGTGTAATGGGGCCTTTCATTTTTTTTAAGTTTTTATTTAAATTCCAGTTCGTTAACAGACAGTGTAATATTAGTTTCAGGTGTACAATCTAGTGATTCAACACTTCCATACAACACCCAGTGCTCATCACAGCAAGTGCACTCCTTAATCTGTAACGGGGCCTTTTAAAGACTTAAATAACAACACATTTTAAAAGCCATGTTAAAAAATTTGAAAAAAAATATTAAGCCAAAATGGAAATAATTTAAAATGTAATACCTTGAAAGTGGATACATTATCTCCAACGGCTTCTATTACGCCAGCCACATCTGAACCAGGAGTATAGGGTAAGAGTTGTTTTCTGCTGTAAGTACCAGAACGAATATACGTTTCCACTGGGTTTACACCACATGCGTGGACTTTGATCAGAACCTGCAATGACAACATATTTTCGTTCACACGGAACATTTAGGCATTCATTCAGCGTTATGCTAGGACTCCACTGATTATGGGAATTATAAAAATGGAGGCGAAAACCTCACCTTCAACGGACTCACATTAGTTTTGCAAACCAACATATACATAAAAAAGATAAGACAGAAAGGCTTATTATGTGCTATATTAAGAACATTTTGGGAAAATAGTAGTGGAAGTACTTGAGAGGATGTGTGGCACAAACCTCTATGGGCTCATCAAATCTAATTCTTCCTCCTCCTGGGTACATAGGAAGAATATTATTTCTTGGTGCCTTATGATTGAGTTTTAGCCAACAGAAAGTGAACAACAGTGATCAGAGTCACTGTCAGGGCCATTAAAGATGTTCTAGGCAATCCACACTGTGCCTCCACCCTTTTAAAGAAGTGACCCCAGAAGACAGAGGTGTTGAAGGTGGCAGAGCCACATGATGGAAGAAGGCTAGGTCCACAAATCACTCTTTGAGAGTTACCCACCGACGTTTAGAATTCTGGAATTTAGTGAATGAGAAGTAATTTTCTATTGTTGAACCACTGAGATTTTGAGGTTACATCTACCACAGAAGCTAATTTTACCTTACTTAATATATAATGATTACTTTTGCTGCAGGAGTAAGAGAAGGCCTTACAAAGAAAGTGGTATTTGAGCCAGGCCCTAAAAGGAGAGTAGATATTCTTTCAGAATGGGAGAAAAGGATATCTCAGGTAGAAGGAATAGTATGAGAAGGAATAAAAGGGCCTCTTGGGGAAACCAGATAATGCTGCTTGTTACAGCACAGTCTATTGAAAAGGAACAATACGAAATGAATCTCTAAAGTTAGGTTATGGCCAAATTGTAAAAACTCTCAGGAGGTTCAAGGTTCGTTAAGGAAATGAGACTTGGGAGTCATGGAAGGTGCGGTAATAAAGATACATAATTTTTAATGAGAAAGTATATCGTTAAAGTCACCAGAAATGATTAAACTCTTCATTTAAATTCTCTTAAATCACATATAGAAGGGCATGTATGCAGAAGAAAACCATTTTCCTACTGTGCACAAAATAGAAATCATGAAAAGTGTGTAACAGAATAACTTGTTCAAAACTACTTATGACTCCATGCAGAAAAATTCAATTATTGCACTGCACAGATGATCCTCAACCTCAAAAATGTTCTTATAGCAAGATATTTTTCCTTTTTATAGATCTACCTCACTGTTATAACTATGCTCTCTTTGTCAGAGCTCACATATATCATCAGTATAAACTTTGTCCTAATTCAATGTCTCTACGAATTATTGTGAGTCTGCTTCTTTCGAACATTAACCTGATGTGCTGGAGACTCACACTCAGTGTAATTACTGCCTGTTTTTATGTAATTATTTCCACCTGATGGTCTTTTGGAATTGGTACTGCAATATCCGACTGGAGTTTCAGCACTTCTGGTCCACCAAATTCAAAAACTCGAATCGCTCTCATCAACTTCTGTCCAGTCGCCATGGTGATCTAGACACCAAGAAAAAAAATAATGTTCTGTCATATGGTATCTAGGCTATATCACTATGTTTTTTCCCCTGGAGGAGGCAGATCAAACAATTTTTCAAACAACAATTTAAATCATGAGCTTACACAGATCTCATTTCATGTTTAAGGGCCTTTCATCTTACAAATCCTTCAGCTACAAAGCAAAATACTTGATACTACTTCCTGTAGGGATTCAGTGCCTTCCACAAGGGAATCAAACATGCAAACAAAAACATCTGGCTAGACATAGCATGATACAGTATCTTAGGTTTCTTTTTGTGCAAGTTTGTGCTGCCACATCTTAGAAATTTGTTAAGTTTTATTAACATTAGAGAAATAGACCTATTAGATTATGAAATACTTCAAATATAGAGAGAAACATAAAGAATATAATGAACACATTTACCTGCCACCCTGCTTTAATAAATCTTAACATCTTAAAAACCTAGAACATTATAGATATAACTGAAGCCTTCTGTACCCATCCCCAAGCCCATTTCTGGCCCACACTTTTAAGAGGTGATTATTACCATAAACTCAGAGCTCATCATTCCCATGCATGATGTCATATCACTACTTCATTCAACAATATGTGCCATGTGTTGCATGTTCTCAAACTTTAGATTGGATCATACTGTACTTTTCTGCAACTTGCTTTTTCTTCTCAACATTAAGTTTTTGAGATTTATCAATGGTGAACACTTAGCTTTATGAAGTTCATTCATTTTAACAAAAGAGGAAAACATTAAAAACTAAAAACACTGCTTTGTATGTAATCTTTTATAAATTACAAGGGTCATTTACAGTTAACCTTTCTGTCCTCAAATACAAGGGGGCAGAAGCAGGCAGAAGACATAAACCTAAGGTCACTGTAGAGCAGCTGGGCAGTCCCTGAGGGTGCCACCTGTGTGGTGTGAGGACTGGGAAAAGGCAGCTCACCCCATACCTGCCAACAGTCTCACTACTGAATTTCGATCTAGCTCTTCACTCAGGCTGGGTATTTCTTAGACAAGAAAGTGAAAGTATAAAGACAGTAAAACAGAAACAACAACAACAACAACAAAACCAAGGTTGCCCAGCTCAGAGTTTTTCATTCTGGAAATAAGAACACAGCTTTCTTTTCCCTTTTTGTTGCCAGCATGGTGTTACGGAAAGAGTACGGGTTTTGGAATCTGACAGCTTTCAGTATGAATTCCGGCTCTATCATTTACTAGCCAAATGGCCTTGGGCAAGGCAGTCAACTTTGTTGAGCTTCTTCATCTGAAAACTGGGCTCCCACTCAGGGTTACTGTGCTAGAGACAGAGCAAGCAACAAGCATTGAACCTGGCAAATGTTCACTCCTATATATAGTAGATATCATGATTCCCTTCCCATCTCTTTTCTCCTTTTCAATTTCTTATTCATTAAAATACTCTTGATTCTATAATTCCATAATCACTTTTGATTTTACATAACAATATTTACAGGACTCAGATTATAAAAACAAGACCTTGGCCTCAAAGGATTCAGTCTGGAGAATCATTTAAACTAAACATTAATATCAAATATTGGTTGTTATTCATTCAACATGTATTTTTTGAACATTAACTGTAAGCGAGGCCCTGTGCTAACCCCAGAGAACACAAAGGGCAAAGAAAAAATGCCCCAGCCCCTCTCCTAGCTCCTGTTCACTCTGTGCTCTCATTCTTTCACACAGCTACACACACCACGTTAAGATCTGCAGCTCCTTTTCCACTTTCTACCTACTTCCTACCTATTTATTTCTTTCAAGCACTTGCATCTACCTTTTCACCAACAGACATCATTATTATCCTCAAAGAACTGTAGTGGTAATAAAAGCAAAATTATCCCAAAATAGGATCTGTCAAAATTATCTAACACATACATTTCCCCCTACATTTTGATATCTGCTAAGTTGGGAGAAAAGAACAAAGGAAGGAGGATTCTCATCCTTAATACTGGATTTAGAAGACCCTGCTGCCTTGCCTAGTACTACCATCTTCTCCTACCGAGCGTGTAAGGAGACCAGGTATAACCTCGACAGCGCCATCTTCTACTTTGCTTCTGTCCATCTTATTTCCCACTGAGCCTTTGCCACTATGATCGATCAGGCTTCAATCTGTACAAACTGCCTTTGAAAACCCCCTCAACTACCCATAGGATCATCATCTGCTTCATAATACATAACACATAAGGTGATATGTCAAAAGGAATAATAAAAAGAAATAATACAACACACAAATTGTAATTATAATTCTTAAACCCCTAATACCTGATTTCTTCGAAAAAGCCCATCTTTTATGTCCATTGGTATAATTATTTTCACAATAGGTAGAAAAGCAACCATTTAATTGTATGCAGAAATGGAAATAAAATCACCATCCATGTTATGGATGAGAAAACATCCCAAGAGGGTAAGAGACTCACCAGGGTCACACAGAAGCAGAGCTAGAATCCAAGTCCTCTATCTTAAATGTTGATTGGTGATGTACCCTTATTGTACAATCCTTTTCATCTTACCCTTTGAAATGTTGGCACAGAAGATCCTTTAACTTCTTAAAAATATACTTTATAATGATGAGACAGGCTGAGCTAGAAATCTGAAATTCAACTAACTTGCAGGTAGGATTACATATTTTATGATTAAGGCACCTGCTCAGAGTGTGAAATTTTCCAAATGTCTGTAAGTTAGGGGGATCCAGTAGTGATACACAGGACAAGATTCTATTAGGAAAACTAATAATTTCCTTATCTGTAAAATGGGGCCAGTACTCCCTAGCATAGGATCCTTGTGAAGATTAACTGCAACAGCGCAGGGTGTGAGTGCTTCACAGCATGCCCAGCATGCAATACGCTCTATTATTCAGACTAAATCATTTGTGTGTCAGCAGGCCTGCCACCTTGCTAGTGTTTTTAAATAGATTTTTCTATTTATCAAGTATAAACTTTAAATTAGAGGACCTGGTTTAATTTTTGGTTGTACTTTTGACCTATAAAAAGTTGCCAAGCATACTTTGGAAATCTAGGAAACACAGAATTTAAAATTCCTCCTCAAACAGTGATCTTCTCTATGCTCTGTTTCAATCTGTTTGGTTTAAATAAAAACTAAAGGGACAGGGAAAATGTTAGAACTATATTTCAATATAGAATGAAGAAATCAAGTCACAAAGGCAGAGCAAGGGCACTTATGAGAGAAGAGCATAAGTAAAATTAAATAAGAATTTCTAGCAAGACATAAAAAAATAAGAACTTGGAAAGAGAATCATCATTACGAAATGTGCTGCTGTTGATCAAGAATGACTCACGTAAGCCTTTTTTTTTTTTTTTTTTTTTTGGCCTTAAGCCAGAAATGTAAAAAAACCAAAAAATTAAAAGTAGCCTAAGAAAAGTCTCTTCCTGGCTGGGTGACCTTGTCAGGTTACTTCCCTGGTCTGGATCTCGGTGCCCACTTCTGATAAGAGGGGGTGGTGGAGGAGGAGATGAATAGATAATTCTAAACCCCTCCAGGTTCTTGGATGTAAAGACTGGGTGGAACTAGGCCGGCAGCGCTCCCTGCTCGGGAAGAGCTCAGTGGAATTTGCTGATGCTGTAGCGTGCCAGTGGTTTCAGTGGGAATCGCACAACTTTTCCGCTACCAGTCCAAACTTGAGCCTTTAAATAGTTCAAACATGAACGCATTCTCTGGTCCCTGTGATAAGCCTCATCTTGGAACTAAGTGAGCATTTAACGATGTGTTTACGCGGTGTTTTGTAATTTTTTTTTTCCTTTGAAAATTATTCTAGGTGGGGCTCACCGGGGTGGGTGGGTGGGGGTGTCAAAGAAACTAGGCATTTCTCTCCAAAAGTAAGGCAGCACCTCTGATGGCAGAGGCGACTTAAGACCGGGCGGGTGGAGCTCCAGAGCCCCGCAGCCGCGGGAACGGCAGAGGAGAAGCCTGTTCCGCGCGGGGCTGTGCGCAGGGCCCGCGGCCGACGCCGGCTGCAGCAGGAATGCCCAAGCGCAGGCCTGGCGGCGGGAGCGGAGCCCGCGGAGCCCGCGGCGGCCTGCGGGGTGCAGCCGAAACGCAGATCTCACTGGAGACCAGGGCTGGGAGCTGGCGGCCCGCAAGTGAAAGTCCCTGCGTGATTTACGGATGAGGAATGAGCAGCCCCTAGAGGGAAAGGTCTTCGGCCACGAGCTCCTTCTTCACATTCTCCAGGACAGAACGCGGCACAAGAGCGCGACCCCAATCAAACGCAGCTCCTTTGTGGACGAGCGGCGGGGAGATCCGCTGCCTGAACAACTAAAGGGGACTTTCTTTAAAACCACTTACCCGGTTCTAGAGTGGGGAAGCAAAACCTGCGAAGGCTCACTCAGATTCCACAGAAAAGGGGACGGACCTGGGCGTCTTCTATACTTGCTGTCTCCGCCTCGCCCGCGCGTCTCTCCCCGCCCTCAGGGGAGGGCACGACACGCTCCCGAACTCGGGACGAGGAGGAAGTTTGGGCCTTTCCGGCCACCACCCGCTTCAAAATGGCTTCCCCCAGGGAGAGGCGTGGGCTAACGTCAAAGTATAGACTCTAAATCCTTCCTCGCATGGATCGTACCGCAGAGTTCAGGAGATGGAAGGCGCAGTGTCTGAGCAAAGCGGACCTCAGCCGTAAGGGCAGTGTGGACGAGGATGTGGTAGAACTTGTGCAGCTCCTGAATGGGCGAGAACCGTACTTCACCACCAGTTCCTGCGCTGGGCGCATCATCCTCCTAGACGGGGTGAGGCCCTTTTGTTCAGCGCCAGCCCTGTGGTGCCCACCCAGTGCAACACCCCAATCCAGCCTGTGTTTGTCCTTCTGATGGGTGGTTTCGGCTTCTTTATGAAACTTAAAGGTTGAACTAGACCAGTGCTTCTAAAACTTTAATGTGTCTATAAAAGAGCATCACCAGGTGCTCTTTTATAATACAGATTCTGATTCAGTAATTCTGGGATGGAGCTGATGATACTATGTATTTCTAACAAGCCCCCAAGTGATGGCGAAACTGCTGGCCTGAGAATGCTCTTGGGTTGCAAGGATTAGAGAATATGATTCTAAATACTAGGGGAATTTAAAGACTCCCAGCAGGGCGAGGCGGCTTTTCGCTTCAGTCGCCTTACCAAATCAACTAGATAGAGCGTCTCCAGGGTTAAGGCGTTTACTGCCTCCTAGTGGCCCACTCCGTTATTACAGCTCTGGTAATTTTTATATTACGCTGAATACAATAAAATGTACAATATGGGTTAGTCTGAGATAGTGGTCAAGCCCTCAGACTTTGGAGTGATACTGCTTAGATTCTAAGCTAATTATGGGAGTTACTGGCTATGTGATTTTAGGAAGGTTATCTAAACTCAGCCCCTCCCTGTTCTATGAACTGAGGATAATAGAGTATTGGCTTCATAGGGATTTTGCGTAGTAGAAATGGGATAATTTGAAACATTTAGCACATGCCTGGCCCATATTAAGTGTGCTATAAAAGTTAGCTGCATGTCAATTTTAACATTAGGATTGAATTCAGAGCATGAAAGACAGCACACTCATAAGCTCATTTTTTAGATCCCTCATTGACTGATAATTTTCTGGTCCCCCAGGTTAGCAGGGCCTGTATATTTTTATATTGCAACCATTGCCTCCTGAGCAGTGGCACTGGGCTTACTCTCTCCTGCTGCCCTATTTTACCTGGATTTCTGCAGCGTTTTCCTAACAGGTCACTTATCTACCATTCTCTCTACCCCAAACCATGTTACATACTGTTAAAGACAGCTCTGTGCATGTCACTCATCTATGCTGAAATCTTTTATTACACATTTTTCCAACATCAGAAAATCCAAACCCTTATTCTAGTATACCTTCCAACCCCTCTGCTGCTGTGATATTTTCTGCTACTTCTCTCCATGTTTATCTCTTTACTAAAACTGAACTATTCTCTTTTTCATCTTATATTTACCTGCCTTTGCCTTTGTTCATATTTATTATTCCTGAAATGTTTCCCCCATCTCTGTATATGCGACTCCCAAAACTCCCCTCTCCCATCTGAACACAAGCATACACACCCACTTGTAAGTAATGACTGCTTCTTCTGAACTTCCTCAGGACTTTTTCAGAACCTCTTTTCATTTTATATATATTATTTATTTTCATTTAGTCTTATTTCGGGAAGGATTTGCATCAACTTAAAGAACAGCAATACAAGAAGAAAAAAGTGGGAAAATCTGGATGAAGGGAATATAGATAAGATGAAGCTAGAGATGGCATTAGTTCCTAAGTATGCCCCTAGATTCTGTAAATTTGCTAGAGGTGAGTCACACATTTGGTTCTAACATTTAGAGGAGGCAACATAAGATCAGATAAATGTCACTGAGGTCATTCAATGAAAACAAACCAGTTATTTAGGACAGGCACAGCTCTTCCTCTTTCCAAAGCTAGACAGCCAAGTCTCCTGTGAACTCATTGTAAAAATAGTTACTTTGTAGAAGTATAGTGATTTAGACGTATAGACCTAAGTGTGGTTTCCTGCATCTTCTTTCCAGCCTCCTTGAGGGTAGAATCTGTTTATACCCAAAGAATCTAAAAGAACTTTACAAATAAACATTTTTTTTCAGTTAATTAAAAAACAAAACAAAAACAAAAACCTGATGTTAAGGTATTGGCTTCTTGAAGCTTTGACCTTGCAGTCCTAGCTCTGCCCTTTGGGTCTATATATATAGTCTAATCCCGATGTTACAAATGTATGCCTTTAGAAACTAGAGACATATTGTAAGGGTGTGAACAGCCCACCTGTCAGTAAAAAGTAATAGGTCCTGTGTGGGATTGGGACAGTGCTTTTTTACAAAGGGAATTCCAAGTTGTTCTTTTGTTTGCTTTTTTAATATTGTGCAAGCCAAGGGGCACCTGGGAGGCTCAGTAGGTTGAGCATCCAACTCTTGATTTCAGCTTAGGTCATGATCTCAGGGTCATGAAGCCTGCTTAAGATTTTCTCTCTCTCCCTCTCCCTCTGCCCCTTCAGCCCCCCCAATCATGCTCTCTCTCCTCTCTCTCCCTCAAAAAAAAAAAAAAAAAAAAATAGTTTGCAAGCCAAATAAAACAAGTAGAGTATAACTCAGGGCTGCTAACATACAACCCCTTACAATAATCCCTTTTCTCCTGACAAAATCGTGACCATATTTCAGAAAATATTTTTATACCTTAATAAACAATTTATTTTCTTTATATTTCAACTAATTTGGTCTCATTTTTGTTTTGGGTTAAGTTTACCCAAAACCTAGTGAATTATTCTCAGTAATACTTAAAATTACCACTTGGAATTATTAATCTAAGAAAGCTTACAATTATGCTATGCATTGTACTTACTATTTGTGTAAATATTATATGATTAAATTAAATTATGTTTATTTTTTAATTTTAGGATATAAATGGTTTTGAGGTTCAAAAGCAAAACCGTTGCTGGCTACTGGTTACACACAAACCTTGTGTAAAGGATGATGTGGTAAGTTTTTATATATAAACTTAGAAATAAACTTTTAATTCAGAATCACATTAAATACATATGGAAAAAACAGAACATTCAAGGTGGATTTATATGCTTAATTATAATGACTGAAGATTAGAAAATCTGAGAATTTATTACAGTGGCTTTTTTGATTTGGGAAATAAAAGTATAAATATGTATATAAGCATTACTTATTGCTCAACAAAACACATCCTCTTCAACATAGAGAGTTCATGGGTATTGGACACATAGTAGATTGAAAATTTGAATTTCATTTCTACCATTTGATAACTCTGTAACCTGAAATAAATTATACAAGGAGAAGGGAGCTCGGAGAAAGGAATTAGTACTATCTATATATTACCAACGTACTGACATAAATAAGTTATACATTATTTATCTGGATTGCTTCTTGTAAATCTTCTGATCTGTCCTGGGTTATTTAGTTTCAGAAATTAAAAATGTTTAGAAGAGTTCATATAAGTTTGTATTAGTCAAGCACTTTACATTACCTGTTCAGGTGCCTAAATGTTGTCTTAGGATACTCACTCATTCTTCATCTCTTTCTTTGGGTACTGATTCTTTCTGCATATTGGCCCTTATTCTCTTCTGCTGGAGACAGTCTTTGTAGTAGGAAAAATAGCTGCCAACAGCCTCAGCAGAAAAGGACTTCTTCTTGCTAATATCCAGGTATTATTCCCAGAGGAGTCTGAATCATCCTGCTTGGGTCAGATGTTCTCCCCTTGAGATCAGTTATTTTTGCCGGTAGAATGGAATACTATCCTCGATCAGACCTAGGCACTTGGCATCTCTGAGATTATTATAGCAGGAGTCATGAGCGATAGGGTCATGATTGACAGTCCCATCAGAATCAAATGGTGTGAAAAAGGGAGGATACAGCCCAAGGATACTAGGTGGACAGAAATAACAACCACCTTGTATAAATTCTAGCTCAGACATATATGCATCTCAAACGTCAATCTAATAACAAAGCATTTAAACAGAACTTCCCTTTTTTTAAGATGTTTTATTTATTTATTTTTGCGAGAGAGAGAGCGAGCAAGTGCACAAGCGTCAGGGAGGGGCAGAGGAAGAAGCCGACTCCCTGCTGAGCAGGGAGCCCCATGTGGGGCTGGATCCCAGGACCCCAGGATCATGAGCTGAAGGCAGATGCTTAACTGACTGAGCCACCCAGGCTCCCTAAACAGAACTTTCATATCATATTCCCTTTTTTTTTTTTTTTTTTTTTTCAAAGTAGGCTCTATGCCCAACATGGGGCTTGAACTCATGACCTCAGAATTGAGAGTCACATGCTCTATGGACTGATCCAGCCAGACACCCACCTACCATATTCCTTAGTGAAAATCTGTTACAGAGTTAAATAGAGTAGTAGTTTACTTTCCCAGGTATGGCTAGAAAGAATGACACAGAGGTTTATGGGAGAATTGGAAATCAGGTCTTTTAAAAGAATAAGCAGATTAATCAGTGTTTGGAGGAAGAGGACCAAGAAAGCAGAGTGAAAAGTTATTGCAGAAAAAGGATGTTGGATGATTCTGAATGTTTCTGGGAAAAACTGAAATTGCATATGGTAAAGAGTCACCACAGAAAAGGATCATATATTGGTGTCTGATGCTAACATTTCTCATTTATTTAGATTGCAGCTCTGAAGAAAGCAAATGGTGATGCCATTTTGAAATTTGAACCACTTATTCTTCATGTGCAGTGTCGACAGTTGCAGGATGCACAGATTCTGGTAACATTTTATGATTATACTTGAATTTACAGGTATGTGGGTAGATTTAATTCTAAGCTTTAAATCTACCAAAAAATAATATGATTTTAGTTTAATTAACCAGTTTTTAAATTTAATTATAGATTTGGGGCTATATGTGTTTCTGCAATGTAGAGCTAACCAGTTTATTTGATTAGCCAGATTATCAGAATTTAACCAATTTATTTTTTTTACAGCATTCACTGGCAATAGATTCTGGTTTCAGGAACTCTGGCATAACCGTGGGAAAGAGAGGAAAGACTATGTTGGTAAGATAACTTTTGGCAAAAAGCAATTCTTTGGGCATGAAGTGATTCAGATTATTGAAAAACCTCATTAGACTCCTGTCTTTAGTCTCTCCCTACTCAAATCTTGCCATTCCCTTGCTCAGAAATCTTCAGTACTTTATTCTTTCCTACAGAGCAAAGTCTAGAGTTCTTAAATTTGCATTTGAGCTCTTATTTTATAGTGTCTTCCTCTACGTACTTTCAACCTGATTCTCTGTGCCCTCCTCATCCTAAATAGTCAAAGCTCAGTGTAATCAGCACCATGATATAGTGGAGAGAATCATAGGCAGGGGGTCTGAAGTCCTCTACACAGAGACTGGCTACACCACAGCTGTGCTATATGAACTTGGTCAAGCTCCTAATCCTTCAGGGTCTCAATTTTCTTGGCCATATCAGGGGTCCAGCAAACTACTGCCTTGGGACCAAGTCCAGTCCACAGGAGGTCAGATCCCACTACTCCCACTTGATAAATTCTTGTCTCAGGTTGCTTTTCTGCTACAATGGCAAAAGTGAGTAGTTACGACAGATACTGTATGGCCACAAAGTCAGAAATATTTATTATCTATCCTTTTACAGAAAAAGTTTGCCAACCCTGGACTAGATGATCTTTAAAGCCCTTTCTAAGCCTCCAGCCTCTCTCAGTCCTTTCCTGGCCAAGTCAACTCCTAGTGATTTTGCCCTCTTCTGATCTTCTATAGTATTTATTATTTGTGATGGTATGTATTCTTTGCTTTTTAACTATTTCAGGTTTTCTTCCATTCTAGCTTCCTAGACTTTCCTATTTTCTATCTATTTTTAACAAGTTGCCCATTTCCCAAATAGAGATGGCTTACAAAAGAAGACACCTATAAAAAAACATGCCTAAATAGAAAGTCAAAGCCACGGTACTGGTTTGTGTCCCTGTCTCCTTCCCATACACTCCATTTGGTAGCCCAAGCAAGAACAGAACCGTTCATTCACTTTCCATTCCTTTGTCTTTCGTATTCAGTTACAAGTCCTATCACATCTGCCTCTAATTTCTTATGCCCGACTCCACTTTCTAAGCCCTTTGTCACTGCCCCTACTTAAGCCGTCATGATCCCTCCCCTCAGTCTTTACAATGGTTTCCTAACTCGTCTTCCTACTACCCATCTTCTCCTTCAGCCCCCCAAACCAATACTATCAGAATCCCCCTTTTAAAAAAGCCAGGGTCGGGCACCTGGGTGGCTCAGATGGTTAAGTGTCTGCCTTCGGCTCAGGTCATGGTCCCAGGGTCCTGGGATCGAGCCCCACATCAGGCTCCCTGCTCAGTGGGGACCTGCTTCTCTCTCTCCCTCCGCCATTCCCTCCACTTGTGCTCTCTGGCTCTATCTCTATGTCAAATAAATAAATAAAATCTTAAAAAAATAAATAAATAAATAATAAAAAAGTCAGGGTCTCCATATATTTCCCCCGGTATTCAAGGCCCTACCCAAACTATTTTCCATTTACCTTACTTATGCTCATCTCCTTCTACCACACTTATGCTCCAGTGAGATAGAAAACTATTAGCTGTTTCCCAAATGTATCATGCTCTTTCACGTGTCCATGACTGTAGATAAGTCATTCTCTGGCCAGAATGTCCCCTGCCCCCATTTTTACATCTGGTGAAATTGCACTTATCCTTAAAATCCTAACTCAAATGCCACCTTTCCCATAAAACTGAGGCCTGGACGCGTTCCCGTGTGTGTGTGTGTGTGTGTGTGTGTGTGTCTCCTGGCACAGCACCTGTGTTGTCTTGTCATTCTTTGTTCACTTATTTATTTCCTGTTTTAAAGTGTGAGCTTTCAAAGGCAGGGATCCTATTATGTTTATTCTGTGTCTTCATACCTTTCATGGGGCCAAAACACTGTAGATGCTCAGTAAAAGTTCACTGAAAGAATTTTTATTTCCCATGCTAGTTTTTGTTGCTGTTCTTAACCTATTTCCACTGTTTGGATTTACTTGGAACCCATTGACTGTTTCATCAAGAGGTTTACTAAGATTGGCAACTCTAAAGCATGGAGAAGGAGCCACTTTGTGAGATAGAACAGGCAGTTTATAACCGCACTCTGCTCAAGCAGCACTAAGAGGCTCTTCCGAATCCGGTCCATTTTGATTTTCCCTTGAAGCTTCTGTTGAGATTTCATTTATTTCTTTTCTTTAAATAGCATATTAAAGCTTTCTAAGCTTTAGTGAGACTGAAACTGTTAAAGTGATTGGATTTTTGGATATTATCTGCTTTCCTGAAAGACAATATGTAGAATGACTTTCTTAAGAAATAACTTTATGTGATGGGAAAATCTATTTACTCTCCTTCGATTCAGTTGTGTTTAGCTAAAGTATATTGAAGCATAAACTTAAATCCTATAATGGAACCAAACTATGTTTAAACACAGCCCTGACTGGGACTTTTCTTTAGTTATTTTCAGTGTGTCTAGTACATAAGTCATTATATCTAAAATTGCTTGTTCCTTGTAGGCTATCCGGAGCACACATGGTTTAGAAGTTCCATTAAGCCATAAGGGAAAACTGATGGTAACCGAGGAATATATTGAATTCCTGTTAAAGATAGCAAATCAAAAAATGGAGGAAAACAAGAAGAGAATTGAAAGGTATGTTAATTGGATATTTCTATGTTATTCTTATATATCTAGGTCATATTTAAAAATACTGATACACACCATCTTCAGTTTATACTCCCAACTCCTTTTCTATTTGTAGTCTTATCACAGATAATAAAAAAATGATCAAAGTAACAGATGAGAGTAGCCCAGACAGTAAAAGGTACTAAATGCAGTGTAAAGGGAAGATACATGGAGGATAGTGGGACATGACTACCAGCAACAGGGATAAAGGGAGAGAAACATAATCCCTCAGGTAAGAGAACCCAACAGCAATGGGGACCATAACTGATCAAGTTGAAGGCAGCCAGGGAAGAGGTACACACTGCCCCCTGAATGTGATCTACTGGTGATTATCCAGAATCTCCTTTTGAGGAAAGCAACCTGGTTAATTTTAGCCTAATAAATATTTTACATATGGGGCTGATTCTTATGGATTAGATCTAGAATTGCCATAATTGTCCCCGGAGGGATCATGGATCCCAGGATCATGACTATCAATTTATATCTTTATACCTTCTCTTCTCCTTAAATTTTACCTCCTGGTAAATAAAACTCTTACATTACTTTCTTTTCAACTTTTTCATAAAAACAGAGTTTTTGGCATAAAGAAGTGACAATGATGCTGTCTTTCTTACATGAAAGGAATGCCAGTGATCTGCCATCAGCAAGGTGCATGCTTCTGAGTTTGTCAAGGAGTGATGGCCAACTTGTTGTCATTTATAATGTCCTTTCCCCTTCTCCCCACCTCCTTGGCTACCTCACGATGAGTCACTCACTGCCTAAATAATTCTTAAATCATTCTTCTCTCCCCATTTGTACTGTCACTTTCTTTATTCAAGACCACTGCAATAGCCTTGTTAGCTGGTCTCATAGTAGAATGTTTCTAGTGTGTCTCTCTGCCAAGCCATTCTCTATATCACCATCAGAATCCTATCTGTAAAGTGCAAAGGAGTCCTAGTGTTTTACTTGCCTGCTTAAAATTCTTTAATACCTACAATTTTTTTTTTAAAAGTAGCTAAGGCTACAAGTGCTAATGGTAGCAGTGTACGATGGTGGAAAGAGGTAGAATTTGGTTCCAGAGGCAGAACTGAATTTGAATCCAGGTTCCACCACACTTACTCAACATTCTTGACTCATTTTTCTTTTATCTAACTTGGGAGAAATACCTGTCTTACAGAACAGTTTTAGTATAAATAGCATCTGCATAATGACTGGCCCTATCCCTGTCATGTCATGGATTCTCAGGATAGGGTAGCTCTTTTCCTTCTTCATTGACACATATAGAAAATAAACCTATGATCACATCATTACAAACCATCCAGGCTTTCTTAACCAGGACTCCTCATTTGAACGATAGAATTCACAAAATTATTCAGTGACTTTCTCAGTTCTTGCAAAAATGGTATATATATTCCATTCTAGATACATTGGAGAGAAGTTAACCCATTATAGACAATGGATGGCTTAGGGCATTGGAGCTTAATTTCCTAGACCACTGGTTGAAAAAAGCTGAGGGGTTGCCTGGCTACCAGGTGCTTTGAGCAAACATTCTAAATGAAGTGGTAATTTCAAGTAAGTACTGAGGAGCACCCAGCCACTTCACCAGACTACAGAGTTTGAACTACATGTAGGTACTTGTTGGTACCGTTCCGTAAGTTTACTACGTTTCTTAGATTGTATTCCAGTGAGGCTCTTTGCTAAAATGTAGGAAGTAACAAATCAGTTTCTCTGTTTCCTTACTTGAATTTCAACAAGATTATAAATATAGCCCAAGAGCAACTAACTATACACCTGGTGAAGTTAATTGAGCCACGTTCACCAACTATAAAATCAAATTATACTTTAAATCCATTGACTCAAAAATATGTTTGGAGATTATAGTGTGCATGCTGCCATCAAGAGAGCCATGCTCATCATATAAAATCAGTGAAAAATTAAAGAAGGGTAAAAAGTGTCTTAAGATACTGATTAGAAGATTACATGTGAATTCAGAAAGGGGGAACAAATTAGAGAGCTCCTTTGGGAACAGCTGTACATTCAACCAAATGCAGAGAAAAAGTTACCCTTCTGATGTGGAAAAGTGAAAAAAATAATAAATACTGGAGGTGATAAGTTCTGCAATCAGACTTTGAGTACTAAAATTGGTTTGTCACAGGACCAAAGGTTCACAATTCAAATAACTATAGTAGAATTTTTAAAAGTCAAGTCCTAATCAGTAACATTTCAGCAATAAGAAATAGTCTAGAAATGTAAAAATCAAAGTTAAGAGGTAAAACATTTTTAATACAAAAAAAGGTTTGTGTGAAACAATTCCCAAGCCCACTTCTTAGTGGAAAGAAGATAATTTTATATATAATGATTTCCAGCTAAAAAATACGAAGTTTGGAGATCTCTTTACCAATTATAAGAGGAAGGCTATCTTTGGACTGTTAATAAGAGATCAGGACTGACTTGGGTCAGAAGAAACCACCATTTGACTCTGAGTACAACAAAATTAGCCATGTTCTTCTCTTCACCAACTGTGTAGTAAGAAAATGCTAAGTAAAGAGTAAAAGGGCTGAATACATTGGCATATAATACCGTTGATAAAGCAAATTGGAGAGAAAAGTAAATGAATCTATTTCCAATGGTTATTTTTTTAAAACTTTTCTTTTTTATGGTAAAATATATATACCATAAAACTTACCAATTTTAACTGTACATTTCAATGGCATTATGTACATTCACATTGTTATGCAGCCACCACTGTCCATCTTCAGAACCTTTTCATCATCCTAAACTGAAACTCTGTAGCTGTTAAACAATAAATCCCCATTCCCCAGACTCCCGGCGCCTGGTAACTACTATTCTATTTTCTATTACTATGAATTCAATTATTCTAGGTCCCTCACATAAGTGGAATCATGTAATATTTGTCCTTTTGTGTCTGGCTTATTTCACTCAGTATACGGTCTTCAGAATGTGTCCATGTTGTAGCATGTATCACAATTTCATTCCTTTTTAAGGCTAAATAATATTCCACTGTATTTACATGCCACATTTTATTTATCCATCCATTCACTTATCAGTGGACGTTTGGGATTTTTCCATCTTTAAGCTTTTGTGAATAGTGTTGCTATGAACAAGTGTGTACAGATGTTTGAGTCCTACTTTCAGTTCTGTTGGGTGTATACCCAGAAGTAGAATTGCTACATCGTATGGTAGTTCCATGTTTCATTCTTTGAAGGACTGTTGTGCTGTTTTCCACAGGAACTGCACTATTTTATATTCCCACCAGCAATGCACAAGCATTCCTTTTCTCAGCATCCTTGCCAATACTTGTTGTCTCTTGTGGGTTTTTTTGATAGTTGCCATCCTGACAGGTGTGAGATATCTCTGTGGTTTTGATTTGCATTTCCCTGATGGTTAATGACATGGAGGATTTTTTCATATACCTGTTGGCAGGTATATGAAATTCTGTTATTACTTTGCTGCTTTCCTTCCTGCTTGTGGTGCTCCTCCTTAGCTTCCTTCTGGATTTCCCTCACTAGTCTATCTGTTGGTTAAATATTATTGTTCTCTAAAATGCCGCTCCTGGCCCATTGCTTCAGCTACTTCCCCATATATAATGATAGGTCTTCCAAATCTCTCCCAAGTCCTGAGCCTAGATATCCAATAACCGTTTGAATGTATCTAACTAGAATACTCCATCAGCCTTTCCTGATTAACTTTCTTGTCCTAGTCTCAACCCCATAGCCATTTCCTTGGTTCAGATTCTTCTTACTATTTACCAGTATTGGTACAGTTTATTCTTTAATGCAAAACAGAAATATGAACCACATTGAAACATTAATTGCATGTATGTCCTTTTCTTCCACTACAATGTGGTCACATTGGAAATAGGACTGAGTTCTCCCTGCCACCAACCATACACATACACGCTTTAAATATTTCTTATCCCAAAACCTAAGATAGTGTCCAGCTCATAGTAGAAAACCAGTACATGTTTATTGAATTAATAATAAACAATAAAGGAACTTAAAAGTTAACCCATTAAATTGAGTTCCCCAAAGGCAATGACAGTTTCTTATTTATCATTTTCTGAGTGTCTGGTGTGAGAATAGTAGTTAATAAATGTTTTCTAAATTTGCTAACTGACTTTTTCCATCAGTAGTGCTACTTACAAGGCTTCAAAGCCTTAGATGATTATTCTGGAAGATGTGTAAGATGGCTTAGAGATAAGAGTGAGTGGTGTAGGCTCTTGCTGTATATAGTCAAGGTGAGAAGTAACAGGAGCTTGAATAGCAAGATGAATGGGAGTGATAGTGCAGAATGTAAACAGAACTTGGTGACAGACTGGAAATGGGGGTAGAAAGAAGGAGGAGGCAAGGATAACAGATGTCCTAGACTCCTCGTCATTGCTAGTCTTATTTTTAAAACAGAACTAAAACAGGTGAATAATAACTCGCACATTTCCCTATTACTTAAGATCAAAGGAGCAAATAATATAAAGTGGAAACACATAACTTTATTTTTGTATAGTTCCCCCTTGGATATTCGGTTCCCTCATTTTTTTCCTCTCCTGTACCTAGCCAACTTCCGTCCATCCTTGCAATTCAGCCCCGGCATTGGGTGTTTTTCCAAAGAGCATTTCATGATCTCACTTGAAGCAGGGTACCAACCCCCTCCATGCTCCCCGTTCCTCTTGTCTTCTTCATGGCATGCTGAATATGTCTTTACAGTTCTGCTGCTCCCATTAAACCCTGAGCTCCTTGAGAGCACAACCAGGTCCTTTACCTCTCTTTCCAGAGCCTGGCACGGGCTCCATCACATACCTGTTTTTTAATAAAAATGCTAGAGTTTAATCAAGTTAATCTAAATACGTATCCATGAAAATAGCCTTCTTTGTTATTTGTGAATAATGGAACCCTAAAAGGGTATGAAATTGTGGCTAGATTTCATTAATTTTATGTTCCTATTTCAGAAGTCAGAGAAATATCAAGTGGTCCTCTAACTGACCTGAAAAACAAGAATTCGTTTTCCTAGAACGGGTCTGAAAAGTTCTGTCACGAAGAGACTAAGTACAAGTTGCCCCGTGGCATGATAATCTTGACTGCAGAAGTAGAGAAACTGAAGACAGTTTGATTTTCTTTGGGGGTGGGGAAGACAATTGCCTGTGCATACCTTTCAGAAGATAAAATATCTTCTGAGTTCTTTTTGTTGCCTGTGAGAACGGAGAAAATTGCACTTTGAGAATTGGGCTTCAGAGGGCTATATAAAGGGGCATCTTATGAGGGGAGAGCATGTAATTGCAAAACAAATTTCTGACTTATTGAGAAAGATAGTTTCCCAAAGAACTTTTTAAAAATTCCCTTTGAAAAACAAAAGGAAAACGTATTTGAAGTATTTGTTCTTGGCTTTCAGACAACAGGGCCTTTGTTCCATTTTACCAGCTCTTTTTGGTACCCCAAGGATGTAGCTGTGAATTCTTAGGTCCTTTAATGGAAGATTAAAGTAAGGCACCTGTTCCTCTTTAATTACTTTTTTTATGTGATTGACAAGATATTTTACACAAGCTATTAATTCTCTATGATCATAAAAGAGCAATTTAATCTTATCTTTAATTTTCTAGGAATAAAATATAATCCAGAAAAAAGACTTGGTGACCTGAGTCTGAAGTTCAGGGTTGGGTGGAGAATGGTAGAAAATGGAGTTGCACATCACTATAGCCTCCTATGATCAGATAGGGGTGATTCACACCACTTGGTGGCATGAAGTTTTGGACTTATAAGTTTTAGATAAAATGAGTCATTCTACTGGGTCATTTTGTTAAGCTATTCTAAATAGGCAGTGTGAAAGATGAGAAGAAAACCAGTCATTAAAGTCATCGGGGATGATGGTAGGACCTGGAGAAAGATTATGCCAAGTATAGAAGTTTTCATGAATGTAAGAGACTGAACGAAATATTGGTAGATGGCATGAGGGGCAGATGAAGGAGTTTGGTCTGGTGAATGTTGGTGAGCCAGCTCAGTTCTGACCGCATCCCAACTCTGTGTTAGGTGGGGTACAGAAAGAGTAAGCATCTCCGCTTGAGAGAAATGCAGAGCAGATGGTTATCTTTGTGGGGGAACCAGGTTTCAATTAAGTAAAGATATAGGGGTGCATTAAATTAAAAGGTTGTTACCACGGAATAGGGTCTAAAAAATTACACATCAGTATTTTCCAAAGCCCTTTGCTGTACCTCCTACTATACTGCTTTTCCTTGTCCTGTACCTCCTCTTTGAGATTGATTTATTCACCAAAGAAATCTCTGTTGAGCACCTATTATTTGCCAAGCCTGGTGCTGGATATCAAGGTATACCTAAGTGGTGAGTACATAAGTTCTTAAAATATGGACAGGATATGTAGTAAGTATGTTAGGTATGTATTAGAATTGTGTGGAATATTTGGAAACAGGTGATTATCTTGGGTTTTTTAGGGCAGTTTTAGAGCCTTTACAAGTAGAACTTAGCCTATTCACTGAATTAAAGAAAGAAGAAAATTGGTCCAAATAGCAATCTATTCCGTAGGTGCCAAAAATTCCCTGTCACACTTTGCCATTATAATAGAATATAAAAGCATGATGAGATCCCCACAATGGCAAGGGAGTTCTCAGCTTCCAGATTCCTCTACTTGGGGACCTAGGATAACACATCCATATTCACCTTTTTGTTCAGTGGTTATTTATTCACTTATTTTTACTGAGTGTGCCAGCATTGTCTTACACGCTAAGAATGTAACAGAAAATCAGATAGATGGGATCCTTGGTCTCATAGAATTTATATTCTGTAAAAATGGTCATATTGAGAACTTACTTTGTGCCAGGCACTGCGCTAGGTACTTACATATATCACCTGTAACCTGACAACCCAGCTCAGTACAGGATAATGTCCAGTTTGATAAATGAGGAAATCGAGACTCAGTAAGGTTGGAATTAGCCTACCTTTAGCTTTCCCAGTGGAAGGCATTTGAAGCGCATGCGATACGCCATGCCACCTCGCTGCCCTCCCACATGTGCTGAAGGCTGCTGTGTCAGGCAGAGGATTGTATTAGGTGTTAACATGGGAGTAGAAAAGACATGAAGACCGATTTTCGGGGAGCTAACAGTTTGTTGTACCACAAAGTGAACACTAAAACTAAAGTAGAAAAATGAGGAAAGGAAAAGAGAAATTTACACTTAAGAAATCAAGATAGCTAATGAACACATGAAAAACAATTTCACTGGCAAACAAAAAAATGATAATTAAAATAATAAGATACCATTGTCACCTATCAAAGTAAAGTATGTTTTTGATGGTAATATTCAATGTATGGGTGAAGTGATCTTTCAAGTACTGCTATTAGAAGCATATTTTTTGAACATCTGTTCTGGAAAACAGGTAGTATTTATCAAGAGCTTTACAATGTTTATACCCTTTAGCCAGGTAATTACATTTCTAGCGGTCTGTCCTAAAAAAGTAGCTAGAAACTCAGATCACATTATTTTTAAAAATGTTCATCACACTGTTGTTTGTATTAGAGAAAGTTTGAAAATAAATTAAGGCCAACCTAGATGACGTAATATTACACTACCATTAAAAAGTGTTATTTTGTAGTTTATTTGATGATATAGAAAATGTTTTCAATAAATATTAAATTTGATAAAACAATGTAAAACTATATATAATAATTTTGTAAAAGATAGTAGGCATATGGGTACATGTATAAATTATATTAATTCAGAATACATTAATTAACTGGAAAGAATAAAAATATTGAGAGGTTATTTCTAGGTAGTTCTGTAGAGGTAGTCTATATTTGTAACCTCATATATTTGCCAAATTCTCTAAAGTGAGATTTTATTACATTTATGATTTTTTATAAAGAAAAATAATTTCTCTTCTGTTTTTACCTTTTTTGTTTGACTCCTACATCTGCAATAGTAGTTGAGGTAGAATACAGGTTGTCAAGAGATGTTTCCAACTCAATTTTCAGGAGTGTTCTTGAAGAACTGAAAACACACTTCCTAATTAAATGATCTTATAAAAGCAAGAAGCATATTATTTCTCTGCTTCATTTTATATTTTAAGGTTAATATGGAACATTATCAAATTTATAAGTTCTAAATGTATTTCAGCCATTCTGTTTTTGAGAACACAGATATAACAGTAGTACTTATTTCTTCACAGGCTTTATAACTGCCTACAGCATGCTTTGGAAAAAGAAAACATTACTAACTCACGTCCCAAAGAGAAAATCAAAGACAAAAATAAATCATCATATACTCGTAAGAAGAAAAGAAACCCAGAAGAAGCACACAGCAAATGTTTTACTGAAGAAAATGTTAAAGAATGTGAAAATGATGATGACCTAGGAATCAGTGTTACTATCTTCCCTGAAGATTACTAAGATTCGGTCTTGGTAGAATAATGTTTCTAATAGATAATACAAAGCTGCTCTTTACAAGAGTATTTTAGTTTCTTGAGTATATGAGCCATTCAGAAAAGCAAGATTTATTCTTTCTCTATATTTAGAGAAATCCTTAGCTTTTTAAAATAGCTCTGTATAATATTTGCTCATTAAATACCATGTTTTAGTCACATAGAGATTCATTGCAAAAATAAAATTGACTTTTTAATGCCTCTCTTTTTTAAGTTTCAATTTCTACTTCTGCAAAACAGAATTATAATACTCTTTCAAGAGAACCTTAACACTGGGAATGTTTGAGTAAAAATCATCACAACATTTTACTTCTTTTTTCACTTTGAAACCTCCAGCCTTTAGAGGGGGATGAGCTTGCTTCTTGTTGCCGTGAAGTCCAATAACCAGTCCTTCCCTTTTGTTTGACTTTGTGGAGAAAACAACTGATATGCTTTTTGTTCAGGACAAAATACCTGAACCCTTTCTTCCCGTTATTTCTCACAAACCAGAGCCTGCCACTGGCACGGTCTCTGCCACACGGGTGGGCCTGGTTTTTCACTAAACCTGGTCAGAAATGATCATTTAAGACCTTGGAATCCTTATAGAATCCTCATATACTATTTTGGAAAGTTTCAAGGCATCACAAGACTTGGGTCCGAGTTCTGGCTGCTACCCAGAAGCCGGGGGTGGGGGGTCCTTGAGCAAATCATCGAGTTTCCAAGGCCTTCCAGTTCCTCTTCTACATAATGGTTCTGACACCTGCTGTATTTACACGACAGGGGTACTGACAGCTTCACATCAAATAAAAATAAAGTTATTAGTAGACTTTTGCATATGTGTTACTATTTATCTCATTTATTTTCATTATAAAATGATGCTTTCATACTGTATCTTCAGAAAGTATCAAATCATTAAAGTTATATTTAAAAAGAAATTATTAGTTAGCCCTAGAACTAATAAATGCTAGGATAAAATTATCAGAATGTCAAGAAAAAATTATATAAGATAATAAACATTGAGTTCTGATTTTGGCATTTCCTAATATTTTTATAATTTGTCTAAGCTTTTATGTAAATTATGGTTAGATTTGCATCCCACATGCTTGCCTTCTGTCATATCATTTTGCACTCGCCTTTTTAAAATAGATGGACTTCAAAAACATCTATTATCCTCTAAATAAATTCATCAGGGATGATGTCCAAGGAGTTTTAAAGTTCTTGAGATTTTTCTTCACTCCCTTTTTCTATCATATCTCTGAACTGCTCTCTATTAGGCCTTTATAATAAGATTCTAATATTTACTTTTCTTTTAGCATCCCACATTTAGGAAGTCTTCCAACACGGTCTTCTCCATTGTTCCAGAAAGAAGCTCCTTTGAGTCCTCAATCCCCTTGCCACCTGCAGCATTTGGTGCTGTTAATCACCTTGCGCCCATGGGCATCCTGAATGCTTTCTTCTAAATTTTTTTTTTTTAAAGATTTTTTATTTATTTATTTGACAGAGAGAGACACAGCGAGAGAGGGAACACAAGCAGGGGGAGTGCGAGAGGGAGAAGCAGGCTTCCCGCGGAGCAGGGAGCTCGATGCGGGGCTCGATCCCAGGACCCCGGGATCATGACCAGAGCCAAAGGCAGACGCTTAACCATCTGAGCCACCCAGGCGCCCCTGCTTTCTTCTAAATTGCCCCGATTATGGCGAATCCTCAAATCTTTTGCTCTCAAACCTTTTAACAGTTTTCAACATTCATTGCACCTTGGAATCATCTTTAGAACTTTGGAAAAATACAGAAAGGATCTGAGACTTTCCAGGGAGGGACAGTAAGCATGTGTATTTTTTTTTTTTAAAGCTACCAAATTGTTCTCTAATTGTAAACCAAAGAGCAATAACGTGTAGGCATTCCCATATTTCTGTCTTTGGTTTTCTTGCATTTCTCTCTTCAGCCCAGCCATCTCACCCATTTCAGCAGCTCTGACCTCTGAGACAGTAACTCCCAACTCCTGCCCCAACCTGCCTGTCTGCTAAGCTCCAGCTAACTGCGGGGCTTCTCGAGTACAGCTGTTCCTTTCTAAGATCTCTTGTAACACGGTTTCCTGCTTCCTTGGCTAGAGAGAGCAGACTTTTACTGGGACGTTTTTTTGGTCTGAGCCCACTGGCATTTCTGCATCCTGGCTTTTCCAGTTCCCCGTCCGGGATATGTGAGGTCAGAAGAAACCCCAGAGAACCTACCACTGTTGTTGTTCTTTAGGTCCTGAGATGCCTAGCCGGTCCACCTTCCCCTCTTCACTTTCAGTCTTCTTATGTTTACTTTATATATAATGTCCAGAGTTTTTACTGGTACTTAGTGGAAGGAATGGGAAAAAGCATATCTACTCCATCTTCCAGAATCCGAAGTCTAATGTATTTTTTAAATTATTGGTAACATCACCTTGTGGGATATTGTTGACACCTTTGGAACCTATCCCAAAAGCCACAGTTCCCTTTATTTAGTGCTGTGCCTCATCTCCCAGCTCCTATGCTTTGTTGCTCCTGCTTTAGGCTTCTGGAGCCTCTCCACTCTAAGAGAAAGAACAAGCCTGGAAGTCTGTTTCCTGTCCACCTCCCACCCTGCTGCCACATGCACACCCACTGTCTCGCAGCCAATAAGGACAAGTGCAGAGCTTCAAAAGGCAACTCTGCTGCACAGACATGGGATAAACTTGGACATGCAATTGCCATTTAAGCTCCCAGCAGTGTCAGACTGAAGCTGGGACTTCACCTGACTCCTCTCATGTTTTTCCCATTTCCTTACCCATTTCTCCTGGGAGCACCTGCTTAATAAATCCCTTGCACTAGAATGGTGTCTTCTGCAAGAACCTAACCTAAGACAGGTATTGAGATTACTTTAGATCTATTTTTTTAAAGTGATGACATACATTTAATATAAAGAGTTGATGTTTTACTATGTTAGAAATTATATGATTGGTAGTGATTAAAACTTATGATATAAACATGAGGCAAATAAACTTACGATGTTAAGTACATAGTGTTAAAACTAATTTGGGTGAGTATCTGACCAACAATTTTTGAAGATCACTTCTTTTTAAAAAAAATTATTTTATTTATTTGAGAGAGAGGGAGTGAGCAGGAGAAAAGCAGAGGTGGAGGGAGAGGGAAAAAATCTTAAGCAGACTCTGTGCTCAGCGCAGAGCCTGATGCAGGGCAGGGCTGGATCTCACCACCCTGATACTGTGACCTGAGCCAAAACCAAGAGTCGGACGCTTAACCAACTGAGCCATCCAGGCACCCCAAGGATGACTTCTAGAATACATACTGTTTTAAGAACCTAGAGACAGGAACAATTGATTCTAGGTGAGGGAGTACTAGAAATCCAATTCAAGAGAATCCCAAAAGTTCACTTGACTGAAAAAAAATCCAAGAAATACTCTTGCAGACAGAAAGAATGTGTAATGTAATTGAGGCACCAAAGAGCATGGTATATTCAGTGATGGTGAATATTCCAGAAAAGCTGAAATGCAATATATGGTATGAAACGAGTCAAGTTGGTTGAAGCCCAATTGTGAAGGGCCTTGCAGTCCACCATGGACACAGACCAGTGTTGCCTAGACATGATTATGCATCAGAAATTCCCAGGCTAGCAGTGTTTTGGAGGGCTGCTTTTTAGAACACTTGCTCCCAGACTTTCCTCGAGACCTTTCCAGCCAGAATCTTCAATCTGGAGTCTAGGACTCTATTTTTTTAAACTCATCCAAGTGATCATGATAAAATCGGTGCAATGCTTTTGGAATCCACTGGTAACAGACTTAATCCTGAAGGCATTGGAGAAAAATTAAACATTTTTTTTAATTAAAAAAAGTAACATGATCAGATGTTGCAATATACCTATGTCACAGATTTTGTGTATATACATTATGGGAAGGTAAGGAGGAGGTTCTAATATATTAATTAAGTCACTGTCTTTGTCCTTAGATCTAAAGCCAGGAGGAATGACAATATGTACAGCTGTGCCCTTTGAACTCTGTTCAACTCCAGGAGGGGACCTTCCCCACAGATGACAGTATGAATGGCACCCCTTAAAAAGTGTGCAGTGCACATTATCTACTAACATATACAGCAGTCCTGCCAAAAGGGAATTTGGGCAGGAAAGAAGTCTTATGGTCTCAGAATGTCTGGAATATTTCTTCTAATTTAATGAATAAAATGTGGAAATACCTGCCAGCAGGTAGATGAAAAGAGAAGAGAAACAATTAAAAAACAAGCCCTAAAATAAGAACTATAGGAAAAGGTGGGTGGGGCAGAGGAGGGGGAGAAACAGGGAGAGGTATCCTGTGGTGGAATGATTCTGCATCCTGTTGCTTAAAAATATCTCTAAAGAACTCATAATCCATTGGTTTTCATAATCCTTCACTCATTTAAACTGAGCCCACTGGGACATATGTATCCCCAAATTTTATAAACTTGAGTATATGCATAGAATCAGAAAGAGAGGGGATGCCTCCTAATCCCTTTATCGAAGGTAACAGAACTATCCTGGACCTCTTAGATTAGTAGAGCAGAGAGTCCAGGTGCTGTCCATAAGCCCGAAAGGACATTGAATCCCACTCACTCCTTAGCGTGGTATATTATTTTATATTCAATTCACGTGCCCGATCAAGAATATTAGTAACTACAGCAGGGCAATTAGTAATAATTTAATATGCAACCTATTTGAGAATTACCTTGTGGTTTGTCTTCGTTGTTGTTGATCCAACCAAAACGAAGGGAATTCTTTCTCTTCCCCAGGATGGAGGCACGCCATTTATTCCTAACACCTGGATTCATTTCTCCCTATAGTCTACAAGTTAAAATAACTTTTTGTTCTAAAAGAGAGAGAAAAAAAAAAGATTGTTAAGTTTACTGAGAAATAGGAAGGGAAATTTAAAAACGTGCTTTTGTTTTTAATATTTGAGGCCAGAGGTCATAAACTAGTGGTTGCAAGTATGGCCAAACAGATGTGTTTTGGCCTACACAGAATATATTTTTTCCTCATTGAGCCAATATTTTAAAACATGATGAGGTTTTTGAAGTACATCTCTAGTTTTTCTTTAAAAATTGGAAAATCTGACTCTACTGGGCCAGTGACCACTCTTTAGCGGAGGTAAGGGCTGGCTGCCCCAAGGCGTTCCGCTCACCGCAGTTGCAGCGCCCCCTGCTGGCTCCCTGACTCACCACCGGCTGCAATCTTTCCCACTTCAGTCTTGTACCTGTGGGCACCAGCATTGGTCACCCCTGGGTAGAACTTCAGGGAGAATTAACCTACATAATGATGTTAGTTATGACATTACACAATAAACAAGAGATCAGAGCAGGACTGGCTACATAATTTGCAGAGGACAGTGCAAAAATGAAGATGGGGAGAGGAGACCTTGTTGAAAAGTTCAATGACAAAATAGCAACAACAGAGCATAAAGTCAAGTGCCGGATACTTCCAAGCATGGGGCCCCATGCAGTTGCACAGGTTGGACACCCATGAGGCTGGCCCTAGATTGGAGTTTTGGTGTTTCTGGAGTTGAAGAGGGGAATGAGTGTCAGGGTGTTTAGCCCGCCTCCCCCCATTAGGAAAGGGGCAGAGTGCTACACATTGTGGGTTGGACCTGGTCGCGGTGCTGGCTTTCACACAACACCCCTGAGGTGGTGGGACCATGGGTAGCCATTTGGGAGCATACCAGGACTGAATACTCATCACTGATGTTTTGAAAGGCAAGGCAAAAGGCTCAGTGGCTAAACTCAGATCAAGTGAAATGGAGCCTTTTCCAGAGCCATCTGACTTCAAAGGCAAAGGTGGCCAGGAGCACCATGTTCGGAAAACAAAGGCTTTCCCCATTTTGGCAGGAGCTGTCGAAGCTCATGGGTGAGGTGTTGAAGAACCTTGAGAACTGGTTGGTGTCATCCTTCTGTGGGTGGCCCCCGAACCGCTTGAATCTGGTTTGGGGAGAGGGCATAAATCTAACATGGCCTTATAGGGTGTGTAATAAGGGATATCTGTTTGGTTAGGATTTTTGGCCTTTAAAAATGGGCTCTGACCCTCAAGCCTCTCTCTTTTCCCTACTCTACTATGCTCCTCTCAACATGCAGGTTTCTCTTAGTGCAAAAGAATTATAATACCCATAAATGCTTATGTTCTTAAACTCAACCACTTAATGTACTGGATTTTTATGTATTTGGTTCTTGCTGAGAATTTATCTCTCAGCCCTTTTTCTTTTTGCCTTTAAAATGGTTTGGTTTAAACTTTAATTTTAACTCATTGCACGTGTACTTATTTACTTATTTTAATTATTATTTTTAATTAACTTATTTTAATACATTTTATTTGTTTGGAGTAGTTTTAGGTTTACAGAAAAATCAAGAAGAAAGTACAGGGGTGCCTGGGTGGCTCAGTTGGTTAAGGGACTGACTCTTGGTTTCGCTCAGGTGATGATCTCAGGGTCATGAGATCGAGCCCCTGGTCGGGCTCTGAGCTCATTGTGGATCTGGATTCTGCTTAGATATTCTCTCCCTCTGCCCCTTCCCTCCCTCATCCTTGCGTACCCTCTCTCTCAAATAAATATAAATCGTTAAAAAATAAAAAACAAGAAAGTACAGAGAGTTGTCATACGCTTCTCTTCCTCTCTGCCCCCCACCTCAGTTTCCCATTTGTAACATCTTACATCAGTGTTGTGCTTTTGCTACAAGTGATTTGCCAATATTGATGCCGTATTATTACCTAAAGTCCATAGTTTACTCCTCTCCTCATCTCTAGTCTCTCCTTCTGAAACTATTAGTCATATACTGGGCCTACTTTATCTATTCTCCATATCTTTCCATCCACCCCTCCCCTCCATCTCTTTATGTTTGTGCACTTTATTCTGTGTCATTTACTCAGATTATCTGCCAGCAAACTCATTCTCATTTCAACTCTGTCTAGCTAGCCTGTTGAGTTTTACATTTCAAAGACTGTATTTTATTTCTAGAAGTTCTGTTTGATTCCTTTCCAAGTCAATGGCAGATTATTTAAAGGTTCCAGAAGTTTATTTCCCTTTCCATATACCCTTTTCCAGATATTTCTGTCAAATTTATTAACACAAAGTTTTCATATGTCTGTATATCATAGAAATGACCTATTTTCTTTAGCTATACCAATGATAATTAGATTAAGAAAGAAAGAAACTCTTTCTCTCAAATATGTCTTTCAAGAGGAAAGTGAAATCTTTCTCAATGATCATATTGTTTACTTACCATTCATACGTGTATACAACAATTGCACAATAGTTACTTAACAAATATGTAAGGAGTGCCTAACTATGTGTCAGTCACATAGAGACAAGACAATGCCCCTTCCCCGGCAGAGCTTCCCATCTCATAACATTATTAAGGACCGTACTGTGGACACCATCACACAGTTGCCTAGGATCTTCTGTGCTCTTTAGATTCTACTCATCAATCCAAGCCCAGTTCAAATGTTGCCTCTTCTCAGAAGCTTTCCTGATAGCCCATTTCAGAATTAACTTCTTCCATTTCTGTTTTCCCATAGCACTTTCCGATCGTTATACTTCCATAGCACTTTGTTTACATCTCTAGAATCAAACATATTAAGGAGTAGCTTGATACTTGTTAATTGTGCACATATACATCCACCAACATCATCCTATTAAACTTTGACAACTTGAGGGAGAAAGGTATATTTCTATCATTTTTGTATCTCCGATGCCTTGCCCATTACTGGTTTCTAACAAGCACTTTCCTTTTTTTTTTTTTTAAAGATTTTATTTATTTATTTATTTGAGAGAGAGAATGAGATAGAGCATGAGAGAGGGGAGGGTCAGAGGGAGAAGCAGACTCCCTGCTGAGCAGGGAGCCCGATGCAGGACTCGATTCTGGGACTCCAGGATCATGACCTGAGCCGAAGGCAGTCGCTTAACCAACTGAGCCACCCAGGCGCCTTTTTTTTAAAAGATTTTATTTATTTATTTGAGAGTGAGTGAGCAAGAGAGAGGGAGAGCACACAAGCTGGGGCAGAGGGAGAGGGACAAGCAGACTCGGAGAGGAGCAGGGAGCCCAATGCTGGGCTGGATCCCAGGACCCTGGGATCACGACCTGAACAGTAGGCAGATGCTAAACCGACTGAGCCACTCAGGTATCCCTCTAACAAGAACTCTCTAAACTATTTCAATTTATAAACACACTGTATGTGTTTAGTTCAGAGCATTATCTATTACTTTACAGACAAATGACAAATTCCTTATCAAATCCAATTACTATACATTTCTTGGAAAAATCTTTATATGATTGATAAAATCAAGGGGCTGGGGTGAAAAAAATAAGCTTAGAGGACACTGTGTGCATAATATCGTGCCTTATATCTGACGAGATACCCAAATTTCCAGATCCAGCATTCCAAGATTCCAAGATACATCTTGTGACTAAAGGTCATAGGTCCTGTCTGTGTTTATAGAAAGCCTTTTGAAAACTTTTTACTGTGACATAATTTCAAATATACAGAAAAGTTATGCTAGTATAAAGAACTTCTGAATATACTTTACCCAGATTGATTACTCCATCTCCCTTTGGCTCTCTCTCTTTTTATGCATATGGGTATATACATACATACCCATAAATATAAACATTTTTTCTGAACCATTCGAGGGTAAATCGAAGATACCATGCTTCATTATCCTTAAATACTTCAATGTATATTTCCTTAGAACAAGGACAGTCTTATATAATCTCAACAAAAATATAAAAATCAGGAAATCTGAAATTTATACAACCTAATTATATAATCTACAACTCTTATTCAAATTTCATCAATTGTCTCAATGATATGCTTTTTAGTAATTTGTTTTTCTGACCCAGAATCCAATTTAGGAACTTAAATTGCATTTAGTTTCTGTATTTCTTTAGACTCTTTTAATCATTAACAATCAGTTAGCAAGTCTTTGTCTTTCATAACACTGACATGTTTGAGAAATACATGAAGAGTGTTTTAAAAATAGCTATCAGTTTATATTTTTCTCATATTTATTCACAATTAGATTCAGGTTATGCATTTTTGGCAAGAAAACTACATAATGAGGAGTTCTTGTCAATGTATAATTTTAGGAGGCATGTGACTTCAGGTTCTCTTATTGGTGACGTTAACTTTGATCATTTGGTTAATGTGGTGTCTGCCAGATTTCTCCATTCTTAAGGTAATATTTTTTCCCTTTTATATTTAATAAGAAATTTGTAGGACGCTATACTTTAAGAGTATGTAAACGACCTGTTCTTCATCAAACTTTCACCTGTAGTTTTAGCATAACTCTTGTTTGAATCAGTTATTACCATGATGATTGCAAAAGGGTAATTCACCATTCCTTTATTCCTTCTACATTTACTAGTTGGCATTCTACTTCAAGAGAAACTCCTCCTCACTGTGTGTGTGTGTGTGTGTCTGTGTGTGTGACACACACAGAGAGAGAGAGAGAGAGAGAGAGATGGGTTCAAATATTCTTATTTTATTCAATGGATTACAATCTGTTGCTATCATTCTTTATTGTCCCAGATGTGAACAGTGGGAGTCACTTCAAGTTGGCTCCTGTGCTCTTTCCACATGTTCCTATCAGGTTTTAAGCATTTCCTTATTATTTTTCACAAGAAGATGTTCTAGGTTCATCGTGTGCTGCCACAGAATCATAGAATCAGCTGAAAAGCCCCAGTTCCTTGACATTTAGAAATTACGTCCTGAACACTAGGTGTGCTCATGACAGCAAGTTAAAAAAAAAAAACACATATAATTATGGAATGATTCATCAGTGTATAATAATCAGTAAGTGATCATTATTCAAAGGCTGGATCTTGTAGTTTACAGCGTCCATGAGATTGACAGAAATGACATCTCAAACTGTCTACTAAGTTCATTTCCTGTAATGTAGCCGTGGGAATGTTCACATTAATACACAGAAATGCTGTCGCATTATATTCATTTAATGAATTCCTTTGTTCCTCAGTTTTTCATAACTTATTTCGTGACTATTTTCCAGGGTATGGTAAGACTTAAATAAACTATTTTTAATTCCTGCGTAAAAAAAGCACTGTGCAGAAATCAAGAAATTCTGGCTGATTTCATTTCACTAAACAATTGCCAATAACTTACCTCCTGTTAATCTTGTGGCTAATGTGTACTTATGCTTTGAAATGAAGCAAAAGAGAATTAGTAAGTCCCATGAACTAGCCAGTGTTTCCCACAGCAATAGGCATATTGTCAAATTGAAGTTTAATTCATCAGTTCTATAAAGGGGAGGGTAAAGAAAGAAAAAGAAACAGACCGCCCAAACACATTATCTAGAGTTTTTACAAGCAGCCACCAGGTGGCAGAACACTACACACAGTAGACTTAGCAGAGCTGCTTGAGCCTCGTTCAAAAACTGAAATGGTGAGTGTGGGCTTGGGTTTGTTTTCTTTTCTTTACAAAACCAATTCCAGAATATTTTGATGTTTTTAGTTTTAAGAAAAAGTAACATAAGAAAAAATGACTCTTCCACTTATTCTTCTAAAAATGAAATCATGTAATGCCAAATGATATTTGGTATTTTAATTAAAAAGCCATATTCTCAGAAGTTTTCACCTTTGCTGTTCCAGTATGCCATTACAATGATGTCTATGGCTTAAAATGAAAGAAATGTTGGGAACAAGTTTTACTTCAAATTTTTAGTTGGCTTGAATCTAAAATCTACGTGGTTAGAATTGTAAGATCATCTCCATAACTTTAAATATTTTTCACACACATGTAAGTAAAATGTATGTGTAAAGAGCTAACAATCAACATCATTTTGTACAAATTCAAAAGATGAATCTATATATTTATAGATGACTCTATATAGGCCTCAAAGAAAATTGCTGTGTCTCTCTGTATATTTGTATTAAATCTACAGTTATCCTAGAGAAAGAGCGAGTAATTATAATTGCATTTATTTGGATTATAGATTTCCATGTCAAATTTTTTTCTTTAGTCTTTTTAATGTTACTATTCCTCATGCGGTCCTGTCTATTCTTTATGTTAAATGTAAGTTCAACACTTAGACAGCAATCAGTTACAAAATTTAAATATACAATCACCAAGTCTATAAATAATCAATTGCTATTGGTTTAAAAGAATCATTGTAAGATGGAGGTTCATTGATTCCTGATGACTTATTCTCGACAACATATTCTAGATCTTGTACAACCGTTTACAAGTTTTTTTGATCTCTTTTGTTTTGAGGGGCTCTTGTGACACTGAATTTTCTTAGTGATTGCATAGGCAAAATGTAAATAGTACACTTTCAATTTAGAGTGTAGTGCAGAGGGTTTCAAAACACAGCACAACTGGGTATTTAGGACTACAACTGTGGTTTGGTGGTAAAAAAAAAAAAAAATAGAAATAAGAGAATCTGAAGGTAAAGCCCAGTAAGAAATAGTGTTCTTAATTCAAAGATAAAGATAATCAAAAGCTGAGAAATCTTCAGTGATTTGTTTCCTTCCTACTGCTATTGTGTTAGATGTAGTCTCAGCAACGTCTGGTTTAACCTTGTAATCTCTAGTTTACACTTCGTATTTGAAAAAACAAAGGAGCATTTTTCTTAAATATTGCATTTGCATTTTCACTTACAAACTTCTGGAGGTACTTGGCATGTGTTCCTCTGTGAACTTAAGTTTTCGCTTTCTTGCCTGGATCTCTTTTTTGGATGCTAAACTTAACTATTTCGCCAGACATCTCTATACTGCGCTCAAAGCAAATCAGTCCTCTAAGTGGGAAAATACAATTTGAGGGGACACTCTTTCACCCAAGGAACGAAGAATAGTTCCTTAAAAGGGTTACATTTCATCAGCCATTTCTATAGTCATTCT
The DNA here is from genome assembly GCF_964656455.1 of Halichoerus grypus. Taxonomy (NCBI): domain Eukaryota; kingdom Metazoa; phylum Chordata; class Mammalia; order Carnivora; family Phocidae; genus Halichoerus; species Halichoerus grypus. The sequence goes on along the minus strand of NC_135716.1, from coordinate 126,922,892 downwards.
TTTTTTTGGTCTTTCCATATTTTTAAAATTGAAAAGCTGCATATGATGCCTTAACTCTTGGTTGGTCGGTCAGCAGACTGCTGCCCTGTTGACGTTGAGCAGCCTAAATATAGAAATGAGCATATAGCTTGCATCAGTTCCAGTATCATGCCTTGTTTCTATGGAAAATACACGATTCAACTTAATTACATAATCTGTCCTTCTCTAAGACAGGGCTTCCAACAGGGCCAAACAATTCTAAAGCGAGTTCGTCTCTTTTTTAAAGAGGGCTAATCAGAAGGGATTTGTGATATTGAAATCACTAAGAGGTAATTATAAATGATTTTGTGCAATTCAGAAATGAAAAATTCCTCTCCAAAGCCCCAAATCTGAGTCTATTTTGTTTTAAAATAATGGAAGTTTGTTTCTTCACTTACCTATCATGCTAGTTGTTGTGCGTGGATTTCTTAAACACCAAAAATGAAAATATGTTCCTATAAAGAAAGATGAATGGATTCCAAGTAACAATAAGAAATGACATGTAATATACTTCTGAAAGCCGAAATTTTCCCTTGAAAATTGAAAGACAAGGGAATTTATTCCATGAAAAAAATATTAATGATGGGTTTCAACACTGATATTTTTCATTGTTTCTTTACAATCAGAGAAGAAAAACATTTTCCAGAAAACTTCCCATAGTCTGTTGACATGCACATCAATTTTTGCTATTAAAGTAGAAACTAGTAATTACATTTTTAAAAATGACACTCTGGTAATTATATATTTTAAATATGAATCCTGATGTTTAATTAGGTCATATGACTGTAATATCAGCTTGCATTAGCAGCAGATTATCAAATCCTAGCAATTCATCCCATAGGGAAATACAAGAAGAAAAGGCTGCTATAATTGTGAGATTTAAATAGAATAAACCATAATGCAGTACAATATTCTTTAAATATTTTAATGTTTACTAATGTTATTGAATAATGAAGTTTATCATCATGGCATATTCTTTGTAGATAATTACTGTGGTAGCAATAAGCACACAGGAAGAAGTTTCTTGTTTTTTTCCTCCAAGAAAGCTTTCCAATTAAGCTCAGCACCGAATTCAAAACATATATTTGAAAATGGTTTTGTGTATTTTTAATATGCATATGTATGTGGTATTAATTTTTTTCTGAAATTAATTACATTGTGCTTGGATGTTAGGTTAAACAATTTTTATTTCTTAATCTATATCGTAAATCTGTATTTTATTAGCTCTTACTTTCACTTTTTTTCCTAATTGTCATTGATAAATAATACAGTGCAGATAAAACCTATTTTTAACAGAAGTATCTATCATTTACAATCAATAGTTTCTAAAACGCTTAACCATATGCCTATGTTTTATATAATGTTTCATTTTGCATTTATTACAATAAATACAGGGGTTTTGTTGATTTTTGTACTAATCCCTGCTTGCTTCTCTAAACCACACTGACTGGTATTTAGTAGTTTCATTTCTTTGCCACAAACACACAAAAATCATAGGAGAGTTTAGTTATTCATTATTGAATCTTAACACAACCCTCTTTCGGTTGTGTTTTTCTTAGGAAAGAGATACCGTTACCACGTACATGTTGCACTTCTTTGATGCCTTGTGGGAACTGTATTCCTTAATGTTACATTTTCCCTCCAAAATTTGCTCTTCAAGATATAAAAATGAACTGTTAAGTGGCTACCACAAAATTCATTTGTGCAGGTTTAATGAAACAAGTGCTTTTAAATGCTTAGACATTTTAGTCTCCTTATAATGTGTCTAATGATTTACACAGCTAAACAACTTGCGTACTTTTCCATTTAGCCCATAAAGGATAGGATTTCCCATATATAGGTAACTTTACTACTCAAGAAGCCTGCCTTGAAATTATTCCACACATTGTCCTAGATGATGCTACCAGAATTTTTATTTAAAAATCTTGCCTTTTTTTTCTCCTTGTAAGTACATCTGCTCTAATTCATAGCTATAAACATATATTTCCTAACGAGAGAAAACGTCTTTTCTGAATGACAAAAATCTAAAACTGCTTGAGTGAATCTGAGGATAAGATACTTTTTTGTTTTATGGGCAAAAGGAAAGAGATGTCCTTTATTGCACACTTTGTGTCTTTTTGTGTTGACTAAAGCAACACGATTGTTACTAATTATATTACAGGCAGTGACAAAATGTGTGTGCTAACATTACTGTGTTCATAACAATATTTGGTGCTTATGATTCACCCTAAAGAATCTATTTCCTAACACTAGGGGTCATTTTAGCTTGTGTTAATATTCTACAATATTAGTTTTACTTAATAAAACAGAAGGTTAGGAATATGACACTTCCTAGCAGAGTGCTATCCTTGAAAAACATTTTCCTGAGCTTAGATCCCTAAGTTTTTCTCTTAGTTGGACTGTGAATAGATTCTGTTACTTTAAAACTATAAAACAAAAGTATGCTTTGAATTTCTTATCTAAAGTTCATTTTTGTTAATTCTTCTAAAATATCCGGCCTACTTTGAGGGCATGGTGCTTCATTTTGTGATTTTGCCTATGGTCACTACTTTAAATTTTGTCAACTTTTGGGTTTGCTAGTCTTTTTCTTTAAGCACTTACATTCTGATCCTCCTCAGCCACAGTGAAAGTCTTACTTATTTTTGCTAATTTTCAAACATCTGTGAAGTACAGCAAATGCATCCATTAGAACAGGGCTTTTCCTTCCCATAACAAAATGAATACCTCCCATTATAATATCTGATTTTCCACTCTTAAAAGTTTTTAAATTCCAAGCTCCTTCCTAAAAATACTTTGCTCTTTGTCTCTAGGACTAAATAATATCAAATCTTTATATCTTTTTTAAAAAATCACTTTCAGGTCATGGTGGTGGACATGAGAGATGACATAAGGAAATTTTTTTTTCAGAGTAGCATTATATATTTTAGAATGTGCTATAGATTATGTAATATGAATTACGATCCTGTTTATATTGAATGGAGTGGGTAATTGCAAGCTATAAATCATTTCTGGGTATCTGAAAAATTTAGCCTTCTTACTCTAGTTACACACATAAATAAAGATAGTTATATTTGTTTTTCCAAATCCAATTTTTAGATCTGCTTAAAGTCTGTTGTGCTTCAAAAAGCATAGCGTAGTTAACATTTTCAATTTAAAATCAAAATATTTCCTTTGAGATATATTTTCTATCCCTAATATTTGCTAGACAACATATGAAAAATACCAAAAGAAAGTTATTTTTTCCACTGAAAATGAATAAATAATAAAAAATGTTCATTATGCTTACATTGATTCAAATGACAGGGAGTTCCAGTTTTTCTAACTTAGATTCAGAATTACCGCCTGATTTTCCAGACACGTCAGTTGCCTCATGCATAGCTACAACGGCAGAGACCTACAGTCTGCCCACAGAATTCTGTTGGTTGCCCACCTGAAGAGGGAAATGAAAGGACAATACTGTGTCTTGGTTCTGCTACTCATTGTCTACTCTATTGTAGGCAACTGGTCTTAATTTGGAAAATAAAAGAGAATGAAACATATTTTCAATAGGTGACATTTTAATCCTCTCATACCTAAAAGCAAAAGAGTTCTAAACTACAAAGAAGTTTCATTACAGTGTTCATGGAAAGTGGTGACACATGCAGAAACAGTGGTATTGCTCACAAAAGCATATTCTCTTACAAAAATCACTGATGTCTGTACTAGAGGAGGCTAACGTGTCCCGTTCCTAAAAAAGCCCCACATAATTTAAAGCCATTTGGAAGAATGGATATAATTAATGCAAAAGGTGTGATGATGGGAGTAAGGATATCCACGTTTTAATTTAATCTGTCATTTAGTAGCTGTGTGACCTTCAGGAAGTTACTACCCTTACCCAGCCCGTGTTTCCCCATTTGAATAATAATTAAGAGGCTGAATAGGATGGTCTCCACTATCTTTTCTACCTCTGTGATTCAATATAACCTCTGTCCTATACTCTTATCAATGAATTTTCTTTTGCAGAAAGCAGCATGGTCCTAACCTCTTTCATACAATATTACATAAGATAAGTATGACATGTAGGCTCAGCTGCTTTGTGAAGAGAATATTATATACACACACATGTGTGTGTGTTTTGCGCAGTAGAAAATAATCTCCAAACTAGTACCTATGCCAAATAGATATAGAGAGATAGATAGATATCTCTCTATATATTTCATTATAATGTAGAAATTCAAAAATAAGAGTGTAGATGACTCTATATATTACTATATTTCTAGTAACAGAAACCTCACCTGAACCAAGTCCACCAACACTACAATACTGAAGGAAAAACCCAGTGGAGCATTTAACAGTATTATTTTTTTATGAAGTCAAATTCTCCAAAAGGTCAAAATCCCTTTTAAAACAGTGATGCTCAAGGACATTCACTCAAACGTATTTGGGAATATTGTAGGTAAATGTGTACAGAACTGACACCTCCACTTCTTCCCTTTTTCTTTGGAGAGCCGTAATTTTGACCATATTAAAATATGTAATATGGGGGCGCCTGGGTGGCTCAGTTGGTTAAGTGTCTGCCTTTGGCTCAGGTCATGATCCCAGGGTCCGGGATCGAGCCCCACATCAGGCTCCTTGCTCAGCGGAGAGCCTGCTTCTCCCTCTTCCTCATGCTCTCTCTCACAATCTCTGTCACTCTCTCACAAATAAATAAAATCTTTAAAAAAATAAAATAAAATAAAATACGTAACATGGCATAAAATATCACCATTTAAAAAAATATATTTCCAATATATATTAGTTGCTATTCTAGCATGGAAGCAATGGGATTTGATGTCATGAAAATGGTAGCCCATAAGAGAAACACGTTACAAAAGCAACTCCTTTCTCCCTGCCTCCCCTCCCCCTGAAATAATAACAATTTGCTAAATTGTTGGGAAGTTGTTATAATTCCTTTTCCAAATTATTACTCGCCCTTTAGATTAGAAATGAGGCCAGGGTTAGCAATCAGCTATAAATGGTAGGATTTTTCAAGTAAGAAGCACTTGTCTGATTGTGAAGTGGAGGCCATTACTGCCTTGATTGGGCCTTTTTTTTTTTTTTTTCAGTTCGCTTGATTTGTGGTTGAGAGTGCATATTCACTCCTGTACTGCGAGCAATCAGAGCGTCTCCTCTCTCATTTTTGCTCAGCGATTTGGGGTCCACTACTTCGGCACAGCTGCCACCTTTTAGCCTCCATCATGCAGAATATATCCTTTAAAAAAGAGGGGGGGGAATGGGGGATGGGAGCAGGTAACTAATGTACATTTGGCTTCTTAATGTGCCTATTTTACATCTTCAGAGAAAACTTTTTCACTCAAAATAACAAACAGGTTGGAACTTGGACCTCTACACTTCATAAATAAGTTTCGACAGAGACTTGAAGGTTGTTAGAGCATACTTTCCATTTCTTTATTTATCCCACCAGAAAAAAAACAGGTGTAGGGGTAAAAGCTGACACAAAGGCATTTAGCTTTATTTAGCGCTAGCATGGTCTTTGTTCTCTGGGAAATGATACAGAAACAAGAGCTTTCTTCTTTGCCTTTGTTCTGGAAGGCACTTCACAAGTTTTTCACCAAATTTAAGGTCTATAGGAAGATGTTATTAAAAGCTCTTGAAATTAGAGTCCTATCTTGTCAGGTTTAACATTACTTAATACATCCTCTAATTTAAGACAATCTCTTCTTGTTGACAACAGTCAGGAAATATTTTTGTCAGGAGTTATGTTCAGTGCATCTTTCTCCATGGAATTCATTAGAGAATCCTTGGAAGAAACTGGAGTTTCAAAGTTGGAATTAGATGAGCATCTTGGGCATCTTCCTGGATCCTGTCAGTCATCATCAAATAACAAGCCCATGTAAGAGCATGTGCCCTATCACCCCAGTTCTGCTCCTGGTTCCCCAAACCAAATGCCCAGATAACTTCCATAAAATAAATACCAAACTTGCATTTTTCTAAATACACTGACAAGTCTGGGTCTTAATAAACCTGTACAATGAAGTGAAGCCCACCAAAATTAAGAATACCATCTGGTAAGTGGTAGTTTCCCTCAAGATCTGGGTTAGAACTTATAATAATATTTTTCACCAGCTTTATTGAGATATAATTTATCAACCATAAAATTCACTCATTTTAATGTACAATTCAATGAATTCTTGTGAATTTATAGAATCTGATTTTAGAATGTTGTCACCAGCCTAAAAGGAAATGTTGTGCCTATTTACAATCACCCTCAATTTCACTCCCAGCCCTATCCAACCAATAATCTACTTTTCGTCTCTAAATATTTGCCTTTTTGGGGCATTTCATATAGATAGAATATGTGCTCTTTTATGTCAGGCTCTTTCACTAAGATGTTTGAGATTTAGAGGTTCATCCATGTTGTAGCGTGTTATCCCTTCTTTGATGAATAGTATTCTATTATATAGACTATCCATTTATCTCATCAGAGATACTTGAGTTGTTTTGACTTTTTGGATATTGTTATTGATGCTGCTACAAACATTTGTGCACAAGTTTGTATGTGGATATATGTTTTCAATTTTTGTGAGTAGGAGTAGAATTACTGAGTCATATGGTAAATCTCTGATTAACTTAAGAAACTGCTAAACTGTTTTGCAAAATGGCTGTATCAGTTTACATTCCCACCAGCAATGTATGAGTTCCAATTTCACCACATTCTTGCCAACACTTGTTACTGTCCGTCTTTTTTATTATAGCCATTCTAGTGGGTGAAAAATTGGTCTCACCAGGGTTTTGATTTGTATTTCCCTAATGACCAATGATGATGATGATAGTCTTTTCATGTGCTTATTAGCGATTTGTGTATCTTTTTGGAGAAATGTCTATTCAAATCTTTTGCCCATTTTTTAATTAGGTTGTTTTCTATTTATCAACCCATAAGAATTTTTAATGTATTCTGGATACAAATCCCTTACTGGATATATGATTTGCAAATATTTTCTTCCAGTCTGTGGGTTGACTTTTCATTTTCTTGATAGTATCTTTGAAGCCCAAAAGTTTTTAATTTTGAGCAAATCTCTTTTGAACTCTTTTTTTTTTTAAGATTTTATTTATTTGACAGAGAGAGAGCACAAGCAGGGGGAGCGGCAGGCAGAAGGAGAAGGAGAAGCAGGCTCCCCCGCCGAGCAGGGAGCCCGATGTGGGGCTCGACCGTGGGATCATGACCTGAGCCGAAGGCAGTCGCTTAACCGAATGAGCCACCCAGGTGCCCTTATTTTGAACTATTAATGGAGCACAACATTCCATCAGTTCTGAATATAATCACTTAAAGAGTCAGAGAAAAAAGGAAATAAAAGGTTAAAAACAAAATCCATAATTATACTTGGGTCAGTGTAAGGAAAAGAAGACATGGTTTTGCTAATCCATTTTATTTTAAAATAATCTGAAACTTTTCACTTTAGAAGAACAAGTTTTGTGTGTGTGTGTTTGTTGTTTTTAAAACCCTTCATTGCTAACTTTATGTGGGTCATTTGAATCTTTTCTTACCTAGGGTCACAGAAATTAGAAATTCAGCCCTGCCCAGGTCACAAATGGGTGGGTTGGAACAATGCACATATGTAAATGAACTTGAAGCCACAAACTCTACTCCTTGTGCTTCTACTCTGAATAAATGGAAGAAGAAAACTTGGAATGCAAAGTCAGGCTGCAAGCACACTGGGGCAGGAGACCCTGAACTCTGGTCCTCTCAGGCGCACTGCTTTCCTTGATTTGTGAGCCGTCTTCTTCTCAGGCACACCCCCAGTCGGTGACTAGGGGTGGCAGCAGCTTTACAACCACGGCTAAATGCCAAGTTTCCCAGACAAATTTGAGATGTGGATAAAACTGTTAGCAGCAACTATATCTGTTTAGAAGTTCCTTGTGGCAGAGAGATAAAAAAGGAAATAAAAGACACTTGGCTGTGAGGCATACCCAGAACTCGCTTGTTATACCCATGGCTCAGCTTTAGTGTGGCAAAGGTGCACGTACCTTGCCTCTGGCAGAAAAAGTGGCAAGCATTTTAATACTTTTCAGGGTCTACAATTTAAAAGTACCCAGCAGCAAATGCTTTAGAAAATTATCTATTAATCAACTGTTAATAGGTTGACTTTGTAAGTTCAGATTTCTATCTGGCATTTGTTATGTATGATAAACAAGACTAATGCAGTTTGGTTGCCCCAGATGCCTCGCACTTTTTTCCCCACCTTTGTACTGGTATGAATTTAGCCATTAATACTCAAAAAGCACATACACTCGCACAAATATTGAGGAGTACCCTTATCTGACTTTATAGTAAACTTTAGAGTGTTTTTTTTTAAAACCAAAACTCTGGATACATGCAACTAAGCATTCAGTAACTACCATTGTTACATTTTATCTAATAGATGCAAGTGTTGTTGCAAATATAGGGTTAAAAGTCACAAGAGGTCAGACAGCTGGTTGGCTCAGTCTGGTGAGTGTCTTGACTCTTGATTTTGGTTCAGTTCATGATCTCAGGATCGTGAGATAAGGTCCTGCATGGGGCTCTGCACTCAGCGTGGAGTCAGTTTGAGATTTTTTCTCTCCCTCTCCCCCTCCTCCTGCTCGTGTACACACTCTTTCTAAAATAAATAAATAAATAAATAAAATCTAAAAAAAAATCGCAAGTGGTACACGGCTTAAATATTTCTAGGAGATTCTGTTGCACGTAAGTAGAGGGAAGTCATTATCTGTATTATTTTTAGACTCAACTTAGTACTATATGTCACCTGTATTACCTTTTTAAAAAGTGGCTTTCAATTGAACCTCTGCTAAGAATATAACTGAGTCTTAAGGACACAGTTAATCCATTTTTGGAATAACCACTTATCCATTATTAATCCATTTTTGACAAGGTTGTATGCTTGTTCACATCACACCAAAACCTGAACTGAAGGCTGGTAAAGTTAAAACTATTGATGGCAATCAACCTAGTGGAGTTGAAATGCAGTGCTAATAAGCAATTAATTAAGGTAGAAAAGGTCTATTAAGTATAGGCAAGTTTCACCAGAAATAGAAACAGCTGAGCTGAGAATAAGACATTGTCTAGATAAATGTCAGGTAACTAAAACAGCTCCTAGTAGCTTCTATAAAATGAAAATAGAAAAGGCATAGCCTCACACAATAAGCTGTGCTCTGGGAAAAAAGAATGCCAAACAAAAGGAGAGAAAGACTGTTGATTTCTCCCAAGAACAAATGGAAATGTTAGTAGAACACCTGTGGTTTAGATCAATAGGACTTATATTAAAACAAGGTGAATATTCTTTGAACTCTTAAGTAAATGTGTTATATCAACTGAGCAACTTTATATGCAGAAGGAAATAAGCAACTTTCCCTGTCATGAATGTTCTGGAAGAAAGGAAATTAGTTTGTTATAATTTATCAAAACCTGAGTTCAAGCAGGCCTCATCAACCTATTTTATAGCTGGTATAATATTAATGGTAATCACCCGGGTATCATTGCTTTTTGTCTCCATGTGTTCTGCAAGACCTCAGAGCCCTGCAACGACCTCAGTACATGCTCTTGTACTGTATTTTTATGAATAAACTGAGTGAGTGATCTTGAGATGTTTGCTATTCTGGTTCCCTTGGGGTGTTAGCACATTCGCTGACCTTCACTGCTGCTTCTATTAGGCATCATAGTGTACCAAACATCACTATTCCTCCTTCTCCTCTTCCTTCTCCTTCTTTCTAACTTACAGCCCTCTCTGCATGGGATTGTTTGGGCATAAATCTAAGTGCCAAGCACCATACACATACAATACTCAGATTTTGCTCCTCTATCCTAGCTGTGGCTCTTTTTTTTTTAAAAGATTTTATTTATTTATTTGAGAGAGAGAGAGAGACACAGCGAGAGAGGGAACACAAGCAGGGGGAGTGGCAGAGGGAGAAGCAGGCTTCCCGCTGAGCAGGGAGCCCGATGCAGGGCTCGATCCCTGGACCCTGGGATCATGACCCGAAGGCAGGCGCTTAACGACTGAGCCACCCAGGCGCCCCAGCTGTGGCTCTATTTTATAGTTTCTATGTCATGCTTATATTTCTCATCTCTTCAAGCATGTTTTTCACCTTTTCCATGAGATCCTTTAGTATTTGAATAATTGTTATGTAAAGTTCTGATCTGATAATTCCAACAGCTGGCTCATCTCTGAGTCTGCTTCTACTGACTGCTTCCTCTCTTAAGCACATTTTCTTGCTTCTGTACCTTGTAAAATTCTATTTTATTCCAGATATTTTTTTCCTAAAAGAATAATAGAGAATAAAGTAAATAATATTTGCCTCCAGAAAAGAGCACACACTCTTTTTCCTGCCAAAATGCTTGAGTGTGGACAGGGTGCTGAGTGATTCTGAGTTGTGGTCGAGGTGGATCTGGTCTTTTTTGCAGCGTTAGTTTGATTCAATTCACAACGGGCTTTAAATGTTTTGAGGATGAGGGGTGCCTGGGTGGCTCAGTCAGTTAAGCATCTGCCTTCCGCTCAGGTCATGACCTCAGGGTACTGGGATCGAGCCCCGCATCTGGCTCCCTGCTCGGCGGGGAGTCTGCTTCTCCCTCTCCCTCTGCTGCTCCCCATGCTTGTGCTCCCTCACTTTCTCTCTCTGTCAAATAAATAAATAAAATCTTTTAAATCTTTTAAAAAATAAATGTTTTGAGGATGAGATTGAGATTTTTCTATCAGTAGGAAAAAAGGCTCTGAGCACTGATGAGACTCCTGAGATCTCTTTATGCCTTAGAACAATGATTTAAGCTTTCTGAACTATGGGAACTTTCTCTCTCTCTCTCTCTCTCTCTGCTTACAGTAAGAATGTCAGATTTTGGAATTGCTTGGAAGTTCTCTTTGCTCTCTGGTCCTGCTTCAGGATTTATGAACCTGAAATCTCTCTCCTCCCTCTTGCCCTGCTGCGAACTTCAAAGGGTACCTGCTTATACTCTGTGAAGGTCCAGAATGACTTGGAAAGCTTTCTCTTATCTCCAGGCCTCACTCATCAACATCAGTCACTGAAATTGCAGAATGCCTTGAATGGGTCTCTTCAGTGCTCCTGCCCTATTCCTTGTTCTCCTCTGGCTGCCTGCCTAGCACTCTCACAGCTCTCCTGCTCTGCTCTCAGGCTTTGGTTTACTAGCCCAAGCACTGCCAGAAGACCTCAGAGAAGAGGAGGTGGGTGGATGCTGATTTGTCTGCAGCTGCGGCTCCATGTGATTCCAACCTGTGATATCTGCCCATTTGTAGCCATTAAAAGTTCTTTAAAAGTTTGTTTTCTCCTTTTCCTTACCTCTGGTAAATTCTTCCTCCCCCTGCTTTCCAAAAGGCATGAGAACAGCCATGTGTCTCTTCTCTTCTATGAAGGCATGTCATTTTCTGGAATATGGTTAATTTAGGTTTCTTTGTATTCTCAGCTCTACAGTGGTTTCTAAATCTTATCCAGCTTGTTTTTGGTAATTAGGTAGAGAGCAATGGTTTCTTACAACCTTTTATATCCAAACCAGAGATCTCCCCACCTTGGTTTTCAGAGGGAAAAAAATGCTCCTTTACTTTCATATTTCATAGGTTTATATAATATTCACTTAAGTGAGGTGATTGCTATAACTGCATAGTTGTCATGATCAGTTTGAAGACAAAACTAAATCTGAGTAAACACAATAGTTAACTGGTAGAAAGAGAAATGCAAGAGCACTATTAGCTTCAATTACTTATGACATGGGCATCTGCAAATAGGTTTTAAAGTGGGTTACGGAGAACTCTCAGCCAAAACAAAACAAAAAAGAACACGCACTAGATTTTTCTGTATTACCTGTAACAAATTGACCCTGTAGAATACTGACATAAAAGTAGTGCTTTAAATAAATGAAAGCTCTCCATTAGGAATGTCAATTATGTATACTACTCAAACTAGCAAGCAAAGTATAAAATCTTTACCGGTCCAATTCAAATGTTAGTTTATTCTGCAAACATGTTTATACTTTCTATTATTGATCAGTTGTTCTATTTGGCTTCTCTACTGTTAGGAAATTGATTATCCATATGTTGGATTATCTTTCTCTGTCTTGCATACATATTAATTAGCCCCTCTTACTTGCTTTAATCTCTTTTTTTATCTGTATTTTTTATCATCTTAAGTAATTCTGTTACGTTAGCAATTTAATTTACAGCAATTATTATTGTGTTCATTGTCCTTTATAACTATCCATTAATTTCATGATAATATTTTAATTATCACTTTCTTTCTTTAGGTACAGAGTGCCTCTCTTTTTGCCCTTATTCTTTGAGTTCATGACAAACTGACTCAATCTCATGACACACACACTTTCATATATACACAATACACATATGTATATTCTGATGCTTGTCAAATTTATATCTCTAGCCCAGACCACTTCCATATCCAACTGCTTAGTTGACTTGACAACTCTACTTAAATGTCTAATAGGTGTCTCAAACATGTCCAAAACTCAGCTTCTTATCTCTCCCACACACCGACCTAAACCTACTCTTCTATAATCCTCCCTAACTCAACTATTGGCAATTCCATATTTTCAGTTCTTCACACCAAAAGAACTTGGGATTATCCTTGACTGCACTGTTTCTCTCATACAGCCAATCTTGTAGGCTCTACCTTCAAATTATACCCCAAATTTAATCATCTTTCAGGCTACCACTGCTACCATTCACTATCTTGACCCTGATCTATCACCTGTCTTCTGAGACCTTATCAAATGCCTTCCATAGGGCTTACTTGGGGGAGATTTTCCATTCATGTTTTGTGAGAGACACTCTCAGGCTTCGGCTCATTTCAGTTTAGTTACCAAACTGGTCTTTAAACAGGATAGGAAGGTGGTTGTTCGGGAGCCAAAGCTTTTCAGAATGCAATTCTTATTCACAGTTGCTATATTTTGACGTTTACTGACCATATTTTTTTTTTAAAGATTTTATTTATTTATTTATTTATTTATTTATTTATTTGACAGAGAGACACACAGTGAGAGAGGGAATACAAGCAGGGGGAGTGGGAGAGGGAGAAGCAGGCTTCCCACGGAGCAGGGAGCCCGATGTGGGGCTTGATCCCAGGACCCTGGGATCATGACCTGAGCCGAAGGCAGACGCTTAACGACTGAGCCACCCAGGCGCCCCAGTTTACTGACCATATTATTCTTTGGTTGTTGTGGTGGATTTTTTTTCCTCTAAGGGACATATTTCTCTGGTACAGTTTTAATCTACCATCCTAAATTTGTAATCTACCTTTGCTACATACTTTGCATGTATTATCCTTTGAAACTTCACAGCAACCTTGTGAAGTAAATAGTATTATTCTCTTTTACGAATGAAAAATTAGACTCAGAGAAGACCCAGTACTCAAAGTTAGCTCTTCTGATCCTAAACAAGAGGATATTTGCTTTTGCCATTTCTCCATACTGCATGCATGTCTAAACCCTCCTTTAAAGGACCAGCTGTCTTCAATGTAGTAAGATACCTGATACACAAGCTGTAGATCCCAATAATCCTTTGTTGGTCAGAAAGGGGAGAGTATGTTCCTCAGTATGGGGGTGGGTTTGAGAAAGATGACTCTCTGAGCATGTTAGAAGTTTGGTTCAGACAGAGGGTGAGATGGAGGGGGGGTAGGAAATGATGATATCCCAGTGTAACATCTTGTCATTCCTAGAGAAAAAAAAAATGAAATTGTCAGAAATATGGCAGAATATAAAATTTGATACTGTATAAAATCAATAATGTAAATTGAGAGCCATCACTTCAGGTTAAAAATGGTGACTTGCATATACACATTTGCATTCAATTCTTCCCTGAAACCTGTTGAGTTGTTTGTTTTTAAACAGACAAATTACAAAGACAGAGAGAATGGGAAAGAAGGCAGCAACAGCAACTTCAGAAGCTGGAAAACATGTGGATGAGTGGTAACTGACCTTGCAGATTTGAGAAAACAGCCCCTTAAGCTGTTAGTGGGAAAAGCTGAGAGGCAATATGATTTATGCCCAGGAAACCTGAAGAGTTTCAGGAACTGGCAGCACTCCTACCTCTGGAAGTGGAGATGAAGGTGGGGCTAGAGTTGGGGGACGTCATTGAAGGTGGTTAATTTGTCAGATTCCCTCCTGCATTCCACTCAGCTGAAGAGACTAGAGGTTTATTCTCTGAGCAGGGGGATACCAGGTATAGTTCAGGGATCCAGTGTACATTTCCTCACTTAATCTTGAGGTCTCTAGGCTTCTCCCATTTCTAAGCACCCCAAAAGTGTACAGCTAAACATATGCCCTCCACACACATGATTGAAAGAGTCTTTTCTGGAACTGACCAGTGCAAGAAAATGGATCCCAAAATGCTAACAGTGGAAGCGGCATGAAAGCACCCAGTGAGGTCATCTTACGGAGAAGAATCCAGTAGGCAAACCCCATCCACAATCACAGAGCTGCCACTCAGCTTTTTAATTCCACATTCTTAAATACAAGTCAATAGTTAACCATCACTAGATCTTGGAGGCAAGCACCTAACATGGAAGGTTGAAACCCCAAAAAACAAATAAAAGAAACTTAAAAAAAACAAAGCTATGCAGGAAGGAGAAACATTGAAAAATATAACCATTGTTAAAATACTTTGAGATAAAAGGAAGCAATATATCCATAATACATGCACAGAATTCTGTAAAAAGGAGAAGGAATATTAAAAAAAAAAGGCCCTTGGATATTAAAAAATATGATAGAGGCTTTAAAAAAACTTTCTGCAATCATATTTTAATTTAAAAAATGTAAAAAATTAAATTTAAAATTTAATTAGAAATTAATGTGATTTAATTTTTAAAACTTCAATCATATGCTTAATATCCAAGGCCTCTTTTTATTCCTTTGAATGTCTTTTCCCTTTTTATAGAGTTCTGTACATATATTATTTGGAAAATATCATGGGTATTTTCTATTTGTCCTTCCACTTCCATTTTCTCTTGCCATTTATAGTGGACAGACCCTAGGTTGACCACCGTCCAGTGCTTCACACCATATAATCCCCAGCTTTGAGTGTGAGTGGGATGTTGACCTGCTTCTAACAAATAGAATACAGCAAAGGTGATGGGATGTTACTCCCATGATTAGAATACATCATATGGCAAGGATAATGGGCTGACACTTCCATAAGTAAGTTAAGTAATATGGTAAAGGTAATAAGAAGTCACTCCAAAGTTAACTCGATAATTCAATGTCACATTATGATATACATATACATATATATCTTCATCTTGCTAGCATGCCCTAGAGAGACTCTCCTGCTGACCTTGAAGAAATCAGCTTCCAGGTTGTGAATGGCCATGGAAAGGTTGACATGACAAGGAATTGTAAGTAGCCTCTTGGACCAGAGAGGCTTACACCAGCCAAGCCAGTGAAAAGCCAGATCCTCTGTCATACAGTGACAAAGCAATTTGGCCAACAAACCTGAAAGCCTAAAGTGAATTCTTCTCTAGCCAAGCCTCCACACCAACACTTCTAGGCTTTCAGGTTTGTTGGCCAAAGTTGGTCTCTGTGAACAACTGCCTGGGTTCAAAATTCAGTTCTACCACTTACTTGAACAAGTTACTCAACTTCCTTGTTCCTCAGTTTCATCATGTATAAAATGGGGATAATAATAGTACTTATCTCAGTGAATAACTTTAAAGATTAAATGAAGAACTGTATGTAAAGCACTAGAATAGTGCCTGGCACATAATAAGAACTATGTGTTTGCTCTTATAATAGTTATCATAATAAACTAATAAATATAAATAAGTAATATAAATTAACATAAAATAATGAAAGTAAATAAACATAATTGAAGAGTTGTGATAAATAACATAAAATAAAAAATAATTAATGCATTACTATCATTATATCAATTAGGATAGATGAGGTTATGTTGCAAAAAAAAAAATCTCAAAATCTCAGTGACTATAAACACAAATGTTTATTTCTTGCTTACATTAAACGTCCATTGCTGACAGCAGCAGCCTCTGTTCATTGTATCCCCACAGACTCAGGCTAATGGAGCAGCTACCACCGTGTTAAATGTCGCCAGGCAGTGTATCATAGTGAATAAAGCTCTGGAGAGTCTCACTTTCAGAATCAAATGCTCCAACCTGGAAGTGACACACCCTATTTCTGCTTACAACTCATTGGCTCCACTCAACTTATAAGGGAACCAAAAACATGCAATTCTATCATGGATTCAAAAGTGGAGAGAACCAGAAATGTTTGGCAAAAAGGCTACCACTTTTGTTATTGTCAGTGTTTGGCTCTTTATTCTATGAACGTGTCTTGATAAACATAAAAACTAAATCTAAGAAAGAAAATAAGGTGTCATCTAGACTCAGAAAGGGTTAATCTTAATTATTGTTGTCCAAAGTTGTTTCAGACGTTGGACCCCTCTAAGCCTCATTTGGAAGGAAGTTATTGGAAAACAAATCACTGATTTTCAACGTACTTCAGGTACACAAGATACCTTTGCCTCTTGATACTATAAACATTTTATTGAATAGATGTGTTCTTTTAAAAAATTAAACTGTTGCAATTCTACTTGTCCTGCTGCACTATAAAAAGCACAGATTTTTATTTCTTCAAGATAGAGACGACAAACAGGAAAACTACCAGGGCCATCACGTGGAAAGCTTCACTGTACCTGATTGAGTCCCCCAGACTGTATAGACATACTCTATTTCTGGAGCTCAACAATTGCTCCTCCTACTCCTGCTCCAAGAAATGAGGCCTATACACAAGGCATATATTGGTTTGAAGGAGAGCCTCAGAGGCCACGAGCAGACCAAACTAAGCAGAGCTCATTGCAGTTTTCTTGTCTTCTGTGACTAACATTGGATCTTCACAATGTGATTTTCTGAGAAAAAGCTATGTCCCTACTTTACACTGTATACTTAAATAATTCCAGACTAAATAACTTTTGAAATATATATAAATAGATGAATATATATAAATAGATGATCATCAGGTGGTAAACGCTTTTTTAAACTTGACTCTAAATAAAATAAATACGTTTGGCAATGTAAAAAAACTGAAAGACAAATCACAGTTGAGAAGGTTTTGTTTCCTAAGAATAATGAAAACAGTAGAAAAGGATACTATCACAGAAAACAAGCAAAGAGGAAAATTTCCAAAAGAAGAAATACAAATGACTAATATAATGTATAATCTACTTAAAATTGAAATGAAAATTAAAATATTTTGTTTTGACTCTTTCCTAAAAGATAAAATGGTTTATAATAATCATGATCTGTGAGCTTGTGGAAAATGGGCACTAATGTTTGATAAGAGTAATATAATTGGGGGCGCCTGGGTGGCTCAGTTGTTAAGCGTCTGCCTTCGGCTCGTGTCATGATCCCAGGGTCCTGGGATCGAGCCCCGTGTCGGGCTCCCTGCTCAGCGGGAAGCCTGCTTCTCCCTCTCCCACTCCCTCTGCTTGTGTCAAATAAATAAATAAAATCTTAAAAAAAAAAGAAGTAATGTAATTGGATTCCACTTTTCTGGAAGATAATTTTCAATATGCATCAAAACCCCTAAAATTATGCATATTCTTCCCTTGGCAATTGTATTTCTATAAATTTCCACATGGAAATAACCAGAAGTGAATTGAAAATAATCTAGAAGGTTCTGCGTCGTAGGCTAACCTCCTTCAGGGTGCGGAGCCTATTTAGTCCAACAGTGGCCCTTTGGTGGTTTTCAAACCTTCAGTCTTTCTTTTAGTCAAGATGAGTGATAAGCCTGACTGTCTGAAGTAAAGTCTGACAGGCCGAAACTGAAGAAAACTAAAACTGAACAACAAAAAAACAAACTTTCCCCTCAAAGGAAACTATCCAGTAGAAGAAAGTGTTCAAACACTATAAAATGGGAATCTTCCCCCAAGAGCAAATTTCAGCATTGCCTGAGTATTTGGTTTTTTACTTGTTTTTTGTAAACCTATGTGTTTGTAGAGATTTTAGGCACCTTCTGTTGCCTTTTCACCCATAGTCCCTGGCTAGGAGGTCAGAAGTAGCCAATGTTCCCTTATGTTCATTTTTAAACTTTCCTTTGGTGCATAAACTCCACCTGGTAAATGCTGTCAATAATCTCACCATTGATGACCTTTGTGTAAGAAGTCCTTTCACCCCCTACAGTATAAGCCACTTAAAAAAAAAAAAAAAAAAAGCCCCAATGTGGAGCTTGAACTCATGACCCGGAGATTGAGAGTCCCATGCTCCACCCACTGAGCCAGCCAGGTGCCCTTAGGTAAAATAAGCGACTTTCTAAAGTGGGGGCCACCATTGCTCCATAATCTTCATGTAATGGCATGTGTTTGCAACTTCCCACAGTTTATTTTCATTTCTAATGTAGCAATAAAATAATAAATATAATTTAAAAAAAAGAAAACAACCTAAATATTCTCAAGTAAGAGATTGGCTAAATAAATTGTTATAATCCAAATAATGAAACACTAGCAAGCATTTTACATTATTTAGTAATGAAAACATCAAATGAAATGAGAAAATTATCATGCTTATTGTTGTGAAAAAGGAAAACTAAAATATTAAGAATGGTATGATCAGATTCACTAAATACTAAATAATAAAATAATATTTAAATATATATATATACACAGAATATATATGTGTATATATATACAGAATATATATACACACACACACGTGTGTGTGTGTGTGTGTGTGTGTGTGTGTATATATAGAAGCAAAAGCTGGAAAGCTATAAGCCAAGGTTACCAATGGTTATATATATCTAGATGAGGAACTCAGAAGTGACTTTTGTTCTTTTCTTTTAACTTAAAAAACTTGTATTAATTTTGAAACAGTCTCAAATTTACAGAAAAAGTGCTGTGCAAAAAAATTTTATTTCCTGGACCATTTAAGAGTCCCTTGCCAACATGTTGCCCCAATACCCAGGAATACTTTAGGGTGTATTTCCTACAAATGAGAACATTTTATATATAGCCACAATAAAACTATCAAAATCATAAAAATAACATTGATACTACCATCTAGTCCTCAACCCCATTCAATTTCCACTAAATGTCCCCAAAATGCATACTGTGGCAAAATAAATCTAGTTCAGAATCACATGTTGCATTTAATTCTCATGTCCCTTTAGTCTCCTTTGTTCTGGAATAGTTCTTTTGGTCTTTCCTTGATTTTCACAATCTTGACACTTTTGAAGTTTATAAGCCAGTGATTTTGTAGAGTGTCTCTCTATTACTGATTATCTGGTATTCCCTCATGATTACATTCTGGCTAAGTATCAGGGGCAGGAATATCTAAAAGTGATCATGTGTTCTCATTGCATCATTATCAGGTAGCTCATTATTTTGATTTGCCAGCATTACAATGATGTTCATTCTAATCATTTCATTAAAGTTGTGTCTCCCAGGTTTGTCCAATGTAAAGCTACTCTTTTCTCATTTGTAATTAAGAAGTTTTTTTTTAAAGATTTTATTTATTTATTTGATAGAGCCAAAGAGCACAAGCGGGGGGTGGGGGTGTGGTTGGAGGATGGCAGAGGGAGAGCGAGAAGCAGGCTCCTCACTAAGCAGGGACCCTGGGATCATGACCTGAGCTGAAGGCAGATGCTTAACTGACTGAGCCACCCAGGTGCCCCTTAAGAAGTATTTTTGTAGGGAGATATTTTGGGACTATGTAAATATCCTTCAATTTTTAAATTTGTATCACTAAGGATTCATGGATTCCCATTTTATTTTAATTTATTAATAATATTATTTATTTGGGTGTTTAGTTTATCTCCTATTTGAGCAGTAGAAGCTGATTCAGGCTGATTTCCGTGTGTGTTGTGGCATGCTGCCATCAGTCAAGGAGTACTTTGATTTCTGTCACAATGTGCTCTGGGATCATCTCTTACTTTCTTTGCCCAGTCCTGGAATCAGCCATTTCTTCAAGAAGCCCTGTTTCCTTTTAGTGGAGAATGGTATGTAAAAGCCAAGATCTTGGAGGTAGATGGGCTCCTTATTATTGGTGTGTCATTGCTCTCTAGCCCGCTCAGTGTGCAGAGCTGCAGAATACACCTATCCGCATCTGTATCTACTAGTGTATCCATCTATAGTTATTGAAACCTATGAGTGTTACATGATACAAACCTAGAAATGAATTCTGAAAGGATGAGATGATGGACAACTTTGTAAAGATCAAGAAAGAGTCTGGATTTTATAACAGCTAGTGGATATTTACTAATTTAAAAATGGGATATGAGGAAGACTAATCCAGCAGTGATTCAGGGAATGAAAAAATGAACTTAAAGCTAAAAGCTAAGAAGTGTTTTCTAGGGCCTAGCTATGATAAGAGAGACAATTAGGTCCAATACAGACGAAGGAGGAAGAGTCGGTGGGTCTGTGTCAGCAACATACCAAGGAAAACATATGGTGGGAAGAAGAAGGGAAAGGGAGAGGAGGAAGGGAAAGACAGTAAGATACAGGGATGGCTGGAGGTGTGGGGTGTGGGATTTTATTGGATTCATTTACATAACAAATCGCCAAAAATATTCTGTCAACAGGCTGTAGCCACTCACACTGAAATTTTAAAAATACCTGAGTTTAAACTGAACATCACACTTTTTGTATCAAGGAAATGAAGCAGGAAAGATTTGCCTAAGACTACATTAATTTACTACATTAATTTAAAAGCCTCAAAAGCTAAAGAAGGGAACACCTGAAGGTTTTGGCAAGAAATGTGTTTAACATGGTATTGACGTAATAATGAACAAGTTGGTCTCTGTCTCTTGCTACCTTACTTCCTAGGGATCTAGGAGTATCAACCAGTCTTGAGAACATCTTGACACTTTCCCCATTGTTTTTCCAACTTCACATGTTTGTGAACTTTGAAGCTCTTTGGCATCACTGGTCCATGATTCTAGCTTGTTGGTGAGAAACTGCTCAAGATAAAAAGTTTGTCATTTACCTTTTCAGAACTATTCTGAAAACTGTCACAAAATTCTCAATGAACCTAAAATTGGGTGAGGAATTTTTGGCTTATTAAAATAAATCTGTTGTAACAATGGCATGATTTGGTTTTTAATGTCAGCAAAAACATTAGTTGTGGATCCCAAGCAAAAATAATTATCATAATATGGTGACATAACACTTTGAAAAAATAAATTGTGTGTTCTTTCTTCTCTATGGCTATCCTCTATCCCACCTGGAGGAGTATGGCTATACCATGGAATCTATACCATGGAATTCATTGTCAAAATAGAACCATAACATGACAGAAAATCTTTTTTATACTTAAAAACAGTGAGCCCAGGTGTAAGAAAGTGTTGGAAGTAGAAGCAGAAGTGGTTTTTTTCCTGCTCTTAAGTTTCTAGTATTGGCTCCACTCCTTTATTTAGGACAGGGCATCTTTTTTTATTCCTGCTCTATTACAGGCATGGGGCACAGTGCCAAGTAATTATAGCTGCTAAACAAATGAATGAACAAATACGAGACCTCAGGTAAGTCATTTACCCTATCTGGATCTATTCTCAAGTTTCTAAGTAACATCCGTGCTTTAATTTGCTGGCCTTTGTAAAATGAGTTTGGGAGTGTTCCCTCCTTTTTAATTTTTTGGAAGAGTTTGAGAAGGATTGGTGTTAATTCTTTTTTAAGTGTTTGGTAAAATTCACCAGTGAAGCCATCTGGTCCTGGGCTTTTCTTCATTGAGAAATTTTTAATTACTGGCTTAATATCATTACTAGCAATTGGTCTATTCAGATTTTATATTTCTTCCTTATTCAGTATTGATAAGTTGTACGTTTCTAAGAATTTTTCCATTTCTTCTATGTTGTCCAGTTTGTTAGCATATGGTCGTTCATAGTAGCTTATGATCTTTTGAATTTCTGTGTTACCAGTTGTAATGTCTCTTTTTCCATTTGTAAGTTTGTTGATTTGGGTCCTTTCCCTTTTTTTCCTGGTTAGTCTAGCTAAACGTTTGTCAATTTTATTTATCTTTTCAAGGAACTAACTCTTCCTTTGGTTAATCCTTCTATTGTTTTTCTGTTCCTTATTTCATTTATATCTTTCTAATCTTATTATTTCTTTTTCTTCACGAACTTTGGGCTCAATTCGTTCTTCTCTTCCTAGTTCTTTAAGGTGTAGAGTTAGGTTGTTTATTTGAGATCTTTTTTTGCTTTTTAAGGTAGGTGTTTATTGCTACAAACTCTCTCTTTTGCTGTATCCCACAAGTTCTAGTATATTGTGTTTCCATTTTCATTCAACTCAAGAAACTTTATTTCCCCTCTAATTTGTTTTTTGATCCACTAATTGTTCAGAAGAGTGTTGTTTAATTTCCATGTGTTTGTGATTTTTCCAGTTTTCCTCTCTTGTTATTGATTTCTAGTTTCATGCCATTGTGTTCAGAGAAAATATTTGGTGTGATTTCAATCTTCTTGAATGCTAAGATTTGTTTTGTGATCTAATGTGCTCTATCCTAGAAAATGTTCCATGTGCATTTGAGAAGAAGGTATATTCTGCCATTGTTGGATGGAATCTTCTGCATGTATCCGTTAAATACATCTGGTCTATAGCATTATTCAAATCCACTGTTTTCTTCTGATTCTCTGTCTGGATGATCTATTGTCGGAAGTGGGATATTATAGTCCTCAACTATTATTGTATTACTATTTATTTCTCCTTTTAGTTCTGTTAGTTTTTGCTCTTTATATTTAGGTGCTCCAATATTGGGGGCAAAAATATTTACAATGGTTATAACTTCTTGATGTATTGACCTCTTTATCATTATATAATGGTCTTTTTTGTCTTTTTAGTATTTTTAGCTTAAAGTCTGTTTTGTCTGAGGTAAGTGTAGCTACCTCTGCTTTTTTTTGGGGGGGGATACCATTTCCATCCCTTCACTCACAATCTATGTATGATTTTAAGGCTAAAGTCAGCATATTGTTGGATCTTGTTTTTTATCCATTCAACCATTCTATGTCTTTTAATTGGATAATTTAATGTTTATGTTTAAAGTTATTATTGATAGAGAAAGATCTACTGGTTACCATTTTGTTAACTGTTTTCTTGTTGTCCTGTCAATCTATTGTTCCTTGTTTCTTATCCTGCTATCTTTTTTCACATTTTGATGTCTTATCAGTATGCTTTGATTTCTTTGTTGTGTTCTCTTGTGTAATTACTACAGGATTGTCCCTTATGGTTACTGTTGATGCTTACATAAAATATCTTAAACTTATAATACCTTGTTTTATACTGGTAACAACTTAACTTCAATAAAATTCATAAACTTCACCCTTTTACCTTTTACTTCTCCTCCTCCTCACATTTTAAGTTATTGCTATTACAATTTACATGTTTTATATTGTGTAATTAATAACAGATTATTGTAGTTATGGTTATTTTCACTATCTTTTAAAAAAATTTTCAAACTAGAGCTGTAAATGAATTTTGTACCACATTACCATATCACAGAATCTAATATATACTTATCATTATCAGTGAGACTTACACTTTTTTATGTTTTTATCATATTAGTGCTCTTTAACTTCTAGTCAAAAAACTCTCTTTAGCATTTCTTGTAAGGCAGGTCTGGTGGTAATGAACTCACTCAGCTTTTGTTTTTGTCTTTATTGCTCCTTTGTTTCTGAAGGACAGTTTCATTGGATATAGACTTCTTGGTTGCCAGCTATATTCTTTCAAAATTTTGACTATATCATCCCATTCTCTCTTGGCCTGAAAAGTTTCTGTTGAGAAATCTGCAGTTGCCTTATGGTGGTTCCCTTGTACATAACTTCTCTTTTCTCTTGCTGCTCTTAAAATTCTTTGTCTTTGACTTTGACAGTTTAATTATAATGGGTCTTACTATAGCCCTATTTGGGTTCAACCTATTTGGGATCCTCTGGTACTCATGGATCTGGATGTCTATCTTTCTCTCAGGTTCAGGAAGTTTTCAGCCATTATCTTTTAAAATATACTTTCTGTCCCTTTCTATTTCTCTTTTGCTTCTGGAATCTTCATAATGTGAATATTGTTTCTTTTTATTGTGTGTCATACTTCCCATAGGCTTTCTCCACTCTTTATCATTTTTTTTTCCTTTTTGCTCCCCTGACTGGTAATTTCCAATGTCTTATCCTCCAGGTCACTGATTATTTCTTCTGCATGGTTAAGTCTACTTTTGAAACTATTTATTGAATTCTTCAGTTCACTTATTGCATTTTTCAGCTCTCCGATTTGGGGTTTTTTGTTTGTTTGTTTGTTTTTGATGGTTACAATTCCCTTGTCAGACTTCTCATTTTGTTCACACATCATTTTCCTAACTTTGTTTAGTTGTCTATCTGTGTTTTCTTGTAGTTCACTAAACTTCCTTAAGATGGTTATTCTGAATTCTTTGTCAGACAGTTCATAGATCTCCATTTCTTTAGGGACAGTTATTGGAGCTTTATTATTTTCCTTTAGTGGTATCATATTTACCTGATTTTTCATGATCCTTGATTCCTTACACTGGTATCTGCACATTTGAATGATTGGGCTCCTCTTTTAGACTACAGATTTGCTTTGACAGAGACAGTTCTTCAGTCAGCTCAGTTTGGGTTTCTGGATGTATTTGATGGTAATGTCCCTGGGCAAGTGGAGCCTGATATAATTTCTCTGGGGTGAGGCAATTGGTCAAGCTCTGAGGACAGGGATGCAGATGTGGTACCACTGGCTGAGAATAGTTGGATAGGACTGCTGGCTTGCTTTCCTACCAAAGTGAGGCTGTAGGATGAGTTCTGCAGTTATCTGGATTCTGTGGTCAGTTTTACTAGGTTGTTAGGACTGGGTATTATATTCAGTAGCGGATGTAGGTATGAATTAGCTTTTTTGCCAGCTAGGACAGCCAGGATGGGACTCAGAACCTGCACAACTCATTGTCTGGGGACCCAAATCAGGCCTTAGTGTGTACTGAATTCCCTGGTCAGGTGAGACCACCAATTTTGCTCCACAGATGGAGGAAGCCACAGGCTGTGCTTTCTGTTTAAGCTACTGTATGTAGAGCTGTTGACTGGTCTATGCAGCTTTCCATGTACTCTGGTTAGGTTCCCTGGTCAGACAGGCTGAAGGCTGTATTCAACAATAAGGAGGGCAATGAATTAGATTCCCTGTTTGAGTGCAATGGGAGAAGCAGCTCTAAAGCCAGTAAGCTCTTTGTTGTCTTCACTCAAGTTGACCTATACCTCTAGTTCCCTAAATGAACAGGGCCACTAACTGCTCTGCAAACCATCAGCTCTGCCCACCTACCCCATGGCTCAAATGTCACTGAGCCACATTGCTTCTAGGAGTTGTTGCCAGCCCTTCTGGTCAGATGGGGTGGGAAGACACTTTCCCACACTGGGTGGGGCTGTGATTCTGCTTCTTGCCTGTGTGTGGGCAAACTGGGCTCTTAAGTTGGCAAAATGCTTCATTTGAGGATCCCAATCAGGCAGATCTGTATCCCACTGAATTTCCTGGTCAGAATGCATCCCCTTGGTTCTGCAGATGAACCGAACCACTGGTTGGGATTACTACTTGGGCTCTGCAGGTATGAACTCAATCTGCCAAGATCTGTGTGCTGGTTGTTGTAAGTCCTTCCTCTGTTCTCTGTCACAGTCAGATTCCCAGTGGTTGACCAGGAAGATTTCCTTGCAATTCCCATGGTTGGAGATCAGATTAGGGGCTCTTAGAAAGTGACCCACAATGCTGGGGTGGAGGACATGGTGCTGGTTGTCCTCTCTGGGTTCTTCTTCTTCTTTTCTTTTTTTTTTTAAGATTTTATTTATTTACTTGACAGACAGACAGTGAGAGAGGGAACACAAGCAGGGGGAATGGGAGAGGGAGAAGCAGACTCCCAGCTGAGCAGGGAGCCTGATGTGGGGCTCGATCCCAGGACCCTGAGATCATGACCTG
The DNA here is from genome assembly GCF_964656455.1 of Halichoerus grypus. NCBI lineage: Eukaryota > Metazoa > Chordata > Mammalia > Carnivora > Phocidae > Halichoerus > Halichoerus grypus. The sequence goes on along the minus strand of NC_135716.1, from coordinate 126,896,964 downwards.
AGCCGAAGGTAGACGCTTAATGACTGAGCCACCCAGGTGCCCCATCTCTGGGTTCTTCTTTCCCACTGAAGGAACCAGAGGCTCAAGGGAGACCTGTCCATATGTTGCTGCACTAGCCTTGGGGAGGGTCAATGTGGTCAACATTAGCTGCTTCTCTTACCCTGCTAATGAAATCTATCTTGGTCTCTGAAGCAGGGGGTTCTTCAGCTTCATTCCTGTGTTCTAGAATTCTCTCAGCAGTGTCTTGTTTTTGAATAGTTGTTACCTGTTCTTCTTGAGAGGGGGAGCAAAGTCAGAAATGACCTACTATGTAGCCATCTCCCTCTCATTTTAATTCGATACAAAGAGATAAAATGTGCTCTATCAATATTAAGTCAAGAGTGACATTGACTTAATGTGATGAATAGAAAATGGTATTGTGATATTCTGAGATTTCTCTGTACATTTCTTATTTTACTCAGAAAAATATGGACCCTCAGAGGAAACAATCAAAATGTATAAAATTCTGCAAGCAAATCTTTTTCTCTAATTTAGAGAAAGAATGATGTTCAAGTCCCAAGATAATCCCAGACCCAATATTCTTCTGGATGGAGGAAAGATGAAGGACACAAAAGGAGAAAGGTTGAAACATTCAGTTTTATGTGACACAAGAGGCCATTAAAATTCTTTAGAAAAGGTAGGGGCAAGAATGCTAATAGACTGGCTCAGCGCTTGCTTTGATGCTTAAATATAACAAGGAAGAGAGCCCAAGTTACCCAATTCCCAGCCCTATGCTGCAATTCCTTGTCACTTATTATACATACTTCCTCTTTAATAAAGTTCTAATTCAAGTGTCTCTGTCAGATGGGGATGATTTGGAAACATTTTAGGGACCCGAGCCTTATCAAAGTACTTAAATGGCCATGGAATGATTAAAAGGAATGTGTGTGTTCAAATACAAATGAAGAATGATTTGAAGGTTGGGCACAAGGGATAGCAGATGGTAACTATTAATTATTAGCCAATTACGAAGGCTTCAGTCCAGTAAGAAAGAAAGTATTCTATGTCTGACTCATCATCATCTACCCCTTGTAATGTTTTGATTTCTTGTAAGAACTGTAAAGGAAGACATTTCCTCCCTCTGTTGATACCAAGAGATCTCTCTGATGTTCAAAAGAGTAGAATTGTGTGGTCATTGATAGAATAATATCACATTAAATTCCTGAACATATGTATCAAGGGCTCAATAGACAAAAAAGATCAGAGACATTATTACTAATGCATAGTTCTTGAGAAATTATTTGGTATTTCTTGTTCCTAATTAATGCAGTTCTACAAGACTGAACTGGGCACATGGGGATCTAAGACCACCCCCCCAGCCTTGAATGCATTTAGGTAGCACATAATAAGCATGTAGTCAGTTTGTGCCCTAGTCAAGAGGTTTTAATAAATCCCTACAAGCATTTCAGATCTGAAGCTGGCAAGGGTGTCTGTGGGGTAAGGCTAGACATGAGTTGAGCCCAACTTTATGAATGAAGTGCCTACATGTCATTAATGTTTCAATAGGTCCCCTAACAGGGGAAATTGGGCCTCCGGGGAGCTTCTCCAAGCCTCCAAGTTCAATCTGCCAATGGTGAGGATGCTCAGTCCTTGAAGGTAAGCGGAACCATTCCCGTTTTACCCTGAACTCAAGGGTCAAACAGGCCTAAGGGAAATAGTTTGGAACTGTCATCTAACATTATCACCGACATACACTGTGTTTCTAAGCAGGCTGCAAAGGGAGGCAGCAGCATGCGTGCCTGCCCTGAACTGCAGGGTGGTAGCATGTCACATGTCTGCTAACAGAAGGGGATAACCATCCCAGTACAAACTTGACATATATAAATTGATTACATAAGTGGGCAGTGGTGGTCCTTTCAAGTACACTCCTTTTGTTTGAGCTTTACAGTAAAATTACCAGCAGCAGTTTACAATTAAGGGGAATAATAATAACTGAATATGCTTTCATCTGCACATACAATTACAATGAACTGCATGCCTTAATAGGATTGTGAAAAATCTGCGTTTGACCCATACAAAAAAGTAAACATTCTTGTTCTGGATACTATATCATTATCACAACAAAGAGAAACTCCTGAAATCTGATGATTTAAACATCTGGAGAATGTTAATCACTTCAAAATGACGGATGTTTTTTATTTCAGCTTTTGACAGACACACTCCTTTCATAGATAGATGATTATTTACATAAATTACATCATCAATGTGAAAAAAATCAGAATAACTTCAAAGGACAAAATGCTTAATTAAAAAGAGACTTGTATTTCTATTTTTCTCCCTTTCTCTGTTTTTCCTTTAAAGGAGGAGTAAAATACCCACTTACTTGGAAAAGCCACCAGATCCTTTGTAGGTAAATAAGAAGAAATTGTCTTTTTGAACTGTTTCATGTAGAAGGCAATCACCTTTGAGAATAAATTACTCTGTTTTTAGTTCCCTGAAACCTATTAATTGCTCTGAGTCCACTTCTAACTTCTAAAGTTTCCCCTTTAGTAAAAATGACAATTTGGAGTTTACTCCACCACTCCAGTGGATGAAACCGAACAGATTCAAGCTCAAGTTGAGTCTGAGACTCACCCTCATTTCCTATTCAGACTCCCCAATTAGCCTTAGTAGATGGAGGAAAATAAAGCACTTTCAAAGCAACTCAGCTCTGAACCATTTTATTGCTGATTGGGGTGGGGTGGGGGGAGAGAGAAATCCACGAGCAGCCCAGAGAGAACGGTTTGAAAGTTTGCTCTTGAGGGAGCAGCCTGGCTGCAGGGGCTGTGGTCCCTCAGGGCGGGCTTCTGACTTGTGGCGTGCTGCCTGATGCTGGTGGGTAGAGCTGGTGCAATTTGGCTGATCCACTACAATTTCCTCCTACACTCGGAGCTGATCTGCAGGCTGACCTTAGACAATTTGTCTTCTTTCAGGGAGAAATGTCACCCAAAAGGAAGCTATTAAGTCAAGAAGGTAATTCTCTCAGAACAGTCCACTGTATAAACAGAACTTGACCTCAGGTAATTTATTGCTGGTCTCTAACAAAGAGACTTAAGATACAGGCTTGATATAGTGGAGATCTGAATCTGTCAATAAAAAGGGCAAGCCAGAACCTCAGACAGTTTCTTGTGAGTGGCCATATTTAGAGTGTAAACCACATTAATATAGTCTTTGAATAAGAATTAGAGTGGCATTTGGTCGTTTAGAATGAAAAGTTTGTTTCATTAACAAATCAGAAGTTTGTGCTTGCACAGTCAAGCCACTGATTGTCTTGTTCTTTAATATATTCTCATTCATTTGTTTGTTAGGCTAACATCTAAACATGTTATAAAGGTTACATTTTCTTAAAAAGAGTGAGTTGGATTCAGTGCTCAAGATCCAGGTATGCCCCACATGGCTAAGAGGTTGATTTCCTGTTTTCACAGCAAGTGGAAAATGAAAAGCTAAGTTTCTTAACTGAGTGGAATGAATCATGTTACTTGGTCTGAGAGAACAATGGATGACAGACAGCATCTCATGGTTTAGGAACTGAGAAGGTGGGACTACTGAGCTGTCTCTTGACAATATGTCATGGACCATCTTTAATGGAGAGTAGAGAGGTTTTTTAAAAAAAAAAAAAGGAAAGTAAGGAAGAGAAGAACCTGGGGAAGGAAGGGAAACAAAAATATCAAGGGAATTGGTTAACTCACTTTGAAACTCCTTGCTTTGTGGTCACTTAGGTGAAATTTTCCATTTCCAATGCCCAAAAGAGATCTTCTGCCTTTTCTATTACAACAGTAAATAACAGCACCTTAATTAATAGTTTGTTTTATGCCTCCCCGTCTAAGGTCCAGATTTTCCACACTGACATCAAGTTTCATCAGGGAAAACCTTCTCTACCTCCAGCTCACCATCCGAGTACCTTCTACCCTGAGTACCTCTCTCCTTCTTTGGTCCCATCCAATTCACCAGTCAGCTCCACCAGGGTCTGCAGCCTGGAGACCACCCACAGCCTACAGGTGGAGAAGTTCTAAAAACCTGTCAACTACAGCTGACACAGAGTCCATCAGGTTAGCTTATAATGCTGTGAAAAATGTTCTGAAATTTTTCCACAGCGTACTGCTTGGTGTTGATATTTTAGGTCTAAGAATAGCATCTCATACTTTGCTTCTTGACTGGCACTAACTTTCAAAACGATGGGTGCAAAATTCTGAAACTCTCTGGAATCTCCATTTGTCCAGTCTATAAAATGGAGCTAATGCCACTATTGAATTCCCTGGACAAATTGCAGTGCTTCCCTTGAATGCATGAAGTGCTTTGAGATCCTCATGGGAAAATTCTAAAGGAGGAATTGGAAAGTATAATGATGTTTTTTTAAATTGAAAGTGACAACCAGCATTTAGTGGAGGAATCAGAAGATAGAATTGAGAGCAGGAAGCCTTATATTCATTACAACAGATGGTTTAGTTTTCACTGAATGATGAGGAAGAAGCTGAGTGAATGAACAGTGGTATGTCCTTAAAAGATTGAGCAGCCATCCAATTACCCAGGAACAATCTAGCAGTTACTAAAGACTTGGACTGGTCTGTATTATGCAAAACGAAGCATCCCTACTGGGTTTGACTTCAGCTGGTTAAAGTCATAGGCACAGTGTTCCACCATTAAATAACACTGGTATAATTACCACTGGCATGTCTTTAAAAAATAAGATTTCATTCAAATTCCTAGCACAAAAATAAGTCACATAGCAAATCTTTAACAAATGCCTGTTGAAAAAAATAGGGAATGATTTTCAGTTCAAGGAATTGCTTTCTTTCACTGCTTGGTCTTTCTTTTAACTCTTGCCCACCTCTGCTTTTTTTTTTTTTCCTTTATAAAAAAAATTATCAAACATTTCATATGAAATACAAAACATGTAGGAAAGTACAGAACACAATATAACAGACCTGTTTTCCACCACCAAGATTTAGCAGACATTAACATTTTTCAATATGTGTTTGATCTCTCTCTCTTTTATACACATACAATGTTATATAGATATATCTTCACCCCTTCATCTGCACCCTTCCTCAGAGGTAAAAACTTATCTGAAATTGTTTTGCATCACTTTTGTGCATATGTTTGTACTTTTACTACATAAATATGTGTTCCTGAACAGTAAGTACTATTATTTCATTTAACTATTTTTTCATACATGTCATTATGCTGTATTTATCCTTTTGCAACTTTCCAATTAACACATTTTTAAGATTTATTCATATTGATACATGTAGATTTAGTTCATTCATGTAACAGTAATATAGCATTCCTTCACGTGTACCTAACCCATTCCACTTCTAAGAGACCAGTTCGAGTCCTCAGTAACTTTTGGCTGGCCCCATTTAATAGGATGGCAGGTTTTTTTTTTTTTTCTAATTGAGTATTTTTATTAACATATATATATGTATGAGAGTCACAGAAAAATGTGACTCCTGATGGCAGGTTTTTGCTTGTTTATTTTTTACTATTACAAACAACACTGAAATGAACTTTTTTGTACATGTAGCCTTGAGGGGAAATTTAGAAGTCAAATTGCTAGGTCCTATAGAATGATATCTTTGTCCTTATCTGGTATTGCCAAATTGTACTCTAAAATGCTTCTAACAGTTTACCATCAGCAATAAATAAGAATTGCTGTTTCTTTATATCATCACTAACCCTTGGTGCCATCCCACTAATTAATTTTTGTCAATTTAATGGTTGTGAAATTGTATCTCATTGAGGTTTTAATTTTAATTTCCCTGATTACTAATGATATTGAGAATATTTTTATCAACTCTTTACACTCCTTCTTCTGTGAGTTGTCTGTTTATACCCTTTACCCATTTCCTTTTGGCTTGTATGTCTTTTTCTTCTTACTGGTTTTTAAGATATAGTTTGCAAAATATGTCCCTGTCAGTCTTTTTGCTTTATTTGTGATGTTTTTTTCATGAAAATTGCTTTCACATTTACAGTGCTCAAACTTACCGATCTTTTCTTTTATGGCTTTTGCTTTTAGTATCCTGTTAAAGAAATGCTTTAAAATGCCATAAAGGTATTTTCTAATTATTCTCTAGTATTTTCTTTTAAAAGATTTAGCTTCTCCTTTCATATTATTTTAGGAACTTATTTGTGCATAAAATCTAATGCAGGAATCTGTTTATAGCTTGCCCCTGTGCCAAGTATCAAATAATATATCCCTTACCCTATTATTTCCAAGTTTTCTAACAAAAGGCCTAAAGTTTCCATGAAAAGCTAAAGGCCTTAAATATATATGATTTTCTTTTCTAGGTATCCTGATAGACTGATACCGATACCACACGGTCTGATATAATGTAACTTAAAATTTGATACGTGGTGTGGTAGGCAGAAAAATGCCTCCCCAAAGATGTTCACATCCTAATCCCTGGAACCTGTGAATGTTACTTTGCATGGTAAAGTAACTTGGCAGATATGATTAAATTAAAGCCCTTGATATGGAGAGATGATTCTGGATTATCTAGATGGGACCAATCTAATGCCCAGTCCTTAAAAGGGGAGAACCTTTCCCAGCTGAGATCAGAGTAAGAAAGATCCGACTACAGGAGATTGAGAAGGCACATGGAACATTATGACTTTGAAGATGGAGAAAGAAGGCCATGAGCCAGGAACGCCAGCGTTCTCCAGAAGCTGGAAAAGGCAAGGAAATTACTCCTCTAGAGCCTCCAGACATGAATACAGCCCTGCTGACCCTTTGATTTTAACCTAGTGAGACCTGTGTTGGTTCTAATCTACAGAGATGTAAGAAAATAAATACATACACATAATATGTAATATATAATATAATATTTTATATCTGTCTATATCTATACCTGTATCTACATCTATAGATATCCTATTGGTATTGTTTCTTTGGAGCACCCTAACACACATGCCATATTTCTGTAATTATTCAGGTCATCTTTTCTAATGTTTCCCCATATAAATCCTTCTTTTACATCTTTGATTAGATTTAGTCTTGACTGCCATATAGGTTTATTGATATCATAAACAGTAGCTTTTTTATTTCATTTTATAGTTTGATGCTTGCATAAATGGATTTTGCATATTGATCTCATTTTCAGCAATATAACTGAGCTCTGCTATGGTTTGGAATACTTTGTCAGTTCTCTTGGATGTTCTATATAGACTACCACATCAGCAAAAATTAACCATTTTTACTTCTGCTTTCTAATTCCTATGTGCTCCTTCTCAATGTTACAAAGTATTGGTAGTGTATATTTGTGAAAGTAGGCTAAATTACATAATAAATGTAACATTTCAGTGTCCACATAGAGAAAGAGACTGTTTACAGGGTTGTATGGAAGGTTTCTTTATAGCTCAGGTCTTAAGGTGGTGAACTTCACTTATTTCCACATTTCGTTATCCAGAATTCAGTCACATGAATTTACCTAACTGCAAAGGAGATTGAGAAATATGAGCTGTGGGCCCTGGAAGAAAGATAAATAGCAGTTGTTAGTGGCATCCCAGTCTTCTTTGGGTATCTAATTGGAATGAGAATTGCTGGGCCAAAGCATATGCATGTTTTCATAGTTTCATATTATTTTTATGCTTTATTTTTGCATACAGTATAATATGGGGATATGGATACAATTTCAATTGATATAATTTTGGCCTCAGAAACTTTATAATAATACATAATTAGGATTCATTTAAAAAATTAATCTAGCTTTGTCCAAGACTGCTATCTTCTATGAAGTTACAGCAAAAGCCTAGTATTTCTTCTATCTAGAAACAAACTTTTAAGGGAGAACATTGCTCAGGGGCTGATAAGGAGGTCATATCTGGCGGGGAAAAAAAGAACTGTACCAGCTTCCCCATTCCATTGGAAGCATCTGTATACTTACTAAATCAAATGATAATAAAAATGTCGGGGAAGAAAAGTCATGAAAGTACACACTGAAAGTTTGGGGGAAGAGGAGAATGTCTTGTTGGTCACAGACATGGTAGAGGTGAGAGTGTCAGGATGACTGTGAAGTAAACAGAGGCCACCAGCCTTCTCTAGCTCCTGCTGAAAGAAATTCCTCTTTCTCTTCTAACAGATGCCTCTCTGAATCTCATCCAACTCCACTGAAAGTCATCACATAAATACACAGTTTTATTTATATGAAATTTTAGCACCGAAAAGAACAGTTCTCCCTCATTGTTTTCACTTGTGCGCTTTAAGCCCTCACTTAGGAATTTCCAAGAAAGCTTCCATACCGTTGCGCAACTAGGCACTAAATTCTTTGTGATGGGCATCAACCACTGTTAGGCTGTAGATCTAACAAAGGAGTGCTGGGCTTATAACACGGAAGAGTTTTAGTTTCCACTTATTCTACAGAAGAATATAAACCAGGTGTGATGTTGTATTTAGAGATCAAGCATCCAGATTAGAGAGTTAGTTGATTAGTTACCTAGGTAACAAGTGATTAACAACGGGAAAGATAGTGACCTGATGATTTGTATGTGACCAAAGTTTAGGTTACCAAACAGGACAACTGTCTATAGCCCCTATCTCAAGTTTTTCCAGTCTCCCCTGTTATTTGAACTCTGTGGGTTAGTCAGATTAGAAACTCTATGAAAGCACCCGATTGGGGTAATTTTGCCACCCTATGGCAAAAAGTGCTGCAGAAAAACATCTTCCTTCTGAGAAACACTGTGGTTTAGCCAACACATTGCTAGCTGAAATTCCTACCTATGAGAAAGGGTAGCAAATTTGATAACCAGAACTGCAAAGAAGGTAGAAGCAAAGTGGTAACTGATTCTGAAGGCTAATTTAAAAAGTAGGTTATGGGGGTGCCTGGGTGGCTCAGTGAGTTAAGCAGCCAGCTCCTGATTTTGGCTTAGTCATGATCTCAAGGTCCTGGGATTGAGCCCCATGTCGGGCTCCACACTCAGTGGGGTGTCTACTTGAGATTCTCTCTCCCTCTGCCCCTCCACTGACTCATGCTCTCTCTCTCTCCCTTTAAAATAGATAAGTGTTTTAAAAATTTTAAAATCAATCAATAAATAAAATTTAAAAATAAATAAAAAGCAGGCTATGCTAATATTCACCCTAAAATCTACTTAGATCTTCCTCACGTTTTTCAATTTCTCCCTGTGTAACTGTGTACTTCTTTTCCCTTTTTGCTCTCAATTCTGCTTCCATCTTGTATTCTTGTATTTGTCTAATTTTCCCCAATATTTACCTTTTGTCCTCTTTTTTTTCTTCTTCTCCCACTCTTTCTTAACTTCTTTACCTTTTCTCTCCTCCCACCTCCCACCTATTTGTCATCTCCTCATAAGTAATGACTAATAAGTGGGCCTTTATCCAGGAGTAAATATATTTTTATTGGCCATTAATGTTAAAGAGAGCTTTTGTTTCTTACTTCTTGATCTTAATACAACATTCAAATTAAATGAATGTTCCATATACAAATTCAAGTTACCTGACCTCATCTGAACACTCAGTTTAGAGTGGGACTGAGGCCTCTCCATTTTTACCAAATACCCACAGGTGATTCTGCTATGGGTGTTGTGTAGATCACACTTTGTGTTCACTCATCTTTCACTTTGTGTTCACTCATCTTTCACTGCTCTCAATACTACCTCCCATGCTGCCATTTGATAACCTCTTCTTTTCTTCTTAAATTCCAATGTCCACTATTTACAGATGACCTTGCATATTACTTTACAGAGAACAAGGTAATAAGGTGAATGTTTTCAGTTTTCATCTTTTGAGAACCACTAAGAACGTGTCTCTTTTTTTCCTGAATTCACCCTTGCAGCCCTTCTTCTATCAAGGCTGACAGTGTGCCCTGCAATTCCATCATTCAGAAGACAAGTCCATCTCCTACAACCCCCATTATTCTTTCTCTTTACCTTTCTCTCTCCCTCTCCCTCTGTTCCTCTCTTTTGCTCTCTCCCTTCCTCCTCCCACCCCTCTCTCTGCCCTAATAATTCCTTAACTTTTTTTGTCATGTTGTTATTTTTACTATTATTGATATGATATGATTTATCTCTTTTACAAACTTGTTGAGGACAGGGTCCACATAATCATCTTTGCATTCCTACAAAGCACCTAGTTCTATCCTTCAATAAATATTTGTTGAAAAAATGATTACTTGTTCTTTTCCCGAATACAAAACAAAATTGAATTGGTCACTTTGTCCTCATGCACATTCCTCAACTGTTTTTCTGAAACACAGAAGTGACAGTTCCCAGCCTTGCACTAAGGAATAGCTATTCAGAAACCAGTAACATTCAGAAAATATAATAAACTTTTTATTCACAGTGGCAATTAAATCTGAAAATATTTAGAAATAACTTTTTCACGTGTGATATTTATAGTTAGGAAACCACATTTACTAAAACAAAACAAAATTTTAAATAAATGGAAAGGTGTATTTATCTCTCTGGCAACTGAAGAATGAATATTGTAACAATGTCACCTCTTCTGAAATTGCTTTATATTTTTCCAGCCCATTAAACATCCAACCCAGAATATGATGATACTTTTGATTTCTTGGCCGAGGGGGATAGGGCAGTTTCAGAAGCCGTCATGTGGTATTTGTCACTATGCTAATCCCACAGGCCAAGGAACCAAGGAATCCATGGGAGGGTTCTGCCAATTACTAAGTATGTACATTTCAGTTATACACTTGAGACCTGGAGAGCTGGCCACTGGGTTTGTGAACACAGTTGAACCACTGTGAGCAAGACCAAGATTAGGATTCTATTTAATACCTGATCCCCATTGGCTCTAACGGGAGGGGCTATGGCTACACTTCCTTTAATGTCAACTTGTACAATTGTGTCCAGTAGTCTCCAAATGTTTCAGTACTCCCCTCTCCCCAGTGTATAGTCACCTAAGGAAAGGACCTGAGTCCCTTTGGAGAAGGATAAGAGAAATCATTACCATAAACAGCTGCTGTTCTAGGATCCTTCCTCATGGGGCCAGAGTCTGTCTTTTAGGCAAATCTGAAAATTGCCTAGTTCAGGTCCAAATCATGAATCATGAATCATGCATTGGGGCTAGAGCCCTCAGCCTTCTGATGATCTATCCTTGTTTCCTTTGGTTAAATAAATTAAGCACACCCTTATTGGCTGCCCATTATCTTGCCCTTAGGAACACTGTGTTTTATTAACTATCATCACAGCTCCATTCAGGTCAGGCCCCTTGGCTGGCACTTTGAGCTTGCTATACATTATGCTAATTCCACCCATTTTGCTTCTGATGGTTACATGCTGCCATTTGCCTCTATTACCTCAGAATCCCTTTATCCCCATTGCTATTAGGGAGCCTAATTCTGGAACAGCCCTGGACTGCAGAGGAAGCCACCATTGATCTCAATGATCCTAACCCGTCCTTCACTAGCACATTCTTTACTGCTTTGACAGAGTGTCTTCTGGATAAACATAGTTGACTGGTTCTCTAGCTGCTCCCTCTTTGAACCTTTTAATCCCTTCTTCCAGCATCTGCCATGGCAATTCTGGGCATTTCTCCTTCATTTCATGTGGGCTCTCCTTTTTTCCCCAAGTTTTCAACAGCCATTCTAGAAGCTTAGTGGTGCTGTCTCCTGGGGTCCTTGCCAGGGCATTAAATCGTGTGGACTGGGAAAATGCTCTTCTATAGATAAACTCTTTTCTCCAATTTTATATTCTATCTCCTCGATTCAGCATCCACAGGATCCAGTCCTATATATACTCTCTTGGCTTTTATATGAAGACTGTCCCCTCAGAGAGGGTAACCTTGGGCAAGCCAGCTCTCTTTGGTAGAGGGCAATTTTAGCATCCACAGATGATTCTTGATAGAAACAATTAGCATTATGGTTGCTGAAAGGAGGTTTTCCACTTCCTTCATTTCTTTAGTTTATACATCTCTAACACCCCAATATAACAAAACAGAGAAAATAATGACAAATACCATCTGAAAGAGAAAATATAAATGATCCCCAAAATGAAAAACATAATTACCTCTCTAATGATCAGATAAATGTGAATTATGACAAAATACAATATTACAAAGTTGTTTTATTTTTGTTTTTTTTTTAGTACCATACTCATTTTCTCATTTTTGACAAGGATGCACTAAAATATGAATTCTCATTTCCTTGTAAGAAAGGAGTGTAAACTTGCACAGTTTAACTCTATGTATCAAGAAATAGGTAATTTCTTCTCTAGGAACACTCAATAATTCTTTTGTCTCATTTTAACAGTTTTCTAAGTACAGTATCATCTCATCTGTCTTAGTCAGCCCAGGCCACCATAAAAAATGTCATAGACTAGGTTGCTTAGACAACAGCAATTTTTTTTTCCTCACAGCTGTGGAGGCTGGGAAGTCCAAAATCAGGATTCCAGCATGGTTGCTCTCTGATGAGGGATCTCTTCTGGGCTTACAGATGGCTGCATTCTGTCTATATCTTCATACGGCAGGGGTGGGGAAGTGAAGGGTGGTGGTGGGGCTGGGAGGAGGAGGGAGGAGAGAGAGAGAAAGATCTTTCTCTTCTTATAAGGCTACAGTCCTATCAGATTAGGGCCACACCCTTATGTCCTCATTTAATTTTAAGTACTTTCTAAAGATCTTACCCCAGATCCAGCCACACTGGGAATTAAGGCTGTCTATAGCATCATCTCTTAAAATAATTGACTTTAAATATCTTCAAAACATATGTCAGTTTCATCTCTTGTCTTGATTACCTCTGTTAACATCCTATTCTAAGCCACGATTGATTATCTATCAACTGGATTCCTACAGAAGCTCTCTAATAGATCTTTACTTCTCTAGCCTTCCAGCATTCTATTCTCACTGAAATTCTTTTTAATGCTGTAAATAAGATAACGGTGCATGAGTGAATAAGTAAATGAACAACCTTATGGGCTATTTGACAAATTAGTAAATAAAAGCAACAATGTTCCTCTCAGGTTTTATACAACATTGCCTTCTTCCAAACAAAATAGAAAGAGCTTATATTACTGAGCTCTTACCAAATGCTAGGCATCCTTCTAAGCACAAAGCATGTATTGTATCATGAATCCTCCCAATACTCCTATGAGGTAGGTACTATTATTATCCTCATTTACTGATGAGGGACCTGTGCAACTGAGTAATTAGGAAACTTACCCAAACTTACAAAGCTAATAAAGAGTGGATCAGAATGTGGTATGACTCAGGAGCCTATACACTTAAATACGATATTAAATCTATTAAGTTAATTAATAAAGGTAAACCACTTAACACAGTGTCTGGCACATAAGTGCTATGTTCATTAGATATTAGTATTACTATGTTGCTTTGTTGGTGAAATGCTTGTTTAAATATTTGCCCATGTTTATTGGTTCTACCAGTTTGTGGTTTCCCTTTTTGTTTCTTAGTGATGTTTTTCAAAGAGCAAACATTTTACATTCTGATGAAGTACAAATTATCACATTTTTTCTTTTACATTTTGTATTTCTTTGTCTTATCTAATAGATCTTTGCAATGCCAGAGCACAAAGATTTTCTATTTTATTCTAGAGATTCTAGAGATTTAAATCAATACTCATTTTTTCCCTTGAAGTTATTGAGTCAATCCAGCACCATTTACTGAAAAGTCTTTCCTTTCCTCCATTGAATTGCCTTGGCTCCTTTGTGGAAAGTCAGTTGACCAAATATATGTTGATCTATTTCTAGACTTCTATCTATCCCATTGATCTATAAGTCTTTCTTTCTGATAATACCAAACTGTCCTGATTAATGTAGTCTCTTACAGTATGTCTGCACTATTCAAAATAGTAGCCATTAATCTAGCTATTTAAATTTAAATTAATTAAAATAGAATGAAATTAGAATTTCAGTTCTTTAGGTGCGGGGGCCACATTTAAAATGCTTAACAGCCACATGTAACTAGTGACTACTACATAGTGCAGTACACAATTATAGAACAGGCCAACTATCATAGAAAATTTTATTAAACAGTGCTGTAGAAAGTCTTGAAATTCGATAGAAGTTTTTTCCTTTAAAAATTGCTTTGGTTGACAATTTTATATACCTATAATAATTGTAAATATCTATGCACCAAACATGGGAGCACCTAACTACATAAAGCAACTATTAACAAACATAAAGGAAGAAATTGACAATAATACAATAAAAGTAGGGGATTTAACACCCTGCCTACATCAATGGGTAGATCATCCAGAGAGAAAAGCAACAAGGAAACAGTGGCTTTGAATGACTCATTAGACCAGATGGCTCTAACAGATATGTTCAGAACATTCCATCCCAAAACAGCAGATTACACATTATTTTCAAGTGCACATGGGACATTCTCAAAGACAGATTTCATGTTAGACCACAAAGTAAGTCTCAATAAATTAAAAAAGATTGAACTTATATCATGCATCTTTTCCAGTCACAACATTATAAAACTAGAAATCAATCATAAGAAAAAATCTGGAAAGAACACAAATATATGGAGGCTAAATAACATGCTACTAAATAATGAATGAGTCAACCAAGAAATCAAAGAAGAAATTAAAAAATATGTGGAGATAAATGAAAATGAAAACACAATGTTCCAAAATCTTTGGGATGCAGCAAAAGCTGTTCTAAGAGGGAAGTTTATAGCAATACAGGCCTACCTCAAGAAATAAGAAAAATCTCAAACAACCCTTACACCTAAAGGACCTAGAAAAAGAATAGCAAAGCCCTAAAACTGTAGAAGGAAGAAAATAATAAAGAATAGAGTAGAAATAAACAAACAAAAAACCAAAAACTATAGGACAGATCAATGAAACCAGGAGCTGGTTCTTTGAAAAGATCGACAAAATTGCTAAACCATTAGCAAGATTCATCAAGAAAAAGAGAAGGGACTCAAATAAATAAAATCAGAAATGAAGGAGGAGAAACAACACCACCACCACAGAAATACAAAGAATTATAAGAGAATATTATTAAAAATTATATGCCAATGAATTAGACAACATAGAAGAAATGGATAAATTTCTAGAAACATATAACCTTGCAAAACTGAAACAGGAAGAAATAATAAAGTCTGAACAGACCAATTATTAGCAGTAGAATTAAATCAGTAATGAAAAAGCACCCTACAAACAAAAAATTCACAAGTGAATTTACCAAACATTTAAAGAAGAGTTAATACCCATTCTTCTCAAACTATTCCAGAAAAGAGAAGACAAAGGAAGTCTTCCAAATTCATTCCTTAAGGCCAGAATTACCCTGATATCAAAAACAGATAAAGAAAGACACTACAAAAAAAAAGAAAACTCAGGCCAATATCTCTGATGAACATACATGCAAAAATCTTCAACAAAGTGGGGAACCTGGGTAGCTCAGTTGGTTAAGTGGCTGGCTCTTGATTTCAGCTCAAGTCATGATCTCAGGGTCCTGGGATCAAGCCCTGTGTTGGGCTCCATGCTCAGCAGAGAGTCTGCTTGAGGATTCTTTCTCCCTATCCCTCCTCTTCCCCCCCCCCCCACCTTGTGCTCTCTCTCTCTCTCAAATAAATAAATTGGGTTTTTAAAAAAAGATTTTATTTGTTTATTTGAGAGAGAGACAGAGAGAGCGTGAGTGGAGGGAGGGGCAAAGGCAGAGGGACAAGCAGACTCCCCACTGAACAGGGAGCCCATCACAGGACTCGATCCCAGGACCCCAAGATCATGACCTGAGCTGAAGTCAGACACATAACTGACTGAGCCACCCAGGCGCCCCAAATAAATAAATCTTAAAAAAAAAAAAAATCCTCAGCAAAGTCTTAGCAAGCCAAATCCAATAGTACATTAAAAATATCATTCAACATGATCAAGTGGAATTTATTCCAGGGATGCAGGGGTGGTTCAATATTTACAAATCAATCAACAAGAGAAAATGTAAAAACCATATGATCATCTCAAAAAAATGCTTTGGTTATTCTAGGGTCTGCACTTTCATATGAATTTTAGAATCAGTTAGTTGCTACTAGAATTTTGTTTGGGATAGCTTTGAGTCTACTGATCAATTTTGGCAGATCTGCAAAGCTATATTGAGTCTTCCAATTCACAAATATATCTCTCCATTTATACAGGTCTTCTTTAACTTCTCCCAGCAGTGTTTTGTTGGTTTCAGTATATAGGACTTGAACATCTTTTGTTAGATTTATTACTTGATATATTGTTTTTTGGCATAATTGTAAATAAAAGTTTTAATATTTTATTTTCAATTGTTTGCTGTTCGTATATAAGAATACATTTTTAAAATTTATTATTTATTTATTGTATCTAAATGAGATGATGGATATTAACTAAACTTATTGTGGGTAATCACTTCACAATATATGTAAGTCAAGTCAACATGCTGTATGTACACTTTACATTTAAACAGTACTACATATCAATTATATCTCAATGAAGCTGGAAGAAAAAGAAAAAAATTTTTGTTGTTTTGAAGTATAATTGACATACAATGTTGCATTGGTTTCAAGTGTATGACATAGTGATTTGACAACTCTATACATATGCTATGCTCACCAAAGAGCGGCCACCTCTCTCACCATACAATGCTATTACGATACCACTGACAATATTCACTATTTGTACCTTTCATCCCCATTACTTATTATTGTATATATATCTATATACTTATTTTATATGCTTTTTATTTTTGTATGTTAATCTACTATCCTTTGAACTTGTTAAATTCATTTATTAGTTTTAGTAACTGTTCTATGGATTTCCTAGTATTTTCTACATAAATAGCATATCAACTGTAAATAAGGAGAGTTTTATGTCTTCCTTTCTGTGCTTTATGTCTTTTAAATCTTTTCCCTGCCTTATTGTAAATCTGATGCCTCCAGGACAATGTGGAATAGAAGTGTGGAAAGGGGGCATCCTTGTTCTCATTTTCAGGAGGGAAATGCCCTTTAAGGTAGTTTAAGGAAGTTCCTTACTTTCTTATTTTGCTAAGGTTTTTACTGTGAATGAGCACTGATGCTTTTTCTGAAAATCTTGAAGTAATCATGTGGGCTTTTTCTCCTCTATTCTATTAAAGTGATTAATTATACTGATTGATTTTTACACATAAAACCAATCTTGAATTCCTTCTGGGCTAACCCTACTTGATCACAATATATTGTCTTTTTAAAATATTGCTGAATTTGTTTTTGCTAATGTTTTGTTAAAAATTTTTACATCTGTATTATTGAGAAATATTGGCCTATTAACTTCCAGCTTTTTGTAATATCTTGCCAAGTTTTGGTATTATGCTGACCTCATGAATGGGTTGGGTAGTGATCCTCCATCCTCTATTTTCTGAAAACGCTGTGTAAGATGAGACTGGATTTATTACTCCCTTAAATGTTTGATAGAGTTCACCAGTTAAACAACCTTGGGCCAGAATTTTCTTTTGGGGAAAGGTTTTGATAATAAATTCAGTTAATTAAATACATAAAAGTCCATTCAAATTTCTCTGTTTTTTCCTTGTGTCAATATTAGCAAGTTGATTATTCAGGGAAATATTTTATAAATTATCAACTTTGTTGCAATGAAGTTATTAATATATTCACTTATTATCTTTTTAATGTCTTCAGGATCTATGGTAATAATTCCTTTTTCATTCCTATATTGGTAAATTATGTTCTCTTTTATCTTGGTCATTCTAGGTAGAGATTTGTCAATTTTGTTGATCTTTACAAAGAATCACCTTTTGGCTCTGTTAATTTTTTCTATGCTCTATTTTCATTTTGTTGATTATTTTTCTTTATTACTTCCTTTGCTCTGCTCTTTGGGTTTACTTTGTTGATTTTCATCTGGCTTCTTATAGGAAACTTTAGGTCAACTTTAAATCTTCTTTTTAAATATAAGCATTTAAAGTGATGTTTTCCTCTAAATACTGCTTTAGCTGCTTCCAACAAATTTTAATATGTTGTATTTTTTGTTGTCATTCAGTACAAAGCATATTGTAATTTCTCTTATGACTTTTTTCTTGACTCATGAATTATTGAGAAATATGTGGTTTATTTTCAACCTAGATACTTATTATTATTATTATTATTTATAAATACTTGATTTATTGTCAGAGAATACAGTCTACGTAATTTTGATCCATAAACTTTACTGAGACTTGTTTATGGCACAACATATATTTTATCTTGCATTTATCATAGGCACTTGAGAAGAATGTGTATCCTGCAATTGTTGGATGTAGTATTCTATAAATATCAATTAGTTTGTTTCTGATTGTGTGGTTCACATTTTCTGTATCTTTACTGATATTTCTTTCTTCGTGGTTTACATTTCCCTGATGGCTAAAGGTGTTGGTTCTTTTGTGTACTTATTGGTTATTAATAATTTTTTAAATGTATGATATGCAGTAAGGATTGAGGTTTTATTATTTTCCCATATACATATTAAACTTCTCCAGCATGCCTTGTTGCAAAGACTTTTCTTTCTTCATTGAATTAACTGGCAACATGTAGAACATCAACTGATTTTATGTGAGGGTCTAGTTCTGGATTATCCATTCTGTGCTCTTGATCTGTATTTTTATCCTTAGGCCAATACCACACTGTGTGATTGTTGTAGCTTTACAGTATGTCTTGAGATCAGATACTGTACATGTATCTACCTATTTTCTTATTTTGTAATATTTTAGATATTCTAGGTTCCTTGCATTTCCATATAAATTTAAAAAAAACAAGTTTGTCAACTTCTATCAAAAACACTTGCTAGGATTTTGACTGAGATTGTGTTGAATCTAGAGTTGAATCTGGGGAGAAGTGACACCAATATTCAACAAGATACATCTTTAAATTGGTTTAGATCTTCAATTTCATTAGTATTTGCTAGTTTTCATTTTATAGGATTTATATTATTTTATGAGATATAGCTCTCTATATTTCTTATGTTCATGCTATTGTAAATGGCACTTTTTCATGTTTAAATTTTAATTTCCAGGTTTTTAATGCTTGTGTATTGGAATACAATTGGTTTCGTATGTTGACTTTGTATCCCATGGTCTTACTAAACTCATTCATAAGTTCTAGTACCTTTTCTTTAGGTTTCTTAGGATTTTCTGTGTACCCAGTCATGGTGACTACAATAGACAGCTTTATTTCTTTCTTTCCAATCTACATGCCTTTCCTTTCTTTTACTTGTCTTAGCATACTGAGTAGGAACTCTAGTACAATGCTGAACAGAACCCTGGAGGAAAGCATTCAGTCTTTCACTCTTAAGTATGATATTACCTGTAGGTTTTCTACAAATAGACTTTGTCAAAGTCAGGGACTTCCTTTCTGTTCCTAGTTTGAGAAGAGCTATATATTTTTTTAAAGATTTTATTTATTTATTTGACAGAGAGACACAGTGAAAGAGGGAACACAAGCAGGGGGAGTGGGAAAGGAAGAAGCAGGTTTCCCGTGGAGCAGGGAGCCTGATGCGGGACTTGATCCCAGGACCCTGGGACCATGACCCGAGCCGAAGGCAGACGCTTAACGACTGAGCCACCCAGGCGCCCCTAGGAGAGCTATATTTGTTTGTTTGTTTGTTTTGTTTTGTTTTTTAAGATTTTATTTATTTATTTACGAGAGAGAGCACAAACAGGGAGGGTAGGGGCAGAGGGAGAGGGAGAGTCAACTCCCTGCTTAGCAGGGAGCCTGACGCAAGGCCTGATCCCAGGACCCTGAGATCCTGACCTGAGCCTAAAGCAGACGTTTAACTGACTGAGCCACCCAGGCACCCCCTCTATTTGTTTTTAAATCAGTCATGGAAATTGGATTTTGTCAAATGGTTTTTCTGTATTTATTAAAACTATGTTTTTTTTCTTTATAAATTCAGCTAATATGATGAATTATATGGATTGATTTTTAAATGTTAAGCCAACCCAATCATGATATAGTATTTTTTTTATGTATTAGTTTTTAATTTGCTAATATTTATTAAGGATTTTTGAGTCTTTCTTCACAAGAGATTTTGCTTTATACTGTTTGTGTCTTTGCCTCCTTTCAGGTTCAAGGTAATATGGGCTTCCTAAAATGAGTTAGGAAATATTCACTCTTCTTTGGTTTTCTAAGAGTTTATGTAAGATTGGTACTATTTCTTCCTTAAATATTTGATAGTGGGGTATTGTTTTAACAGATGTCAGAAACCAAAATAATGAAATACATACTACATGAACATGTAAATGAAAAATAACATTCTAATTATATAATATAAAGTACAGATCTTATAGATCTTAATATATTAAAATAATTTATATTCTCATCAGATATTTTCTTAGATCAGAATACAACTTGTTCCAATTTCTCCTATAATGAGGAGGCCACTCCACTAATAGCAGATATCTTTGAAAAATTACTGAGAGAGGAAGAGAAGGAAAAGCAATAGACTTCACATTTACTATTCTGTGGCCCTATATACATAAACAGTTAGTTTTATGAGCCATTCATACCAAGTTCAGGTCTTTGAAAGGGAAGGATATTTCAGTGAAATTATCCTAACTCCATCTCCCCATCATGCCTCCTATTCTAAATACATCAAACCTATATAAACTGAAAGATTATCATCTGTCAACATTAATAATGAAGGCAGAACCAGGGATGCAAGAAAGGATGAACATAGGATCAATATTTCTTATAGGTAATTCTTTTTATACTTTATGCAGAAAATGAAGGAGTGTATAGAGAAATTAGGTAGGTTATATATTTGGGGTCATTATTCAAAGAAAAATTTTTATTATTCTAGTTTATTATAATTTCTATGTCATAATTTAATACTTCTTTTGCTATTTTTTTTTAGTTAAATATTGAACCTCTAACAAATTTTGTCCAAATAACTAAGGCTGCCTTTAAGAGAGAATGAGTGCTGGGGATAATGTGTTCTTGAAGAATATTTTAAAATTCCAAATAAAAAGAACACTGGCTATTATTATTAGTTTTATTTTCTTCCCTTCCTAATATCTATAAGTAAATAAAAATTTCTTGCAGGTTTTTTTTGTTTTTTTTTTTTTTTTGGCGGGGGCAGCAAATAGTGAGGCAGAGATGTAACTTTTATAAAAAAGGAAATAGTGGAACAATAAACCCAACTTCAAAGTTTCCTGTCAGGGGTGCCTGGGTGGCTCAGATGGTTAAGCATCTGCCTTCGCTCAGGTCATGATCTCCAGATCCTTGGATCAAGCCCCACGTCAGGCTCCCAGCTCAGCGGGAAGTCTGCTTCTCCCTCTCCCTCTGCCTCTCCTCCCTGCTCGTGCTCTCTCTCTGTCTCTCTCTCAAAATGAATAAATAAAATCTTAAAAAAAAAAATGTCTCAAAGTTTCCTGTCAATGTGAGGCTTCCAGTAGGCTTCATATAGTTTGCTTTGAAAGAAACGGATGTGCTAGTGTTCAGAGCTTTAGAGCTGGCAAAGTGCTCAGATGGCAAATTTCATGTAGAAAACTTACATCTAATTTCTGCCTGGTGTCCTGCCCTTCACAGTACATTGGAGCCATACGACATTAAAACACAAATGTCATGCAAATAGTTGGGCCAGCAGCTCTGGGAAACAAATACTGTCTTATAAAACAGTACACCCTGTATGCTTTGATCATCATTCATTAACATGGTTTCCAGTGAGAGTGACATTTCCATCTGATGCAGAGCGTAAAGCAGATCCTACATAAAATCCCCTTCCCCCGTTCTGCACCTGGTTTCCCCTCCCCCCTTCCTTGCCAGCCCCTCCACAGTGAAGGGCGGCCCAGGCCTGGCTCCTGTCACTAGCCAGGCTACAGCGTCAAATCCCAGGTCTGTGTTCTGGTTTCCCTCTGGGTCTTACTAGAAGTTTATCGACAAAACACAGGCTCCTCATAATCTGTTTGAAAAGCCCACTGCGTTCAACAGGAAGATATGATCATCCTATAGTGGTGAACACTGTTCTGTGTGTTGTCATTGTGGAGAAAATGTTCTACAAGTGTGTGTATGGAGAGAAGTGGAATTGGGGAGGTGGGATGTTTTCACTCTACCAGTGAAACAACCTCATCTCTGCCAAAAACCTAAGATCCGGTCCCCTTTGGGGAACTCTCTCTCCAGGTTTTACCCTGGAAACCATCTGCTCTTTCCGTGAGTATTGGTTCCCCAGGGAAATCCAGGCCTCTCAAAGTTTTGGCCTCACGTCTGGGGGAATTCCATACCCAAGCCAGCCAAGACTTGGCTTGTCCTTCTTGGAGAGAAGATTTTGTGGATCTAGCATTTGCATGTGCTTATCCTTTGGGCTAAAAATTATCCAGAGATGTAACTGAACTTCTAATTATGCAAATAAATACCAAATATTCTCTTTCTTTCTCATGCACGCTCTCTTTTTATTCAAAGAAGGTCATTATCATAGAGTATAAATAGTGTCTGAATTTGTTTCAGTTCTGCTAATTACCACATAACCTGGAACAAGTTGTAGATGAAATTTAGATACTGAATGGGCTGAATTCAATAGGATGTGAGCAACAACAACAACAACAAACCAAATAAAATGACTTATTCTTGTTCACTGCTATCTCTTCAAACTTACTTTGTGGGCTGGATCTTGGCAGAATCTTTCCAGTATACTCAGATAATGCAAGTCATTTTTATGCATAATCAGAGTCTCATCCCAGGACTAAAAATGTCATAATCACTGCTCCTTATTCTTTTTACTACAACCAGACCTAATCTTACCCTGCTACCCCAGCTTGCTATTGCTCTAGGCCTAGAAGTCTAGAATGGTGGGAGGGAACTCTTGGCTTTTCTCTTTACCTTATTTTTCTCTATTTTTCTCTATTTTCTCTATTTTAACTATTTTTAGGCCTTTTCTGGGTCCATCAGGGTTGGAGGTGGAAAGTAAGGAGAACAGGTAAGCAACAGGAAATATATTACTTCACGGGCATGGACGTAATCTGTGATGGAACCCTCTGAGCGTGGCAGTGTGCCAAAGCTGATTCTTCCTCTAATGGGATGTTTCTGTGTGTTCTTCAATGATATCCCCAATGGATCTCTCCAGTTGCAACTTCCTTGATGCTTACTTGTTGCTTGTTGCTTGCTGGCTGCTTAAAATTCTTCCTTCAGCCTCTGAGCATGTGACAGTCTTCTCTTTCATTGGGCTCACACCTCCATCCATGCAGTTTATTTTGGGTAGAGGGTGGAATTCAAAGTAGCTCCATATTGCCTCTCTCCCATGTGGCCCATATCTGATCCACAGGAAAAACTCATCCATCCTTGTCCTGTCATGCTGTGGATAAAAGAGTTTTTTATTCCCAAGGTAGTTCTCTTTCACTCTGCTCTATTGTACTGGGCCAATCTATCTCCAGTTTCTCTTGCCATCCTTATGCTTTCAGACTGCAGGATAATAGGTCAACCCCACCATGTAATTCCCTTGAAGCCCTCTTTCTTATTTAGATTAATAGGGAGGAGGAAGGAATCCTTTTACCCCATAAGAGTGGAAATCCAAAACATACCAACAGCTATCTCCAGAGTAATCCTCTTTCCCAGCCATTTCAGCTTCAACTCTTTATATCTTCAAGGTAGATGATGGTTCAAGATTTGAAAATCAGGTCCATATAACTCCAAACCCTGTGCTCTGAATAAGGAGGTAATATATATTACATCATTATAGATTAATAGAACTCTATAGCTCTCAAAATGGAAATTACAATTGATGGGGAACATAACCTTATGATTAGATTCAGGTTAGGCATTTTTGGCAGGTAGGCCACAGAGGTAATATTGTATCCTTCTCATTGCATCATATCAGGAGGCAAATGATGTCTATTTTGCCTACTATTATGGAGGTGAACTTTGAGTACTAAGTAATGTTGGCCAGGTTTCTTCCCTATAAAGTTACTATTTCTCCTTCATAATTAATAAATTTCATGTGGTTGATATTTTGAACTATGTAAATATCCAAATTCTTGTCAAACTTTCACTCACTTATTTCAGAATCTAATGATGATTCTTGCCTAAAACAATTATTTCTATATTAGTTGCCAAATAATGGTAAATCCATATGTTTTTAATAAATTAGTATATAAAGTAAAGAAGTGACAACATAAGGAAAAAAAAGAGAAACTGAAAAAAAATACCAGGGAGATTTTAAAAAGAACCAAAGACAATGACCAGAAATGAAAGACAGCATCATTAAAATTAACAAGTCAATGGATGAATTAAATACATATTAAATATAGCTGAAAAGAGAATTAACATGGACCTGTGAATTTATTCAGAATCTACTCTATTGAGTTAAAGAGATGGAAAATTTAAAAGCAGACTAAGGAGACTTGGAGGATAGAATGAGAAAGCTATAACCTAAGTTTAGCAGATGTTTCAGAAGGAAATAAGGAAAGAGATGTAATTTTCAAACAGAGAGTGGCTGAGAATTTTCCAAAATGAGATGAATCCTCAGACTCAGAAAATGTAAGAAGCAAAATAAATAAAATTAAATCCACACTAGAAAGACCTTAGAGAAACTGCAGGACATCAAAAACTAAAAGAAATTTAAAGGAAAACAAACTCTTAAAAAGGACAGTTTGGCTACAAATACTGAAAAGTCAACTGACAGCAAACTTATAGGCAACAACAGAAATCAGAAGACAATGGAATAATATTTTCCACCTGAGAGAAAATTAGTCAACATAGAATTTTATATCTAGCTAAACAACAATTTAAGTAAGAAGTTATGTTATATAAAGTATTTAAGTAAGAAGTGAAATTATATAAAGACTTTAAGACAAAAAATATTACAGATTTTACTATTTATAATTTCTCCTTTAAAAAATTTAAGTCTATGGAAGGCAGAATTCTAAGATGGTTCCATGACACTCACCCTCCCTGTTGTAAACATACCTTCTACTAGTTATTCAATTGAACAATCATCTAGGTACTGCTGTGAAAAGATTTTGCTGATATATTGACCTTCTAAAATCAGTTCGTCTTAAAAGAAGGGGAGTACCACAGAAGTCATTTAAATCTGGGCCTAGCGAGCAGGGACAGCAGAAGTCAGAGAGAGTCAAAGTATGTGAGGGTATATAGAGAAGGCCACATGGCAAGGGACTGTGGACCACTTCAAGGGGCTGAGAGTGACCCCTGGTCAACATCTACCAATAGAATTGGAATCTAAATTCTGTAACCACAAAGAACTGAAATCTGACAATATAATGAATGACCTTAGAAGCAAATTCTTTCCTAGAGCCTCCAGAATATAGTGCAGCCCTGATTTCAACCTTGTAACAAACTGAACAGAGGCCCAAGCTTTTACCTATATCTGGACTCCTAATCTACTGAAACAGATAATAGATGAATGTTGTTTTATTATTTTTTTTCAAGATTTTATTTATTTATTTGAGAGAGAGAGAGAGAGAGAGCATGAGCAGGGGGGAGAGGAAGAAGCAGGCTCCCCGCTGAGCAGGGAGCCCGACGTGGGGCTTGATCCCAGGACCCCAGGATCGTGACCTGAGCCCAAGGCAGATGCTTAACCATCTGAGCCACCCAGGTGCCCCTGTGTGTTGTGTTAAACCACTAAGTTCATAGTAATCTGTTACGCTGCCATAGAATAACAATCAGTATATTTTAAGAAGATGGAAACTCAAGATATAAAAAGCAGTGAGTAACTCTAAACAAGCCCTGACTGTGTTAAGAAATATAATAATAGTAATAATGGAGCCCTACAAAGAGGTCAGAAATAAAATATTAGCAAAAATTATATTTGAAACAAAAAGATGATCAGAGTCAAAAGTTGGAACTTGTTTTGGAAGAGGCTAAAGATATTGATTAACTTCAGATTATGTAAAATCAGGTATTCATGTTAAAAATATAAGGCAGCCACTAAAAATCATAAATAGAATATATAACTTTTCTTTCTGCTTCATTCTAGGTAATTTCTTTGATTTATTTTTCATACTACACATTCTCTTTTTAGCTGAGTCTAATCTGCTTTTTATCCTTATCAAGGTTTATTTTGTATTGTTCACATTTTTTCTTTGCACCATCTAATGAATTTACCAAAGAAAGATGTAGGGTGTGTTTATTATTACTCTGTCATGATGTTTAATGTAGAAAATTATGAATACAGAGAAAATCACAAATAGGGGCACCTGGGTGGCTCAGTCATTAAGCGTCTGCCTTCGGCTCAGGTCATGATCTCAGGGTCCTGGGATCGAGCCCCACCAGGATCCCTGCTCAGCCCCATATAGGGCTCTTTGCTCAGCCTGCTTCTCCCTCTCCCTCTGCTGCTCCCCCTGCTTGTGCTCTCTCTGTGTCTGTCTCTCTCTCTGTGTGTCAAATAAATAAATAAAATCTTAAAAAAAAAAAAAAGAAAATCACAAATAAATCAACTGCCATAATTCACCATTATTAGCATTACTATATCCCTGTGCTGGTATACATATATGTTTCATATGTTTATACGCACACACACACACACACACACCCTTATAATAGATATAGAAATCATACTTTTGTTAGGTAGCATAGTGTAATAATTAAAAACATGCACTTTGAAGTCATAGAGACTTCAAGTCTATGAAGTAGGTTCAAGTCTACTTCACCATTTATAAGCTATGTGTACTTGGGTAAATTATTTAGACTTCTGAGCCTCAATTTCTTTATCTGTTATATGAACAGGATGATAATAATACTTTCCTCATAGAATGGCCATTAACTATTAAATTTCAATGACAATTTTTAATTCTTAAGATGTCCTTTTTCAAATAATCTTGTTCTTATAGTGCTTTGTAATCTCATAAAGATCCCTATTTCCTTACTTTGTCTCTTTAATCATTTTAAAAATATTTATTTTATAGGGTCTTTTGGGTAGTTCTGACTTCTCAGGTTCTTGGGCTGCAAATACTTCTTTTCGTGTGTTATTTCTCTACCATCTAATGGATAGTTTCTTTGCGTAGTCTGCATTTTTTTTTTTCATGAGTAGATTTTCAGTCTTTTTCTAGGTGCTAAGTCCTTCTGGTCCACGGCTTCACGGACTCACATGAGTATCATTATGTCTACTCCCTTCACTCTTTTTTTTTTTTTTTTTCTTTTTTAAAGATTTTATTTATTTGACAGAGAGAGAGAGAATGCACAAGTAGGGGGTGCTGCAGAAGAAGAGGGAGAAGCAGGCTCCCCACTGAGCAAGGAGATACAGGGCTTGATCCCAGGACCCTTGGATCATGACCTGAGCTAAAGGCAGACGCTTAACTGAACCACCCAGGCACCCCTACTGTTCACTTTTAATTCTAGCATATGTAGGTTTTGGGGTTTTTTTTTTTTGCTTGCTTGGCTGTATATTTAAGTTATTTTATCCTTCATTTCTATGTGTTTGTTATCAAAACTATAGGAAATCATCTCCATTAGTAAAATTTTAGACATGGCTACCAAAATTGGGAAAAAATTTAGAGTAGACACTTAACCGTGCAGCATGCTCAGATGATATCATACAAGCACCAATCGTTTCTATCAAAGTGAAAGGCTGGCCTTGATTCACAAACATGCTGAGTGATCAGCTCCCCTTTCCTGAATCGAAAGCATACACGTCACTATATTAGTTAGGCAATGCACTCTCATTTATTATATGAACTGCAGGGAATAATAAGGAAGGGACTCAAGATGTTTGTGGAGGTCAGGAGAGAAAGTATAGAACACGAGCCAACTATTGTTATAGAGTTCTGAATAAATCAAGAACTTGTGGGTGAATGTGCCTTGGAGCTTTAACATATGACATATTTCCCCTGACTCTTCCCCAGAGAGCAATACTTAGTGAGCTGTTAAGAGAAATGATCAAAAGTATTAGAATCACTTTGTGACAACATGCAACTTTACAAGATACTTTTGTACTAGAAATGTGTACTAGTGTAATAACTGTATTACATTATATACTAACAACTGTTGACCAATAACAAAGCTTTCTATGATGTAGAAACAAAAAAAAGCAATATAATCCACATGTACTGGATAGTTGTAACATTACAATAAAGACAAATTACTAAAAAATCTTAAATCATGAATCTGAAAATTATAGTGCAATTCAAACAGACATTTCAGGTTTACTCTGAGCCTGAAATAGTCCCTAATGGTGGTATTTTGCTCTTCAGTTTGCAAACACGCCTCATCGCATCATTACAGTATGCAAATTTCAAGTTAGAAGCCTTATCTGGAGCACAAAAATTACACTGAAGACTTTAGACAATCAAACCCAGACATCCCAGAAAGACCTTTTCTTAGGCAACATTAACATTAGATGCAATTATATAGAATCTAATTTACTTTCTAGCAAGATTGGGAAATGATCTGGCTTGGTGGAAAACTTGGCTGTTATCAGGCATACTACACTTAGTTTTATTCCCCTAAAGGGCCTTACCAGGAGGTCAAATAGGAACAAAACACATTTTTTACCAACATGCTAAGAGATCACTTTTTCCTCCCTTCCTGCTCTGCCAAGATTCAAACCCTAACTAATACTGGCACATTACTTAACCTCTCCATGCCTGTTTCCTCATCTAAAAATCTGAGTATTACCTATGTCATGTGCTGACTGTGAGGATTCTATGGCTAAACTATAGTTTGCTATTATCATTATATTATGATATTATCACGTTTATCATTAGATCCTCTGGAAAATATTAAAATGATAATGATGATAATGAGACTTTCTATGAGATGCATCTTTGGGTACTTACGTTGTATTAGGCAATTTATATTCATTATATCTTGTTTTCCTAACAATAATCTAGAGGAAGCACTTTGATCCCCATTTTACATATGATGAAGATGTGGTTCAGAGAAGTTAAAGAACTTAACTCTGAGCACACAGCCAGCATGTTGATTTGAAACAAAATCCTTCTGTCACCAAAAGGCCCATGCTCTTTATACTATTTCTACGGATCCAAGGACAATGCAAACTGAATGTGGAAAGGATCCTGGCCACTTCTATTTCCCTGAATGGAAAGCAAGTCTAGGTAGTGTGGAGCAGGGAACCTACATATAGCTATTTATTGGAAAGGGGACTGGAAGGAGTCTCGGCTCTTCCCCTGACAGGCTGTGTGGTTTTTGTGAGTCATCTCACCTCTCTGACCCTCATTTCCTCATTGGTGGAAAGGGGAACTTAGACTAGACTGTGTACCTATCCATTTCATTTCTCTGACTTTCGGTTTCCTTGTCTATGAAACAAGAATATAGGCTTGGCTGCCCAGGGAAATTTGGGAGATAAAAGTGACTTTTAAAGTGTGTTCTAGTTACCTATTACTGCAGAAAAACACACCAAAACAATGACTTTGAACAATAACCACTAATCATTTTGATAATGAATCTGGGTTTTGATAAGACCCAGTCAGACAATTTTTTTTCCTCAGGGTCTGTCACGGAGTTGAAATCAGACAGTGACCAGGGCTTCGCTCACCTCTAAATCGTCTTCACTCACAGTGCCTGGGCTGAAATGAATCAAACATCTGGTGAGTGGAGGAGATGGAGCTGTTTCTTTCTTTCCATATGTCTTCACTCCATGTAGATGCTCCACAAGGCAGCCTTGGGATAGTCAGGCTTCCTACGTGGGAGCTTAACTCCAACAGTTAGTATCCTAAGAAAACTATGTGGGAGCTTAACTCCAACAGTTAGTATCCTAAGAAAACTATGTGGGAGCTTAACTCCAACAGTTAGTATCCTAAGAAAACTATGTGGGAGCTTAACTCCAACAGTTAGTATCCTAAGAAAACTACGTGGGAGCTTAACTCCAACAGTTAGTATCCTAAGAAAACTACGTGGGAGCTTAACTCCAACAGTTAGTATCCTAAGAAAACTACGTGGGAGCTTAACTCCAACAGTTAGTATCCTAAGAAAAATGAGCAGAAGAAGCACAGCCGTTTCTAACCTAAACCCCAAAGTTACACATCATCACTTCCACTGCACTGTATTCATTAAGGCGGTTACCAAAGTCCTCCTCGGGTTCCTAGGCGGGGACACAGACTCCATCTCTTCATAGAAGGAGTGTCAAAGAATTGCAGACATCTTTTAAAACCACCACAAATTGTTATAAAGCAGAGGTATTGCTATTACTAATTTTATCCAGCTGCAGCTCATTCTCTCAGGGGATTATTAACAGCAAGTTTAAAACATTTCATATCGAGTGCATTCTAAAGCTGCCTTCTCCAAATGTGAAATTCTTGTGTTCTCAGGAAACATCCACCAACTTTTATATTAGGCAAAGTAAAACACAACCTGGAAAGAAAATTCTTGTAAAAACACTACTAAGTGTGATGCTATTTCAAGCCAAGTACATTTTTCAAAGCCCATCAGCTGAAAAAAGATTATTCTCTATTTTTTTCTGTCTGTTAACATGGATAATAAAGAAGTGACTGTAATAAGCATATTGGGTCATTTGGTTACTTTTGCAAATGTTAATGGTACTTTGAACTATGCTAAGTGATGTAGGCCTTTTAGCAGGGAGGTATGCAGCCTGTGGAGGAAGAATGGTGGGATGTCTGATTTCTCCTAAGCTAACAGAGTCTTAGAAGGATAGCAGTCCCATCACTCCTTAAAGATGAAGTCCTGCTGAGAAGTGTACTTGACCAACTCAGGCTTTCAGGGAGTTATCTGCTTATCCAATACTGAAATCCAGGTCTTTTAACTCATTTCAGTGTTCATTCTATTATCATGCAGTTTCTCAAGATCACTGCGAAGCTTGTGTGATTTTCTGCTTGGGTATAAAATGCACTGAGAAGTTGAATAGCTTTGGATAGTGATTACATAATAAATGCTATGCTGATTAAGCCCATCCCTATCAAACTGACACACCTTTTCAGTAGTGGTAAGTTCTTTTATCTTAGAAGTAAATAAATCAGTAAATATCCCCAATTTCTTTCATTCACTGCTATAGTTTCCTTTATCCACGATTCATAAATTTATCTAAACCCTTTTGGAATCTACAGTTGACTCTTAAAAACATGGGGGTAAGGGGCGTCGACTGCTCACACCTTTGAAAATCTGTATATAACTTTCAATTTCCCCACAACTTAATTACTAATAGCTAATGTTGACCAGAAGCCTTGCCAATAACATAAGCTGTCCATTAATTCATATTTTGTATGTTATATATACTATACTATATTTTACAGTAAGGTGAGCTAGAGAAAAGAAAATGTTAAGAAAATCATAAGGAAGAGAAATTACATTTAGAGTACTCTATGTATTGAAAAAATCTGCATATAAGTGAACTCATGCAGTTCAAATCCGTGTTGTTTGGGGGTGAACTGTATTTATTTTTTAAGCTTGCATAAGTTCTGGGGACAATCACTCAGTTCTAGAACTCCATGTTCTTTAACTTAAAATGAACTATTTAAAGCTACAAGGGTACCTATAAAGTTCCTGATGCTCACTGAGCTTTTCTCTCTATATAATAAATAGAGATAATATAAAAAGGTATAAATTTTTAAATGAGAGATTCTGTGTCCTTAATTATTTTTTAATCCATTCCAACTACAAGTTTTCTTTTTACACACATCCTGTACAGAAATGTATTTTTATGTTCTACTTTTGTATATATTGTGATGCATATAGAGACAGCACTACATTGCATGGGTATCACTCTTCTCCCTTTCTATGCTCCATCATGTAGCCCAAACACAGTTTTACAATCCTTCTCAACACAGTGCCCTAGCTAAGCACTATTAGGTGACTAGAACAGGCCCATAATATGAAGCCCCTTTGAGACTTCTGTATCAATGCTATAGAGTAGCCACGTGCTAATATCCTCAGTCTTTGAGACCCTGATAAAATAACAGTAAAGCAGTTTTTAAAAAAATACAACAGAATAATACTACAAGGATAGAGGAATGGTACAAAAGCCATGAACAGCTGAAACTTGTCAATAAAATTTTTGGAAAACAGAAAAACAGAGAAGCGTTATCTGAGCGCGCAGAGTAGGTGAAGTGATAGCCTAGAATACACAGAGACAGACAGACATCGAGAAAGCAAGTCCATGTTCCTCCAGCACTCTGGAGAGGCTCATGACTTGGGACTTGGAGCTAAAGAAAAGGGTACTGATTTAAATTCTGTATATGGTGTCTTTAACCTTCTATCCCCATGGCACAGAACTCCCAGAAGCTAACCATTGCTCTTCTCATTCTCTTTTTCCATTTTGTGAAATTTCAGAGCACCAGGAACAAAGATCCTGAAAACTTCTAGAGACAAACAAAAGAAAACTGCAAATGATATGGAAAGAGATTGGCATCAGAATTCTCATCAGCAGCTACAGATACAAGAAGATATTGGATAATGCCTTTAAAAATATATATCCAGATACAACTCAGATCCAAAAGAAACAACACAGCAAGGGGCATCTGGGTGGCTCAGTCAGTTAAACATCTTGGGGTCCTGGGATCCCAGGGTCCCTCAGCAGGGAGTCTGCTTCTCCCTTACCTTCTCCCTCTGTCCCTTCCCTTCCCACTGCTTGTGCACGTGCTCTCTGTCTTTCTCAAATAAATAAATAAAATCTAAAAAAATCCCAACACAACAAAATCATGAAACAACAGAAGAAAAATTACTCTCAACCTAGAATTCTTTACCTGAATACATCAAATGCTAGATTAGAATAAAACACCTGAAATTAAAATTTCAAAATGTCTACTTGTCATATACCTTATCTTAAGAAGATATCATGTTCAGTTAAGTTGCAGGATACAAAACCAATAAATAAAATTCAGTTGTGTTTTTTTACGCTAACAACAAACTATCAAAGAGGAATTTAAAAATACCATTTACATCAAAAAGAATTAAATACCTAGGAACAAATTTAACTAAGGAGGTACACTGTGTACTGAAAACTATAAGACATTGATAAAAGGAATTGAATACACAAATAAATGGAAAAATATTCTGTGTTCATGGACTGGAAGAACTGATATTGTTAAAATGTCCCTACTATCCAAAGCAATCCACAGAGTCAGTGCAATCCACAGATTCAACGCAATCCCTATCAAAATCCCAATGGCATTTTTCACAGAAATTTTAAAACTTCTCAAATTTGGGATGCCTGGATGGCTCAATCAGTTAAGCGTCTGTCTTGGGCTCAGGTCATGATCCCAGCGTCCTGGGATCGAGTCCCGCATCGGGCTCCTGCCTCAGTGGGGAGTCTGCTTCTTCCTCTCCCTCTGCCTCCACCCCCTTGCTCATGCTCTGTCTCTGTCTCTCTCTCTCTCAAACAAATAAATAAACTCTTCACAAAATAAATAAATAAATAAATTGCGTTGGGCAAACTGGACAGCCACAGGCAAAAGAATGAAACGACCACTAGCTTACACACTATACAAAAATCAACTCAAAAGAGATTTAAGATTTGAACATAAAACCTTAAACCATAAAATGCTAGAAGAAAACATAAGCAGTAAGCTCCTTGACACAGGTTTTAGTGATAAATTTTTGGCTATGACACCAAAGACAAAGGCAAGAAAACCAAAAATAAAGAAGTGGGACTACATCAAACTACAAAACTGTTGCACAGTAAACGAAATCATCAACAAAATGAAAAGGCAACCTATAGAATGGGAGAAAATATTTGAAATAATAATCTGATATGAGGTTAATATCCTAAATATATAAAGAACTCATACAACTCAATCACAAAAACAAAAGCAAAAAATAAACAAAAACCCCCCACCAAACAATCTGATTAAAAATTGGCTAGAGGAACTGAATAGACCTTTTTCCAAAGAAGATATACAAATGGCTAACAGATATATGAAAAGATGCTCAGCATCACTAATCATTAGAGAAATGCAAATCAAAACCATAATAAGGTATCTACCACTTACACCTGTTAGGGTGACTATTATTAAAAGGGAAAAAAAAGAAATGTTGGCAAGGATGTGCATAAAAGAGAATTCTTGTACACTGGTGGGAATGTAAATTGATGCAGTCACTTTGGGGAACAGTATGGAGGATCCTCAAGAAATTAAAAATAAAACTACCATATGATCCAGCAATCTCACTTCTGGGTACTTATCCAAAGGAAATGAAAACAGAATATTGAAGAGATCTGCATTCCCAAGTTCACTGTAGCATTATTCACTACAACAAAGGTAAAAATCTTTTGTCCCCATTCTCCACATTAATAAACTTGATTAGCTCTGGGGGTCCAGATCAATCTGATGAATGAGGATTTCCACAGTTCTGCAGAGGACTGGAAGAAACATGGATTTCATCTAGATATTGCAGAGCATTAAGCTTGATAAAGGAATAAAGGTATATACAATTATTTGAGCAGTCTGTCTTTTGCTATTTTGGCATTTCTATCCATTGTGATCAAAGGAATCAAAATAGGATCTGCCCATATAGGGTAATTCTCTAAGTATGGCAAATCCAACAACACACAATGAAGTAGAGAAATAAAAAGTGATATATTATTCATATAACCCAACAAATCTCACCAAAAAAACCCCACCAAACACCTTTTCCAGAGCAAAGAATGGGGTTTGCACTACATTCATCAAACCAGACTATCCTGCCACACTCATTAAACCACCTAGGTTATTTTTCATTTCTCAGTGTTGAATATATAATATGTAGTGTGTGATAAGGTAACATGAGTAGAAAAGGCTTCATTCCAACTTTTCGAAACTCTGATATCTTTTGTGGAAAGAACTAAGCAAATCATGCTCTCTTCTGTGCAGGGCATAGGGAATAGTGGCCCACACTCCTCATCATGTACTGAAGGCTGAAATTAATCACTTCTTAGATCTACAAAGCTTGTCTAGCACTCAGACAGCCTTGCCCTGAACATATATGCACTTAATAAATATTTCTGGATGATGTTTAAAGCTCCTAAAATAAAGTGCTAAATAACAACAATCATAAACCTTGGCAGTGTGCCTTATTAGCACATCTTCAACTGTTACATGAGCAACCCTAAGCGAAAATTAGCTCATGGGGCCCCTCTAAATACTCTGCTAAAAATAAGCTTCATCATCTCTCATTTCAATGTTTATGAGGTCACAAGCATCTCATACACTCCATCCAAGTGCTGGTCATGTCAATTCCTTTGAGCTCAGGAAGTTGGCATCTAAAATAAAATGCCAATATTTAGATCCTAATGAATTCCAGGAAATACATTAGGTTTTCCCTTCAGGACTGAAAAACACATGGAGCTTTCAGCTTTTTATGCAAAAATCCAAGTATAAATCAATATAGTAGGAAGTAGTTAGCAATGATTTTCTCTTCTGATATTTTTAAATCACCTGCCTGCTACCTGCTTGAAGACTTAGGATGGAGCCTTGTGTTTGACGGAGGTTTAACGCACATTTGTTGCTATTGCTATAAATGCCAGAGTCCATAACCAAAAAATTAGAAAGGATCTTAGACATGCCCATCTCCTAGTATAGTTTTGAGAGTTAACAGAAGTAAAATAAGTACAAAGCATAGCATATTGTAAAGTTCAAAATGTTAGTTTCTAGTACTATCACCCGTCATATGCTCAAAACATTCATCTCTTAATGATCCCTTTGCATTATTTTGGTTTCTCAAAACATTTTTTTCCTCAAGAGTAAGTCATTTAACTTTCTTCAAGTAGAACATTTTAGCTTCCCTCCAATGTCTAAATGACTATGCCTGAATTAAACTTCCTTCCCTTTTTCCTTAGAACATGCCTCCACTGTAGGGATGGCTTGAAATATCAACCCTCAGCAACCCCCGCAAAATGCTAACCCGATTCCTTGGATGATAAGTAGACATCACTGGCACATCAGAACTCATGTGTGGCCACAGGTCAGCATCAAGTTCCGTGGTTTGATGCCAAAGGCTTCCCAAAATGGTAGTTAGGGCGCCTCATCTGACTCATTCCAACCATGTCACCTTCTTTCGTTAAAATGTCCTAAGGATGTCAGTACCTTCTTTTCCATTATTAATGACCCATGATTCATCAGTCTCCAAGACCTGTTACTGAATTAATCTGAATTAAGTTAGATGCCCTTATCTAACGGAGGTCCCATGGGTTCAGAGCTGGTTTGAGAAAAAGTAAAATATCAATTCCACATTCTTATAAATATTCAGGTTCACATATTTTCATCTACAGTTCATCTTGTTAATGTCAGCCTTCATAATTTATTGACCATGTAAAAATATTTTAGCATGGAAAGTGGAGAAAATGAGTGAGAATAAATCTTTCAGTGCTCTTCAACAAGCCACAGTCCAGTCCAGAAGACCTTCATTTTTAATTTTGCATTCAAGTGCCAGTTGAGACAAATTGGTTAACAGTTCATCATGGGAGCAATTCCAGAGCTCATTCATTTAGACTCTAAGGACTTTTCAGCATCACCAGAGGCAGCCAGCACATAGTTGGTGACCTCAGGAAGAGCACAATACTTGGAGATTTAGAAAAACTACAATATATGCTTCAGTCCTTAAAATTCATCATCTAATTTCCTCTATCTCCTTTCCACTGGGTAAGAAACATCTGTCAACACATGTGCCATTGGCCTATTATTCTTCCTAATGTGGTTATTGAGTTTGACTCTCTACACCCCGACAGAGAGGAAAGACATTCTGACACATCCACCAGCACCATGGGGTAATGTAAAATATGCAAGGGTTAAACAATCACTTACCCCTTCCTCCCATCCCTATGACTCTACCTAGAGGGAAAACTATGCCTTATTTCAAATAACATTACCTTTTCCCATAATCCTGTATACTAGGAATTTACATTATAAGAGTTCACTTTATTATTTTTTTTCTAACAGAACAACATATGTTATGCTTACATTTGAAAGCAATCTCGGAAAATAGGCCTGCATGTGAATGCAATTGGCTGCGAGTTCACATTTCCCCTAGACAAAACTGTGAGCAAAACACATGTTTTTCCATCTAAGTTAGAAGATGGAAAATGATGCATTATTTTTTAGGCTTTTGTGGCATGCATTTTAAAATCAATGCATATTTCTTCATGCACATTTTCACAAAAGTCAATGTTGATACATCCATCAGATCTGATGTGTTCAATCCCTTCAGCACCTGGAGAACTTGCACTCTTGAAAATATTTTTTCCTCCTAACTTTTCAATTTGCTCCTGAGAATTGTAATTCTTTTTGATGAGTGGTAAGTGAGAAAGAGTACCCTACATCTTCGTGTCCTACAAAGGAATAAGAACGTTCTTACATGCTTGCTCTTAGTCCCAGGTAAATCAAAGAATGGCTGTTTTGCTCACTGGTACACAAAGTAATCTCTCCAGGTCCTCACAAAACTCAAGAAAAAACTGAAGCTAACTTGGCACTAACATGTTATAGGTGACATCGGATAATGTGGTACAAGCAGGAATGACCCAATCACAAATACATTGCAAATAAATCAGAAGAGATCATTATTTAGTCAGAAAAGTACTCTTTTTCCCTTGTGGTTAGTAAAAAAAGAAAGGCTTCTTCTAAAATTCTATTTTTTTAAATAAAATTTAGCTAGAAGAGGGAAATTGTAGGCCCTCATTTTTGCTATACACATTTAAGAATAAGGTTACCGGGAAGCCAATCAGACACTGATTGGAAAGGAGAGAAAAAAGGACATGCCCCATGAGTAAAGTAATCTGTTCAATATTAGGAATGGCAGGATGCCAACAATAGATGTGTATAGAGAGTGACTTCCCCCAATTTATGAAGAAGTGGTAGAGGTAAGCAGGCCGTATACCATTTGCTGTAAGTAAGATGTGTGGAGTTTTATCTTTACTTCTTTCAAGTACATGATTGATTTTCAAACAGGATGGGCAGAAAAACTATCCACTGAGCTGAGAATATAAAGAAAGTTGGAACATTTTACTCACTTACTCAGTATCTGAATAATTTAAGAAGCAGTGGCTCTTAAAATCAAGAGCAAAATTTTATTTTGTAATATGCTGTCAGAATCAATGTACCTTTATTCAGCTTTCTGCATATCATTTCTCATGCCTTTGGCTAAGACCAAATGTAGCATTTGTAAGTTAAATGCCTTTATACACATTAGCAAGTGACTTAGCTTAGAGAGATAGGTATTATCTTGAGGTTACAGCATCAGGCTGAAGTCTCTTGACCTAAAAATATACGAAAATTTGTTCCTTCTCTACTTCAGATTAAAGGATGAATGTACTTTCTTTTAACCACAAAATAGTATAGTGCATGTAAAATAGGTAAATAAATTAAACTTTATTTTAAAATCTATTATAACTAAAAGGAGCACTAACATAATTAAGTCTCAGTAGTGAACAGAAATAAGTAGGTTGCGTAAATATAAATATTTACTCCAATGAGCAACTTGGTCATCAGCATTTACTCCAGTTTTCAGAGCATGAAGTAAAATGCAGTTGGTGGTAAACTAGCATTTCAAATGATAAAGTCAATGTTAATCCTTTTTTGAGCATAAATATAGAGACTACAAATTTCAAATAGGATCAAGTATCTCTCTTTAACAACCCCTAAAGGGGTTCTTTTAGCTTGAAAATGTGTAACAAAAACAAAAAGTTTAATTCAAATGACTTGAATCCTTGCTATGGAGTGAGGAATATAGAGTTCACCAACATTTAATTGAAGTATAAACATCACAATAAATTATAAATCACACACAGGCATACATTTGGTATGTCTATCGGTCAATCCTCACTAGCAATTGGTGAGGCTCCAAGTCTCGGGTGACAGTATGTTTCAATTCTGTGTCTAGGAACGTTTCATTGTCATAGTGCTATTATACACGTTAGAGCTACATTATCTAAGATGCTGGTGGTTGATATGGTGTCTCTTAGTATGACTTCTCTTATTTTCTTGTTTTCTATTATGTCTTGTCTCTAGTTGGGCCATACCAGTCTGGCCCTCCTGAGTAGCAATGTTAATATACTCAATATTAATATACTCAATACACTCAATATACTCAATAAAGAGAATGAGAATTTCTCTGTGTATAATTGCTTGAAGCCCAATCCTTCAGAAAGTCTTTATTCTTTTCCCACAAAGAGCTCAGCAAGTACACGTCTTATGCTTTTACTATTTCTGTTACTAATTGCTATCACTTAGATGTGTGTAACCTAATTTCTTCCAGATGTGAAAACCTATGCATGATTTGGGGCTACATTTACCTGCCTGAGGACTCCCCACCATGACTCAAGATATCTTTCCTCTATTTGTGCTTTTTGTTTGCAATTGTACCCCATTCCAGGGCATCAGCAGCTATATAATTATATATCATTAAAATGGAATGTGAAGGATATAGGACAAAGCTACGCACCCAGGATAGATTGCTGCATAGATGAGGCCTTTGCTATTTACTTCCTTCTGTCCATGGTGGGTTAGTTACACCTGGGGGTCAGAGATGATATCTGGAGGCTGAAGTAATCCCTTGGACACCATGATTAAGATTTTTGGGAAGAAGGAATCAACTTGAGGGAGTCAGGCCCAATTCTTGGAAATGTACTCATTTGGGGACATGTTCATATACAATCCTGAGTGGTGTCTCTCATACAAAATGTACCCACCCAGCCTCTGCTGAGGAAACTCCTCAGCAGAGCCCTAAAATCTAGAGTTAGGTTGGCCCTGTAATCACCGTAAGGAGAGAGGTTTCCCTGGCCGAGAAGATCCAGGTGGTGGAAAGACCAGGAGTCATCGTGATAAAGGCAGCAGCAAGAAGTGAAGTCGTGATGACAAATGCCATCAGCAAAGCTGACGGCCACAGCACCTGAAGCATCAGAACTGGTCATTTCTGACAGAGCTCTGACAGCAGCAACAGCTGCTACAGAATGCAGTAGCCAGGGGTGGGGAGAATGGAGACTCCACCAGCAAGAGGAGGCAGAAATCATCAACTTTCGCTAGTAATGGGAAGATGGCAGCGGATGGAGACTTAGGAGGACGGAAGTTGGAGTTAAAAACCACTGCGTCAGATGCCTATACTCTGTGGTCGCCAAGCATGGAGTGACCTATAGAAATAAGGATAATTGTGATAATGATCAGTTACCTATTTCACTCACATTTCTTAGGCAGACACAAGCTTTCGGACGGACACTCACAGTAGCAAGGACACCCCGCATATGGTAGCCAAGAGAATCATATGTTTCTATCCCATGATGGTTAAGCAACAATTGAAGAGAAAAAATAACATCTGTTGAAAGCCTTCCCATAATTATGTAATTTAATCCTTACATCAACACTGCAAGTTCCGTAATCACGAAACCCATTTTATAGATGACTAAAATGGGTCTCGGAAAGATTTAAATGATTTGCCCAAATACACGCAAATAAGGACATAGCTGAGATGTGAACACAGATCTGACTAACTCCAAAGCCAGTGCTCTTTCCATTAGACTCTGCTGCCTCCGTGGGAGCCTGAGACAAACAATGGAAACAATCACCACAGACACCCAGCCCCACTCCCAGCCAGTCTACCTCCCGCCCCCTGCAGAGGGAAGCAGATGTGGAGCAAAATATCCATGGGCTCTGAAAACTTCCATTTCTGAAGCTGAAATCCAAAAGCTGAGAAGTTGCTGACACTGCTGCTGTGCCCTGCCAAGTCCCTTGCTCTGAGGGCAGTTTGGTGTAAAGAATGTTGATAATCACTGTAAACGGAGGAGTATGACTCTCAGCCCGGGACACGAGGGTACTGCATAAATAGTTTTGGCAGCAGAATCTATACTGTGGTACTGGGAGGTACACACTTTTCACAGAGAAAATAAAAATTAAAAATAAACAGATTGTCTGGAGCTCTTCCAGCAGCCCCCCATCTGACTCCCAGGGCTTATAACCCAGTGTTCTGTCCCAAATGTGGTTTTCCCTGTTAAATGTTTGCAGGAACCAGGTGAGGTATTCGTTGCATGGGTAGATAGTGTTTATATCCCAAGAGTACTGGTGGGACACCAGGAATGATGGGATTTGGGTTGCTGCAAATCCAAAGTGGGAAACGAGGTTCTTTCTGAGGCAAACAGCACCAGCAGTTTCACATGGAAGATGGATGTCCCAAAGAGAGATAGTCTTTTGTGGAAAGGAAGATACAGTGGGAAGTCTCCGCAAGCTCCTCACTGATGTCCAACAATGAAAGAGAATTTGGAAGAATCATGAGCATGGTGTGGGGAGGGTCAGTTTCACTCTTTATTTGGCAGATGATTCTTTTAGATATTTGAATTGGCATCAGGGTGGTTTTCTCTAATGTCAACATGAACAAAGACTGACTTGTCCTTAAAATGTCATTACATTGAAACTACAGAGAATATTCCTAACAAGTGGGAATCCATTTCTCGTATTTTTTTTTTTTGTATCTTTTCATAGTTGAATCTGTGAAAACAGAAAATATTTCCATGTTGGCACTCACATTTATTGAGCATCTATTCCTTTCTGTTCTCTATGCTGGGCTTTAAATGTATTCTCTCAGTTACTCTTCATAAAATACCTGTGAACTATTTTACAGATCATAGTTGACATATATTGAGCATCTACTCTGCACCACTATGCTATGTATGTATATTACTTAACCTAATCCTCCATAAAGTACACACAATTTTCTCCATTTTATAGACAGCAATAGAAATAATAAGGAAGAAGTTTAGCTATACTAACTTAGGGGCCCCTGGGTGCGCAGTCAATTGAGCGTCGCAGTCTTGGTTTCGGCTCAGGTCGTGATCTCAAGGTCTTGAGATCAAGCCCTGCATCAGGCTCCACGCTCAGCGCACAGTCTGCTTAACTTTCTCTCCCTTTCTCTCTGCCCCTCCCCCGTGCACTTGTCTGCGTGCACTCTCTCTAAAATAAATAAATAAATCTTTAAAAAAATAATAATAATAACTTAAAAATTACTCCATGACCGGCATTGTTCTAAACACTTTCCATGCACTAAATAACTCTGTGAAACAAGTACTATTGTTATACCCATTTCATACTTAAAAGCATTTGGCTGAGAGAGTTTAAGTAATTTCCCCAAAATTATACAGCCACTGAGGATTAAAATCCAGTCTGTTGGATTTCAATGTCCATCATTTTAACCTCTGCATAATATTTCCCCACAACTTAGTAAGGTGAGACTCAAGAGAAGTTCAATATCCTACATCAGATCATACAGTTATAAAGAATAGACTGAGCCAGGTCCCAGGGTTTTGTATGTTTGTTTTTGTTTTTTTTTTTACTTCAAAGCCCATATTTTTCCACTTCATCACCAGGCTGCCTTTGTAAGTAGTATTTCTTTGGCAGTGAGATTCTACCACAAGGCCCACAACACAAACTCTTAATTACTAACACCCATTGAGTTCTTTTTGTGAGACATTCCTGGACGTGAAGACTTTGCCTAACTGTTAAGCACACTGAAAGGTTGAGGACGGTACTTCAAAGTTACACAACGGAACCGTGAAAAGCATTACAAACAGCAAAGATAAAATTGACACTTTTAGATTAGGCAAAGATAATATAACTTGAGATAGTTTGCTCTCTCTTGTTTTTAAATCTAAATTTCACTGACAGGTTATGAAAACAAAATCTAGTCTTCTCTAAGAAACAGTATTTTCTAAGTCAGCTTTACATTTGAGCAGCCAAATATTTGATCCATCCTGAAGTAAATTTTCAAATGATTTATTCCAGGTATGTATTCCTAATGATGGCAAAATAAGTGATCCATTCTTGCACATGTTAATATGCTCATATTCATAGGCCTGGGATAGATCCAGAAAAATATATCCATTTGTATTTCTTTAATGACATTCTTAAATGGGACTTTTAAACCAAAGTAGGCAACATACTGTATCACTTACACATTTTGTTTTGGCATGAATCCACAAGTCATCTTGTATTAGGGGAAGCTTATTTTGAAGTTTTATTGATTATTTACATCTCTTAAAACCGATGAGTAAGTTTTCAATGTAATTTATGTACCTTTATCATTTTCCTTTCAATCCTTCCATATTATTATCCATGATGAGCTGCAGCCAGATGTAAGAGTAATTTCATACAGAATAGATAAGCCATGCCTCATCCTATCATGAAACAGATACAACACCAAACCTCCAAATGAATGCTAAACTAAGTTTTTATTTTATTTTTTTTAACTTTTTTAAAAGATTTTATTTATTTATTTGTCGGGGAGGGGGAGAAGAGAGCAAGCACAAGCAGGGGGAGCGGCAGGCAGAGGCAGAGGGAGAAGCAGGGTCCCCGCTTAGCAAGGAGCCCTATGTGGGACTTGATCCCAGGACCCTGGGGTCATGACCTGAGCCAAAGGCAGATGCTTAACCAACTGAGCCACCTAGGTGTCCCCTAAGTTTTATTTTAAATGAAGGCAGTCTTACTAACTCTGAATTCAATCTAGGCTAAAGCCAAATATGAAATATAATTTAATAGATGTATTTCTTCAGAACGCTACCTTCTCATCACACTATCTGTAATTGACATTGAGATGGCTCAGAGGGGGAAAAACCACATTGTGAGAGAATGAATCCCATCTTTATTAGTATCTGAATATCCTGTACACTTACTTCTTACTTGCTGTATCACTCTTAATCCATTTCCCAAGGACTTATGGGCAACCACTTATCCAGGATTATCTCAGGCAAACAAATTAAAATATTTTAGTCATACGTGCAGCTAACACAAGCTACACTATATTGTAATTATATGTGTATATACACTTACATTCCTTATTAAATTTTAAGGTCTTCAAGGGTAGAGATCAACATCCTAAGCAATTTTGTATCTTACATGGTACCTAGAGCAGTGCTTTGTACACAGTTGGTCTTCAAATGAATATTAAATTACTGGATGGTATTCATTATTTGGATTTGACTGGATATAATAAAAAATCTAAAATTAACAGTGGCCTAAAATAAATAAAAATAAAAATAACAGTGGTCTGAAAGAGATAGATGCATATCTTTTTCATATTATAAAGAGTACATAGGTAGGCAGTCCAAGAATGCCATAGTAGC
The DNA here is from genome assembly GCF_964656455.1 of Halichoerus grypus. NCBI lineage: Eukaryota > Metazoa > Chordata > Mammalia > Carnivora > Phocidae > Halichoerus > Halichoerus grypus. The sequence goes on along the minus strand of NC_135716.1, from coordinate 126,853,111 downwards.
TCTGCAGTGTCTTGTTTTCCCCTGTCTTGGTCCTTTATCATTTACAGTGCGTTGCCTCAAGATCTGGAGTGGTTGCCTGAACTCCAGCCATCATGTCTGTTTTCCAGGAAGCAGAAAGAAAGAAGGGAGAAAAGAATATCATGACCTCCTTTTTTAAGGAGGCCTCCAAGTAGTCCCGTACCACACTTTGATTTAGAGCTTACTGAACAGAACTTAGTCACATAACCACACCTAACTACAAGGCTGGCAAATGTAGCCCAATAGCTAGATGTTTTAGTGTCTCAAATAATTTTTTTTTTTTTTTAGATTTTATTTATTTATTTGAGAGAGAGAGAGAGAGAGACAGAAAGAGCACAAGTGGAGGGTGGGGGGGCAAAGGGAGAGGGAGAAGCAGTCTCCCCTGCTGAGCAGGGAGCCAGATGCAGGGCTTGGTCCTGGAACTCCAGGATCATGACCTGAGCCGAAGGCAGACACTTAACTGACTGAGCCACCCAGGCGCCCCAGTGCCTCAAATAAGTTTAGTTGATATATTAATAAAATGACTAAGATGGAATCTTAAGGAAGACATATATCAGTATGTCACAAGATGAACAGAACGATTTCTAATGGAATATAATATTAAGATTTGGAATATATTCTCAAATATTTATATGAAAACCTCTTTCAAGTTATTGCATTTCAGCACCAACTTATTAACCACACACTATATAACAGGCACTCTTCTTAGCACTGGAGATTCTTTGTTTGAGGAATTTATAATTAGAATAGTCAAAAAATTTTCTATTGACTTTGACCCTATTCAAACCCTATTCAAATTAATGTTTGTTGCCATTTTAAAATCTATCTATCTATCTATCTATCTATCTATCTATCTATCTATCTATCCATCCATCCATCTAATTTATCTATATACCTCTCTATTTACTTATCTTTAAAGCAAAGAAGGGAACAGTTCCTGAGTCAAATGTGTGCTTATGCGCTATTGAGACGAGCAAGAATGTATCACTTGTTTTGCCATTATTATGAATTTATGCTTACATACCTGGAATAAACCACTTGAAAATTTAATTCAGGATGGATAAAATATTTGGGCATTTAATTGTGTTGCTGACTTAGAAAATAGTATTTCTTAAAGAAAATAAGATTTCATTTTCATTTCCTAGATAGTGGTGAGTAGGTAGGTAGGTAGATTGATAAGCATAGATTTTTTTAAAAATAGCATGCGTGCATATGATGTAAGCATAGTTCTAAGTTCTTGGTGTGCATTTTCTCATTTAAATTCACAACAACGCTATCAAGTAGGTACTACTATTCTTATTTTATAACTGGGGAAATAAGAACAAAAAGATTAGCAAATAATGAACTTGGCATCAAATTCAGATAGTCTGGCTCCAGAGTTCTCCTTTGTAATAATATGCTGTTCCATTTCTTGGAATGAATACCTTCTAAGCAACATATATTTAAAGAAAAAACAACTCATCAAAATAATTCTAAATACAAAATAATATGTAAACAAAGCCTATCATAATCACCTTTCTTTTTTATATTACCTTTTTACACATTTTTTATTAACTTGCTTCTTTTAGGCAACATTCTGAATGCTTGCCCAATCTTAGATTTTACTTGTTTTGATTAACCATAATTATTATTCTCTTCTGATGCTCAGATTGACTGGTGGGAGCCCTCCATGTGATTCCTTTATATTTTTAACACTGCTTCCAAAATCATTGCACATACACTTGTTTTTTGACAAGAGGATATTCTAGACCCATCCTGAATTTTCAGACCTTTCTGTTAAATGGAATAGGAACTTGATGGCTAGAGCTTAATTAGCCATCTTTTACCATGAAGTATACACTTACCTTGAGGATGGGGGAAGAACAAACTAGAAATCTCAGTTTTTGTTAGCAGTTGCCAAACAAGTCTTAGTCTGCTTGTCATTAGACTTAATTTATGTGAAGAAAGAGAGACACTGACCTTGTTTATGCCACTCTTATTCCAATTTCCCACAATTTGCTTCTTTATCTAATTCTGTTACACTGGGGCCAGAGCAGTTGGAACTCATAGTGCAAATCTAGCTGCTAAGACCGGGCCCTTCTGCAGGGCTGATGGTTAGGGGCAAGTACCAAAGAAGGGGTTTTGGATGAATCAGTTGCTTCTAATAATCCACTATGTAAAATGATGTACCATGAAGTGTCTGATCTTGATCAAGCATCAACTAGGTTATTATCCAGGATTAAGTATATGTCAGGATAGGTCCAAGGCAAGATTTAGAAACTACTCTGATTGTTGCACCCTGGGTTTCTATTCTGGCACATATATCTTATATATATATATTACATACATGCATTATATATATTACAGCCAATGGACCAAGAGTTGGCTAAGTTTATACTAGTACTGATATTCATTCATTCATTCATTCACTCACTCATTCATCCATTCATTCACCAAAAATGTATTTAGTGACTATGATGCACCAAGCACCATTCCAAGGATGCAGCAGTAAGTATACTAGACAAAAAAATTCCTGCCCTCAAGGCTTGTATTATAGTGGAGGGAGACAGAAACTACTCAATCAATATAAGTAAAATATATGTATGTCAGAAGATGATAAGTACAATGAGAAAAATAATGAAGAAGGGAAGGAGGATAGGGATGTCAGGTAACAATTTTAGATGGCTCAAGGAGAGAGGCCTCACTAAGAAAATGGCATTTGAAGGAAGCAGGTGAGGTAACAAGTCATTTGATATTTGTATAGAGCATTCTAGGTAGAGAGAAGAGCAAGTCCCCAGGTCCTTTTGGCTGCTGTGCTGTGAACAGACTAGGCATGGGGCAGGAAACACAGAAAATAGTTAATTTGGGAGAGAGGTGATGGTGGCTGGAAGAGGGTGGTTAACACTGGAGTTAATGAAGAGTAGTCAAATTCTGGATACCTTTCAAAGATAGTACTGACAGAATTTGCTCGGAGGGGTTGTATGAAATTTATGAGTGAAAGAGAGAAATTGAGAATGACTTCAAGGTTTCTGGCCTGGGCAACTGTAGGGATGGTGATATCATTTACTGAGATGGTAAAGACTATATGAGAAAAAGGCACTGGGAAGAAGATCCCAGTGTCTGGGAAATCTAGAAAATTTTCAACTTCTTTGTTGATATTCTAATTTCTTTCTAAAGCCAACAGTCAAGTTGACCACTTAGACCCCTTCATTGTGTCCATCCCTTAGGGGGCCCTGACTTGGCCCTCACCTGGCCAACCCCTCTTCACAGGGTAAGGCTTTCATGGAACTAAGAGGATGTGTCACTAAGCCTCTTCTAGATCATGCTCCATGTAGGATTTTGGGATTCCCTGTCAAATGCCCCAATCCTACTTCCACAGTCTATGTAGAGGCCCATCTTTCCAAGATTGGGTCAGACTATTAACCATGCACCTCTAGGCCAAATGCATAGCTAAGAGATGGCTGAATGTGAGTAGAAGAGGTTGTGGCTAGAGCTTGGGATGAGGTGCCCACTCTAGAGGGGATCCTGAGAAGTAGGGTCAGGCCTGCATTGCTGTACACGATATCCTTTCTCTTTTGTAATAACAGGCATGGATTTATTTTTTCAGATGAGACCTTAAAAGGAGTACTCTCTGAATATGCTCCCACAGTCCTTCGCTTGGTGTTGACAACCTGTGCCACGTGTTGAAAAACTACTGATCCTCTCTATTCTCAGTTTCTATACTTGTAAAATGGGGCAAATGCCTCAAAGTCTGCTGTGAGGAAAAGTGAACAAGTGAAATGTAAAGGAAATAAGAGAAACACTAAGCATACTGCCTCACACATAACAAGCATTTGAATGATTGTTGTTCTGTCTAAAAAATATCTTACATTTCCATGAATTCTTAAATTCTCAAAAAATATACGTGAGTGCAGCGGTAATGGAAGAATTTATTTAAGTGTTTTTCTAATACCCACTGAATTCTCTTTTGCTTGAAATGATGGGACAACATTTAGATGCAGATCAGTAACTCTTGTGTTCTGTTTCAGGAGCTAGTGTGTGCTTATTTCTTGAGTCAAATACAGGATTCCTATTAGTGTTGATGGTAATTACCCCTGCAGAACAAAGCATGATGAGTGGAGCCCCTGCTGAGGAATTACTTTAATGACTTTGAACTTTAAGGAAGAAACTTAAGAAAGCTACACATGATGACACCCCTCAGGGCCTGAACTCCTGCTGCCTCCCAAACTACTATTTTCAATTGGTGGTTCTGAGTAGGTCACTTCTGGGGCATGTTGTTCTTTATGAACAAATAGTGAGAAGCATATTATAGACAAAGTGCTTGAATTTGTAGCTCAACATTTGATGGCCGATAGTGGTACAGACTCATCGCCTACCATAAAGAGTCCCAGCTACCAACTCAAAAGTCAATTTACATTATCACGTAGTATTAGTGATAATGGTAGAGGTAGTAGTAGTAACTGTATTAACAGCATCCACCTATATTATTATCACTATAAATTGCTGATCACCAGCCTAAATTGGGGCCTCAACTCTACCTAGCATTTTCAGTATGTTCTTACTGTTGTGTTGTGACTTCATTCTTCTGCTCACAGTAAAAGTATTCCTATCTTTTATACCTTTTATACTCTTCATACCACACGGGGAAACAGACCATACAGGTACGCAAACAAATCCCCAATACATTAAGTTAAATTATACTAAATAAAACTTTTCATCAAAATTAAAAATAGAATTACCATATTATCCACCAATCCTACTTCTGGGTGTATGTCCAAAAGAATTTAAAGCAGAGTCTTGTATTTGCATAGTCATGTTACAGCAGCACCATTCACAATAGTCAACAGGTGGGAGCAATCTAATTGTCAGTCAGCAGGTAAACGGATAAGGAAAATGTGGTATATACATACAATGGAATATTATTCAGCCTTAAAAAGGAGGGAATCCTTCACATGTTACAACATGGATAAACCTGATGACATTATGCTAAGTGAAATAAGCCAGTTACAAAAAGACAGATACTATATAATTCCACTTATATGAGGTATCTAAAGTAGTCCAATTCATAAAAACAGAAAGTCTAATGGTGGGTAAAAGGGACAGGTGGGAGGGGGGGAAAGGGGAGTTGTTTAATTGCTATAGAGTTTCAGATTTGCAAGATGAAAGAGTTCTGGAGATCTATTTCATAACAATGTGAATACTGTTGATACTATTCAACTATACACTTAAAAATGGTGAAGATGGTAGATTTTATACGTTTTTTACCACAGTAAAAAAAACTCTGAAAAACAAATAAGCAAAACACACACACACACAAAAAAAAAAAAAACAAAAAGACCTCCACCTTTTTGTGTTGTGTTATAGTTGTTCAACAAATATGCTCATGTGCTTACTGCATACCATACCCTGTGCAGGTTCAAAATTTTCGCAGTATAGTTTTTGCCTTCCTCTCTGAAAGTACAGTGTTCCTATGAAATCTTTTATAAGCTGAAATGGGGTAAAGAGTATCCCTTGCTTTCCAAAAGAGTGCATTTCACCACTTTACTTTTATGAAAGACCTACATTAATTAGTACTGTAACGGCTCTTTTCATAAAACCAAAAATTCTCTTCGAATTTCTTCTGGCACCAATATAAGTCTTTCATAAAAGCGAAGTGGCTTAAGGAAAACCTTTGAAAAGCAAGGGATATCTGTATTTATTTGCAATCAATATTAGGGAGTTGAGAGTGTGGCAGTAAAATAAAATTTAGAAATGTAGCAACATAATTCTGGGTATTTGTCCCCTAAAAAATTTTATGTAAATAATATGAAATGCTCTCTATTGCTGGGGAAATCCAGTGCTGATTTCTTCCCCTTTCCTTTATGCCCACCCTCAGTTTAAACAACTTTCTTGATCCTATAAGGCCAAAGCATCTACAAGAAGCACCAACTATATAGCAAGAGAGATTTTAAACTGCTTCACAGGCATTCCTTGGCCTGAGATCACCTGGACAATTTCTAGAAGGAAAAACCAATTTGGTGTTTACGTATGTACGAGAGCAGATGTGGTCCTGAAAAATTGCTTTAAATGCAAAATTTTGAGTAGTAAAGTTATTTTCTCGCTTATATTTAAAAATTGGAAAATTGTTTTTCTAGAAAACATATTCATCCCAAGACATAAGTAGTGTTCTAATTACATCAACATAGGCAGTTTTTCAAGAATGCATCTACTCTATTGGCAGAGTTCTTCACAGAAAGGCACAACTTAGAAATTCTATCAGCAAATTTGTTGGAAAAGTCATAGGATGACTGGCCAAATTCCTGGCAGATCTAAAAAGTTACCGGTGAAGTCAGACACTCAAAATTTCTTAACTTGAACTTCAAGTAATCTCTCCAACTTTGTGTGTGTGTGTGTGTGTGTGTGTGTGTGTGTGTGTGTGTGTTTAATTGCTATTGTTTTCCTTTTTTCTTTCTTTTTTCTATTCCCACCTGCAATACCAAGATATCATGGATCTGCGTTGGCAAACATTTTCTTAATAAGCCAGATAGTAAATATTTTAGGCTTTTCAGGACATACTGTCCCTGTTGCAACTATTAAATTCTGCCACTGTAGGTAGCACCAAAAAAGCCATAAACAATAAGTAAATAAATGGACATGGCTTTGTTCCAATAAAACTTTATTTACAAAAACAGGTGTCAGGCTTGATTTGGCCTGTAAGCTCTAGTTTGCTCACCCCTGTTTTAGGTCGTAGTCAGGAAGGCAGATTTTATTCTAATGGCAGTGAAAGCCATTGTGTAGTTTTAAAATAGAGAACTAATATGATCTTATTTAGCCTTTAAAAATATCACTTTGGCTACTGAACAGAGAATGGATGGAAGGGAGTGGCAAGAATGGAAATAGGAGTTCAGACAATATATTAGGTGGCTTGAACAGAAGTGGTTGGCAGTGAAGGTGAAATGTAGTTGAGTTCAGGGGAGAGACCAGGGTTGATGATAAAATTTTGGAGTCACAAAATATTAATGGTATTTAAAGTATCCAGTTTCTACCACAAATACTTAACTCTATCATTGTAGCTCAAAAGCAGCCAGAGATAATACATAGATGAGTGAATGTGGCTGAGTCCCAATAAAACTTTATTTATAAAAACAGGTGGCTGGTATTCTGGCTTAGTTGGCCAACCTCTAACTTAAAATATTAATCTTTGTTCTTTTCTTTTCTAGACTTCCTTTTATGTGGCTCTTCTTGTTAGTCAAGTTAGTTACTCAATGAAAACTGTTATAAATGAGATGTTTTAAAGAAAAAAGAAACTGACAAAATTTTTTAACTTCCAAAATGGGTTCTTGAGAATTAAAAGAGAAGTTTCAATGGAAGGAAAGCAAAGAGTTTATGCCATAATACCAGAAATAGGAAGAGAATAGAAAAAGAGCCAGACAATCCCATAAATACCTTTTTCATCTTCCCTGTCCTACTTTCATCCTTACTCCTCAAGGAAATAGATGATAATCACTCCAACTGAAGATATTAGGGAATTGGAAATGTGGTATCACCTTGGTCAGGAGGCTGGAAATGATAAACAACAAGGATAAACACAAGGAGAAGACAGGAGTGAGTATTAGGAGGCTCTGACTATAGTCCAGGTCCAGTGCCAAGGAGATGAACAAAATCTGTGCCAATATCTACAGACCATGAATCACCATTTGTGGAAGCACCATTACCTACTCATTTCATATCTGTAGGGTAAGGGACTTATGTTGACAGCTTTGGTATATTACTTGGCATATTATTATTATTCAATAGGACATTTACCCATTTATAGGCTTTGCTGAGCCCTATCCAGGCTACTTCATGTGGATATTCCTTTTCTTTAACAGCCAAACACTCTTATTAAATTGTCATCTGTCAAAATAGACAGTAGGATCCTTGTCGCTTGGTAAGGGGTTGGTGATATGAAAAGGAAAGTCCTAATGGATAGTTTGGGAGAAAATTGGAACTGTTGAGACCCACCTCTATTATATAAAACCATCCCAAATATATCCTCCAAATTTAGTAAAAATAATTTTTTTTTTTGAGTGAAGTAGTACCTGACAAAGATTCAATTATGTCCCATAGATTTGCCAGATTTTCAAGTTTGGATAAGGAAATACTCTTAGCCAGTTATGTAATCCATAGTTGTTGATTTAGGGATTCAGTTTCTTTAATCCTTCAATGTATTTAATTTTCTGGTTGTTTAAAGGTCTTTGCTATTTGCCTGAATCTGATTCTACTAGTTAGCATTATTTATTATTTATGTATTTATGTATTTATGTATTTATTTATGATTTATCTATTTTAGAGAGAAAGAGTGTGTGAGCTGGGGGAGGGACAAAGGGAGAGAGAGAGAATCTCAAGCAGACTCCCTGCTGGACGCAGAGCTCAACTCAGGGCTCCATCTCATGACCCTAAGATCATGACCTGAGCTGAAACCAAGAGTCGGATGCTCAACTGACTGAGCCACTCAGATGCCTCTACTAGTTAGCATTTTAATCTACACAATTAATTATTACCATTTAGTCATCCTGCAAAATTTTTTATTCTATGTCAACCATCTGTGATGGAACCTTTGGAGCACTATCATTCATAGAATGTTGAGATTATGGGAGCTGCAAGAGGATGGAAACTCATCAGATCCAACTTCCACATCTTACAGATGAGGATACTGAGGCCCCAGTGAATGAAGTAGCGTATCGAACACCACATATATGGAACGAAGACTAAGATTAGAGGTTTTTCTGATGCTAGTTCATGTTCTTTCCATGATTCTATGTTGCTGGTGATGTCAGTTAATGCAAAAGTCTCCTATAAAGATTGAAATACATCTTAATAATTATTTGAGATTTCCTAGGTGGAGGAGCCCCCCTTTCAGCACAAAATAATTTTGCTAAATAAATATAAAAATAATCAGTGACCAACTCAACATTCTCTTTCTTCACAGTCAGGTCCCTTGGACTGATTTAAAAAAAAACTGAGCCCCATTTAAACTGGCCTTAGTAAAGAGAAATTTATTATGAAGAATCAAGGATATTCTCAAAACCCTGGGGAAAGAAACTCAACTCACATTTTATCAAGAACTCTCTAGAACGCCATGGTTTCTCACCCCTTCCATTTATCACATCTACCTCCATTCTTCTGTTCTGTTTTTGTTGTTGTTGTTTGTTTGTTTGTTTTAATTAGGTGGGTGCCATCAGCACTTGGTCTTCAATATATACAGTATAAAAAATGCTGCTGACAAACAGTAGCCTTGGTCCCCAAGGCCACATCCCTTACAGGTAAAGTACCTCTTCTAAAACATTTGTGGGAGTGTAATAGGTTATTGAAATTTCTAATGTAACTGAGTATAGAAATAATATTCACTGTAAAAATTCCCTATGTAGGTATAAAACTAGAATTTTTTAAATGCTTCCACATTCTCTTATGTTTACCTCACCTTAATCCCATAAACCAGTTGTCATTAATCTTATTTTACAGCTGGAAAAACAAACCCAGAGACTTTCAGTCTCTTATCCAAGCAGCCAAGTCAGATCTTGAATCCATGTTTCTTGGCTTCCAGGCCATTTGCTCTTTCAGTACCCACATCCAAAGCCACTGGCTTATGAAAGGAAGAAATAGTGGTGATGCCGTGGAGGTAATGACAGGCCAAAGATGGGCGAATTGAGTAGCCACCTGACTATTTTAAATCTTGGTTCAGAGTTCTGTCATTCTATAAGCTGATTATTATTCTTGGACCCAACCGTACCCTTCTTTTTTCCTGCTCTTCCATGTGAATACGCCAAATTATTTTAATCTGTGTTTTCAAATTTTGCTTAACATTTAACTTCCTGTAGTCTGATTCCTCTTCTGATAGTGAACCAGAAGTGACCTGAAATACTGGCAGAAAATAATGTGGATGATGATAATAATGGCAATAACAACCCAAGGCCAGACATCTATAGGATTAGAGTTTCTTCTGAAACTGAGGAACAGCACACACACACACAAAATGTGAAGGCAAATGTTAAATATCTGCCACTAGATGAAAGAATTCCATATTCGTTGATTGGTATGAAGTCTGAGGAACTAACTCCATGTGTTAGAGCGGAAAACGTGAGTACAAAGGTATTATGCAAACAAAGCACAGCATTTCCATGTGTATGAGTTTAACTGGGTCTGGCTGCAGTAAGCTCTGGGGCACCTTCCCTAATACAGACAAGGGCATCTGCGATTTGTATCTAACACATTTTGCATGGTTAGATCATTGTTTACATAAATGTAAGGTGGTAGTTTCCAGTAGGGTATCCTGAGTGAGAATCTGCTAGTGAAGAAAATATGGGCATAAATTTTAAATGTTTCCAAGACATAATATAAACAAACACAATGTTAATATAGGATGATAGCATCAGGCTACAAAAGTAAAGCAGATAACATCTCCATGGAAGGTTTGTTCCACCTAGAAGTGTGCTATCTGAGAACACCAGGGATCAAATCGCGAAGAATCAAATTTACATTCTAAACTTAAAGCAGAAAAATCTACTCATATGGCTCATAGACCCAGCCAAAAGAAAACTGTCTGTAGCATTTTTATTCAAGTGGAAACTACAACTGATCCTGCTCGCTAAAATGTTCATTTACATACCTTTAATTGACCACTATAAAATGGATGTGTGCTTTACGCTCTTTATAAAATGACTATAGTCTTGAGTAATGTCAATTATTATGCAGTACACAAGAAGAAAAAAAAAAGTAATGTTTCCTTATATGTGAGGAATGAACATTCCTACAGCAACTACTAAACTTCCTTTCATTTAAAACTTCCTCTTTCGGGCGCCTGGGTGGCTCAGTTGGTTCAGCAACTGCCTTCGGCTCAGGTCATGATCCCAGAGTCTTGGGATCGAGTCCCGCGTCGGGCTCCTGGCTCAGCGGGGAGCCTGCTTCTCCCTTTGACACCCTCTCCCCTCTCATGCTGTTTCTCTGTCTCTCTTTCTCTCAAATAAATAAATAAATAAAATCTTAAAAAAAAAAAAAAAAACTTCCTCTTTCACTCAGCAGTACACATAATTCTTCCCTCTCCTGATCACTATTTCACCAAGTCTCTGTTCTCCCATATTCGCCTCTCTCTAGGCTGATGCATTGGACTATAAGACTAATGGGAAACAATGGAAGAAACAACCAGACCAAGCTATGGGGATATAGGAAAAATGGTGGCTGACAGAAACCCAGTCCTTGAACCCTGATATCTCACGGTTTAGAGTTTGAAAAGAAACTGGAAGAAAGCAGTGAATCCTATAGAAGAAAGCAGTGAATTGTGCATGTGAGTGGCAATGAAAATAAGCATGGCCCTGTCCCTCCTTTACCGTGAGGATCTCTACAGGGTGTGACCAAGTCACTGAATCTCGTTTGGAAGCCAGTTTTGTCATTTGCAAAAAATACAGATGGTCCCTGACTCACGACCCTTTCAACTTAGGATTTTTCAACTCTGTGATGGTGCAAAAGTGATATGCATTCAGTAGAAACTGTATTTTGAATTCTGAATTTTGATCTTTTCCCAGGCTAGCAATGTGGTACAATACTGTCCTGCAGGGCTGGGCAGCCGCAGTGAGCCCCAGCTCCCAGTCAGCCACGTGGTCACCAAAGTGAAGAATCAATACATTGACAAGGATTCTGTCCCACTTTCAGTACAGTACTCAATAAATTACATGAGATATTCAACACTTTATAATAGGCTTTGTGTTAGATGATTTTGCCCAAATGTAGGCTAAGTGTTCTGAGCATGTTTAAGGTAGGCTAGGCTAAGCTATGATGTTCAGTAGGTTAGGTGTATTAAATGCATTTCTGACTCATGATATTTTCAACTTACAGTGGGTTTATGAGGACATAACCTCATCGTAAGTAAAGGAAGATCTGTGCTTAACCCTGCCTAGTTCAGAGGGCTATTGAAGGAATAAGTGTAAAAGTTATTTAGGAATTTATTTTGCCCTGTAAAGCACTACATAAATATGAATGTAAATATAAAGGGATCATAAAAAATTTTTACTGATGGGATGCCTGGGTGGCTCAGTTGGGTAAGCGTCTGTCTTCTGCTCAGGTCATGATCCCAGGGTCCTGGAATTGAGTCCCACATTGGGCTCCTTGCTCAGCAGGGAGCCTGTTCTCCCTCTACCTGCTGCTCCCCCTGCTTGTGCTCTCTCTCTCTGACAAATAAATAAATAAAATCTTAAAAAAAAATTAGTGCTGCTTATGCCTCTTTTCTGAATCTCAGTCTTTTATTCTAACTTCTCATTAACCTCTTTTCTTCTTTCTTTAGTCTGCATTTAACTCTAAAATGTGAAGGATTTTTATTATAATTCATACATAGTTGAAAGACCACTTGGCCTAACATAGTACTTCAACACCCAGAAGTGGCGAGTTCTGCTCATGCTGGCAAGCGCAGTGTCAGATCTCTGCACCAGGGGCAGACTGAGCCTGCCCTTCCCCATGCCTAGCTCATGTGGCCAGTCAAGGATAGGTGGAGTATTTAAGCCCCTTTTCTTTTGGGTTTGGTTGGTGCTCAAAACCAACTAAAACTCCCCTGGTACTACATAAAGTAAAGTTAAATCTGGAAAAAAGTGGAAATAATTATGGTTTTCGGGGTCACTTTAAAAATACAAGCATCTTTTCTATTATTTTCCTTTTCTTTTAAATAACCCAGAAGTAATGAGACTTCCCAGGGATTAACTTGCTCATCTGACCAAATCTGGCTCAACATCCTGACAAGGTCTGGTTAAAAGATGTGACTACCACAGGGGCGCCTGGGTGGCTCAGATGGTTAAGCGTCTGCCTTCGGCTCGGGTCATGATTCCAGGGTCCTGGGATCGAGCCCCACATCGGGCTCCTGGCTCAGCGGGGAGCCTGCTTCTCCTTCTCCCTCTGCCTCTCTCCCTGCTCATGCTCTCTCTCTCTGTATCTCTGTGTCTCAAATGAATAAATAAAATCTTTAAAAAAATAAAAAAATAAAAAAATAAAAAAATAAAAGATGTGACTACCACAAATATAGCTTCTCATCCCCTACACCATGTTTTACTCATTACCTGTCAAAGGTACAAACCAAAATTCTCGTAAGCCTCCTGATTTCCCGCTCATAGTTTGGGGAAGTAAACCATGGCCAAGAAACCACATGAAGCTCCATTAAATGAACCTAAATAAATGATATCTCTGCAAATGAATCACCGCTTACCCAAATTCCATGCACTGCAGAGAGACAGGAATGGTCAATAAATACCAGATTCCCAATAACCACAATGCACAGACTCAATCTCAGGGACAACTCCATCCCAACTGCATATAAAGAGGAAAAAATATCCACCATTCCTGGTCACAGCTCGAAGTGTACAGCCCTCATGTTCTGTGAAACAACTGTCTTACATACAGGATAAATGAGAAAAACTGAGTTGGATCGTTCAAATGGATTCTGATTTTAGATAGGGGCAAAGAAGAAAAGATTTTAAGGACGGAGGACTGCTTTGAAAGAATGCACAAAAGGTAACTTAAATTGTGCCACTTTTGCATGGTCACAATGAGGCTATTTTCTTGGCAGGGTTTATGAGATTGCCCTTTATTCTTAAAACAAATGTTTCTGGAGTTCCTATTGTGTTTCAGGGACTATGCTACATGCTGGGGACATGACAGTCAACAAAATATATTTCCCACTATTATGGGTCAAATTCAATCCACTGCCTGTTTTTCAAAAATAAAGTTTTATGAGAACACACTCACTTGCTCATGTTTTGTCTGTGGCTGGCTTGCTATGGGCACGCTACAATGATAGCATCAAGTCGCTGTGACAGAAGCCGTGTGGCCCACAAAGCCTCAAATATTTACTATGTGTTCTTATACAAAAAACGTTTGTCAAGCCCTGGTGTAGAGGGAGAAATGGAAAAAAATAGAGGAAATTATAATGCTGTTTACTAAGAGCTATGATGTGGGAATTTTGCAGTTCCAAATCAGCATCTAAAGAATCAGGGAGGACTGAGGCGGTAACATTTAAACTGAGACCTAAAAATGAACAAGTAGCTAACCAGTTGACGGGTAGAGAAAGTATCCCAAAGGAAGGTCACATGCAATGACCAGGAGGCAAAAGAAAGCATGTCTCATTCAGGGAACTGGAAGTATAGTCTGTCAACTTGGCTGGAACAAGGAGAGTGAAAGGAGTAGGGAGAGAAATGATGTCAAAGAGAGAATCAGGACCCAGAACATAAATGTTCCTCTATATCAGCCTAAAAAGTTTTAAAACTATTCTGAGGGTTTAAACTGTGGGATGAAATAATCTAGCTGTAAAAATCTGTATAAATTGGTGTTTATATGAGATTTATGATAAGACTCCTTTCTAACACAGTCGCCAGGAAAACAAAAGCAATGGACTTTGAAATTGAGATTCATCAGGAAATGCTAACATTCAAATTAATCCATCCCTTCGACCCCTACCAACCCATGGCTCTGGGATTAAGTGGCTGTGTACAGCAAAATCCAGGCATACCTTGCTGTATGACACTTCACAGATGCACAGCACTTTTTACAGACTGAAGGTTTGTGGCAACCTTATGCTGAGCAAGTCCATTGGCACCATTTTTCCAAAAGCATTTGCTCACTTTGTGTCTCTATACCACACTTTGATAATTCTGGTCATATTTCAAACTTTTTCATCTTATTAGATTCATTATGGTGAATCTGTGACCAGTGATCTTTGATGTTAGTATTGTAACTGTTTTAGAGAACCATGAACTGCACCCAGATAAGACAGCAAATTTATCGATAAATGCTGTGTGTGTTCTAAATGCCCCACCGACTGGCTATCCCCTCCCTGTCTTTCCTCCTCTCCTTTGGGTTCCCTATTCCCTGAAACACAACCATATTGAAATTAGGCCAGTTAATAAAACTATAATGGCCTCTAAGTGTTCAAGTGAAAGAGTTACACACCTCTCACTTTAAATCAAAATCTAGAAATGATTAAGCTTAATGAAGAAGGCACGTCAAAAGCTGAGATAGGCTGAAAGCTAGGCCTCTTGCACCAAACAGTTAGCCAAGCTGTGAATGCAAAGGAAAAGTTCCTGGAATAAATTCCAAGTGTTACTCGAGTGAACACATGAACGATAAGAAAGTAAAACAGCTTTATGGAGAAAGTTTTAGTGGTCTGGATAGAAGATCAACATTCCTTTAAGCCAAAGCCTAATCCAGAGGAGGGCCCTAACTCTCTTCAAGTCTATAAAGGCTGAGAGAGGTGAGGAAGTAGCAGAAGAAAAGTCTGAAGCTAGCAGAGGTTGATTTATAAGGTTTAAGGAAAGAAATCATTTCCATAACATAAAAGTGCAAGGTGAAGCAGCAAGTGCTACGGTAGAAGCTACGGCAAATTATCCAGAAGATCTAGCTAAGATAATTAATAAAGGTGGTTACACTAAACAACAGATTTTCAATGTAGACAAAACTGTCTTATATTGGAAGATGCCACCGAGGACTTCCTAGAGAGGAGAAGTCAGGCTTCAAAGCTTGAAGGGACGGGCTATCTCATTAGAGGCTAATGAACCTGGTAACTTTAAGTCATTTACCATTCTGAAAATCCTAGAGCCCTTAAGAATTATGCTAAATCTACTCTGCCCGTGCTCTATAAATGGAACAATAAAACCTGGATGACAGCACATCTGTTTACAACATGGTTTACTGAATAGTTTAAGCCCACTGTTGAGACCTACTGCTCAGAAAAAAAGATTCCTTTTAAAATATGACTGCTCATTGACAATACACCTGGTCACCCAAGAACTCTGATGAAGATGTACAATGAGATTAGCATTCTTTTCATGCCTGCTAACAGAACATCCATTCTGCAGCCAAACGATCAAGGAATAACTTTGATTTTTATGTCTTACTATTCAAGAAATATATTTCATAAGGCTATAGCTGCCATAGATAGTAATTTCTCTGATAGATCTGGGAAAAGTCAGTTGAAAATCTTCTGGAAAGGATTCACCACTCTAGATGTCATTAAAAACATTTGTGATTCATGAAAAGAGGTCAAAAGGTCAGAACAGGAACATTAACAGGAATGTAGAAGAAGTTGATTCCAATCCTTATGGATGACTTCCTCAGTGGAGGAAGTAACTGCAGATGTGGTGAAAATAGCAAGAGAACTAGGATTAGAAGTGGGCCCTGAATATATGACTGAATTGTTGCAATCTCATGATAAAACTTTCCTGAAGAAGTTGCTCCTTATGGATGAGAAAAGAAAGTGATTTCTTGAGATGGAATCTACTCCTGGTGAAGATCCTATGAAGATTGTTGAAATGACAAGAAAGGATTAGAATGTTACATAAATTTAGTTGATAAAGCAGTGACAGGGCTGGAGAGGACTGACTTCAATTTTAAAAGAAGTTTCATTGTGGGTAAAATGCTATCAAACAGCATTGCATGCTACAGAAAAATTGTTCATGAAAAGAAGAGTCAATCAGTGTCGCAAACATCATTGTCGTCTTATTTTAAGAAATTGCCAGTCACCTTAACCTTCAGCAACCACCATCCTGATCAGTCAGTAGCCATAACACTGAGGCCAAATGCTAAAGGCACCAACAAAAAGATTATGACTGTCTCAGATGATGGTTAGCACTTTTATTTTTTTTATTTTTATTTTTTTTAAAACACATTTTTTTTTAAAGATTTTATTTATTTATTTGAGAGAGAGAATGAGATAGAGAGAGCATGAGAGGGGGGAGGGTCAGAGGGAGAAGCAGACTCCCTGCTGAGCAGGGAGCCCGATGTGGGACTTGATCCCGGGACTCCAGGATCATGACCTGAGCCAAAGGCAGTCGCTTAACCAACTGAGCCACCCAGGCGCCCTGGTTAGCATTTTTTAGCAATAAAGTATTTTTTTAAAGATTTTATGTATTTATTTTAGAGAGAGAGAGAGTCGGGGAGGGGCAGAGGGAGAGGGAGAGAAAATCTCAAGAAGACCCCTCACTGAATGCAGAGCCCCACACAGGGCTCAATCTCACAACCCTAAGATCATGAGCTGAGCCAAAATCAAGAGTCAGACACTTAACCAACTGAGCCCCGGGAGCCCCAAGCATAAAGTATTTTTAAATTAAGGTACATACATTGTTATTTTAGACACAATGCTATTGCACACTTAATAGACTATGGTATAGCGTAAATGTAACTTTAATACGCACTGGGAAACCAAAAACCTCATTTGACTTGATTTTTTTGCAATATTCACTATTGAGGTGGTCTGGGAACAAACCCACAATATCTCTGAGATATGCCTGTACTAAAATTTCCTATAACACTTAAGTCAGTGCTTCACTCCAATTTGTGCTGACATTACAACCAAGGCACATCTGAAAAGATAGTCAGTGATGGCGCTGAAGAGGAAGCCAATCTTGCCTGCCTGAAAACTGAGACAACTGAAGCAACATAGGTCTGATTTCTGCCTTTCTGATAAAATGACTATTCTCAACCATAGTTTCACCCTATCTCATTGGCAGCTCTATCTCAGTCTTATTTCCTTGTTCTTTCTGTTCTCCTAGACCTCTTCATGTTGGCATGCCCCAGCATTCAATCTTTAGACCTATTCTCTAACACTAACTCATTTAGTGAATGAATCCAATCTGATTGCTTGAAATACCATCCGTAAGCCAGCAATGCCCAAACATATATCTTTAGCACAGTCTTTTCTCCTGAACTTCAGTCTTGGGTATCCTCTTGTCTATTTGACAACCCCACTTGGATGTCTAGAAGACATCACGCACTCAATATGTCCCTCATCAAACTTCTTCCTTCAAGACTACTCAACCTGTAGTCGTTTCCAACTTACTTGACAGTAACTACATCATTTCCACTATTCAGACCAAACATATGGAAGTCATCCTTGTCTCTCTTTTCCTCACACCTCTCATCCAATCCGTGAGGAAATCCTCTTGGTTCTGACATCAAAATATACACAAAATTTAATCTTTCTCACCACCTTCACTGTGGCCACTAGTGAAGTGGTCAGCTAGATAGTAACACTATCTCCTACTTGGACTACTGAAATAGCTTCTAAACTGCTTTGCTTCATTCCATCCTTTTCCCTTCAAATCTATTCTCAACACAGGAGTCAGAGAGATTAATTTAAAATATAAGTCAAATTTTGTCATTCTTCTGCTCATAACCTTGTATTGACTTCCCATCTTACTCAAATGGTTGTGCTCTCCCCCCACCCTTGTCCCCCATTACTTCTTCAATCTCAACTCCTACTACTCTCCTTCTCGCTCACTGCACTGTAGACCTACTCATCTCCTTGTTGTTTCTTATATTTACCAGGGATATACCAGGGATGTTCTTGCCTGATGATTTTTGTACTGGCTGTTTATTCACCTGGGATGCTATCCCCCCAGGTAGGCACTTGGCCAATTACTTCACCAACTGTAGTAGATTGAATTATTGACCTCAATTCTTCATCCTTCCCTACATCCACACTCTTGCCTCATGATGAGTACAGTTTGTTTCTCTGACCTTTGACTTTAGACTTGGTCATTTGACTTCCTTTTGCCAATGGTATATGGGCAGAAGCAAGAGTAGGTCAGTTTTGAGCCTAGCCCTGAAGAGGTCTGCTCTCTTGAATTTTCATCACCATGAAAATTCTTTCCCCTACCAGACAGAACTACACAGGTTATGCCCTAGAGTAAATATACATGGAACAGAACTGCTTCAGCCAACCTATAGACCATTAACCAAGAATAAATTATTGCTCTTTTAAACCAGGGATTGGAAAAGTTTTCCTGTAAAGGGCCAGATAGTAAATATTTGAGGCTTTATGATCTATATAGTCTCTATTGTCTCAACAACACCATTGTAGCTTGAAAGCAGCCACACAATATGCAAATGAACATAAAACATGTCTGTGTTCCAACAGAACTTACAGAAACAGGCAATAGTGAATTAGGATTTGAACTGGGACTCTCTGATTCCAAAGTACTCTTACTGTCCACTGTTATCACTATAATATCATTTAATTTCATTTAGGTCAGGTGTCTGGAGAAACTCATTATATTTTGTTTAAGAAATAAAAACAACAATGATCTATAAATATGGTTGATAAAATGCACATCTAGCTAATTCAACTGTTACTTTTTTTTTTTTTTTTTTTGGCCTGACAATCATGCAGAATCATTCAACTCCTTGTTCCTTTATATCTTGTATATGATTGTATATCCTTAATTGAATAAGGTCTTTTTGGCGTGTTTCATACCCATGTTCCTGACTCAGTCTATGCTTGCTTGCCTTGAAGCTATTAGACCAAACGTCCCTAAATTAATCCAACATATGTAAGTTCTAGCTGTTATTTGGACTTTCCTGGCCTGCTACTCCACTTGATTTTGCATTTGAATTACCTCAGCATGTACTCAATCTTTGCCAGTACTCAAGATTCCCATTTCTCTCTAACTAATGCCCATTTCTTGGTCTGGTCCAGCCTTAGACCATCTGCAATGAGCTATCAATGTCTCAATATTCTGAGTGCTCACTTGCACAAG
Source organism: Halichoerus grypus (assembly GCF_964656455.1). NCBI lineage: Eukaryota > Metazoa > Chordata > Mammalia > Carnivora > Phocidae > Halichoerus > Halichoerus grypus. The sequence goes on along the minus strand of NC_135716.1, from coordinate 126,833,588 downwards.
TTAGAATTACAACACTGCCAGTCCCTATTAGTTCCCATCCCCTTCCTTTGTGTAGTAAACTAAACAACTTTAACCTTTGGCTTCCAGAAAACAGAAATTTGGAGTCACATTTCTATCCCCTGTAGGCATTCAAGCGGACCTGACAGAAGCCTGTATCTACCATTCATGCTTGGAGGCTATCAATGTTCTTCAATGAAAGCTTATTCTATTAAGGCAGGCAGATCTGCCATTAGATACTGGTTTCGCCATTAATAGGTGTGTACATTTGACCAAGTTACTTAATGTCCTCAGCTTCTTTGTCTCCGTAAAGTTTTAATGAAACTCACTTCACAGGGTTTTTTTTTCTCCCTGCATTTTCTACTTTAATTTACTTTCAGGAAAGTTGATGACACCTCTATGCCCCTTATTGCAGGAGGGACATGTGGTAAGGGTGAAAACAGAAAGATCTTATAAGGATGACTGATTTTTGCTCTTAAAAAAAAAAAAAAACTTCTAGGGAAAGGGGTTCATGAGCATAGTTAGAATATCTTGAAGATATATGAAAGCAAAATGGTTTTTAGCATAAAATATAAGGATTCCCATATGCTAGGGAAGGAAAAATAAGGAAAATGTCTCTGAATCTCAAAGCTAAACAGGACGTGTATATCCTGCAGTACCACTGAGATTTGGCAAGATCCCAAGGTATTACATATGCCTCGTATGTCAGGTTCATGAAAGATGACAATGAGAAAAAAAAATCTAGGCAGGTAGCTCGGGGTCAGATTTTGCCACCTTACAGAGTTTATACTTTAACAGAGAGTGACACGTTTTAAGAGGAGGTGAGACTTCATTCAAGAGCTATTTTAGGAAGATCAATCTGAGGGAACTCAGAATTGAAGGAGAGAGAAAACGGAAGGAGAGAGAAATTGGTGGCAGAGAGATTAGAGGGAGAGATAGAAATTAAGGTTTATTGTAATAGCCAGAGCCTGAGGTGATAAAATCTGAAACTTGTATTGTTTGAACCTCCCAATTCTTGGAATTTAAAGGCTGGGTGAAGAAAGCACATTGGCCAAGATTTCAAGATGCTCTTGGCCTTGCCAGACACAATTACAGTCACCTGTGAGCTAAGCCAGAGCTTGAAACACAAAAGTGCTCAGAATCCCATTTAACCTGGCCTCTCTACGCTAGGAATATTATGGGATGGACCTTTTGTCTTCTCTTCAGCAATTCACTTAAGATAACCTCAGGTCCAAGAGGTAGGAAATTGGATGCAACTGAAAAGGGCTACTGAGAGAAGATTGAGTAGCTCACTGATTGTAATGGTTCCAAAATCAGGCTTGCTGCACTCTTAAAGTCAAAGGGGGTATGTGTATGGTGTTTTCTTTTACAAAGCACTCCAGAATCTTCTTACTTATTTTAAAGATCATTATTGCCTTTAAAATACAAATTGCGGGACGCCTGGGTGGCTCAGTCGTTAAGTGTCTGCCTATCGCTCAGGTCATGATCCCAGGGTCCTGAGATCGAGCCCCGCATCAGGCTCCCTACTCCACGGGAAGCCTGCTTCTCCCTCTCCCACTCCCTCTGCTTGTGTTCCCTCTCTCGCTGTCTCTCTCTCTCTGTCAAATAAATAAAAAATCTTTAAAAAAAATGCAAATTGGACTTACATTGGCATTAAACAACATATATCACTAAGCTTTGACAGATGCCGGTTAGGCTTAGAGAAGCTTTTCACTGTTCTTGGAGCTATTTTCTCTTACCAATGAGAAAGTCAGAATTTCCCAGGTTACAGTAAAGCATTAACAGTAATACACTTACTGACTCTGCCTAAACATTTAGTAACTGTTGAATATAGAAATAAATATCACCTGATCTGTTATCCGGTAACTATAGAAAGTAGTGATGACCTAAAGATTACTTACCTAATCTCTATTTTGCCTTGGAATAAAATCTATAGAGAGGATTATAGTTCAGCTAATTTTTACTTAAGGAATAAAGGGAAAAAGAATCACATCTTTTGAGAGACTACTATGTTCCAGATACTTTGCTAGGCCTTTGGCATACATTATTTCATTCAAATCTTATAACAACCCTATAAGCTAAATATTGCCAGTTCATTTTACAAATGAAAAAAATAGAGCCTCAGAGAAATAAGATCACATGACAAAAATAAAACACATAAAAATGTATAAAGGCTGGGATTCTACTCCAAGTTTGTCTCTGTAATTTTAGAAAAGAAACTATATGACTAATTTCCAAATGAAATATACAAGAACTACTGATTAGCATTAAAAGGAGAGAAAGGAAGAAAGGCACTTCAACATGCAAGGTATGTTATATCTGCTATGTCATTAATATTAGTCCCATGTTATAGATGTAGAAATTAAAGAGCTGGAACTGACCTCTGTAACTGCCAAACTCCCCTGCATAGAATCATGGAATGCTGGAATAAAAAGTTATCTTATCTCATCTGACATCTTCGTTGAACAGATGAGTAAGTAGAGGCCAATATAACCTATTGTGATTTGTCCAAAGGCAAACAAGTTGTCAGTAATCAAGAGCTGTGTCTGCTTCTGAGGTTCTTACCAAAGCACCAAGGCCCATTGTTCTCCTAAATTATGAGGACTGTCACTCAAGGTCTATCTTTGCTGAACTTTCACCGAGCGTTCTGACATCTTCAGGATTCCTCCTTTGCTACTCCGAATGCCTGTCTTTCACTACATCTTTCTTCTCAACCTCTCTAGAAAAATGATCTCTAACTTCAAGTTTTTAATACTGTTTTGTTAAAACTGCTCCTGTTCCATTCTTCTCCACTTCTGTGCATCCATGTGCCTCCATCTACCTGGTTGCTCATGATAGAAAATGGAAGCTATTCTTAATAACCCATTCTAGCTCATTTGCTCATTCAATCCATCCCATGGTCAATTTATACTGCCTTCATAATATATGTCCCACTTCATTTTGTCTCCACCAACTGCCATTCATCTGGTTCAAATCACCATCATCTCTCACCTAGCCCTATGTAGTAATCTTCTAATGGATATCCCCCACTGAAAAACCCCATCTCTTTTTATTTTTGTTCTTTTGCTATCTATTCTCCACACAACCAGAAGAGAATTTTTTAAAAATACAAATCATATATTTTTTAGATCTCTTTAAAACCCTTCAATGGCTTCCAGTGTACTTAAGATCCATTTTTAAAACTAACATGGCCCTCGAGTGCTTGTATCATCGACCTGAATCTACCTCTTGGTTTTGCCTTGTTCCATTCACTCTTTCCATCACTAATTCTTCAGACACACTGGCAATCTCTCATTTCTCAGACACTTTCAGCTCATCCTTCCAGTATTTTACCAGTTCAACTGTAATTTCCAGAGAAGCTTTTCCTGTTCTCTCAATCTAAACTAGGCATTCCTTTAATTTTCAATCATAGAAATATATTTTTCCGTCATTGCACTTATCTCAACTTCTAAATAACTGCTTATTTTTGTGGTTAGTTGTTTACTGTTTTTCTCGCTGTCTAAACTGTAAAGATAGTAAAGGCAGGGGCTAGGTCTATTTTGTTCTCTGCTCAATCCTCTCTCTGCCTTATCAAAGTGACTTATGCATAGTAGAAGTCCATAAAAATTTGGTGAAAAGATGAATGCCTAAACACTTAAGTTTGTAATGGGATTCTCTCAAAATAAATTTAAATGGATTTACTTTAATTAAAAAAATCAAAGTTTTTATACTGCACTTGATAGTGGCAGGGAGAGAATGAAAGAAGTATTAAAAACACACAAGTATAGATAGAAATTAACATGTTATATATACCTCAAATGTTAGGGAATTAACATTAAATATGTTTTGCTTCCTGAAAGGTATTTAATGAATGACCACTTTGTCTACCTGGTCCAAGTTCAGTTTCTTTTAAAATAACGAAAAGTAAGAAAGATCTGGCCTTAATCAATTTTTCCCTCAATCTTACTGTTCTCTGATTAAACTTGGTCCTGGAGATGATAAAATATCCACAAAGTGAAAAAGGATTCCTGGATTACATGAATAAGGGCAGATGTAGTAATCTAGTCAGAACAAAGGATATATGTATATACACAACAAGATGTGACATCGGACTGTTTTTATATACATAAAACAGAATGTACTGATTTATCAAAGGTATCTGACAAATAAATACATGACAGCAAAGAAATTAGAAGTTCTGGTCAAGCATTTACTGACTGACAGACCTCATAATTCAGTTGTGTGCTGATGGAATATCCCTGACAAAATTGCCTCACAAATTTTTTTCTGCTACTCTTCTGTCAATGAACCACTAATACTGAGCACAGTAAATGGGAAACCATGAAATTCAGGTAATTCAAGAATCAATGCTACTGAAATAAAAAGAATAGTCCTTAGCATCTTAAATTACACACATATTCTTCATGTACTTTTCCCTGTATAGACATAGCCACTATAACGTATACTGTCTTATTGAAAGTTGACTCAAAAATACAACTAAATCAACACGTAGAGCTAATTTCACTATAATTTTGACAGCTTTCTAAGTAAAAGACTAGTTCTCAATCAAGTCTCCTACTTAACTTTCCCAATTCTTTTGTGGAACGAGGCAGAGTAGAAGTATTTAAATAAATAAAATAACCTGCTAGCTTTATCTTGCTGTATGAATGTTATAAATGGGGTCTCCACTAAAATGCATAAATCATTCTCCCTTGTGAGTCTCAACCAGGCTTCTGTTTACCAGATGGAAGTAAAAAGTGACAGAATATGCTACATGTGCTCCAAATCCTGCTGTCAAGACTTTCAAAAAATGATATGTCTCTAAACATCCCACCATAGTCCAGATGTGTTGGGCTTGATCTTAAAAAAGTAAAATAAAATAAAACAGCCACAGGTACAGGCAGGAATCTGTTCCAGCTTCTTCAAGAAGAATGCCTGGAACTTCTTAATGACAGTTAAAATAAAAGGCCATACAGAGCACAGCTAGAGAACGTTAAGACCTGCCCTATGCTTGAAAATGGCAGGTCATTCTAAGCTTGAATCATTGTGCTCTGGAAGCTAGATTAAAGAAAAAGCACATTCATTAAGTTACAGGAAACCTCCTGGCCAGCAGAGGGCAAGATCAAGAAAATCAGATAGATTTCCCTTTACATTAATCATTTACAAAGTACTTTCATATACTTTCTGCTATGGTTTGAGTGTTTGTTTTCCCCCCAAAATTCATAGTTGGAAACCTAACCCTCAAAGCGATGGTAATAGGAGGTGGGGTCTTTGGTAGGCTCCACCCTTATGAATGGGATTTAGTACTCTCATAATAAAAGAGGGCCAAAGAGTTCCCTAGCCCCTTCTCTCAATTCAGAATACAATGAGAAGCCTGTGCCTGGAAGAGGGCTCTCACCTGACCATGCTGGCACTCTGATCTGGGACTTCCAGCCTTCAGAACTATGAGAAAGTAAATTTCTGTTGTTTATAAGCCAGCTAGTCTGTGGCATTTTGTTATAGCAGCCTCAACAGACTAAGGCACCTTCTTCAATCTAATTCTTACCGCAACTATGATATAGGGATTACTGCTCCATTTTGCACATGAGGAAAATAAGAACTTGAAAACTTACATGATTTGTCTGGTATCATCTCTGCTGCTAACTGACAGAGTCGGCTTTTGCATACAGTTCTTCATACACCAAATTTAGTGCATTTCCCACAATATCACCAGCAAGTTCTCTCTACTAAACTCCTAAGGGATGTTTGAATCTTGCCTTTGTTCACACAGATTACATTTCTTAATTCAGATCAAGTTCAAGCATCTCTGTTAAAACTATACAGCAAGGTGAGTGTGAGTGTGGACAGCATGGTGCCTGATAACTAATTGAACTGTCTCTTTAGTATCTCCAGCCCTGAGACACTCTGCCAGAATAGGAATATGGCCTTGAATGAATGAATGCTATCTCCAGAACCCCTTTGGGCAGATGTGATTTTGATTTCATTTTGTTGAATTCTCTTTTTTTTTCTTTGACTCTCATAGCCCTGTTCTCTTTTTGCTCTTTTCTTTATTAAAATCTGAACTGTTGTCTTAAGAGACAACTCAGTTAAGAGAAAATAAAGCTAAAACCCACATTTTAGCTAATAGCGACCCACATTATTTTATTTTATTCTAATGTCACAGTTTTTATTTCAATCTGTCCTTTAGGAGTCAGAGGCAGTCTCAGATCTGTCACAAAACCTTTTCCCAGAACACTGATCTTCCAAGGATTAAGGAAAAAACACATCTCTGCCCAAAGAGTATAAACTTGGTATCAATTGAGCATAACACTGTTGCACAAGAGAAAATATTCTTTTCTCATTACATCATCTAACATGTTTTGCACCATATACCATTGTATTTATTTATTATTAAGGAATTTTTCCAAAGCTTAAAATAAAGAAAAAGGAGACCACATCTTCTTTCAATGTCATATTGCAGCACTGTCTAGCAGGTCCCCCAAGGATTATTTGGCTATCTAAGGGGGTTTGGCGTTGTTTGACTGTGGGTCAAGGGGCCAAATACTAAAGTTTCATGTTACTTTGCAGATTTTTTTTTCCATTCTATAACTAGAAGTTTGTACCTCTTAATCCCCAACACCTATTTCACTCATCCCCCCAACCCCCTCCCCTCTGGCAACCACCAGTTTGTTCTTTGTATTTATGATTCTGTTTCTGTTTATTTGCTTTGTATTGTTTTTTAGATTCCACATATAAATGAAATAATATGGTATTTATATTTCTCTGTCTTATTTCACTTAGCACAATATCCTCTAGATTCACCTATGTTGTCATAAATGGGAAAATTTCATTCTTTTTTATGGCTGAGTAATATTCCATTACAGACACAGACACACACACACATACACACACACACCCCCCACATCTTCCTCACCCAGTCATCAATTAATGGATACTTACATAGCTTCCATACCTTGGCTTGTGTAAATAATGCTGCAATAAATGTAGGAATGTACATATCTTTTCAAATTAATGTTTTCCTTTTCCTTGGATAAATACCCAGTAGTGGAATTACTGGGTCATATAGTAGTCCTATTTTTAATCTTTTGAGGAAACTCCATACTGTTTTTCACGATGGTTGCACCAATTTACTTTCTCATTTTCTCTGAGATAGGCCAAAGAATAGCAGAAGAGGAGTGAATATCCATAAGCAAGGTGCTCTTTGTTACTATGGGCTCATATAACATGAACTATTCATTTAAATATTCACTCAATAAATACTTATTTATTGAGCATCTACAAAGTGTCAAGGCCTTTTTTCATTGGGAGAGGGTAAGCAATCAGTGGTAAAATGATAAATCAGGCACAGATTCTATTCTTAAGGAAATTATACTCATGAATAAAAATCACTTTAGAGCATCTTCTACTCTATGTGCCTTGAGTCCATCTCATTATGTCTCATTATTCCCTTTACTCCTGTTTAGCTTAGTCACCACAAGAAACTCAAGACTCCTAATTCATTCTGTATTCCCCAGACTTTCAACCCTTTTGGCTTTGTTAATTTTTATATATGGCTCTATTTCATACCTTTACCCAGCTCTGGAGAGACTTGTCCTATCAGATGTCAAAACATACACAAAGTGACAGGAATTAATAATTGCAGTATAAAAAAAAGAACTGTAGTATAATTCAAGTTAGAAAAAAATTAGAAAAATTGATCAATAAAAAGCTCACAAGCAAATCCACACACACATGAAAATAGATATATTACACAGGTGCCCTTGTAGATACATCATTAAGGTAGTTCTTAATATTATTCACTAAATATGTCCCTTTATTTTCCTTCTAGGTACATGAAAAAATTGCAGTTTCCCCCTCTCTTTGATGGTAGGTATGAACTTGTGACTTACAATGGTCAAAAAAATGTGAGTATAATTATGTCACTTCCTTGAAAAAGCTTCAAAAACCAGTCACTAATTTGTCTTTCTCTCCCTCTCCCTCTTTCAAAGTAATTCTAGAAGCTTATGTCAGAACAGAGCCTCCATGAACATGGGCACCTGAGTGGCTATGATGTGCAGAGTCCATGTTAACTTGTCTCACACATACAACATGAACTGAGAAATAGACTGTTACTGTGTTATGTCACAGGAATTTTTGGATTATTTGTTATAACAGCATAACTGAGTTTACCTGACTCATGCAGCAGGGACAGGATGAATTGTTTAATAAATTATTCTTGGTCAGGTGAGCAATCATATAGAAAAAAAATGAAGTGGGTTCCTTACCCCACAGCATACACAAAAATCAATTCCATTTGAGTAAAAAATTTAAGTTAAAAGCTTTAACACTTACAACAAAAACATGAGATGACATATTTATGAGATCAGACTTGGAATTTTATCTTAAACCTAACACAAAAAGTCTTAGCCATAAAAGAAACATTGGTAAATTTGACATTAAAATTCATATTATAGATACAACACCTAAATCCTGATGCATAAAGGAAGAAATAATAAATTGGACTTTATTGAAGTCAAAAACTTCTACTTCATGAAATAGAATAAAGACAAGCCATAGACTGGGAGAAAATACTTGCAAATCATCCACCTGATAAAAGACTTGTATCCACAACATAGAAATAATTCTCAAAATTCAATTATAATTGAAACAACACACAGTGGGAGTGCATTATTTACAACAGCCAAGATATGGAAGCAACCTAAGTGTTCATCAATAGATGAATGGAAAAAGAAGATGTGATATACTTTATATAATGGAACATTACTCAGTTGTGAAAAAGAATGAGATTTTGCCATTTGTGACAGCATGAATAACAAAGAGGGTATTATTATGCTAAGGGAAATAAGTCAGACAGAGAAAGCCAAATTCCATATTATTTCACTTATATGTGGAATCTAAGAAAACAAAACAAATGGACAAAAAAAAAGAAACAGATCCATAAATACAGAAAAAGACTGGTGGTTGCCAGAGTGGAAGGAGGTAAGGAACAGGAAAAATGGGTGAAGGGGAGTGGGAGGTACAGGTTTCCAGTTATGGAGTGAATGAATAAGTCACAGGGATGAAAGATACAGCATAGGGAATATAATCAATTGTATTATAAAAACATTATATGGTGACAGAGGGTAGCTACAGTTGTGGTGAGCATAGCATAACGTATAGAGTTGTTGAATCACTATGTTGTACACCTGAAATGAATGTAACAAAGTGCTCAGCATTATTATTGTAGTAGTTATTATTTGTTATTACAAGTTAAAACCAAATTGAGATGCAATTACACACCATTACAACAGATAAAATAAAATAAAACTTAGATCATACTAAGTGTTGACAAGAATATGGGACAACTAGAACTCTCATACACTACTGGTGGGAATATAAAATGGTAGAATCACTTTGACAGTTTGTCAGTCTTATGAAGTTAAACACATCTACCATGTGATTCAGTCATTCCATTATTAGGTATCTAACCAAGAAAAATGAAAGCATATGTCCACACAAAGACCTGTACATGAATGTTAACAGCAGCTTTATTTGGAAGTGGTAAAATTTGGAAACAATACAAATGCATCGATATGCAAATAAATAAACTGGTATATTGCTATAGAATACTACTCAGTAATAAAAAGTACAATTGCTAATATGTACAATATGGTTGAATCTCAAAATAATCATGCTGAGTGAAAGAACCTAGAATTCCACCGCTAAAACAGAGCGTGTACTTTTTATTTCATTTATATAAAACTCTAGAAAATGCAGACTAATCTATAATGGCAGAAAATAGATAAAAGTGACTGCCTGGAAGTGGAAGGTGAATGAAAGGACAGGAAGGGGAATTACAAAGTTACAGGAGGAAACATTTGGGGGTAATTACTTGTCTTAGTTGTGGTAATGTTTCACAAGAAGACATAAGTCAAACTGTATCAAATTGGATACTTTAAATAAGGATTGTTTTCTTTATGTCAATTATATATCCATACAGGTTAAAAAAAAGTTAAATTTCAAAGAAAACCAGAGTCTCTCCTCGCTTGTATGTTCCTTAGTGGTGATCTCTAGTTCTTCCTCTGTCTGGAGAACCACACGTGACCTTCCTGCTCCCTGACCTATGCTACTCCTGATTGCTCACCTGCTCTGGACACCATCCTCCTAATCAACTGCTACAAGGTATGTAGGTATGAGTCTCAATCCTTGAAGGAGTGAAGAGTGAAGCCAAAGGTCCTCATCAGTGCTCTCCTGGAATACACCCCCAAGAGGTAAACCTTCTCATGTCAAACACACTATGCAATAGTTAGCTCTGGATATGTCTGACTTGACTCTCCTGGAGATTTCAGGCTTCAATGAGTAACTGAAATCAGAAAGTGCTGAAGGTCCAAGATAGAATGCCATTGGTGGCATGGCATGAGATGCCCCTCTGCCAAGGCATTCCTGAGCTGGCAGAAGAGAAACACCTGTAAACCAAAAGAATGTATGCACTTTATTAGTGTCTATATGATGAGGCAAAACTATGGACAAAGTGAAACAGATCATAAATCTCAAAAAGTCATAAAATACTGGTCTCAGATATTAAAGCCAATGTTGCCAACACCAAGACAAAGAAGTTTAGGGCAATCTTGAAAACAGTGGGCAACCCTTTGGTTCTGCCCAGGGGTAGTGACCTACCTGCACTGTTTACTGTCCCTGCCTCCAGTATATGTTACTAACAGACTTGAGGAAGGAATATCAGAAGAAAGATCTACTTGAACTCTACCGAAAATTTCATTTGGAGAGGAAAGGAAACAAAACTGACCTTCAAAATGATGGTGGGTGAAGGGGTAAAGCAACTTTTCTCTAATGAAAAGTTGAGAATTAACTGTAACACATATTAGGAAGTTTCTTTCATGCTATAACTGGTGAGGAAAATAAATTATCTAGTTCCACGCCTTCCCCCCCCAAAATAAAAAATTATCAGCAGCAATACAAGGGAGAAGATATCTTTAACAGCTAGATCAACAAAGGATTAAGAATTATTATATATTTAAAATAGAATCTTTCAACAATAAAAAGACACAACACCTAATAGATAAATACATAAATATGCATCCCATACAGAGGAAACATAACTGGCAAATAAGTATGTGGTAAAAAGCTTAGTCTCATTAGTAATCTTAGAAATTAAATTAAGACAACAATAAGATGTCATTTTATACCTACTAGATTAGCAAAACAAAACAAAACAAAAGCAAAAAAACAAACAAACAAGAAGTTTGACAATACCATATAGGTGAAGATAGGAAACAACAGGAACTTTTCCATATTACTAGCTAGAGTGTATTGGTTTAATCACTTTGGAAAACAATTTGGAATTTTCTCAAGTTCAACATGGGCAATTTCACTTCTAAGTGCAGTATCTAGAGAACCCCTTGCATCTGTGTACCAGCAAATGTGCACAAAAAAATTCATTGCAGCATTGATTGCAACAGAAAAAAACCCACAAAATAATCCAGCAGCAGAATGGAATGATACATATTTTGGATTTTAGGACTAGCAAGTCAAAAAGACTTAGTATGACATTACCTTATAAAGTTGAAAAGTTATGTAAAACTAAAAAAAAAAAGGAATAAAACAATTTTTTAAAGCAAGGAGAAGATGATCCAGATGCTGGTTATTTCAGGGAGTGGGAGAGGGACAAGAAAAGGAAAGAGCAAAGTATGATTCTGCAGCATGGGCAGTGTCTAGTTCTTAGGCAGGGTAGCATATTTATGGATGCTCATTTTTAGCATTTTAGTATGAATAAAATGCAAAAATTAGATAGGAGAAAATATTTTTAAAAAGCAATAGCTGAGAATTTTCCATAACATAAAATAAATTCCTCAGATTCAGGAGTAGAAGACCAGCAAATTGGTCATAATGGCAGGTAAAGAAATTAATGAAGACTATCCAGTAGAAATTCATGAGTATTGGGGTGCCTGGTGGCTCAGTTGGTTAAGTGGCTGACTCTTGGTTTCAGGTCATAGTCTCAGGGTCCTGGAATCAAGCCCTCGTCAGGCTCTGCACTCAGCAGGGAGTTTGCTCAAGGATTCTCTCTCCCTCTCCCTCTGCCCCTCCTCCTTCTCAGGCTCTCTCTCTCTCTCTCAAATAAATAAATCTTTAAAAAAATCATGAGTATTTATCAACATTTGAGAATTCCATTGGTGCTATGCATGAGATGCTGAAGATCATGATGTCTGTTTTGAGAAATGAGTTGTTGCAGAAGTTGGATCTCCTTGAACAAGCAAAAGTGGATTTAATTTCTGCTTACACATTAAATTCAATGTTTTGGGTTTATTTGGCAACACAGGGAGTTAACATCCAGTAAAGCAGGAATTGGAAAGAATCAGAGTGTACATGAACAGAATCAAGGAAATAACAGACAAGAAAAAGGCTGGCAAGCTGGACAGAGGTGCAGCTTCAAGATTTGTGAAAAATGCCCTTTGGGAACCAAAACCTAAAAATGCATCCAAAGTTGCCAATAAAGGAAAAAGTAAACATTTAAAAAATGCACTCTCCAAAAGTAATGCAGTATAAAAGTAAAAATAAATAAGTAAATACACATATGAAACTTGTGATTTCTTAGAAGCTTCTAAACAGAAAAGACAAATTTTCTAAAAGACACTCTTCAGGGGGAAGATGAAAGATGCGGGGCACTGACTGGCTCGGTCAGTAGACCATGTGACTCTTGATAGCAGGTTGTTAGTTCAAGCGCCATGCTGGGCATGGAGTCTACTTAAAAAAAAAAAAAAAAAAGATGAAAGATGAGATATACAGGAAAGAATGAAAAATAAAGTAGTAAATATGAGTTAACTTTGACCATATAAAACAATAATTATAATAGCATGTGGACATTTTAAAAATTGAAAATTCACAACACTAATAAATTACAACAGCAATAAATTAGTTGAGAGTGAGATACTGAAATTAAAGTGTCCTAAGGTCCTTCAGCTCTCTAGGAGAATAATAAAAGTACTAACTTTAAACACTGATAAGTTAAGAACTCATGTAATAACTTCCATGGTAACCACTAAAAGACTAGACACATTGTGATTAGCTTCTAAGCTAGCCAAAGGAAATATAAACTGAATTTTTAAAAATTTAATCCAAAAGACTGCAAGAAAAGAGAATAAAAGAAACAAGAGAAGCTAATGATGTTTACAAAAGATCTCTCTAAAATATGGAGGCACAGAAAAATTGGAAGTAAAAGTGTGTCTCAAAGTATGCCATGGCAACATTCATGAATAGAAAGCTGGTATAGCTATATTACTATCAGTTAAATAGGCTTTAAGTTAAAAGCCTTCCCAGAGTATAAAGAAAGCTATGTAACAATTCTCGATTCTTATATACTGAACATAGCCTCAAAATAAATAAAGGGGAAAAATGACAGAAGAAAAGAAAGAACTTCATAATCATAGTGGGAGACTGTAAAACGATTTAATTATTGAAAGAATAAGTAGACAAAAAATTAGCAAAGATACAGATGTCAACAAAATAATTAGTAAAAGTGACCTAAGGGGCAAATATTGGATACTGCACAAAAGAAGTGTAAAATACACATTCTTTTCAAACATTTACAGAAATTAACCATTTAATGGGATATAAGATACATCTCAAGTCATTTCAAAGGAATGAAATTATATAGACTGTGTTATTTGTAACTAAACACAAATAAAATTTTTAAGAAGTAGAAAAAAACAATGCTTGGAAATTAATATACTTACTTCTAAATAATAGATTATTAAAAGAATTATAAATATAAGAAAATATTTTGAATTGAGCAGTAATAAAAGTACTAGATGCCAAAATGTGTGAGATGCAGCTAATTAAATACATATATTACATAAGATGAAGTACTGATACATAATGAGCAAAGTATGTATTATAAGAAGTTTGAAAGATTCATCAGTATTTTAGGGCCGCTATAATTCATACTTTGATTGCCATAGAATAATACACTGTTTGAAGATACCAAAAATATAGTTACCTAGTCTCTTTCAGGGACTATTTAGAATTTTCCAAGGTTTTTCTGTTATAATGCAGCTACAGACATTACTATAAATATTTCTGCAGTGAAAGCTTGAGCTTTTCCTGGGTAAACATTTAAAAATAGAAGTCTTGAAGTGTTGAGTTTGTGAACAACTGAAGTTGTTATACTAATTTATATTCCAACAATGAGTAAGAGATATTCCACATCCTCTCCAACACTTAGGTTATTGGACTTCTTAGTAGTTGCTGTTCAAATGAACATGAAATGTGAATGTGAAATGGCATCTCACTGGGGCTTTGAATTGCATTTCCCTATCACCACTGAGGTTAAATACCTCTTCATGTGTTTATCAGCCATGGTTTTTCCTGTTCATGGTTTTTGCTCATTTTTCTATTGAGTGGTTTATCCTTCCCCCCTAAGGTCAGGCACACGGCAGGGATGTCCACTATCACCACTGCTATTCAACATAATACTAGAAGTCCTGGCCACAGCAATCAGACAACAAAAAGAAATAAAAGGCATCCGAACTGGCAAAGAAGAAGTCAAACTCTCACTCTTTGCAGATGATATGATACTTTATGTGGAAAACCCAAAAGACTCCACCCCAAAACTGCTAGAACTCATACAGGAATTCAGTAAAGTGGCAGGATATAAAATCAATGCACAGAAATCAGTGGCATTTCTATACACCAACAACAAGACAGAAGAAAGAGAAATTAAGGAGTCAATCCGATTTACAATTGCACCCAAAACCATAAAATATCTAAGAATAAATCTAACCAAAGAGGCAAGAATCTGTACTCAGAAAACTATGAAATACTCATGAAAGAAATTGAGGAAGACACAAAGAAATGGAAAAACCTTCCATGCTCATGGATTGGAAGATCAAATATTGTGAAGATGTCAATGCTACCTAGAGCAATCTACATTTAATGTAATCCCTATCAAAATACCATCCACTTTTTTCAAAGAAATGGAACAAATAATCCTAAAATTTGTATGGAACCAGAAAAGACCCCGAATAGCCAGAGGAATGTTGAAAAAGAAAAGCAAAGCCAGTGGCATCACAATTCCGGACTTCCAGCTCTATTACAAAGCTGTCATCATCGAGACAGTGTGGTACTGGTACAAAAACAGACACATAGATCAATGGAACAGAATAGAGAGCCCAGAAATGGACCCTCAACTCTATGGTCAACTCATCTTCGACAAAGCAGGAAAGAACGTACAATGGAAAAAAGACAGTCTCTTCAACAAATGGTGTTGGCAAAATTGGACAGCCACATGCAGAAGAATGAAACTGGACCATTTCCTTACACCACACACAAAAACAGACTGAAAATCGTTGAAAGAACTAAATGTGAGACAGGAGTCCATCAAAATCCTAGAGGAGAACACAGGCAGCAACTTTTTCGACCTCAGCCACAGCAACTCCTTCCTAGAAACATCTCCAAAGGCAAGGGAAGCAAGGGCAAAGATGAACTATCGGGACTTCATCAAGATAAAAAACTTTTGCACAGAAAAGGAAACAGTCAACAAAACCAAAAGACGATCTACAGAATAGGAGAAGATATTTGCAAATGACATATCAGATAAAGGGCTAGTATCCAAAATCTATAAAGAACTTACCAAACTGAACACCCAAAGAACAAAGAATCCAATCAAGAAATGGGCAGAAGACATGAACAGACATTTTTCCAAAGAAGACATCCAAATGGCCAACAGACACATGAAAAAGTGCTCAACATCGCTCGGCATCAGGGAAATCCAAAACAAATGAGATACCACCTCACACCAGTCAGAATGGCTAAAATTAACAAGTCAGGAAATGACAGATGTTGGCAAGAATGTGGAGAAAGGGGAACCATCCTACACTGTTGGTGGGAATGCAAGCTCGTGCAGTCACTCTGGAAAACAGTATGGAGGTTCCTCAAAAAGTTGAAAATAGAGCTACCATACGACCCAGCAATTGCACTACTGGGTATTTACCCCAAAGACACAAATGTAGTGATCCGAAGGGGTACGTGCAACCCAATGTTTATAGCAGCAATGTCCACAATAGCCAAACTATGAAAAGAGCCAAGATGTCCATCAACAGATGAATGGATAAAGAAGTTGTGGTATATATATATGTGATGGAATATTATGCAGCCATCAAAAAAAAAAGAAATCTTGCCATTTGCAACGACATGGATGGAACTAGAGGGTATTATGCTAAGCGAAATAAGTCGATCAGAGAAAGACACGTATCATATGATCTCACTGATATGAGGAATTTTTAATCTCAGGAAACAAACTGAGGGTTCTAGAGGGGAGGGGGGGTGGAGGGATGGGTTAGCCTGGTGATGGGTATTAAAGAGGGCACATATTGAATGGAGCACTGGGTGTTATATGCAAACAATGAATCATGGAACACACATCAAAAAAGAAAAAAAAAAGAATGAAGTAATGCAATACTGGTTATAAATTCCAAAATATTATATACAATATAATATCTCTTACACAATTAAAAGAAATTTAAGTGAAAATATTCTTTTAAAGGAATACATATATGTGTTAAAACAATATGTTAAAACATCAAATAAATTATTAAAAACAAGATGCAGGAGAATAGCTTGGAGGGGATGGGGGCAGAGATATGGATTAGAACAGAAGGACACAGAAAAGTATATGTTAAAGGGATTGGCATGACCTTGTAAGATAATTGAAAAAAATCTAAAAAATTGTTGGAATTAATTAGCATTTACAAGGTTAGTAGATTAAAAAAAATCTATAAACAAAGTCAATTAGGTTTTATACTGGCAACAAAGTTAGAAAATGATATTTTTAAAAAATACCACTTAGCACAGTACAAAAATATGACATACAGAGGAAGATGTGCAAGACCTTTATAGAAAAAATACAAACTTTACTGAAAAACAATAAAAAGACTCTAAATAAATGGAAAGACATACTGTGGTCATGGATTGGAAAAATCATTATTTTTAAGATGTCAGTTCTCTCCAATTGATCTACAGACTCAAAGCAATCCTAGTCAAAATCTTAAATGACTCTGTGTGTGTGTGTGTGTCTGTGTGTCTGTGTGTGTTTGTGTGAGCACGTGCATGTGTGAATGCACAAATGCAGGAGTAGAATAGCATATTCAATGTGTATGGAAATTCATAGTGCCAATAATAGTCAAGATCTACCAAAAATGAAAATGTATTATAAAGCTATAAATAAGATTATATAGGATTGTTGCTTAAGGAGTTAATTATATGTTAAGAGATGATGCAAAAAAAAAAACAAGCTCTTCAACTTCTGTCTTATTTCTATATGCTCTTTAGTGTATCTTGATTTTCATATGGCATTCAGCTATTTTCCTGTTTAATAATGATTAAACAAGTAAGACAAAAAGTGTTGATGGATTATCAACTTAAAAGGAAGTTATGCTGTAGGACTCTGTCCCTGTGCTTTTTACATTTAATATTCTTAATAAACAACACGAAATGATGAAAGTCTTAGGTTTCAAAATTATCTCAATAACTATTTTCTTTAAATTTGCAGATACTTTGCATTTTATAAAACACATTTTATAGACATTATTATATTTAATCTTCATAGTAAACCTGTGAAATAGAGAATGTAATTTTGGGTGGAATAAGTTGGAATCCATTATTGCTTAAAGCCAACAGGATTTCAAGGCCTGATTTAATTTAATTTATTTATTTTTAAAGACTTTATTAATCTATTTGACAGGGAGAGAGAGAGAAGAACACAAGCAGGGGAGTGGCAGGCAGAGGGAGAACCAGGCTCCATCCTAGGACCCCGGGATCATGACCCGAGCCAAAGGCAGATGCTTAACCAACTGAGCCACCCAGGTGCCCCACGCCTCAATTAATTTTAAAAAATGACTTATGAAAATATGGATGGAGGGGATCTAGTTTAATGGCAGTTTTTAAATGGAGTTGAAAAGGAGTTTTAATATGAGAAAAGATAATACTAAACAGAAAGGAAAATGTTTTAGTCTGTTTAATAGTAGCAAAATATAATTTCAAGGGAAGTGATGGCAAGTTGTACTCTGCATTGGTCAGATAATACTAGGAATCTGTGTTCAGTTCTAGGTACCATATTTTGAAAGACATTAATAAACTAGAGAACATCTGCTGAGGAAAGACCAAGATGATTAAAAAATTAAAACTGTCATGAAAGGAATGGTTGAGATTCACCTGGAACATGAAAGCTCTCATCAAATATTTTAAAAAGCATCCTGTAAAAAAAAGAATTATTTTAAAAAAATAAAAATAAATAAAAAAAAGTTGGCTCAGAGAATAGATATATGGCCAACAGATTAAAATTATAGGAGAGCATATTTCAACTAAGTATAGAAAGAACTTTTCTCATAATTCAAAATGTTCTACTTAACCTCAAGGTTTGGTGTTGTGCAGATTATATTCCAGCTAAGTGCCTGATTTTTTATTCTTATTTATTGAGGCATACATAATCTGCATAGAATCTGGACTGATCTTAGTGGAGTTTTTAAAAAAATTTTTTAAAGATTTATTTGTTTATTTTAGAGTTGGGGGAGGGGCTGAAGGAGAGGGAGAGAGAGTCTTACGCAGACTCCTTGCAGAGCCCCAACACAGGGCTCAATCCCACCACCCTGAGATCACAACCTGAGCCAAAACAAAGAGTAGGATGTTTAACTGACTGTGCCACACAGGTGCCCCTTTTTAAAATGTTCATGAAGGTAAACCACCATCCAGATCAAGACAGAACCCCAGAGATAAGGGCTATGTGGTCATGGAGTTTACAATCTAGAGAAGACAAACATTAGAGAAAAACAATATAGTATGACAATGGGGAAGTCCTGAAGGTGCTCTAAGAGCATCTAATGGGGAATGGAACCTAATCTAGGGGTAAGGGGAAATATCTTAAGGGTGTGACATTTAAACAGACTGGATATGAGAAGTTAACCTGACAAAGGATGAGTTTATTGGTAAATTTTCTGTAAGGGGTACAGTATGTGCAAAGTTCCACCCTTCAAAAAGCAAGAGAGCATGGAGTATTCAAGAACCAGAGACAACTATGAAGGGAAACATAATAAAAATTCAGATAAGCAGTCACCAAGGAACTGCATTATTTTCCTTTTAGCTGATCCAAAATAGCTTCTATCATCTTCATATAATATTGATGAGAAATAAACCAACTGACTTGAACAAACAAACAAAAGAATATGGTAATTTTTCTCCTCCTGTCTGAGTTACCCAGAACCTTATGTTTAGGCCAAAGGCCCCTTTCCTAACTCTGTCCTCTTAATTTCAGCCCAGGCTTCCTGTGTTTTATTTCTTAGATCTCATGGTCTTCTTACATCTCCTGATCTTTCCAGTTGCTTATTATATAAATATTTCTCTTGAGATTCAGTATATTTTAAGGCAAAAGACTTGACTCTTACTTCCTCAAGGATGAGAAAGAAGATGAAAGAAGCAACTAATACTTTGTTAGGAAGCATCTTCATGGAATAAAAATTATTAAATTATATCATGTGTCCCAATCTAGAAAAAAAGTCTCATCAAATGCTATTAACTATAAAAAAAAGTCCTCATTAAGAAAAATATTAATAATTACTATAAATTAAAACTTCAAAATTTGGGGGTAATCTTTTCAATTATATCCATGCTTTTTGTGGCATCTCCTGACTATAAATTTCTGTAAATTGTAATAATAGCTAAATTCATTGAAAACTTACTCTGTTCTAAGATCTTTACATGTATTTATTTATGTAATTCTTACAACAACATATGAGGTAGCTACTATTACTATGACCATTTAACAGATGAGGAAATTGCCCAGAGTCACATGGCTAGTAAGAAACAGAGTCTAACCCAGGTAATCTGGCTTCAGGTCCTCCAGCCCTAAAGGAGTGCTTATTAATGATGAAGATGAAAAAATTGTAACTGTAAGAAATACCTGGTTGGCAGAGATTCTCCTATACATCATTGAGGCCACTCACAGACAGAGTACTGGTAGAGTGCCATATATCTTTTCTTGCCTAAATAAGCCCCATAAAGAATTTCTAGAAAAGGTAAAAGTCCAAATCCCCTTTCTCAACAAACCTGTATTTCTCAACATAGAAGAATGATATTTAGAAAATACCATGAAGCCCCATAGGATCTGTGGCAAGAGGAGAGTTACTGTTCTCATAGCCATGAGGAATCTGAAAGAGTAAGGTTGGTCATAGGATTTCTACCTCTGTCTTTGCTACCTTGCTTCCTTTTGATTAGTTCCATCTCTCTCTTCAACCCCTCCCTTCCCCAACCCTGGGTGCCCAGTGTGCTTGACTGCCTAAAGCACCTTTCCAACCCTCTCCCAACGCTGAACCACTAACCTGCCAAGCTATCCTGTGTATTAACTAGTGAGCCAATAGTCTTTTCTATCCTTGCTGTAATGTAATAATAAAAGCATTAGATTTGGAGTCAGAGGCTTCCATCTGCCATTAGCCATATGACCCTGAGCAAGTTGTATAATTTCTCTGAGCCTCAGTTCCTCATTGCTAATAGGAAAATGACAATGGCCCACAGAATTCTCTATAAAGAACTTTGTAAATTATAAAGTACTAGGGGATATACTAAATTATTGACATGTGAATTAAAAAACTCTTTAAGGAAGTTTTATTTCTGGATATAATGTTTTAACACATAGGGTGAATTTTTATGATAATGTCAGGTGATGCAGGTAACTGATACATACAGGAGTTAATTTGGGAGCCGAGAGGATCTTTCTATGTCCTTTAAACAAACATCAAAAGCAGGTGTCTTGTCTTCCCACATAACTCCGTATAGTAGTCAGGTGCACAATTTAAAGTGTATGTATCTCCCATAATGAACATTTATCCCCCAATCTATTAGCAATCTATTAGCAGAGTGAATTACTGGGACATGCAAAGAACTAGGCTATTCGTGACTGCTTTGGTTTTGTACTATCCTAACCAGACCCCTGAACAGTAAATTGTTCTGCATGCACATCCTAATGAGCACCAAGCTTCAAAGAGGTCCCACAGACATTTCAGCAAGAGGCCTTCATTTGGTACAAACTCCAGATTACTGCTGGAAGGCTGTTTTGTGTTTTTGAATGGATGGAAAATATACTACCTTTTAAAATTGTAATTAACTATTGTTTTCTTAAGCATAAGTCATTGAATTTGGTCATATGCCACCTCTGGATTTGTTGACATAAATTTGTATTTGGGAATATTAAAAGCAAAATATAATCTACAATCCTTGTCCACACAAATTGCAGTAAATTACAGTTCACCAAATTGCTGTACTAAGAGGAAAATAGAAATGGTTGTGGATTTCATAAAGCAAACATAGTATTCCAAAAATAATTACAGAGTTGTCACCTTAAAATATCCAGTTGTTTCTCAAAAGTGATCAGTATTAAGTAAAGACACTTTCATCCATGTTAGATTTCATTGACTTTACAGTTACCAATCCCTCCCCCTCTTCACCTATTTTTTGGTATTTATTTTAGAAAAGTTTGTTCTTTTTCTTTATTTTTCTGAGGAGAAAAAGGAAATGTATAAAAAAGAATATGAAAACATTTATATGGATACACACATTTCATTTGCAGAAAATTACATGCTATTATGTTACGTGACTTATTATCTAACAATATAATTCATTAACAATAGAGAATTTGCTGTATTTTAAAACCCTAGGAAGCAAAGTCAGTTTTTTATTTGTTTTGTTTTGCTTTTGAAGTAGTGCTCTTTAGAGCAAACTGAAGTTATTAGGAAACAGGCTTCCACTGTCCTATGCAGACTTTAGTTTTAAATAAATTACTCTGTGTATATACAAAGCATATGTAAATGCTCACATAATATATAAATTTCTTATATATTAAGTTTATATTGGAAGAAAAAAGAAACACATCCATTTCTCAACATAAAACTAAAAATAACAACTATAAAACCTATGTTTAGTCCTGAATAACTCTGAAAAAAAGAAGACTGAGGAGATCTTGGAACCCAACAAGTACACAAACATGGAAATTAAGAATTGTCCTCCAAAATAAAATTGTAATCAAAATGTTTATCAATAAAAATCTACAGGTCTCTATGTTTTAATGACTTTCGGAGCTAAGCAGAAGTGATTCAGGTTTGATTCCAAATCTTTTGTAACCATTTTATACCATTATACAACCAAATTAAAAGTTCACCAAAGGCTGATGAATCCTATAGTTTACTCGATGGTTTTACGTCAGCTCAACTCAGAGAGGAAAAGTCACAAGGGGTTGATTTTTAATGCTAATTTTGATTTCTAATGCTTACAATAAATTAAGTCAACCACTTTCCAAGTTCCGGACTGCCACACATGATCTAAACTGCTCTGTGGGGATAAAACACTTTAGAAGCTTATAATTCCTACAGAGTGTTTTGATTATTTTATACAAACTAAACTCAAACAGCAAAAAATTTCACAAGGGAAATTTTTGTGTGGTTTAAGGCCACATAATCTGGTTTCAACTCTTGTCTTTGCCTTGAGTTAAAGGCATACTCATTAACTTGAAACAATAAACTCAAACCTTAACATTTCTGGAAAGAATTCAATTCAGGACTGGCAGTATCAATGGTAAATATTACACACAGGCTCAAAGTGATCTTATACAGATATACAGGACATGTAGGTAATGTAGGCAATGCCAAAGTTTTAAATGAGCAACAGATATACTACATATCATTGCCTTATATATGGGCATTACCCCTTCACACACACATGCAAAATTTTCTAGCTTTCTCAATACTGAATTAGAAGCTGGGGTTATAATTTAAACATTTATTTAGAGAGGAAATGCAGAATGGAATTGGAATGGTATTAGTTATATACCACATTAGAAAAGCTAATCAATAATCAATTTTTAAAGAAAAAAAAGGTTGGACCATGTAAAAATAGACTAAAAAAAATAACTACCTACTTGGGGTTTATAGCTGAAACGGAATAACATAGGCTAAGTAAGCAACATCCTAACACCTTAGCTAAATGTGATAGAATTGGATTAGGCATTAACACAGAGAAAAGAGAAAAAATGGATATTTTAAATGGACAATAGGGTTTTTTTTTTTTCTTTGTAAAAACTAATGTGAGTTAAATTTAGGTGGAAGAGGTAACAGGATGCAGCACATTAAAAAGAGAAGGAAACATTGTAGGAATAAGTAGAGAAAAAAAGAAAAGACCTAGAAGGCAGAGAGGCTCAAGAAGGAAGAAATTATGTACACATGTCAGAACAGTGTACAGCTTAGCACATATCTCACTAAGGAGTGTCTAAAACAATCAGGTAGTTTGACTCACTCAAATATAAAATAAGACTATAAACAGACAAGAGAATAATGGAATGTGGTGGTTCCAAGAAATTTTTTCAAAATTATAACTCTCCCACACTAGCTATACATTTGCCTTTGTAATAGCAAGGTTGGAAATCACCAATTCATATGGAACTAGCCATCACATATTTTTTGAAAAATTGTCCCATTTAGTCACTCTTTGTTTTAAAAGTTGGACTACTATAACAAAGTAAAGCCATGACAAAGAAAATTCCATTTAATTAAAAGTAGGTTTGCCAAAGAGAAGACCATCATCACTCTATCTCCCCAGATTTAGACACTATTTTCAAAATTTTACTGGAGTGTAAACAAAACATCCACTGCTGCCTCCATCCCCACCATGCTAGTCCCAACCCCAAACACTATGAACTTTGAGAATATTTCCAGAGTAACCTCCAGCTCTATCTATATTGTCCAAACATGGTATACCGTATACCATATATGTACCATAAGTTGCACTATCCATTCAAAGCCTTCTGGCTTCTACTTCTGTACTATATTCTCATTTACTTACTCATTTAGTTGATCAGGATTTACTGAGTTCTAGACACTGGCATTGCATTACGTATTATGTTACAGACACTGGCACAAATAAGACATTCATGAATTCCGATCCTGAGGAGTCAAGAGCCTAGCAGGGTATTTTGACAAGTTTCAATATAATATAGGAAGTGCAGATTATTATAAGAGCACATAAGAGAAACACCCAATTGTTGTGGTATAAGACGGAGAATCAAGGTAGACTTGCTGAAGGCTGAAACCTAGAGTTTCAGTCCCTCTATGTAGGAGACAAATGAAAGTTAATTTCTAACTTATCTCCTATACCTCTGTAAAATCTTATCAGTTACTAATTCCTTTTGCTTAATTAAACCACATATTCCTTTTGCTTAATTAAATCTTTTCATGGCACATTCTGCTTTAAACCCTTGCTTTTCTGGTCATTATCTCAATGTTCTTTATCCATCTAAAAAATTTACCATTGTCCTTTGCCTTTTTTATTTTTATTGAATTATTTATTTTTTGCTCAATTTTTTTAAGGAAGATTATTTATTTATTTGAGAAAGACAGAGAGAGAGTAAGCAAGTGAGCTGGGAAGAGGAGCAGAGGTAGAGAGAGAATCATAAGCAGGCTCTAGCATGGAGCCTGACACAGGACTCAATCTCACAATCCTGAGATCATGACCTGAGCCAAAATCAAGAGTTGGTTGCTTAATCGATGGAGTCACCCAGGTGCCCCCCATTTGCCTTTTTTAAAAAGTAATATCTAACATTTATCAAATGCTTACTGAAGGCTGGGCACTCATTCTATGTATTTTACCCTTTTTATCTCAATAATCCTCTTGACAACTTTATGAGAGAGGTAATATTACTGTCTTCATTTCACAGACAAGAGGACTGAGGCTTTGAGTATTTTAATAATTTACTCATGGTCAGCTAGCTGGTCAGTTGTAGAGCCACGACTTGTATCTGGGTCACATTTGAATGCTCAGCCTGCATTCTTGGCCACTACTATCTACTGCCTTCTTCCCTTTTGCTACTTCAAAGCCCAGTTTATTCCCATCTCCACCATGCATCTCTCCTTTCTGCAGAAGTTGAAGTGGAATACTTCCAGGCATAAGAAGAAAATAACACTTTTCAACCAAAACAAAGTGAAAGAGCCCTACACTAGCATTACCTTCATACCAAAACCAGATGAAAATATTATAAGAAAATTAAAAATACAGACCAATAGAATTAATAAGATTGTTAAATCCCTGGCCAGACTTAACAAAAAAAAGAGAGAAAGGACCCAAATAAATAAAATCATGAACGAGGGGCGCCTGGGTGGCTCAGTCGTTAAGCGTCTACCTTCAGCTCAGGTCATGGTCCCAGGGTCCTGGGATCGAGCCCCGCATTGGGCTCCCTGCTCCACGGGAAGCCTACTTCTCCCTCTCCCACTCCCCCTGCTTGTGTTCCCTCTCTCACTGTGTCTCTCTCTGTCAAATAAATAAATAAATAAATAAATAAATAAATAAATAAATATCATGAACGAAAGAGGAGAGATCACAACCAACACTGAAGAAATACAAACAATTACAAGAACATATTATGAGCAACTATATGCCAACAAATTAGGCAATCTGGAAGAAATGGATGAATTCCTAGAGATGTATAAATTACCAAAACTGAAATAGGAAGAAACAGAAAACCTGAACAAACCCATAACCATCAAGGAAATTGAAGCCTTAATCAAAAATCTCCCAACAAACAAGAGTCCAGGGCCAGATGGCTTTCCAGGAGATTCTACCAAACATTTAAAGAGGAATTAATACCTATTCTTCTGAAGCTGTTTAAAAAAAAACAGAAATGGAAGGACAACTTCCAAACTCTTTCTATGAAGCCAGCATTACCTTGATCCCAAAACTAGACAAAGACCCCACCAAAAAGGAGAATTACATACCAATATCCCTGACGAACATGAATGCAAAAATTCTCACCAAGACACTAGTCAATAGGATCCAACAGTACATTAAAAGGATTATTCACCACGACCAAGTAGGATTTATTCCTGGGTTGCAAGGGTGGTTCAACATCCACAAATCAATCAATGTGATATACTACATTAATAAAAGAAAGGACAAGAACCACGTGATCCTCTCAATAGATGCAGAAAAAGCATTTGACAAAGTACAGCATTCTTTCTTGATTAAAACTCTTCACAGTGTAGGGATAGAGGGAATATACTTCAATATCATAAAAGCTATCTACAAAAAGCCCACAGTGAATATCATTCTCAATGGGGAAAAACTGAGAGCTTGTCCCCTTAAGTTGGGAACACGGCAGGGATATCCACTATCACCACTGTTGTTCAACACAATACTAGAAGTCCTAGCCTCAGCAATCAGACAACAAAAAGAAATAAAAGGCATCCGAATTGGCAAAGAAGTCAAACTCTCACTTTTCACAGATGACATGATACTCTATGTGGAAAACCCAAAATACTCCACCCCAAAATTGCTAGAACTCATATAGGAATTCAGCAAAATGACAGGATATAAAATCAATG
Organism: Halichoerus grypus; assembly: GCF_964656455.1. Taxonomy (NCBI): domain Eukaryota; kingdom Metazoa; phylum Chordata; class Mammalia; order Carnivora; family Phocidae; genus Halichoerus; species Halichoerus grypus. The sequence continues at coordinate 126,807,213 of NC_135716.1, read as the reverse complement.
CACAGAAATCAGTTGCATTTCTATACACTAACAATGAGACAGAAAAAAGAGAAATTAAGGTGTTGATCCCATTTACAATTGCACCAAAACCCACAAGATACCTAGGAATAAACCTAACCAAAGAGGCAAAGGATTTGTACTAAGAAAACTATAGAACACTCATGGAAGAAATTGAGGAAGACACAAAGAAATGTAAAAACGTCCCATGCTCATGGATTGGAAGGACAAATATTGTTAAAATGTCTATGCTACCTACAGCAATCTATACATTCAAAGCAATGCCTATCAAAATACCATCAACTTTTTCACAGACTGGAACAAATAATCCTAAAATTTGTATGGAATCAGAAAAGATCCCAGATAGCCAGAGGAATGCTGAAAAAGAAAACCAAAGCTGGCGGCATCACAATTCCGGACTTCCAGCTCTATTACAAAGCTGTCATCATCAAGACAGTATGGTACTGGCACAAAAACAGACACATAGATCAATGGAACAGAATAGAGAACTCAGAAATGGACCCTCAACGCTATGGTCAACTAATCTTCAACAAAGCAGGAAAGAATATCTAATGGAAAAAAGTCTCTTCAACAAATGGTGCTGGTAAAATTAGACAGCCACATGCAGAAGAATGAAACTGGACCATTTCCTTACACCACACACAAAGATAAACTCAGAATCGATGAAAGACCTAAATGTGAGACAGGAATCCATCAAAATTCTAGAGGAGAACACAGGCAGCAGCCTCTAAGACCTCGGCTGTAGCAACTTCTTGCCAGACACATCTCCAAAGGCAACAGAAACAAAGGCCACAATGAACTATTGGGACTTCATGAAGACAAAAAGCTTTTGCACAACAAAGGAAACAGTTGACAAAACCAAAAGACGATCTACAGAATGGGAGAAGATATTTGCAAATGTCTTATCAGATAAAGGGCTAGTATCCAAAATCTATAAAGAACTTATCAAACTCAACACGCAAAGAATAAATAATCTAATCAAGAAATGGGCAGAAGACATGAACAGACATTTCTCCAAAGAAGACATACAAATGGCCAACCAACATATGAAAAAATGCTCAACATCACTCATCATCAGGGAAATACAAATCAAAATCACAATGAGATAATACCTCACACCAGTCATAACGGCTAAAATTAACAATTCAGGAAATGAAGATGTTGGCAAGGATATGGAGAAAGGGGAACTCTCTTACATTGTTACTGGGAATGCCGACTGGTGCAGCCACTCTGGAAAACAGTATGGAGGTTCTTCAAAAGGTTGAAAATAGAGCTACCCTGCGACCTAGCAATTGCACTACTAGGTATTTACCCAAAGATACAAATGTAGTGATCCGAAAGGGCACCTGCACCCCAATGTTTATAGCAGCAATGTCCACAATAGCCAAACTATGTAAAGAGCCAAGATGTCCATCGACAGATGAATGGATAAAGAACACGTCACACACACACACACACACACACACACACACACACACACACACAATGGAATACTACTCAATCATCAAAAAAATGAAATCTTGCCATTTGCAACGAATGCATAGAACTAGAGGGTATTATGCTAAGTGATATAAGTCAATCAGAGAAAGACAATTATCATATGATCTCACTGATGTGTGGAATTTAAGAAACAAAACAGGGTATCATAGGGGAAGGGAGGGAAAAATAAAACAAGATGAAACCAAAGGGGGAGACAAACCATAAGAGACTCTTAATCATATGAAACAAACTGAGGGTTGCTGGAGGGGAGGGGGCTGGGTGATGGGCAGTAAGGAAGGCACGTGATGTAATGAGCACTGGGTGTTATATGAGACTGATGAATCACAGACCTCTACCTCTGAAACTTATAATACATTATATGTTAATAAATTGAATTTAAATTAAAAAATAATAGAAAAAAGTACAGACCATTATTTCCCATGCAGATAGATGCAAAAATCCTCCAATAATGTATAAAAAGAACTATATACCATGACCAAATGGGATTTATTCTAGACATGTAAGATTGGTTCAACATTCAAAAATTCATGTAATACATACCTTAACAGGCTAAAGAAGAAAAATCACATGCTCATATCTCACATGCTTGTAGATGCAAAAAAACAAAATAAAACAAAACCTCTTAGCAAACTTGGAATAGAGGGGAACTTCCTCAATTTGATAAAGAACATCTGCAAAAAAAAAAAAAAACCTGCTGCTAACATCATGCATAATGGTGAAAAATTAGAAGCTTTCCCACTAAGACTAAGAATCAGGCAAGGATGTCCCCTCTCAGCCCTGCTTTTCAGCAGTACTGGAAGTAATGGAAGTCCTAGCCAATGTAATTAGAGAAGAAAAGAAAAAAAAGGCATACAGATTAAGAAGAAAGAGATAAAACTGTCTTTTTTCACAGATGACATGACTGTCAGTATGGAAAATCCCAAAGAATCAACAAAAAAACTCCTGGAACTAATGACAAGATACCAAGTTAACATACAAAAGTCATTCACTCTCCTATATACTAGCCATGAGCAAGTGGAATTTGAAATTAAAAAACACAATATTAGCAGCCCCCAAAATGAAAGACTTAGGTATAAATCTAAAAAATATATATAAAATATATATAAGGAATACTACAAAGCTGTGATGAAATAAATCAAAGAACTAAAAATTGGATAGATATTCCATATTCATGGATAGGAAGACTCAATATTGTCACAATGTCAATTCTTCCTAAATCGATAAATAGACTAAATGCAATTCTAATAAAAATCCCAGCAAATTATTTTGTGACTATCTGATTTATGACACCAAATAACCAACACAATATTGAAGGAGAAGAACAAAGTCAGAGGACTGACACTGTCCAAATTCAAGACTTACTATAAAGTTACAGTAATCAGTACAGTATGATTGGTGAAAAATAGGCAAACAAACCAGTGGAACAGAATAGAGAGCCCAGAAATAGACCCTCACAAATATAGTCAACTGATCTTTGACAAAGGAGTAAATGCACAAAACAAAATGCAGGAAAAATTCTCTTTTTAACACATGGTCCTGGAACAACTGGACAACCACATGCAAAAAAATGAATTGATACACAGACCCTACACTTTTCGCAAATATTAACTCAAAATGGATGATAGGTTTACATGCAAAATGCAAAACTATAAAACTCCTAGAAGATAACCTAGGAGAAAATCTAGATGACTTTGGGTTTGCTGATGACTTTTTAGATACAACCCCAAAGGCCAGATCCATGAGAGAAATAAATGATGAACTAGAATTCATTAAAATTAAAAACTTCTGCTCTGTGAGAGACACTGTTAGGAGAATGAAAAGACAAGCACAGAATGGTAGAAAATATTTGTAAACAATATGTCTGATAATGAATTGATATGCAAATATATGAAAAATTCTTAAAACTAAACAAGAAAAACAATACATACTGTATGATTCCAAATATATGACATTCTGAAAAGGCAAAAATATGGAGATTACAAAGATCAGTGTTTGCCAGAGGCTGGGGAGTGGAGGGTAGAAAAGGCAGAGCACAGGGGATTTTTAGGGCAGTGAAACTATTCTTTATGATACTACAGTGGTAAATACATGTCATTGTACATATGTTAAAATCTGAAAATGTACAACTCAAGAGTGAACTCTAGTGTAAACTATGGACTTTGGGTGATAATGATATATCAATGTAGATTCACCAATTATAGCAAACACATTATTCTGGTGTGGTATGTTGAGTGTGGGGGAAGCTGTGAATGTGTGGGGGAAGAGGGCATGTGAAAACTCTGTACTTACTGCTTAATTTTGCTGTGAACCTAAAACTGCTTTTAAAAAATAAAGTCTATTTTTTTAAAGTATAAACTCCTGAGAGTCTCAGCCTCATCACTGCTGCTCAGAGAATGCCGAGCCCCCATCTGTCCACCACCACCCACTCTAGAATAGAACATCCAGTCCTGGATAGAAATGAGCTGGTGCAGAGGGCCAAACTGGCTGAGCAGGCTGAGCGATATGTTTACATGGCAGCCTGCCTGAAGTCTGTAACTGAGCAAAAAGCTGAATTATTCAATGCGGAGTGGAACCTTCTCTCAATTGCTTATAAAAATGTTGTAGGAGCCCATAGGTCACCTTGGAGGGTCATCTCAAGTATTGAGCAAAAGATGGAAGGTGCTGAGAAAAACAGCAGATGGTTTGAGAATACAGAGAGAAAACTGAGACCAAGCTAAAAGATGTCTGCAATGATGTACGGTCTCTTTTGGGAGTTTTTTTTTTTCTTTTTTTTAAAGATTTTATTTATTTTTGACAGAGAGAGAGTGTACAAGCAGGGGAAGAAGCAGGCAGAGGGAGAGGGAGAAGCAGATTCCCTACTGAGCAGGGAGCCCGATGTGGGGCTCGATCCCAGGACCCTGGGATCATGACCTGAGCCGAAGGCAGACGCTCAACCATCTGAGCCACCCAGGCGCCCCTCTTTTGGGAGTTTTTGATCCCCAGGGCTTCACAGATGAGCAAAGTCTTTTATTTGAAAATGAAAGGAGACGACTACTGTTACTTGGCCGAGGTTTCTGCTGGTGATGATAAGGAGATTGTGGATCAGTCAAAACAGGCATATCAAGAAGTTTTGAAATCAGCAAAAAGGAAATGCAACCAACACATCCTATCAGGTTGGGTCTGGCCCTTAACTTCTCCATGTTCTATTTTAAGATTCTGAACTCCCTGGAGAAAGCCTGCTCTCTTGCAAAGACAGCTTTTGATAAAACCATTGCTGAACTTGATACATTAAGTGAAGAGTCATACCAAGACAGCACTTTTGTGGTGCCTGGGTGGCTCGTCGGTTAAGCATCTGACTTTGGTTCAGGTCATGATCTTGGGGTCCTGGGCTCCAGCCCCGTATCAGGCTCCCTACTCAGCAGGGAGTCTGCTTGCACCTCTCCCTCTGCCCCTCCCCCTACGTGTGCTCTCTCTGTCTCTCTCTAATAAATAAATAAAAATCTTAAAAAAAAAGAAAAGAAAAAAAAAGACAGCACACTAACAATGCAATTACTTGAGACAACTTGACATTGTGGACTTCAGATACCCAAGGAGACGGAGTTGAACTGAAGCAGGAGAAGGAGGGGAAAATTAGCTGGCCTTCCAACTTTTGTCTTCCTCACTCTAAAATTTACACAGTAGACCATTTGTCATTCATGCTGTCCCACAAATAGTTTTTTGTTTATGGTTTATGACAGATTTATGTTACTTCTATTTGAATTCCTGTTCTTCCCATGTGGTTTTTATGTTTAATATAGGGGAGTAGAGTCAGTTAATGTTTAGGGAGTTACCTGTTTTCATCTTGGCATGGCCAATATGGGGATGTGGAACTTTTATACTAGTTATAAATGTTTGGCATAGTACATTTGGTACATTGTGGCTTCACAAAGACCATGTTAAAACTGCTTCCATGTCTAAGCAGAGAAAACTGCCTACATACTGGTTTGTCCTGGTGGGGAATAAAAGGAATAACTGGTTCCAGACACAGGTATAGTTATTGTGGAAACTTTAAGTCTGGAGCACTTACAAGGCTGTAGCAGAAATAGGTACCCCGTGGATATTACAGGTTGAACCACGTGTATCTGTGGAATACTCATTCTCAATGTGCACACCTTTGACTACAGTTGCAGAAGTGTTGCTTTCATTGTGACCCAATTTACTCTGGATAAGGGCAGAATAATGGTTCATATTCCGTTATTTGTAAAGTTCCCTGCTGTTTGCTTTCATTATTTTTGCAACACTCATTTTATTTGTATTTAAATGTTTTAGACAACCTAAGAACAAATGTACAAGTAAAAATGAATTGCTTGGTATCCATTACTCTATGTATATTAAGCACAACAGCAAAACAAAAATCCCATGGGTTTAACTTTTTTTGGGGTTTGGTTTTTTGGGGTTTTTTTTGCTTTCGTGATTTTTTTTTTTTGATACTTGTCTAACATGCATGTGGTGTAAAAATAGTTAACAGGGAAATAACTTGAGATGATAACTAGCTTTAATGTCTTATGAAATTTCCATGAACAAGCCAAGCATAATTGTAGAGCACGTATTAAGTTCATATAAGTGGAATAAAGGTTTATGAATGGACTTTTCAACTACTTTCTCTACAGCTTTTCATGTAAATTAGACTTTTGGTTCTGAAACTTCTCTAAAGGAAATTGTACATTTTTAGAAATTTATTCCTTACTCTCTCTTGGCAGCTAATGGGTTTTTACCATGTTTAAATACAAAGTTTCTTATAATAACAACAACAAGGTATAAACTCCTCAGGACAAAGAGAACAGGAAAGGAAACAATGTTTTTAAAGATGGGAAAAAGATGAAACAAATAGCAACTGACTCAGTAAGTCAGAGAAAGTTGAAGCCTAACTACCTGGAAAGGGAGATACCAATGAAAAACAAGCACATTTATTCTACTAAACTCTAGAAAGATTCAGGAATTAGAGGTGCCAGGTGACTTTGAAGACTAAAGGGCAAGATAGGGTGAGCACAAGAGGATTGATTTTTGAGTCTGTAATGGGAGCATTCAGGGCTTAGATGTCCTCTCCCAGCCTACATCCCCTCCCACCAAGACAAAATAAGACATTATTGTAGGTAGAGATTGACTCAGAAAGGCTCCAGTTTGGGGGACACTATGAGAAAGACATGCAATCCAGGATATAGGAAGTCTAAAACAAAAGAAAGTATCCCCAAGATAAAGATGAGGACAGATCTCAAGAAAACTATGATATAGTTGATTTAGAAAGCAGTCAGTTATATTGGATGGGGAAGATGGAGAATTCAGGAGAGATGTTTTTAAGGGAAAAAAGTGGAACTTATCTATTACCTATGAGGTTTGACAATAACAAGAGGAGCTTCAGTACTTAGAAAGAAAGCTTGGGCTGAATGAGCAACATGTACAAAGAAAACTAGGCAAAAATAAACAACATGATAGCTGAACCCAGGAAAAACAGCGAGTTGTTTTGTTAAATGCAACAGATTATTATATGTGGATCAAATTTATAGCCTTAATAATTAAATATAAAATTATTTAACCAAAAAAAATTAGGGGAATGAAAGTGAGAAAAATTTTAGTCACAAAGTATAAGAAAGCTAAAGCCTTGTATTCCATAGTAAAAATCAATAGCTAATATATAAAATCAATATATTGATAAATTAAATCAATATGATAGGGGTTCCTGGGTGGCTCAGACAGTTAAGTGTCTGCCGTCAGCTCAAGTCATGATCCCAGGGTCCTGGGATCAAGTCCCACATCAGGCTCCTTGCTCAGCGGGGAGCCTGCTTCTCCCTCTCCCTTTGCCCCTCCCCCTGTTCACGCTCTCACTCTCAAATACATAAAATCTTTAAAAAATAAATCAATATGATAAATACCCAAATCAATATAATATCTAAAATTGAAAAATCAAAAATTTACAGGATAGCATGCTATTTGGAAAAATAGTTCTCAATACATTCCTGGAAAGGGAGCTCACAAATATAAAATACAAAATGAAAACCATAAAAGTAGCAAAAAGAGTAAAATTGCTTCTAAGGGGCAGAAATTGGGGAGCAAAAGATATTGAAAACAAGGAATGCTCTTTTTCATCATAAATCAGGTAACCATACATCCCATTTTTCTCAGAAACGTCCTGTTTTATTCCTGTTTTCCCAGTGTCCTAACCAGTTAGCAACCCTCTTTCATTTTCTAAAGTGTGTGACAAATTAGATGTTCAGCCTAATTACAAGATTTATAAAATTACTTCTAAACTATGCACATTTATTACTATCATAAATTTAAAAAATTTAAGTGGGGCTTTGAGTTGAAGTTGAAATAAGTAGGTTTATGTCTTATTTATGCCTCTTAATACTTGGTGATTAGCAGCTAGTTCCCTAACCTCTCTGTTTCTTCTTTTGTATCACATCTACAAAATAAGAATTATAAAGTTCCCATCGCATAGATTTGTTATAAAGACTGAATAGGTCACTTTGCACAGCGTTTTGCACTTACCTGATGCTCAGTAAACATAACCTATTATTGTGTTAAATGTCTATGAAATTTGAGTTGATTCAGAATGAATCCATTTTCTCATAGTGGATTTTCATCTATGCCTTTAATGTTATAATTGAAAATTAGTGAAAAGTTTAAAGTTACATTCCTTTTTCTTATATCAATGGAACATATTGAATAGGCTCTCTGCATGATTGTTTGAAGAAAAGGCCAAATTTGGAACTTCTGATTACAAAGCAAAGAGCCAATAAAACTACAGCCATTTAGTTCATTCAGATGTTTTTTTAAATCTTCAGATCATAATTAGAAAAATAAATGCCGCTTGTTTTCAGATCATAATTTTCCCTATATATTTGTCTATTAATCTTCATTTATTATTTGGGAGCACTTTTTGGACAAATAATTGTGTATAATAATCACAGACTGCTAGCTATTTTGGAAGTCTGGCTGACTTTTCACATTCTATGGAATCCTGGGAATACAGCACTGTAAGGGATCTACAGTCTATGGGTTAATCAGACATGTAAACAGTCTCAAGAAAATGCATCTAAATGTCTTAGGCAATGTTCCCAACATTGTTTCATAAGATTCCTATCAAGAGCTAGCACTTTTTTATAGGTCAAATGAGGATTAAATAGGTCACTTTTGTAGTGTTGGTTAGAGGACTTTTATAACATCGCCCAATATCCTTCTGGTTATTTCAATAAATTGCTTAATTTAAAGATAATGTTTAATTAAGCTGCTCCTGTGCTTTAAACCTTACATTCTAATTTTTTATGTTCCAGTTTCCCAAATTTTATTCATTTGAAGTCTCACTTCCCTTTTTGCAGGAATCCAATTTTGCAGGAATCCAATTTATATGAATATCCCTTCCTTCAACTCAACCACCATTTTAACAGTTGGGGATTTTTTTTTTTTTTTGGTTGTATAATAGCTTCTTTCATAAACTTTTTCCAGTTTTATTGAAGCATAACTTACAAATAAAGTTGTAATATAACTGAAGTGTACAACATGATGATTTGATATATGTATACATTAGGAAGCAATTTTCACAATCAAGTTAATTAACACATGCACCACTTCACAGTTACCTTTTTTTTGGCACAAATTCTTTTTCTTTCTTTTTTTTTTTAAGATTTGTTTATTTATTTGGGAGACAGAGAGAGAGAGAGAGAGAAAGAGCACAGGGTGGGGAAGGGCAAAGGGAGAGGGAGAGAGAAACTTCAGCAGACTCTGCTCAACACCAGCCAACACAGGGCTTGATCTCATGACCCTGAGATCACAACCTGAGCAGAAACCAAGAACTGGATGCTTAACAGACTGCACCAGCCAGGTGCCCCTTGGTACAAATTCTTAAGATCTACTCTCTTTTAGCAGATTTCAATTATACAAAACAGTATTATTAAATACAGTCACTATACTATCCATTGGATCCTCAGGACTTAATCATCTTATAACTGCAAGTTTGTACCCTTTTACCAACCTCTCCCCATTTCCCCCACCCTTTTTAGACCCTGGCAGCCCCCATTCTATCCCCTGTTTCTACAAGTTTGACTTTTTTTTTAGGTTCTACATATAGGTGACACCAGGCAATATTTATCTTTGGTTTATTTCCCTTAACATATAATGCCCTTCAGATTCAACCATATCACAAATGGCAATGTTCTTTTTAGAGGCTGAATAATAACCTATTGTGATATATACACATAATGCTGACAATTTTTTTTTATTCTGACTTCAATCTTTCTTTAAAAGTCTTATATGTACGAGAGGACTCACAAAATTTTAATCTAATGTCAGTGGCCTTGTGTTCATAGAATAATCATAAAATAATGCAACTTTATTTTTGAACAAGCATTCAAAAAATACTCACAGATGAAAGTTATGTTCTTTAGTCACATTGGGATTCAGTCCCTGTTCAATACTGCTGCCATTTTTAGTACTATACAACCTATAATATATTCTTTTGTGTAGTGACAGTAATAATGAATTTTCTTTCTCTGACGATGAAATTTATTTTGCAAATCAGTAGTTATTTGTCACTGAATCTAGCACCAAAGCAAACGAGTAAGTAGAGTAGTATTCAGACTGACTGTTTTGTAGCTTAAATAGCTTTGCATATAATTCCTGAAAAAGGAGCTCCTCAATTTTTTAAATGTAGTGGGGCGCCTGGGTGGCTCAGTCGTTAAGTGTCTGCCTTCGGCTCAGGTCATGATCCCAGGGTCCTGGGATCGAGCCCCGCATCGGGCTCCCTGCTCCGCGGGAAGCCTGCTTCTCCCTCTCCCATTCCCCCTGCTTGTATTCCCTCTCTCGCTGTGTCTCTCTCTGTCAAATAAATAAATAAAATCTTTAAAAAAAAATTTTTTTTTTTAAATGTAGTAAGTTTAAGTCTACTACTGTTTTTGACATTGTTGTAGTCCTTACTTATTTTTATATATCATTTTAGGATTGTTTGTTTGGTTTTAGTCTCATATCTCCCCCCTACACTTCTCAGTACAATGTAAAATGAAGACACATGATGGGCACTCAACCAATGTCTATAATATTGAAACTCTCTGTCCTTTCTGTAGGAGGCAACCAGCAATCAGAAAGAGACATAATAAAAACCACCTGGGCAACTCCAACCAACTCAGAGCCCCCAGTTTGAAATTAGTGGTTTCATTTCCATCAAAAAAAAATTCTTTTTTGTTTCTTTCTTTTCTTCCATTTTTAGAAGCAAAGACACCCATTCAAATACCTGGTAGAAAAAAAAAATCTAGACTGAGTTTGGGTTTCCAGTTCCAGAAAACTAAGATAGAGCTGCTGGAATATTATGCCCAGATTCTCTTGGCTTTACCTCCTGTACAAATAAATCCATCCACTGCTGTGCTTGGCAAGGTGACAAAAACAACTGCAGGGGAGGCAAAACCTCTCCTGTCATAGGCTCTGGGCCATTTTCCTTCGTTAAGGACTCTCATCTTTTATTCTAGCATGTGGGCCCTCCCCAGCTGACAGGACAAAGCAAGGCAGCAGTGGGTGGAAGGAGGGGAGAGTTGAGCTCACTGACCCTTGATTGAGCTCTAGTTCCAGCTGTATCCAACTTCTGTAAGATGCTAACCTTTTCCACTCTTGCCCCAGAGATTCCTGTGGGAATGGCAGAGTCCCTGGGCCACAGTCCTACATATGGGAAGAGATGTTACAGGCTCAAATAACTCAGAGATGGGAGGGAGGAAGAGAAGGGAAAGAGAAGAAAAAGAGGTCGAGAAAAATGAAAGGAAAAAAAATCAGATAAAAGAGGCTATAAGGATAGATCTGAGAAGATAAGGTAACTAGAAATTAGGTGTGTTTTTTTTTAATTGGGAAAATGTCTGACAATTCAGGTGAATTCTGCCAGTCACAGGAGGATTTTTCCAACCATCTTTTATCCTCAGCTATTCTCAAGGTAATGTGTCCACACCTGTGCCTCGGTTAGGGCTTAAGAGCACAGATTTTGGAGCCAGATTTCTCTAGATCTACTACTTCCTAGACGTATGATAATTATTTAACACCTCTGTTTATAAGTTTCCTCCCCTGTAAAATGGGACGATTACAGTGTCTACCATATAGGATTACTGTGAAAATTAAATAGGTTAATGCATGTAATACAAGAGTTTTCTGTAGTATATGACATATAGTGCACACTCAATTTTCCTTGTTATATTTTGACAGTACCAATGAATAGCTTCTGACAATTAAGTCACTTAGTGGAGGTGACCTGACTCACCAGGCATATTCATTTATTCATAAGTATTCATTTATAAGTCTTGCTCACACTCCTCCTATCTTAAAATACCTAGGTTTACCTCTTTATCTCAACCTATCAAAACCTACCATTCTTTAAGCACCTATCAGTTTCACAAATACTTATTCCAACCTCCACCATGAAACCATTTCTGATCTCACCTGTGACCTCTTACAACGTTTAACATCTATAAATTTGACACTTAGTGGTTCACATACCAGCATAATCTACACAGTATCTTTTGCAAAGCAGTGATAGCTGGCTAGTAACAGTTACTGATTAGCTTGTAGCCTGCCTTATATTAGGAAGGGAAAAAGAGAATGGTCAAAGAATATATGTAGCGACTCCATGCCAAAGTATTTATGTCTTTGTCCAATGCAAATTATGCAGGTCTCCAGTGCTGAAAGACCCTCCCTTTTTTTTTTGAGAATCTCTTGAAGGTGAAGTCTCTGAATGGTGGTGGGAAAAGGAATAAGTGATCTGGCACAAATTGCCAAGAGAGGCAGAAATATCCAGAATAACTCAACTGTATCCTCAGTCTGTAATTATAACTGTTAAAATATGTCACCAAATGGGCTTTGAAGTCAGACAGAACAGGGATTCTTCCTTGGCCTTCTATTTACTAGCTGTGCAATTCTGGAAAATTTATGAAGCTATATGAGGTTCACTTTCCTCATCTGTAAAGTTAGGGTAAAAATGTCTTCTTCATAAGGGGCACTGAAAGAACTTACTATGGTGCCTGGTCAAGTATGCATTCTACACATGTCATTTCCTTTCCTCTTTCCAAGAATCAGTCAAGGCAGAAAACACCAAACCATTCTTGAACCAAGTCATTTCGACTACTCTATAGTTAGTTTTTCACATTGTGTTTTTGTAAATTCAAAGAGCCACAGAAGTCACATTAGTCATAGCTGCGACTAAATTAGATACTATTCTGAAGGATCATGGTCCCAGGAGCATATTATCTCAGGAGGCAGAATTAAAAATCACACCCACAATAGGTTGGAGGAATAAAAGGAATAGGTCACAAATAGCTTTATTTTCTCTTTTTAAGCTGTTGTTGTAGTTTGTTTGCTTACTTGCTTTTTAATTGTTTGCCAGGTCTTCAATGAGTTTGGTCAATTTTCACCTATTCCCTTTTGCTGTAAGTTTATCTTAAGTATAATGGAAGGGAAATAAAGAATTTAAAGCTCTAAAACATATTTTTTTAATGGGAAGTTCTTTCTGAGCTGGAATTTATTTCTCATGTCATTTACAGCAAGAGACTTATGAACTACAGGAACAGAAGAAACCGTTTAAGTACAGTGTTAATGTTTACTGTGGAAATAGTATTCATTATAACTTTCTGTCAGAAAGCTAATACTTTATCGTCCAAAATGAAGGTGGTATATATGTGGTCTTTTCCATCTGTAGATGGACAAAGTTAATACTTGTGGTCAAACTCAGAGAAAACTATGATTAATAAAACTAGTAAGATTCAAGACATGTAAAAGTCAGTGCATGGCCAGCATAGCGCTGGAATCAGACAGACAAGTATGAACCCTAGAGCCAAGGTGATCAATGTGAGCAGAATAAAACAGAGTTAAACGGTTGAGACTGTGACCTGGCACAGGTCCCTTAGAAGGGAACTGTGATCTATGCTTATGGGGTATGTACCTAAAAAACATACAAACTTGACAGTGGAAGGGAATGGAAAGGGCCCTATAAACATAATACATAAATGTGTAGATACAGAGAAAAATGAAAGAAACACAGTAAACGTGGGCCAGGAACAAGAGCGGAAGGAACAGAAAAGATTCAGAGAAGTGTTGGCCCTAAAAGAAGAGTACTTTCACTCACCCATTCATTCATTCATTCATTCATTCATTCATTCAACAAATATGTATTGAGAACCAACCATGTGTTAGGTAAATAAGGTTACAAAGATGAAAAGACAATCCTTGCCTATAGTGAGGAGAAAAACACATCTAGTGTGGATTAGAAGGAGGGAACCCTAGAGTCTGCCTAGGCTAATGTTGTATTTTTACAGAAACAAGATGTCTAAGGAGTTTTATTGGCAGACAAAAGAGAGGTGGACTCTAGTAAGAAGGAACAATATGTTCAAAGTTTCAAAAATGTAAAAAAGTAATCGATTTGAGAACTTAAGTTGGTACATAATAGCTAGAATATGATATTCAAAGGAAGCTATAGCAGATAAAAAGGCTAGACTGAAACACAAGGGCTGTATAAAATCTGAAGAGCCTTGAAGGCCAAGCAGAGAAGTTTAGGTTTTATTCTATAGGTATTGAGGAACGATTAAAATTTTCAAGCAGAAGAGCAATAAGAACAGATTTTTATGGTAGAAATGTCATTCTGGTAGAATTGGACATAAAGAAGGACAAGGAGGCCAGCAAAGAGGTTATTACAATAGTAGAGGGATGTTAGGTATGGGGATGTTAAGAGTTGAACCCAATAAAAAGTAGAGGGATGAGAATGAAAAGGACAGATTTGAGGCAACAGAATTGATAGTGTATATGTGTAAAGGAGAATGAAGGATCTACAAAGAAGTCCATATTTTAGGCAAGGGCAAATGGTGGCAGCTGGGGCCGTTCACCAAAGTAGGAAATACTGGAGAAAAAGCAGGTTTTGGGAAAGACAGCATACAAGCTTAATTTCCAATACACTATATTTACACACTTCTTTGACAACTAAGTGGAAAGGGCATATACATTAGGTCTATGCACTGTATATATACTACTTCTAAACTTCATAATAACCCTCTATGGCAGGTATTACTATCTCCATGTTACAAATAACAAAACAAGAATCCCAGAAGTGAAATAACCAATATCGCAGAGCTAGTATATGAGTGCAAGGCTTGAGTGTAAGTCACCCTAATTCCTAACCCTCTCCATGCTCTTTCAAATGCTATCAACATAGAATACCTGTAGTTAGGTAAGCATTTCTATATGAGTAGTGTAATAAATTTATTTATACTTTAACTGTAAATTTTAGGGTTTTTTCTGAATAACTGCTTTGATTCTAAAAACCACAGTCAATGACATCTGTCTCAGGTACTGCTGTAAAAATGTATAAGCCCAAGTGAATGCTAATGAACAAGAAGTCAAGAAATGTGACCCTGGCCACAGGGTACAGAATGTTACACAGGTGACTCTAGACATGGAGGAACATGGAGATTTGGCCTAGGAATGCTATGGATGTACATCCTGTAATGAATGGAAACACTGGATCAGGCCACCATCCTGCCCTTTTGTTTTCCTACAACAAAGAAGGTTTTTTCTGACTAAGAAAGGCCGTGCTGGTAATACACAGTAAAATGGTCTTGCTATTTTTAAAGCTTCCAACAAGTTTTATCATCAGGATATATTTTTACTTGTGAGATTGCATTAGTTTTTCCTGCCAAAGAGTTAAAAGATATACTTCTGTGTTTGGCTGATATATGGTTTCAGGAAGGTTTATGAAAGGTATGAGAGTAAATCCACATGTGGGAGAATATGAAGGTAGCAAGATAATTCCTTTGATTTTGCCACATCTAAATTTTTCTAATTATCCTTGAAAATTTCAGTAACGTGGACTTATTTCTGTATGATGTGTGTGTGGTATAAATGATTCAGTTCCCATGAACAATCCTTTATTATCAAAATAAAAGCATACTGGATGCACCTCTATGTTTATTGCAGCATTATTTACAATTATGGAAACAGCCCAAGTATCCATCAACCAAAGAGTGGATAAGGAATATTACTCAGCCATAAAAAAGAATGAAATCTTGACATTTGCAACAACATGAATGGATCTAGAGAATATAATGCTAGGTGAAATAAGCCAATCAGAGAAAGACTACCATATATTCCATTCATATGTGCAATTTATGAAAGGAAACAAATGAATAAAGGGAAAAAAAGACAAATAAAAAAATACACTTTTTTTAAAAAGATTTATTCATCTATTTGAGAGAAACATGAGCAGGGGGAGGGGCAAAGGAAGAGGGAGACAAGCAGACTCCCTGCTGAGCGGGGAGCCCAATGTAGGGCTCAATCCCAAGACTGCAAGATCATGACCTGAGTCGAAACCAAGAGTCAGATGCTCAATCAACCAAGCCACCCAGGTGCCCCCCCCCAAATAGACTCTCAATTGTAGAGAAAAAGCAGATGGTTACCAGTGGGGAGGTTGGTGGGGGGTAAAGTAGGTGAAGGGGGCTAATATATGGAAGTGTTGAATCACTATATTGTACACCAAAAACTAATATAACACGGCATGTTAACTACACTGGAATTAAAATTAAAAAAATAATTAAAAAGCATACTGGAGTAATATATTTAAAAGGTAAACTGGATAATGTGACTCCCTGCTTAAATCCCTTCCATTGCTTTTTTAAGTGAATCCAAACTTCTTGCCACAGTGAAAAAGGCCCTGCATGATCTGGCTCCCACTGACCTCCCTAACCTCTTCTGGTATCACACCATGCTTTAGCTATGTAGGTCTCCTTCTGATTCCTCAAATGCACCCAAGCCCATTCCCACTCTAGGCTTTTATACTTATTGTCCCTCCACTTAGAGTGCTCTTATCCACTTCTCTGCATGGCTGCCTTTTTCTTAGCCTTTGGGACTCAGATGCTGCCTGCTCAAAAAGCCCTTCCCTTGTTACCCTCTCCCTAATGATCTACTCCCTATCTCTTAGACATCTCTCACACTCTCCATCACTTAGACATTTCAACAATACCTGGACATTTCTCTTGCAGTACATATCTCAATACATTTATTTGTGTATATATCTGTTTATCATCTGTCTCACCCAGTAGAATATGGATCCATGAGGACAGGGATCTCATGCTTTGTACTGCTGTATCCTCAGCACGCCTGGCAGGTAGCTGTTACTCAATAAATTTTTACTCATGGAATAAATGCAGCAGTGGTAGAATAGAATCAGCATGGCCTATGCCATCCACCCTTCCTTAAAGTTACACAGCTTTTGATTCCATGTCACAGCTTGTTGTCCTAGTCACATATAACAAATGCTCTTACAGTTCTTGGTTGGTTTTTAAGCCCTGCTTCTCTAATCAACAAGAATATCTGTACCTGGTCTGACTCCCTTTCTTCAAGGCTTTTACCTCAAAAGCTACTGAGTCCCTATGCCATCCTCGGTTGTTCAGAGAATTTGAAGGTTATTCTACAGCCTACCCTTTATGCCAGCTAGAATTTAATGCACTCTGTGATGTGATCTGTTACTTCAAGGTGGCTATTGTTAGTCATTAGCAAAGCAGTAAGACCTACCCAAAGTCATTTCACATGTAGCCTTGGTGCCAGAAATATGTCTCAGGAGTGCTGAGGAATGATTTTAGAGACTCCTGAAAGCCACAGATTTGGGAGTACCTTGTTTATTTATTCTGAATAAATTAGTTCCCTAGGATATGAAATCATCTAACAGTGAGAATACAGATTTATTCATACAGGTGATGATTTTTTTTCAATAGCTGGGCAAGAAATTCCATTTCATAAGTCCTACTCCCTTAAAAATCAACCAAAATACCAACTGTGAAAATTCCCATCAGGTAATTATAGCTTTAAAAAAAAAAATCAAACGTGACGAGAGAGTGGCTAAACAGTGCAGAGCAGAGATTGGTGAATGTTTGAGCATTCTTGTGCATGTGCTTAAAGGCACTTAGGGACCTTGCTTTTCATGTAGTATAAAGCTTATTTTCAAAATAATTTCTTTAATTGTACTTCTACTTGAAGGGATAAATTATATTTGATAAATGATCTTCTTGTGCAAAAATCCCAGGATAGGTATTCAATATCATATAACACTCACTCTCATAGCATGCACTCTTTACAAAATAGACCAAAACAGTATTTGAAAGAAACACTTCCTCATCATGGCTAGGAGTGATTTTAAAATGACTATCAGACAATTAAAATCTCTCCTTTCCAAAGAAATTCAGTGTTTTCTGCATTAATCTATAAGATAAACACTAAAAGTTGATAATGAGAAGATACATGTTCTTCAAGTACATACAATCTTCATTTTTACTTAAGTATGTTTGCAGTGGATAATAAGTATTATGTATTTTACTGTTAAAATATACAAAAATTATTTCTAGTGCTGTCACACCAAAACATCCCTGTCCTTAGTCTAGCTTCTGTGAAAACCCAACATATACCTAGTCTAAAAACTAAAAATCCCCTAAGGCCTTTTGTTCCTCAACCCCCACATGTCCCCAATCATTTACTGACCTCTTAATCTTCCAAATGCAGTTGCAATTCTGAACAGTGTGTGTGTGTGTGTGTGTGTGTGTGTGTGTGTGTGTGTGGTGTCTGGCTGGATAATGATGAGCTAAGTTTAATTACATCATTAGGCAGGAGGCCGCAGATCTCCTGCTGCCTTAAGGGACTGATTGGAATTTTAAAATATTATTTTCACTTAGTGGAATCTAAATTAAATAAATAAGTTCCATTAAAAAAGAACAGTGATACATTTGCTATTGATTTTTGTCCGTTTACAATTGTGCCAGAGGCTGAGGTGCCCAAAGGGGTATACAGTCATCTTCTTGCAAACTCCTAATTATACCATTTAAAATATAACTGACAAGACTTTTTCTGTTGTACCAGAATATACTTATTCTTTAAAGTTCTTCCTTTTTTTTGCACTTCTAATATATTTCTCCAACAACTATTCTATACCTCCCAAATTATTGTTTAATATAAGTCATTACTGTATGATGAATAAGCTTATTTTTTTTAATTTTTATATATTTATTTCATGGTGCCATTTACAGCTCTACTCAGCCAACCACTGCAATCTGAGGAACAGAGAGCTAACTTCTTTGCTCTGAGTTACTCCTAGCTAAGCTACGAGAAAGGTAAAAAGGAGAACTTAGAAATCTGATTTTTGGTCCTGAAAAGCCGAAAGCGTAAGTTCCCTTAGCACTCCTATTCAGAGTCAGACTACTTCTCCTTCATGTAAGCAAGGTTATAAAATTGTCTCTATCCTTCCTAATTAAAGACCTGAGAAACATGAATTTTAGGTTACTTAGAGAGTCAGGGTCGGGTTTTGAGGCACCACAGGCCACCCAAGGAAAATCCAGCTGCATTGCATTTGAGGCTGTCCTATCATAGTCTGGAAAAAATGTTCCAATCTTAAAAATATGTCTAGACCACTTTATTTCACTCCTATATGACTCTTAGGTGAAGCAGGGGTGGGGTGAGGATTGATGGGTAAGATGAGGGTGGCAAATGAGCATTCTACATGAAAAGTCTTTTCTCAAAAGAACCCATCAGGAAGCTGATTTACAGTCAAAAAACTGACATTACAGATCCTGTGTGTAAACCCTTCATCAGTCTGCGGTAGGGAGTTTCAGGCACTGTCTACGAATAAAGAGCATGCAAAATGTCCTCCTGTATCTTGTAGATGTAGGCATGGCTCCAGGCCTGTTAGGGGCAGAATGTCTTTACAATGGCCTCACTTCCCGATAAGCATGCCCCTGTGCTCCCAAGATCCCCAGATCTTCAGATTCTAGTGTGCAGCAGTTTGGCTGGGTCTGGTCTCCACAGCAAAACCACTGCCTGATTTAGGATATATCCATTTTCTATGATCTCTTATGAAAACTTAACTGCATTCACTTGTGACCCTACTTAGATAAATTTTTAACATTTCTGTTTACAGGCAAAAATGGGTCTTGGCTAAAAATGCCTTAGGATCTTGGATTTTTGAGGAATGGGGCCTCCCAGGTTATTTTACAGGTGAGGAAGCCAAATTCCCAGAGAAGTTGTCTAATTTCCCCAAGGTCACACAGCTACTTAATAATTTTGCTGGGACTAACATCTCTGTTTCTCAATTCCTGATCCATTGTTTTTAATTCATGGCACCAAGCTGTTTAATGTTTCAACCTTCTAAGTATATCTTATCATCTAGACAGCTTTTCTAATCCCTTGACCGAACGAATGATAAGTGAGATGGGAGATTTAGACTCTGATACACACTCTTACGAGGTAATATAACCAATCCTCTGAGAGTTGTCTTTCTTAAACAAATCTTCACACTCCACAGCTTATTTAAATGAATTGGTTTGCCTTCCTGCTCATTTGTGGCTGGCAATGTCATCCCTTAATCACAGGAGAGGAGGGACTGCAGGAGTTCCTTCTAGAAATACTGGCAAAAGTCACTCCCCTGAAAAGCAGGGAAGAAACACTGACTCTGGTCTTTGGCTAAGTGGGTCCCTTAATGGAGGAGGTAGGGACTGCCTAGATATCCCATTAACACACAAGAGTGTGCATGAGTGCAAGAGGGTGTCATTAGGGTAAATGAACGGGGTTTGGGGATTAATGCTGTTAACACTGCTGCCTGCTGATAGTAAGAGAAGGCAATCTCAACCTGTTAAACAGCCTACCACCTGGGAAGTTGAACTGCCCACAGTCAGAAGAGACCGGCATGGTTATCAAGAATGAGTTTCAAAAAAAAATTCTGAGCCACAGGGATAAAGAAAGGGATGCAGAGAGATTCTTAAAGGAAGAAAGAAAAGATGGGAAAACCAACCAAATTAACATGTTAAGCTATTTTATGAGATTCAGGACTACTGTGATGTGATTGATTTGGTCCTAAAGAAAGTACTGGGTGCAGATGTGAAGTATTTTGGCTTTTCTAATATTTCTACTAGATGATTTGCCAAGGTCACCCTGTTTAAGGGATTTCAAGTAGTTTTTAATTAGTAATTTATTCCAAAATATCTTTGTACTATCACTCTTATGAATATATTCATAAAATATATCTGTGGCTTCCCAACAAGAGAGTATACCAGCAGAGTGTGAGCTCCTTTCCCCAAAATCATCCCTGGAGAAACTGCAGAGCCAAACATGGGTCAGAGTAAGTATTATAAAAACAATGAGGAAACCCCTAGGGAGAAAGCTATAGAAACCAGTGTATAGGGTTGCAGCAGCCTGGAGCAAAGTCTACCGTGTCACACATTAAGGACTGGTTTAGGGAGATGTTTAAAACTGTTCTTATCTTTGGATGGTCATCATCTGCCCCATCACCAAAGAATCCACAACAACAGTTCAGGTCACTGCCATGGGGTAATATCAGGGCAAGATAAAACTCCTGCTGGAGTGAAACTATATTCCCACCGACCAGTCACATGCCATGAATCACTCCTCTACTTCTCCCCTGTCTAAACTCCCTAAGGGGATTGCCCCTGCCCAGGAATATAAAGCAGATGCATGGTAGAGTACCAGTTAACCAAAATGCTCTGTAAAAATAAGTTCTAATATAATAGTGATTACAATAAATTTAAGTGGGTTTGATACCACTTAAAAGACGAGAGATTCTCATACTAGTTTTTAAATTAAAAAAAAAAAAGATTTAATAACATGCTGTTTATAAGAAGTACCATTTAAACACAATGATACAAATAGGATGGCAAAAATTAATCTGGATATTGTTCAAAATTCCAAAGAAAGCTGGAATTGCACTCTTAACATCCAACAAGATAAAAGTTCATGGGAAAAAATCATAACAAAGAGAACAATTATACCCTGATATAGGGAATAATAGAGCAAGAACATAAATGCACCTAACAGTATAGGTAGATAGCACTGGGGCGGGGGGGATAGGTAAATAAAAAATTGTAGCTGAAGACTTTAACACACACTTCCTGAAACTGATAGATCAAAAAAATAAGATTAATTTAGCTTCTTAATCAGATTGCAATAAAACTAGAAGTTAGTAAAATTTTCAATCCCATATGTCTTAAATTTACAAAATATATACTAAATAGCCTGTAGAAATCCTAAGAGAGATGACAAAGTATTTAGAATTGAACAATGAAATTCATACTATATGCCAAAATTTGTGGGGCACATCTAAAGCAGTATTTATGGAGAAATCTGTAAATCTGAATATACTTACTAGGGCACAAGAAGGATTGAAGAAAAATATAGCTAAGCAAGAAGATGAAAGAAAGAAAGAAAATATCCTCCAAAAAGAAAGAAATAATTTTTTAAAAAGTAAGAGCAGAATTCAACTAAATAGAACATTTAAAAGAAAATAGAGTGGACTGGCGCCTGAGTGGCTCAGTTGGTTAAGTGTCTGCCTTCAGTTCAGGTCATGATCCCAGGTTCCTGGGATTGAGTCCCACATTGGGCTCTCTGCTCAATGAGGAGTCTGCTTTTCCCTCTCCCTCTGCCCCTCCCCCCTGCTTGTGCACTCTCTCTCTCTCTTTCAAATAAATAAATAAAATCTTAAAAATATATATATTAAAAAAAAGAAAATAGAGTGGATCATAACACCAAAAGTCATTATTTTAAAAGATCAACAGTAATCTTCCTCAGCCAGTACTAGTTGAGAAAAAAAAAGAGGAGATACAAATAAATATACACTATAAAAAAGAGAAATAACTATAAAATCAAGAGATTTTTAATAATAATAATGAAATAGCATTATGTAAATGTGAAAACCTCAACAAAATGGATAAGTTTCTGAAGAAATATAAAATGCAAAACTATATATAAGAAGAATAGAAAATGTGAATAGAAAAATTGGCATTAAAGAAATGTAAGTGGTGAGCAAAGACTTTCCAAAAAAGTCTCAGGCCCACATTTACAGTTGAGTTCTACCAAACTTTCAAAGATTAAAGTTATTCCTATAAATAGAAAGGGAAGGAAGACTGATCAGTTCATTTTATGAGGCTAGTATAATCTTTATTCAAAAACTGGGTAAGAATAGGGGCGCCTGGGTGGCTCAGTCGTTAAGCGTCTGCCTTCGGCTCAGGTCGTGACCCCAGGGTCCTGGGATCGAGCCCCACATCGGGCTCCCTGCACCGCGGGGAAGCCTGCTTCTCCCTCTCCTACTCCCCCTGCTTGTGTTCCCTCTCTCACTATGTCTCTCTCTGTCAAATAAATAAATAAAATCTTAAAAAAAAAAAAAAACTGGGTAAGAATAATATAAGAAAAGAAAATCATATATCATTTCACTTTTAAATATGGATGGAAAATTTCAAAATAAAGTTTTAATTCATGAATCCAACATTGTATTATTTAAGTGCAGCATTATCAGGTAGAGTTTATTCCAAGAATGCAGTGATGCTTGACATAAAAAAAATCTATCAATGATATATATAAACCACATTAGTAGACTAAAAAATACAATCATCAATTTTTAAATAAAGAAAAATGAAGGTTCATCTCCTTGAAAAAGGAATTAGCAGAAACTTCCTTAACTAGGTAAAGGTTATGTACACAAACCCTTCCACTTTCAACACATTCCCTTGAAGTTTAGAAAAAAGACCAAAATACTTATTGTCTCTGCTACTGTTTAACATAGTAAAGTATTCAAAGGGAAGAGATAAAACTCTCATTATTTGAAGATTTTCTATATAGTAATAACAACAAAATGAACATATGATACTATTGAGAGTTTTTAGCAAGGTGGCCAAATTTAAATTCAATCTACACAAAATCAGTAGCATTTCTCTGTATCAGCAATAAGCATCTAGAAAATATAATAAAATGAAGACACCATTAAAGTAATAATAAAAACTATAAAATTTCTATGCATTAAAAAGTACCCTAGGTTTTGTAGAGATAAAATTAGACTATTGAAAACCATAAAAAAATAGAGAAGTATTCTATACACTTGGAAGAGATAAGAGTTTAAAGATCCAATTCTCTTTCATAGTAATTCATAAATTCAATACAACTCCAGTCAAAATTCTAAGTAGATTTTTTTAAAGTAAAACATTTTAAAATTGGTTTCAAGAAAAAAAATCTTTGATTAGTTTAAGGCAACTTTGAAAAATTAGAGTAAATAAAAAAGACAGTATGGTACAGTATGGGACAAATAGATCAATGGAATATAATAGAAAACTCAAGATAGACACATGCAAATATGAGAACATTATATATGATAAAGTTGACCCTACAAATTGTGGTTATAAAAATGCATAGATCAGAATTCCTGTGGCAGAAACAGTTGATTGATGATCCCAGATGCTCTCCCTCTGCTTCCACAACCACATTCATACCAAGGCCACTCCCTGCAGGGTATTCCCAGCCAATGACTGAGCACATGGGGGTACTAATTCCCAAAAGATGTGATACTCCAGGACAGGTAACTTTGGTTTGAGGACTCTCCATTGGTCTTGCCAAAACTTTCTTAGAACTCTAGTTTGAGACTCTTCCTACCCAATCCACCTTCTGTCTGTCTCTCCTTCACAGGTGTCAGATATAGAGGAGTGGTCTTCTAAGCACCCCCCTTTATCCTTCACAGGCATTTCCCCCAATTAATCTCTTGCATGTCTAAATCCATTTTGACATCTGCTTCTAGGAGGACCTGAACTAACATACAAAAAATGATGAAAAGATAGATTGTTGCATAGATGTTATTGGGGAAATTGCCTCCTATATAAAGAAAAATATAATTGCATCCCTCTCTCATACCATAATTGCAGGTGAATTCCAGATAGATCTAAAATTATATAAGAAACTTATAACTAAAAAGTAAAAGAAGATAGTCATCTAGTGATAGTGAAAGATTACTTAAACAAAATTCCAAAAGCACAAATAAGGCAAAAGTAATAATTTGAGGATACTGAAATTTAGGATTTCTGTTCAGTGAAGGCCAATGTGGTATGATGGACTGCTGTCTCCCAAATCCACTCTCCCATCTCTAAACCTAACATAATTCCTTAATTTTTGGTGGGAGCATGGTCACCTAGGTAAAAGATTACGTTGCTTAGCCTTCCTTATAGCTAGATATGGCCCTGTGACTGCTTTTTAGCCAATGAAATATGAGCAAACTTCCAACAAATGCGTGAGGCATCTTGCACCATACTGAGAAAGGCAATACCCTAGAAATGGTGGAATAGTAAGACAGAAGGATCACCTCCTCCAGACTGTTACTTGAGAGAGAAATAAACCTTTCTTGTTTGAGCCATTGTTAATATGGGGCTCTGTTACAAACACCAAAGTTACCTCCTAATTAATATAAGCACCATGGACAAAGTTAGTAGACAGAGGACAATTTGGGAAAATATATTGGCAATGCCTAAAATCTAAAAGGTATAATAATTAAGATATGAAAAAAACCTCATATAACCAAACAAAAAATGAAAAATCAGAAATGTTCAAAGCTATTAACATGCAATAAGGGGAAACCCAAAACACTAAAAAGCATATTAAGAGATGATAAATTTTATTAGTAATTAGAGAAATTAAAATTTAAATATTGACATATTGTGTACACTCATCAAATTGGCCAATACTGAGCAACGCTAAGGATTAAGGATATAGGTATGTTATGTAAGGATATCGGGATATTCTTGCACTCTTGGTAGGAATGTAAATATGCCCATTCTGAAAGCAGTTTGACAGAGGTTAATTAAATTAGATATACACACATGTCCTTTGGCTCAGCAACCTTGCTCCTAGGTAGTTATACCAAGAAATCCTTATGCAGATCCAGAAGAAGATACATAAAGGACCAGTTCATTACAGGGCTATTTCTGGTGGTAGGGAAATGGAGACATTGTAGCTCTCCTAAAGCCAATAGAAACAAGGGATATCTAATACATACTAAAAGCAGAGTGCTGAGTAAAACAAGCAAGAGACAGAATGAGATTTATAACACTAGATCATTATATAAATAAAAATGTATGAACATAAAAATAATATAAATAATATACACTTTAATATATATATATATATATATATATATATATATATATATATATAACTAAAGACACACACATAAACCACATTAGAATGGCTAAGGAATAAGACTGAAGGGGAAAATAAATAAATAATACAAGAGAGAGTCCTTGCATAGACTGGTGATGACAGTGTACCATAAACTAATATAACTAACTCAGTCTTCTGCACTCCAAGTACCAAAAAACAATAATAAAACAATATAAAATATATATACATATTTTCCTACAAAATTAAGTCTGCCTTTCTTTATTACATATGTTATTGCTACCTCTGTATACTCTTTGAGGTATTTTTCTAATATAATACGCAGTCCTGTGAATCTTGTGAAAATTTTCACGGGTCTATATAATCTAGGAAGTTGAGCAGAGGGTAAGGAGTAGTAAGAATATGCGGGATATAGAGGAAGGAACTTTAAATGTTATCCATGTTACCTCTGAAAATTTGAATTATTCTAATACTAGGTCCTGGTATTATTTTCCTTCATCACCTTAGGCTCAGTAGTACATATCTATGTTCCTAGTGAACCTCTCCCTATTCATAATTATCAAGCCAAAAAAGAAATGGAAAGGAGGTTGGGAGGAGAATCAGAAGAGAAACAGAAGAGGAGAAAAAAAAAATATACATATATATGACTGGGGTGCCTGGTGGCTCAGTTGTTAAGCATCTGCCTTGGGCTCAGGTCATGATCCCAGGGTCCTGGGATCGAGCCCCGCTTTGGGCTCCCTGCTCCACGGGAAGCCTGCTTCTCCCTCTCCCACTCCCCCTGCTTGTGTTCCCTCTCTCGCTGTCTCTCTCTGTCAAATAAATAAATAAAATCTTAAAATATATATATATTTTATATACATATAAATATATATACATAATATATATATGACTAGTGAAATAAGTATCTGGTTCTTCCATTCAATGTCAATTTCTATGTGTTCAGGGTTAGGAGAATAAAAGGAAAGAACTGAATGCAAAGCTTGATCTTTCCATCAATGAGACACCCAACCATTTATCAGAATCCCTTTATATTCGATCACCTTAGCCAGCTAACTCTTCTGCTCTGTAAGTTCTCAATGGCTGCAAGCCAAAATGTTGACTTCCTCCATGTTCAACAGTACTATTGATACTTGTACTTATTTCCTATGAGGAATGAGTCCATGGTTGTATTTTCAAAAATAGATTTGGCCTTATTTGCCTCTCACTTTGGCAATTCCTTACTCTAAAAAACTGAGTTTTGGCCTGTTAACAGGACACCCTCTAGAGGATCTGTGTTCTCCTACAGTGAAAATCAGTTCCACAGGGAAAAGAATTCTATCAGCCATCTTGTAAAAAGAAACCAGCTAACCTTTGCTTCAGGTGAGCAAGCACTGTTTCACTCTACTACAGCAAATGCAAAAAGTAAACAACTATAGCTACAAAAAATGTTTAGGGAAAGAGGGTCAAACCAAAGTGTGATGTAAAGGTCTAGTATGGGCCGCCTGGGTGGCTCAGTCGGTTAAGTGGCTGCCTTTGGTTCAGATCATGATCCCAGGGTCCTTTGATTGAGCCCCGCATCGGGCTCCCTGCTCAGTGGGAAGCCTGCTTCTCCCTCTCCCCCTGCCTGCCGCTCTGCCTACTGGCCCTCTCTCTCTATCTCTCTGTCGAATAAATAAATAAAATCTTAAAAAAATAATAAAAGATAAATAAAGGTCTAGTATATCTTCTTTAATAAAATATATCCTACACCCAGGACCAGCTTCATGGATCTGCAACTGGTGCAGTCTCACAGGGTCTCGTGCTCAGAAGGGCCCTACTTGGGTTTAATGCTCTGGGGTGGCTATCTTGAAACTCTCCCAGCTCTGGCCCTCCACCACTGCCACCCTCAGTCTGGGTACAGTTTGAGTTGGCTGAAGGAGGTCACTTCCCCCTCGTCCAACCACCCTCCTTGCTCCCTTGCATGGAGTTAGGTTCAGAGAGGGTCTGGGTCAGGTGTGCACTTGCTGAATCTTGGGCTGGCAGAGGGGCAGTGCCTTTAATGGGTGACTCCGTGGGATCTCTTTCCCAATCCCACAGAAGTATCAAGGAGGCCTGGTGCTGGACCCCAGCTGCAATAAACTGGTCAGCAGCTGGTCTGTGCGAAGGGGATATTGACTTTCCTGCCCCTGGCTGGGGCCCCCACATTTTCATTTTGCCATTTTTCCTGAACCCTGCAACTTACATAGCCAGCTCTGCCTAAATCTTTCCAGGATCAATACTGAAAAGAAACTTTCCTGGTGGGAAAAAGCAGTTTACCAGGTAATATGACCCTGTTCCTCTGCACCTGACCTTGCTGAGGGTCTCTCACTCGGGGTCCTGGTGCCAACATCACACTGGCCTCTGGGTTGCACCCCTCCCTTAAGTACTCTGCAAGTAGTTCTCTTTATGCCACTTTATGCAACTGAACCAAGCCAGAAATTTCAGATAGGATTATTAAATAGTAAAGAAAACAAGAAGGAAAATAAACACATGGCATAAAAGGAATAGAAATAACACATCTGACAGAATGAAGACTCTGGTCGTAGGATAGCAGACTTATTCTTAGGAAGCCCATGACTCAACCATTCCAGTCCTTTCTACTCCCTTTACCTCCCAAACTTTCCCTTTAAATAGTTTTTACTTCTTTCAGACAGTCTTAGTTTCTTTTTAGAGAGACCTACCTCTTCCCTAGACAACTAATACCAGGAATTAAGTCATACTTGAAAGGAAATGCTACCTTCTCCTCAAAAAAGAAAAAAAAAAGTTTTAGCTTTATAGGCCTACCAGAATAGCCAAATCTTAATAAAGTATATAAAATTATTTCATTCCTATATTGAGAAATAAGTAATATAGTAGCAGGGACATCCTGCTCTAATGTTGGAAATGTTAGGATATTTTTTGTTTTCATTTTAAATCCTTTCTATTCAAATGATGTGTTCTATAGGTTCCACTAAAAAAGTAACATGGATATTAGTGGTGACGGAAAGAAAGTAACATGTTTAAGCTTCTCTCTAGAGCTCTGACATTCAGTTTCTAAAAGTTTCATCCTATTGTTTTAATTCCTGATCATTTTTTTCCCTAAAATGCATGACATAATTGTAAGAGTATTTGATGATTTGTTTTCTTTTGGGTGTCACAGCTTGCTAATTTCCACCCCCATTATTTCTTCCTCATGTAATTGGTTGACCTGCATCTATAGCAGACTTTTTGTACCAGCTTAGAGAATAAAAGTCCTGCTGACTAATTTCTAAATTCTCTTAAGCTAGAAGATGCTTAACTTTTGGATTTCACAGGATATTTTTAAAGTGAAAGTGAAACCCATAAATGCCAATTTTTTTTTATTTTATCAAGTAAAGATCTTTAAAAGTAAAACATACTAACCGTTTTATTTCATAAAAGAGGACACTTTAATTCTGAAGAAAGTTCTTTACCTGAACAAACTGAGCAATGAACTCACTGCATTCTCATTTCTCCGCAGAACACTTAAGAAGAACATCAAGATCATTAGCAGGTAACCTCCTGAATCAGAGGTTGGCAAAATTTTTAACTTCTTAGTAAATATTTCCCTGCAAATTTTTCAACTATTTTGAGTATTTCTACAAGTTTTATGAACTTTTACATATGACAATATATTGAGATTCAACAGCATGCACTCTGTGGCTTTTCAAAGTCATGCTAACTTTAAAAACCTTTGAAGCAAGCATTTCATTATGCTTTTTTTTATTATTATTACTAAGAAAACTAAACAGAAACCATTGTGAAGTGCCATTGTCTTCTCTTGAATTGCTCTTTACAACCAAGCTTTCATTTATAAAACAATGGAATGTCATGTATTACATGATTGAGATACACCATGGGTTATTTTTAACACCAAGGACATTACTTTATAACTGATAGCCTGATTTGATAAAGTAGGCCTGTAGTCTTGTCACTTGATATCAATATAAACATCTTTACTCTTACGAGGCTTTCTTCTATATCTAATTCCTCTTGGAAAACCTGCTTTAGATACATTCACATAGATAAAAATGCGTTAGGAATTTAAAAAATTCTGACGAAGATCTTTGCTTAATAAATGTTGCATTCCTACATGTAGTTTAAGCACGGCTGTTTAGAATTTTTTCATCACCTGCATAGAAAGCAGAACACTATATAGAATTAATAAACTCGAACTTGACCCTCACCCTTCGTTGCATAATAATCAATGTAAGGATGTTATAAGGAAATATTTATTATGTTAAAACAAAGGGCATTATTCTGATAGCTGTTGGGTCTAAAATGTAACATTTGACTTTCAAAGCAAGTAAATCAGCAGAGCTCCAAATAGGGGGACTCAACCAACAAAGGATCATAAAGTTAAAAAGTCTCTGTTAATCAATGACAAATTTAGTACTTGTTGCTACAATTACAAAGATAATAGTTCCTTTATGTCAGTGCCTTTGGTTTTGCAGCTGTAAAATAGCTTTGAAATTCAGCATTTCAAGGAATAGAAATTAATAGGAGGTCATTTCTACCAGAGAAATTTTAGGGGCCCATCCTCTCTAATCATCATTAAAAACTAAATCCGTAGGAGAAGAGGCACTTTACTGATTGTCAAGTGGAAGCTATTATTCATTTGATGAAGCTCTTGGCACCGTGCCATTGATTCTGCACTACAGCCTGCTGCTTGTTCTCCTTCATCTCGTGCAATCAGAGTTGTTTCTGCCTGCCAGGAGCTATTTATAGAGCAAGGGGGTGGGGGGAGAAAAGCTGATATGTTCTCCGTCTTGAAAAACAACTTCCAAACTTTATAAGTACAAATCTGTTTTTCTTGTCATCAGACTGTCTGCTTTTTCTGTCAATGCAGAAGATAAGGAAACTGACTTCAAGAAAACTGCCCTTCCTAATAATGACTATGAATTTGGTGGAGTCACAGGCTACAATCACACTGCATCTGACTCCCCTGGATTAATAGTCCTCAAAACTACACACACACCATCATATGTCTATAGTGTAATTCTCTCATTTCTAGACTTATAAGTCCATTCCAGTTCTGTATCTTAAAAATTTCTAAGAGATACTCCCTGCTTTCTTATACTTATTAAAAGCAAATATACCTTGCAAAAAAAAAAACACTAAAAAGAAAAACTTCAAAATGTAAGTATAGGAAAATATTTGGGGGCTCAATTATTTAGGAGTTGGTTCAACAGTTAAATGTTGGTGAAATTGTTTTTCTTACAATTGCAAAAGAGGTTGGATTTTCATGAATTTTACTTAAAAGATTGGTCATCCCAAGACAATATAAATCTTTGTGTTAAAAATTACCTATGTGATATGAACATGGCATTCTCAAATTTATCTGCAACTTTCATTGTCTTGAGTTGCAGTTGTGAACATATTTCAAAACCCAAACTATTCAGAATCTTTATTTTTGGAAAAGTTTCAGGCTTTATCTTAGCACTTACAAAATCCACTTAAAATGTTTTATCCTCTAAAATAATAGGGAAAACAAAAATAAAATAATAGTATACATTTAAAATCTTAAGGATAGCAATAGCAATACTTCTGGTTGCTAAAATTTAATATAATGGAAAGGAATTATATTTGTTGGAATACAAAACAACAAAACCAAAACCTGAGCCTTAAAAAAAAAATACGGAAATAAAATCATATGGCTGTGAACTGCCTGATGTAATTTTTTTGAGAAATTTAGTTCATGATCCAATCAAATGTTTTAATAAAGTGCAATTTTTAAAAAGTAGCCATAGAGCTAGAGCATTGCCAATAAATGTCTGGTTATAAATAGAACATCAAAATACAACCATAATCATTTGAAAATACAATAAAGGTCAGCTAAAGTCGTTACTTAGCAGAACAACTTGAGTTAGTAGGGTGGAAAACAGACCATGGATTCATTTGTTTTGTTTTGCTTTAACTTCATAGAAGATCTATATTTCAGCACCCTTTTGGATTGTGGTATTTTCAGAGCCCTGGCTTGCAGCAGGACCCAGAAAGGTATACTCACCAGGGAGTCTATAGTATCTTTTCTCCTGAAAGCTACATGCCTTACCACCAGGGCATTTACCTACAAGAAGCTAAGATTAGATGAAATGCTCTGTTTCAGACAAAAGCTATAGAATATGAAGTAAAATTAAGTATCATGGATCCAGGTATTTTAGAAAGTGAAGTGGAATAAGAAAATTAAAAGTCCAAATGAATCTGAATTGCCCAGAATAACTCTGCATAGTCTGAATTTCTAGATAATTTCCAGCTTTTCCTGCCCTTCACTTTTAGTTCTCACAATGTTCTTCTTACGGTTTTTCACTCCAAACAATGAAAAACTTGGGGCATTTGTAGAATAGTAGTTTGATATCTCTGCCATTAATTCAACAGATCACCACTGGGCTCAGAAAGTTAGGTTTGTGGAGCTAATCCCCATCTTAAACATTCAATAGTTCACTCAACAAATATTTACTGAGTACCTACTATATGCTGGCACCACCCCGGTTGTCAAAATACATTGAGGAACGAAAAACATGCAAAGTTCCTATCTTTATTGAATTTGTATTCCAATGGAGCCTCAGCTAAAACAAAATAAAGATCAGCATCAAAAACATCTTTCTTTCATGAACATAGTCCTGTATTTCTCAAAATTGCACAACATTAAATTGAAGGGCAACAACTTCATAAGTTATAATTTCAATGTCTGAGCACTGACCTTATATGCCAGATACTGTGTTGAATACTTTTTCATGCATTATCCCATTTAATTAGTGCCTATCAATCTTAATCTTCAAAAAAAAAAAAAAATCCCCATAATACAGATAAATAAATGAATACTTAGAAAGGTTATGTAACCTATTAAGTTTACACAGATAAAAAGTGGCAAATTAAACACAGGTCTCTCTCAACTATAAAAATAGTAATTTCAGGCAAGTCTTCTCCTGAGGATTTAGTAGCATTCATTCATTCATTCATTCAGCACTTTTTCAACCAATATTAAGAGTGTCTCATATGTGCCAGGACAAAGAGGCAAAGATCCCTGCCTTTGGGGAGCTTAAATCTTAATGAGAGGAGACAGACAATAAAAATAAACATAATAAATAAGCAAATACATAATATATTAGGTTAACATCAATTCATTGGAAAAAAAATAAAGTCTAACATTTTTCCTAACAATTTGAAATCTTAAGTTAGAGGTAAAGACAACTTTCAAAATTTCTAAAAAAAGGAGCTCAGGAGACCAATGACAAGCACCCCAAAAAGGAAATGCTACAGCATAACAGTGTTGAAGAAATGACTTCATACTGAGGAAAATGACACCTGTTTGCCACCACTGTAGAGAGTTGAATTTGTTGTTAAGTCTTTGTTATTTTGATCATGAGATGCTTGGAAATAAAGGGAAGAGCAGGGCATCAGTAATTGCCCATCTGGAGTACAACAAACACACGTACATCACTGGAAAATCATGTGCGGTTTGATGACATTTATCCACTTTGGTTTCCACTGACTGGTATGCCAAACCCCAGACACCAAAATTACTAAGGTTGGGGAATAAATACCCATCATTAAATTTCCAGTGGTTTAATAATTATTCCTCTTCCTGGGGACATGATTAAACCTCACACAGCAGCAAAACAAGAAACTAAGTTGCTGGGCATCAGAGGTGAAGAGAAAGTAAATGAGAAAAAGAGAGAGAGTGAGAGCAACAAGGGAAATGACAGAAGAGGGGGGAGAGGGAGAAAGCACAGAAGGGAAAAATCTCTTTGGTGGTTACTCTCAACCATCCTTGGGCTTAAGACAACCACCCACAGGCACTAAACAAGTGATTAAGCTGCAATCTGGATGTGTACCTCATTCTCATAATTCCAGGGGATGGGGCAAGTTGCTCCAATGGGAGCAGAAAGTGCAGTAACACAGGAAACATAATCCCACCCAAGGCCATGCTTTTCTCCTAGAGGGATGGCTGAGCTAGATCCTGCTAACACAAAAATGGTGAATCTTCTCTTTTCCAGGAGTACTAACTGGCTTTGGTCAATATTGCCTTCTTAAGAGGGAAACAATAGAATCTTTCTTTTGATAGCATGTTAAGTGGCCCCAGAGTTATAACTGACCTAAACCTCAGTCAAATTTCCTTGTAATGGTTGAAAAACCCAGCATACCTTCCTATCCATGGAGTTTCCAGGCACAGCCTAGGAAAAAATTCCCAATTACTGACTGGAACTAAGGGAAGTAAATTGGCTACAAGATGATGATAAATCCCATTTGAGATATAATACCAGGGATTTTATGTTAACTGAGATCAAAGTCAATACTCCTTAAGTAGTTTCCTTCTTAATTTTTCCTATCTATAAACTGAAAATATTCTAGCAGGCCAACTCCAGAATCCATGTCTATATTACTCACCATTGTATCTCTAGTACCTGTACAGTACTTAGGAAATAATAGCACTCAATAAACACTTTGACAAAAAAAATGCAGATAAATGAATGTATCAATATTATTTTTTAATCGAAGTATAGTCGGCACACAATGTTACATTAGTTTCAGGTGTACAACAGTGATTTGACAACTCTATACATTATTCTATGCTCACAAGTGTAGCTACCATCTGTCACCATACAATGTTGTTACAATACCGTTGACTGACTATCTTCCCTATGCTTTCATCTCCGTGAATTATTCATTCCATGACTGGAAGCCTGAACCTCCCACTCCCCTTTACTCTTTGCCCATCCTCCACCCTTCTCCCCTCTGGCAGCCATCAGTTTGTTCTCCATATTTATGGGTCTGCTTCTGCTTTTTTGGGTTTGTTCATTTGTTTTGTTTTTTAGATTCCACATATAAGTGAAGTTATACGGTATTTGTCTTTCTCTGACTTATTTCACTTAGCACAATGTCCTCTAGGGTTCATCCATATTGTTGTAAATGGCAAGATCTCATTCTTTTTTATGGCTGAGTAATATTCCATTGTATATTTATGTACCATTTTTCAAAGAAAAAGTTTTTTATTTCTCTGGGTAAGTATCCAGCAGTACAGTTACTTTTCTTTTTTCTTTCTTTTTTTTTTTTTTTAGGAACTCTCAAACTGTTTTCCACAGTGGCTGCACCAAGTTACATCCCCACCAAGAATGCACAAGGGTTCCTTTTTTTGTACATCCTTGCCAACACTTGTTATTTCTGTCTTTTTGATACTAGACATTCTGACTGGTGTGAGGTGATACCTCGTTGTGGTTTTGATTTGGATTTCCCTAATGATTAGTGATGTTGAGCATCTTTTCCTGTGTCTGCTGGCCATCTGTATGTCTTCTTTGGAAAAATGTCTATTTGTTTTTCAGTTTTGAGTTATATAAGTTCTTGATGTATTTTGGATATTAACCCCTTATAAGACAAATCACTTGCAAATATCTTCTCCCATTCAGTAGGTTGCCTTGTCATTTTGTTGATTGTTTCCTTTGTTGTGCAAAAGCTTTTTGTTTTGGCGTAGTCCCAATAGTTTGATTTTGCTTTTTTTTTTTTTAAATTTTATTTATTTTTTGACAGAGAGAGACACAGTGAGAGAGGGAACACAAGCAGGGGGAGTGGGACAGGGAGAAGCAGGCTTCCCGCAGAGCAGGGAGCCCGATGTGGGGCTCAATCCCAGGACCCTGGGATCATGACCTGAGCCGAAGGCAGATGCTTAACAACTGAGCCACCCAGGTGCCCCTGATTTTGCTTTTGTTCCTATTTTTCTATCTGACAAAAACATGGTAGTAATTTATATAAAATTATTGGGTTCTCTGAGTTAATTACGTACCCTACCAAGTATAAAATGACTCTTAAAATTTATTATACTTGTATGCCTCATTATTTACTTTTATATATTATTTTATTTTATCTTATTAAACCAAAATACCAAATTACTCTCTGGCCAACATATGACAGGAAGGAAAAGTAACTAATATATATTAAGGATTCATTAAGATTGGCATGTGCAACATGTCTTTATTTGCATTGTCTCATGTTTTTCTTAAGGCACTCTGATAAATTAGACATTATTAATCTCCTTTAACAGAGAAAGAAGTATAGGCTTAGAAAGGTCAATTAATTTGCCGAAGGTCATACAACCAGTAAGCAGCAGAATGCAGATTCAAACCTAGGCCCTTTTGACTTGAAAGTCCATACTCCTTTCTATTACATCAAACTGCCAAAGGAAAACATATTCAAACTGCAAAAGCAAGCATCTATCTGCTCTTCCCTTCCAGAAAGTTACTTAGAAAAGCCAGCATGACCTCTACATAAGTCTCCTGTGAATCAGCTCTGGAAGACATCCATGGAAGGGTAATCCTATATAAAGCTGAACAATCCTGTGGCAATTAGATTGATAGTGAATTTGGTCTTAGGGGAAAGGGTCCTACACTGTAAGTGAAGTAAATAGTATTGGTGTTTTAACCACTCATATCACCTGAACATGCACATTGCACACGCCACTGAATTAATAATTACCAGAGTTCAAAACTAAGGACTTTAGTCTGTGTATGTCTGTGTATCTCTCGAAGAGAGAAAAACAATCCTTAGGGGTAAAAAATGGCTCATTTTTCAACGGACTTAATATGGAAAACTCCCTGCAGTAAACATGTGTTGAGTTAAATAGGAAATAATTCAGCAAAATTTATAAAGAACAGTCAGTTTCATAAACTTCTGGAAGCCTCGAATTCAAAGTACTCTGATTATCTGATCAAAGTTTCAGCACTGAGTATTGGAAATCCGTATAAGTGAGAAAAAGCAGATATTAGGCCATAAACATTAATAATCAGAATCATAACCTACCAAAAATTGGCTTATGTTTTCATGTACTGTACTGTACCTCAGTCTCCCCTCACCCTAAAATAGAGTTTGTAACAGGTAATTCCTGCATAAAAGAAGATATAAACAGAATCAGTTTTATGCAGAAGAACTGATTATGCATATCCTTATCTTGAAGGATAGCAAAAAGTCCACATGTCCCCCAAAATGTATCATCCTTTCTCACACACTACTGGTCTCAAACTAAGAAATTCACCATTAATGACACTTCCTTGGACTAGAACATAATATATGTTCATTACCCATACACATACATACATATGCTTTAAGAGTAGAGTTTGAAGGAATAGACGGAAATTAGGTTTATTTTATAGGGGAAAGAGAACAATTTGGAACATCCATGGAAAAAATCAGACTACTAAATGTCAATAAGCAAAGATGCCAGAAGATATGACAAGAGGAAGAGTGAAGGTAAATTTTTCTAACATAATAACAAAATTCATCTAGCTCACCTTACTCAGGAAGATTAAATAATGTATGCAGAGCTCTCTGAACTCCTTGAAAAAGAAGCACAGACATACAGAGAATAATTATAGCTGCATTTTCTAGTGCCTAAACAAGTCTTGGCTAAACGCCCCATTAGGTCATGCATATCATCAGATTACCATTAAGTAAGCCAAAAGAAAAACTCCTACATGCTAGTCAGGGAGCCAAAGAGTAAAATGCAGCCTTCAACAGCTCTGATTCCAACTAGAATTCAACTTGGGCTCCAAGTATAAGAATCTGGTTCACATATTTTTAATGGGCATCTTTCAGACACTTAAGGAAGAAAGAAATTAATAAATTCTCCCCAAACCTTATCCCTACCCTAACATGTAAGGAATGAAGACTGCCACCTGTCTAGGATTTGAGTTTCAGAGGCATCTTCAATACATCAAAGCATCAAGGGACAGGCTTTGAGTAAAGGCAGACAAGATCAAGAGACTTGCATATTTTAAATAACACACAAAAATTACAACATAAAAAAAAAGATCAGAACCCCTCTTTATTCATTCAGAAATCTGAGGGCCCTTACTGGGTTAGGCTTAAACTTACTGTATGTCCTAGAAAAGGTACATTGTTTAAAAGGAAGTTTAAGGGGGAACAAATGTATTTCATGGGGTTTTATAAATTAATAAAAGTGTTCTGCAAGGTGCTTTGAGATTCAGAGATTAAAGAAAACTGTGAAGCTATATAAAGCATTCACTTTCCCTAATGCTGTGAGAATATGAGTAGCTTTTCTCAGCTGTTGTCAAAGAATTTTTCCGTTTATTCTTTCCTGATGCTATCTATACCAGTAACTATACCAACAGCAATAACATCTTATATTTAATTAAGCTTTAAAAATTGAAAAGGAATATTAAATATGGTATCTTTTTTTGATTCTTAGATATATTCTGGAGACAGTTATTTTTATCTCAATTTTACAGATAAAACTAAGTTTAAAAAAGAAATTAGTGATTTACTCAAGGCTACACAAGGGCTAAGTAGTAGAACTGAGCGTCAAATCCATCTCTTTGGACTCCAAATCCTTGACATTTCCCCCCATCAACCTAGATTTTCCTACCAACTAGTGATATAGACGACTCTTGTTCTTTTTCAGTGCTATTTTTGCAAAGAAGACCTTCTAGTCAGACCTGTTAAAATAGTTAATATTATTAAGGCAAAATTATAGTAATTTTTATCACTGAGAGTATAGTGAGGGTGCAAACTACAGCTCTTTTACATGATCCACACTAAACAAATAGACTGGAGACTTCAAATTGTTCTTGGATCAACCTAAATGTGGCCATCTTGCTAATACAAGGGGATTTCTTTATAATGGACCTTAACTTGTGAAACCGAGTCTCCTAAGTGTTGATGCAATCCACATGTAGTGTTATGAAAGTCTGCCTGAGCCACAGCCCCAGGGGCAGGTGGTTCGTTTGATCTTTATAGTTATAAAGGAAACATTTGGTAATCAGACTAAAAAAGTACCCTAGAGAAAAACAGGAAGGCATTTGTACAATGACATGAAATTCTTCTTTGTCTGCCTAAATCTCATTCTGCCAGCAGTAAAAGAATCTTGAAGAAGAAACCTAGGAGAATAGAAAGAGCTTTAGAAGCAATTGTTAGAGTGGTTCTGGCAACAGCAATAAAAATAGAGGTAAAGGAAAAAATCAAAAGTAGCTCTTTTTTGTCATTGCTTATTACAGAAAGCCTCCATAATAGTGTATTTCAGTTAGACTTTTCTGGGTAACAAACCACCCCTAAACTAAATGGCTTAAAAAAATGTTTATTAGTTTCCATTGTTCTTAGGTGGTTCCTCTTCTGACCTCACCTGCACTTACTCATGTGCTGTATTCACCTACAGAGTCAGCTATAGTTCAGGTGGGGAAACAGACTCCATCTGTTGATAGGAGAAGTTACATTGCAAAAGTTTATGGACACAAGGAGTCATAATTCTTTAGGGTCCATTATGACCCTAATCAATAATTCTGGGGTCTTTAATCCCAGCTGTACATAGAATCATCTGGGATATTTTTAAACAAATACAATTGACTAGGTCTCATTCCTAGAAATTCTGACTTAAGTGGTTGGAGGTAAAGCCCGGTCATCAGCATTTCTTAAAAGCTCTCCAGTTGATTAAAATGAAGCCAGATTTAAGAATGACTATTTTTGGGACACCTGGGTGGCTCAGTCCATTAAGCATCTGACTCTTGTTTTGGCTCAGGTCACGATCTCATGGTTTCGTGAGATCAAGCCCTGCATATAGGGCTCCTTACTCTGTGTGGAGTCTGCTTGAGATTCTCTCCCTCTGTCCCTCTCCCAACTCACATGTGTGCACTCTCTCTCAAATAAGTTTAAAAATCTTAAAAAAAAAAAAAAAAGAATGGTTGTTTTCTATTCCAATGATTGAATTACAGTAGTTCCAGAATGAGTAAGTGAGAGTACTATGTAATAAGAATTTCATACTAAGGTAAATGATATGGGGTAATATAAAATAGAAAACAAAAATAGAAGACAGAAAAGTATTGGATCACAGTCAATAACAGAACCAGAACAAAGACACTAACACAGTCAAAACTAGCTATGGGTTTTTACCAATACCCTAGTGAAGGGAGACTGGTAATTCAGAGCAGAAAAAAACCCTGATGAAGTATATAACTGTGTTTTGTCTGCAGTTTGTTGTATACATATTTATAGATATGCTTAAGTATTTAAAACTCAGTGCACAGTTTACTCATTGGTATTGTTTTAGTTTTCCCCAATTGACTCTTTGCATTTTCCTTCTAACACACTGGTTCTCAACACAAATTGAAACTAGGATGGTTTTAAAGAATACTGATGCAAAAGCCCAAACCCAAGTATTCTGATTTAATTGCCCTGGAACAGGACCAGGCATCAGATACCTAGGTGATTATAATGTGAAACCAAGTTTGAGAACTGTTGCTCTAAGATATCATTTTATTTATTTATTTATTTATTTATTTATTTATTTATTTATTTATATAAGATATCATTTTAAACAAAACTTTGCAAGTATTGTTAAGGAGAGTTTGGCATTAACTCTGATGGAACCAGTCAATACAGTAGTCTCCCTTAGGATTGAAAATAATTCTCTGAGGGCAAGACCTACATCTGTTCAACTCTGTATATCAACAGCCTGGCACATGTGTGGCATAAGACATGGACTGGTAACTCTCTTACAGAATGAGCACCCCAACCTACTGTTGTGTGAATTTGGATGAGAGCTAAATATTTTTTATATTGAATAAATATTAAAATATTTTTTAATGCAATTGGCAGTGACATCTAGGATAAGCTAGTACCTAGAAAACCTCATATTGTTTGAATACCCCCAAGGATTAACTGAAATAGTCGTCTCCATCAGAGACAGAACTTAAAACAGAGCCAATTAACAGTCAATATTCCTAAATTCCAGAGCCTCTAATACCATAGATTGGCATCCCCAGAGACTTGACACCCCTACTTAATAGTAGACAATTGGGGCGCCTGGGTGGCTTAGATGGTTAAGCGTCTGCCTTCAGCTCAGGTCATGATCCCAGTGTCCTGGGATCGAGCCCCGCATCGGGCTCCCTGCTCAGCGGGGAGCCTGCTTCTCCCTCTCCCTCTGCCTCTCTCCCTGCTCGTGCTCTCTCTCTCTCTCTCTGTATCTCTGTGTCTCAAATGAATAAATAAAATCTTTAAAAAAAAATAGTTAATAGTAGACAATTATCTTTTAAACTTCTGATACTTCCTATCTCCAATCCTTGCTCTTTACTTCCCGCTCTGTTCCTGCATTTATCCAACTCCTAAATCTTCCTGGCTTAACCTTCTGTCTTGACTAAACATTTAGTCTTTGGAGTTTGACTTTTCTAGTTTCAACCCTCCATCCTTTCTATAATACAAATTAGACTGTTTCTGACTTTTCTTATTCTCAGTCAATACCAAAAAATCATGTCAGTGGAGCTTCAGCCATGGGGCATCATCCATGATGTTCCACTGCCCTATGCCCCATGTAAGCTTCTCCCTCCTTCCCAATCCACATGCTTTCAGGTCAACCCCACACTGGGGACTGGCCCTCATTCTATTGGTTGGATGTCAAGACCCTATTTAGGATATGTGGATTCAGGGGACTTCAGAAATCGGATATCACAAACTAATATTGGGCCCTATCCTAGAGGAAAAACAAATGATATAAATATGAGAAATGCTGGATTTAGCAAAATCAGGTAGATTTCTTTAGTGGAAGTCTTCATAGAGCTTTTATGTACACTGAATTTCTAGCACTGGCAACTTGAAAAGTTCTGATAATTCTCACTAACCATCCCAAATTTGGAGACAAGTAAATTGAGATGGGATGATACCCCTTTTCTCTTTCTCTCTGTT
Source organism: Halichoerus grypus (assembly GCF_964656455.1). Lineage (NCBI taxonomy): Eukaryota > Metazoa > Chordata > Mammalia > Carnivora > Phocidae > Halichoerus > Halichoerus grypus. The sequence continues at coordinate 126,766,074 of NC_135716.1, read as the reverse complement.
TCTCTCTCTGTGTGTCTCTCTCAATCTCTCTCTCCTTTTTTTTTTTTTTCAAGTAATCTCTATACCCATTGTGGGGCTCAAACTCATGACCCCAAAACAAAGAATCACATGCTGTACTGACTGAGCCAGCCAGGCACCCCTCTTTCTCTCTCTTCTGATTAGTTTGGAAGAAGGGGTAGGAAGTAAGTATGGAGAGGGATGGATTAGAGACTGATGAAATCACAGAAGTTTTTAGGGCTATCTATTGGAAACAAAGGCTTTAGAACTCCACACTGAATTAAGAGAGTTACTTAAAGCCCTAAGATATCTCCTCACCATGGGAATGGGATATGTTCATGATAAGGTAAAGTGAATTGTGATACACCATAGTTTACAATGTCTCAGGAGAGCAAAGTTCAGATTATTATGGTAAAATTTCATACAATTTTGTCTCAGGTCTAATGAATTCCAGAAACAATTCCATACTCTCAAGCTACATAAAAGTGGATGGAATACAAATTTCCCAGCCCAAAAATTTAGCTTAGAGGGAATGATGAACCAAATCCAGGGAAATTCATCCATATTTTATCAAAGCAAAGAGAATGTCTGGAAAAGTAGTACCCATGTTAAACATAAGCAACATTTTAGGGAGGAAAATGGCATAGCAACTATAGATACTGCACTATAGAAACAAAAGAGTGGACAATAACAAGGGTGTGCAAAATGGAATTCACTAGACTGTTCTGAAACAAAAATGTAAATAATGGAAAAAATTCATTATGAATGCATTGTCTAGAAGAGCACAATAAAAAGATTAAATTTAACAAAGTAAGCTCTTTATCAACCTAAAAATGAAGTTAAAAAGCAGTGAGATAAGATGAAATAGGAAATCGCAGCATAAGAAAAAAAATAGCATTTTAAAAGACCTACTAAAAAAGTAAAAATAAATTAAAAATAAGAATGAAAATAAAAAAAAGAATTTCTAAATAAGTTAGAGGAAGCAAGAAACAAAATAGAATTACTAATATAGAGGAAACACTTGAGGTAATTACAGCAAATGCAGAGGAAAAAGCCAAAACAACTAAAGTAATTAGAGAAATGATAATGGATATGAAGGACAAACTGTGACAACAATAAAGATACAATAAGTGGTTTTGAGTTCTATAACCCCAATAATGAAGAACAAAATAAATTCAAAGATATAACACAAAACACTATCCACAAAGAAAGGACAACCTAAATTTGTATATCAAAAAAACACTCTTTCCAGGAAATAAAGCAAATACAATGATCAGCAAAAAGATATACCTGGTAGTTATTGATTTTAAAAATAAAGAAAAAATTCTTCAGGAATTCCCTGCAGGGAAAAAAAAAAAAAGTCACATTGGCTTCAGGCTTCCCCAAAACAATGATTTCCAAAAACTGTTGGAGCAATATCTCTAATGTTCTGAGAGAAACAAAGTATGATCCACGAATATTGTATCCAGCTAAAATATCTTTCAAAAATTAAAAAAGATAAATATTTTGAAAATGAAAAACTCAGAGAATACAGCAGCCATGAACCATTTTTTAAAAAACACAAAAAATCTAGATCATTAGTAGGATAGAAATATTAGAATAAATATATAAATAAATACATAGACTAACTATATAAATGAATAGAAATATTTATTTGATTGAGGGACAGCCACATACAGTTGTGCAGAATTTTCATTGTCCAAATTCAGGGAGCACCATTCATATTATAAACTGAACAACTGAATGTGGTGGCTCTAGAGTTTCAACTTAGATTTTCTTTTATTAAAATCAAATAAGACCAAATTAAATTATCTCATTTATAAGAACATGACATTTATGACCATTATATTTACCAAATTATTTCTACCTGTCTGCCTATCTATGTCTTTATCAATAAATATGCATAGGAATAGATCTTTATGTTCAACAACTCTTAAAGATTATTATTAAAGAATAGTTGGATTTAACTATTCAATAATGATCAATTTAATCATATAAATATGTAGCAATTTACAAGTAATGTTTGGTAGTAAGGAGAAATGATGTGATTGCCCAAGTCCTGGATTTCATAACATATCCTTTTTATTTTTATAACATATCCTGATTATTTGTCATCCATTTTACCCTTTTAACAGTCCATTCTGTCCACATCTGTCTTAATTCTAGGGAATAACCCAGCCTAGGTAGGTGTTCTGAAGCTATCAAGTCCCACACCTCTAATTCCTTTTTCTGGATTTAATTTCCCTCTGAGAGAGCCTGGAAGGGGGGTCCCTATATGCCATAATATCCCACCATGGCCACATCTTGTTAGAGAAGAATGGACACCATTTCCAAAATCAATGCTTTGCTTAACCACAAATAAATGAAGAATAAATAGAGACTATATAACTAGTGATAGGACTTGAATTAGACAATCAGGGCCCGGACAGTCATATTGGACCATGTAAAAAATTAGTAAGAGAAAAACCTGGTTGCTACAGAGAGGAAATAATTAATTAAACACGTTTAGAGAAGCAAATAAAAATATATGCCATTGCTCTAGAATTAAAGATTCCACCTTCAGGGCGCCTGGGTGGCTCAGTTGGTTGAGTAACTGACTTCAGCTCAGGTTATGATCCTGGAGTCCTGGGATCGAGTCCCACATCGGGCTCCCTGCTCAGCGGGGAGTCTGCTTCTCCCTCTGACCCTCCCCGCTCTCATGCTCTATCTCAGTCTCTCTCTCAAATAAATGAATAAAATCTTAAAAAAAAAAAAAAAGATTCCACCTTCAGTTTGGGGGAAAGGAAAAAAAAAGGAATAAATAAGGATTTAGGACATTAGGTAAGGATTTAAGAAAAGGCAGCAAGGGGCCTCATTTTGGCCTCAGCCATATGCCCCAGCTTGGTTCAAACCCTATTTAGGGGTACATGGTACTTACAGAGAAATCAATATATTCATATTTTATTCCTCACTGAAGTGCTATTAACTCTGTATAATTCCTTTGGAGAGAAGAATAAATGATAGGCTTCAGGTAACTGAATCCTTAAATAAGTAATGCCATGGCCCCTGACCTTTAAGGGGTCTAAAAATTGGTATGCACAAAATTAAAGCCCTCCTAAATTAAAAAAAAAAAAAATCTATGACATAAGAAAGAGGAAAAGGGGTGCCTGGATGGTTCAGTCAGTTAAGTGTCTCCCTTCGGTGTGATCCCAGGTTTCTGGGATCCAGCCCCCATTGGGCTCCCTGCTCAGAGGGGAGTCTGCTACTCCTTCTGCCCCTCCCCCTGCTTGTGTTCTCTCTCTCACTCACTCTCTCTCTCAAATAAATAAATAAAATCTTAAAAAAAAAAAGAGGAAAAGTGTAGAACTGCATCGTCCCCCTATGTAAACTGAGAAACCACCAAAAAGAAAAGAAAAGAGAGAATATGTGTGCACAAAGATAAAAAGAATACCTTTAACCAATGCTAAGACATATGAAAGCAGGCTGTTTTTCATTTCTTGTTATTAAATATTCCTAGGATTACCTGCTATATCCTCACAACAATTCTCCTTTACTTGGGCTAGCTTGAATGGGTTTGTTACTTTACAAACAAAGGAGCTTTGTTTAGACAAGTAAAGCATCAATCAAGATAGTCTATTGTGGTGTTTGGGTTCTAGAAAGGCCTGTGATGATTAGGGTTACTACTAAAGGCAGTGAGGAATAGGTAAAACAGAGACATGAATCTAAGCCAAAGATTTTAGAAAGTGTGAAGATTAAACCAGGAAAACCAAGATGAGTAGACAAGATTCAAGTGCAATCATAGGCTTGAATATGGGAGGGAATTAAAGAGCAGGACTGGGACTGGGCAGAACTGAGTTACACTTATGGCAATAGCTGACCAGGCTGCTTAAGTCAACCTTACTGCCAAGAACAACTAGAAAAGAGGGAAACAATTTTTAATATCCATTAGAGAAGAGACTTCCAGTTCTAGTTCCAGATGTAAGGAGTGTGGAACTTACCACTCTGCCCTAACAACAATAAAAGGCTGAATGGACTAAAAAATCAACAACTTCTTGGATCCACAGAGAGTGAAAAACATAGACCAAACTGCTGTCCCAAGACTGAAGAGACAGGCAAATACAGGCAGTCACAGTTTACCAGAGCAGAACTCATAAGCAGAAACCGCCTCAGGAACCAGTATTAGGACAGGAAACCTGAACTGTAATTGATGAATTACTGAAGGCCAACTATGGACAACTCTGAGAGTTAAAAACCCAGGGTGACCTAGTCATAGGAGGGCCCCCACAATATTGTGAGATTTACCTCCAAGAGCTCAACCAGATTCCCACAGTAAATATCAGAAAAATGCCCTTGGGTTCTAGCAGGGGAATACACCAGAGCCCTTTGTTCTCAATAAGTCCTGCCCTCTGGAAACTAGTTAACTAGTTAACTAGAGCCTAACCTGCCAAGGTATTATCAGAGCCTAATTGACCTGGAAGAAGGGAACTACCCAACTCCTGTCAGCTCTAGCCCTCCACTTGGAAGAAGGGAAATACCCAACTCCAGCCTACTGTAATCATCCTGTCCTACCTAAAGGGGAAGAAAAAAGCAGAAGCTTGTGTGGTGTTCACAGTCCACAAGCACAGAATCACTAAAAGATTGAGGCTTAATCATAAGACTGTAGAATGATTCTCTCCCCCACACCTCACCACTAAATTACTAAAGGCCTATTTATAGAGTTTCCTTTTACCCAATACATAATGTCTGGCTATCCAGAAGAAATTAAAGGCCTATCAAAGGGCAAAAGACAGTTGCAAGAGACAGAGCAAGCATCAGAAGCAGACATGGAAGGATGTAATTACCAGGCTGAGAATTTAAGCAACTATGATTAATATGCTAAAGGCTCTAATGTATAAAGTAGTGAGCATGCAAAAACAGACGGGCAATATAAACAGGGAAATAGAAATTCTAAGAAAGAACCAAAAAGAAATGCTAGAGACCAAAAACACTATAACAAAAATGAAGAATACCTCTGATGGGCTTATTAGTAAACTGGACACAGCTGAGGAAAGAATCTCTGAGCTTGAGGATGTATCAACAGAAACCTCCAAAACCAAAAATCAAAGAGAACAAAAACTGAAAAAAAATAACAGAATATCCAGGGACAATGGGACAACTACAAAAAAGGTAAAATACTCATATAATGGAAATACCAGGAGAAGAAATATAGAAACAGAAGAAATAATTGAAATAATAATGACTGAGAATTTCTCCAAATTAATATCAGAAACCAACATACTCAGGAAGCCAAGAGAATACCAAGCAGGATAAATGTAAAAACAAAACAAAACAAAAAAACTACACCTAGGAATATAATTTTCAAACTATACAAAACCAAAGATAAAGAAAAAAATCCTTAGATTAGCCAGAGGAAAATAAACAATAAACACCTTACCTACAGCAGAACAAAGATAAAAATAATTTCCAACCTCTCAGAGACCAAGCAAGCAAGAAGAAAGTGGAGTGAAATACTTAAGTGTGGAAAGGGAAAAAACCCACCAGCCTAGAAATCTTCACTATCTGAATTTATCCTTCAAAATGAAGGAGAAATAAAGGCTTTCTCAGACAGACAGAAATTGAGGAAATCTGTCACCAGTTGACCTGCCTTTCAAGAAATGTTAAAAGAAGTTCTTTAGAGAGAAGGAAAATAATATAGATCAGACACTAAGATCTACATAAAGAAAGGAAGAACATCAGAAAAGGATTGATAAGTGAAGGTAAAAGAAAAACTTACTTCTTTTATTCTTAAATAATCTGACAAATAACAGTTTGTTCAAAATAGTAATAGCAACAGTGTCTTTGATTATGTATGCATATATACATACACTAATGTATGCATGTGAATATATCTATATCCTATAGATAGATGTAAGTATAGATATATGCAATGATACAAATGGCAGGAGGGAGGAATTAGGATTATTTGTTAATAAGGTATTCACACTACCCACTAAGTGGTATAGTGTTATTCAAAAATGTCATTGGATTAGTTGTAAATCTATATTGCAAACTCTAGGGCAACCACTAAAAAAGGTTAAAAAAATAAAAGAAGTGATATGCTAAGAAATAGGATAACTAATATACTAAGAAGAGAAAATGGAATCACTTTATATTCTCAATTAAATATCAATTAGACAGTATTAGAGACCAAGGCAGGGAGAATTGTGGGTCAATATCAAGAAGAAGAGAGAAGCCAAGAAAAAGGAGCACAATTATGAGAGCCACTTATTCCCTGAGGTGAATATTAATATCAAAGAGCAGCACAGTGGCTAAAAGGCTAAGAAGCTGAGCAAAACTTTCATCAGTTTCATGATTCAGAGGGCCAAATAATAGTTCAAGGACTTTCAAAGAAGTGCAGCCCTGTTAAAACACCTCTAGCATTTGGCTAGAAATCTGAAGTGCCACATGGTAAAGAGTAAGAAGTAGATCAGTCCTCAAAAAAAGTGAAGCCCAGCTTTGAATCATTTCAGTTTTTACTGGATTATGGTGATCTTCCCTGAATTTGATTGTCTGCAAGAAGCAAAATTAAATAACCTCTGGAAGAAGATATCACCTAGAGATTAAACTATGTTTGTAATTTTTCATGCACAAACAACAAACAGAAAATAGAAACATACCCACAGGATATCTAGATATTGATATGTTAGATACATGCTATAAAATCACTATGATTAAAATGTTCAAGTAATTTACTAATATGGTGGAGAATTCCATGAGATAAATGGAAATTATGAAAAAAGAATCATAAAAATTCTAGAACAAAAGTTAAGTTATTGGAAAACTCGGTGATGGGCTTCAACATAGCTGAAGAGAGTATCAGTGAATGACATGACATAGCATAAGAAAAAAATCCAGTCTGAAACACTGAGGAGAAAAAAAATGACATGAAATACAGTATAAAAATCTAATATACCTGTGACTGGAACCTCAGAAGAAGAGAAAGGGAGAGAATGAAAGCAAGTGAGAGAGGAGAGAGGGAAGAGATAAAAGCAACATTTCTAGACAAAATGTTCAAGAATTTTTTCAAAATTGATTAAAGGTATCAAGTTAGTGATTCAAGAAGCAATCCAAACTCTATCCAGAATAAATAAAGAAAACCACATCCAAGCCTATCTTACTAAAACTGCTAAAAACCAAACATTAGAAGGAAATCTTAAAGGCAAACAGGGAAAAAATGTTACTACTTTAAACAGCAACCATAAGACTTAAAATAGAACTTTTAAATGGAAATAATGTTCAGTTATTTGTGTTTTCTTGTAATTCACTGGATTTCTTTAGGAGGAATATTCTGAACTCTCTGTTAGATAGTTCATATATCTCCATTTCTTTATGGCCTGTCATCGAAACTTTATTAGTTTCCTTTGTTGATGTTACCTTCCTTCGGTTATTCATGATCCTTGCAGCCTGAGGCCACAGGAGCCATCCTGGAATCTAAGTCTGTGGGGACTTGTGCTGGGGCTTGCCACAAGACTGGGGCCACAACAATTGGCTGGGTGCTAGGGAGGGTGAGAAGCCCACAATAGCTAGTTTGGAGTATAGGTCCATGGAGACCAGCCTGGTGCTGGAGTGGGTTGGAAGCCTGGAGCCATGAGAGCTGCCTAGGGCTGCAGGAGGCAGTCAAGCACCAGTGTGGACCAATGCTGTCAGGCATTTACTTTACTCTCCAATCCCTCCATGGAGAGGTCATTCCTCTCTGTGCTGGGCTGCCCAAGCTTGGGGGGGAAGTGTGATGGGGTAATATGAAACTGTCTTTCCTACCTTCTTCAATGCATCTTGTCTTATTTCTATGTTCCACCCAGGTTCTGTTAACCCTCATCTGGAATCATTAGCTCTTGTGAAGGTATTTTCATGCCTGGAAAGTTGTTCAAATTGATGTTTCTAGGAGGAGAAGAGCTCTAGAAACTCCTATACGTCATCTTGCTGATGTCACTCTCAATGACTAAATAATTCAAGGAGAACTAGGACTCAATTCTAGAGAAAGTGGCTCACTAGAACCCAATGAGGAAGTTAGAATCTCTAGCCTCCTGGCTAGGATTTAAGGTTAGACTTCATATTCCATGAAAGAAGAACCAAAGGGAAAGTTGGTAGGATATCCAAGTACCAGAGCCCTAGCAAGGGTCAATTAAGCAGACTAGTCATATGTGATGGAGGTTATGGAAGGTACTGAAGCTGAAGCACAAGACAGTGACTTCTAATGCATTAATCACTCTCCAGGTCCTTACATAACTGTAAAAAAAAGAGGCTGGAATAGTCTCTTTTCAGGTCCTATTTGTAAGTGGAGAGAGAGAGACTCTAAATCTCACTGGACTGTGAACAGCCTGCAAATGACATACCTAATTATAGACCATGGGTGGAAGTAGGGCAGGCAGGTCCTGACCAAAGTAGTATTTCTTCTGAGCTAAGTGCTACCTGGAAGACTTTCTCCTCAGAACTTGAAATTCTTTTTTTCTAAGGTAGTTTCTTGCCTCTTATTTTCAAGTTTTTCTTAACCACCTCATCCCCAGCTGAGGTCTCTTCTTTTTAACCACTTCATTCCCACAACTTATAGGCTACAGAATTTATTTGTGTTAAGGCTGAGAAAAGAGGAAAAAAGAGAGCAGAACAGGCAGAAAGAAAAATAGGAAGTGACCACAAGGGGATCAGGTGGTGGAAAGCTTGACTATGGAAAGGTGACAGATACTGGAGATATAAGTGCCTATCATAAGCTCTAAGAATTTAGCAACTGGTGATTTATTTTGGAAGAATGATGAAGAAAAGGAAAAAATGTGAAAGTTGGCTGGACTTATACCAATAAGTCTAATAAGAATCAAGAACTTTCACATACTATTTAGAAATCCATGGTTATGTGGTTAGAGAAATCTTAAAATACTACATGTCAGTCATGTGAAATTTTGGATAATTTTTTCCTGTGGGTAGGGAATTTAAGTTCAAGCTGAACTTTTATGAGGAGAAGTTGGCTGGAATTCTTTACCCTGCAGCCAAGAAAGGAACTTCAGATACACTAGTCAGTGATGTATTTGTGAAAAATATGAATCTAAGGAATTTTAGCCTATCTTCATATGCTAAAGTCAAAGCTCTACCAATAGAGCTTAGCTTGAGCAAAAAGGTAAGATTTTGTGTTTTGCAATCTCTCACTTCTTGTATGTCTGTACTCTATCTCCTACTACACTTCTTCTCTATCCTGGAGACCCAGGCCCTTCATACTTCAGTTCAAAGCTGAATTCGGTAAAGGCCTGGATTCTTCCCAAGTGTCCTATCCACTTAGCTTCTTATCTCTGCTTTTCAGGTGAAAAAGAATGCTCAGAGTAGTTAGTGACTAGCTCAAGAAAATACAGATTAAAAGTTGTAGAGGGTGCCTGGGTGGCTCAGTTGGTTAAGCGACTGCCTTCGGCTCAGGTCATGATCCTGGAATCCCAGGATCGAGTCCCACATCGGGCTCCCTGCTCGGCAGGGAGTCTGCTTCTCCCTCTGACCCTCTCATGCTCTCTCTGTCTCATTCTCTCTCTCAAATAAATAAATAAAATCTTTAAAAAAAAAAAAAGTTGTAGAGCTAATTTCTAGATATTTCTACTTCTTTCCATCTTTGGTAAATCTATTAATTCATTTATTCATTTCTTTAACAAATATTACAGAGAGAATTCTATGCACAAAACACCTAACTTTTACACAGAATGTCATAACTTTTTCATATATACTTTTCACTTAATCTCTACCATAACTCTCTAAGACAGGTAAGTTATTAACCCCATTTAACAGATGAAATGGTTAAAGTTCAATGAGGCCAAGTAATGTGTCTTAGTTTACCAGATTTATTAAGTGTCAGTGCTGTGACTTTGATAGAAAGTTCAATGAACTTCCCCTTAAACAGTGCTAATGATATAAAGATGATAAAAACACATTTTTCCTACCTTTACAAATTTTATCTAGTTGAAAACCAATGACAGATTAAATAACAACATAAAGCAATATAGTTACTACAAAACAGTATTTTAAGTGCCAACTAAACTATGTAGGCATTAAGTGCCAAAGATTCAGAGAAGGATCACTAATAACTGAGGAATAATCCTGGAAAGCTTCACAGAAGGGGCAGATGCTGAAATGGCCTCTGCTGCAATTTTTTCAGGCCACTTCAGGTCTCCTCCCACAGGGAACCAGCAAGGACCTTGTTAGCACCATGAGCCCCGCCCCTGCATGCTCCTGTGGACTCACCCCTCTAATACGCCCTTGGTGGAACCCATCCAAAACAATGCCACGAACCCAGCAGTGTGCAAGCAGCTGTGACAGTGGCCAGCACAACTCTAAAGTGACTCCTGCCCTGAGGAGACAGGAAGATAACCACAAGCACCAGTCCAACTATAGCCCCTACAGTGTGCTGGGGGTAGACAGAGGATCTGACTGCAGGCCCTTCCCACCAACAAAAGCTTCTCAGGGGACAATGCAGGGAAAGTGCCCTGAAGTTCCATGGTACTGCATTTCTGTCAAATGCTTAGTCTGATTCAACTCAAGCCCAAGGTGCCACCAGACTGGCCTACTAACCAAACCCTGCCCACAGAGGCAAAGAGAGCCATTGCAGACAACAGGACAGAAGCCAAACACGGCTCAGGCACAACAGTAGGGCATACCCAACACACATAGGAGACACCCCTGGAGCACCAGATGCTGGTGAACAGGGGACATTGCAGTGCAGGGCACTACAGGACCTCTTCTTCATAACGCCATGGCTTTTAAGAGCAAGAGACATAGCTGACTTTCCTAACACATAGAAACAGACACAGAGAGTTACACAAAATGAGAAGACAGAGGAATTTGTTCCAAATAAAAGAATGGGACAAAATCACAGCAAGAGAGCTAACTGTAATGGAGTAAGAAATATATATGCCTGATAGAGAATTTAAAGTAATGGTCATAAAAATACTCACTGGACTTGGGAAAAGAATAGAGAACTTCAGTGAGACCCTCAACAAAGAGACAGAAAACATAAAAAAGAACCAATTAGAGATGAAGAACTTAATAGCCAAAATTAAAAATACACTAGAGGGAATAAATAGTAGACTAGAGGAGGGACACCTGGATGGCTCAGTCAGTTGAGCGTCTGACTCTTGATTTCGGCTCAGGTATGATCTCAGGTCGTGGGATCAAGACCCCTGTCAGGCTCCACGCTTAGTAGGGAGTCTACTTGAGATTGTCTCCCTCTGCCTCCACCCCATTCTCTCTTTCTCTCTTTCTCCCTTTAAAATAAATAAATAAATCTTTAAAAAAATAGTAAACAGGAGGAAGCAAAAGGATGGATCAGTTATCTGGAGCACAGAGTAATGGAAAGCAATCAAGGTGAATAGGAGAGAGAAAAAATAATAAACAATGAAAATAAACTAAGGGAACTCAGTGACACCATCAAGCATAATAACATTTGCGTTATAGGGATCCCAGAAAGAGAACAGAGAGGAAACAGGGCAGAAATTTTATTTGAAGAAAGAATAGCTGAAAATCTCCTGAATCTGGGGAAGAAAACAGAAATCTAGATCCAGGAGGCACAAAGAGCCCTCAACAAAATCAACCTGAGAAAGTCCACACCAAGACATCTAGTAATCAAAGTGGCAAAAAAAAAAAAAAATAAAATAGTGATAAAGAAAGAATTTTAAGGCTGCAAGAGAAAACAAGACACTTACATATAAGGGAAACCCCATAAGGTTATCAGCTGATTTTTCAGCAGAGCCTCTGCAGGCCAGAAGACAGTTGCATGATATATTCAATAGGCTGAAAGAAAAAAACCTACAACCAAAAATACCTATCTAGCGTTCCTTTCAAGGAGAAAGAAAGAGTTTCCCAGACAAACAAATGTTAAAAGACTACTAAACCAGCTATACAAGAAATGTTAAAGGGGACTCTTTGAGTGGAAAGGAAAGACCATAAGTAGGAGTAAGAAAAGTAGGAAGCACAAAGCAGTAAAATTAAGTATATCTATAAACATCAGTTAAGGGATCCACACAATAAAAGGATGTATATATTAAAAAGAAAAACCATATACCTAAAATAGGGGGAGGAGAGGAGTAAAGCATGGGTTCAAACTTAAGTGATCATCAACTTAATATAGACTGCTATATGCATAAGACATTATATACCTAGTGTTATATACCTTATAGTAACCAAACACACAAAAGAAGTTAAAATATGCAAAAAACAAAGAAAATGGAATCCAAGTATATTCCTAAAGAAAGCCAACAAACCAAAAGAGAGCAAAAGAAAAAAAGGAACAGTGAAGAACTACAAAAACAAACATAAAACAAGTGACAAAATGGCAATAATTACATACCTATCAATAATTACTTTGAATGTAAATGGACTAAATGTTCCAATCAAAAGACATAGGGTAATGGAATGGATAAAAAAGGAAGACCCATCTATATACTGCCTACAGAAGACTCATTTCAGACCTAAAGACACATGCAGATTGAAAGAGAAGGCATGGAAAAGCAGTCATCATGCAAATGGAAGTGAAAAGAAAGCCAGGTATCAACACTTATATCATCAAAATAGACTTCCTAAGAGACTGTAGCAAGAGACAAAGAAGGACACTATATAATCATATAGGGAACAATCTAATAAGAAGATAGAACAATTGTAAATATTTATGCACTCAACATGGGAACACCCAAATATATAAAGCAGCTAATAACAAACATAAAGGAAATAATCACTACTAATACAATAATAGTAGAGGACTTTTAATACCCCAGTTACATCAATGAATAGATCATTCAAACAGAAAATCAGCAAGGAAACAGTGGCTTTGAATGACACATTGGACTAGATGGATCTAACAGATTTATTCAAAATATTCCACCCTAAAACAGCAGAATACACATTCTTCTCAAGTACACATGGAACATTCTCCAGAATGGATCACATATTAGGCCACAGAATGAGTCTCAACAAACTCAAAAAGACTGAAGTCATGCCATGCATCTTTTCTAACCACAACACTATGAAACCGGAAATAAACCAAGAAAAAATCTGGAAAGAACACAAATACATAGAATTTAGATAACACAACCCAATGAATGGGTCAACCAAGAAACCAAAGAGGAATTCAAAAAATGCATGGAGACAAATGAAAATGAAAACACAATGGTCCAAAATCTTTGGGATACAACAAAAGCTGTTCTAAGAGGCAAGTTCATAGCAATACAGGCCTACCTCCAGAAGTGAGAAAAATATCAAATAAACAACCTAACCTTACATCTAAAGGAGCTAGAAAAAGAAAAACAAAGCTCAAAACCAAAAGGAAATAAAGATTAAATCAGAAATAAACAAAATAGAAACTAAAAGAAAACAAAAAACACCCCAAAAACAATAGAACAGATCAGTGAAACCAGGAGCTGGTTTTTTGAAAAGATCAAAATGGACTCATTTTGGACTTAGCCAGACTTATCCAAAAATGAGAGGACTCAAATAAGCAAAATCACAAATGAAAGAAGAAAAATAACTGACATCACAGAAATACAAAGGATTATAAGAGAATATTATGAAAAGTTATACTCCCAACAAATTGGACAACCAAAAAGAAATGGATAAATTCCTAGAAACATATAACCTCCGAAAACCAAGCCAGGAAGAAAGACAAATTTTGAACAGACCAATTACCAACAATGAAAATGAATCAGTAGTCAAAAAACTCCCAAAAACCAAAAGTCCAGAGCCAGAGAGCTTCACAGGTGAATTCTGGCAAACATTTAAAGAAGATTTAATACCTACTCTTCTCAAACTATTCCAAAAAATAGAAGAGGAAGGAAAGCTTCCAAATTCATTCTATGAAGCCAGCATTACCTGATACCGAAACAGATAAAGACACTACAAAAAAAAAAAAAAAAAAAGAGAGAACTACTGGCCAATATCTCTGAGGAACATAGATGCAAATATCCTCAACAAAATATTAGCAAAACAAATCCAACAATACACTAAAAAATTCACTCACCATGATCAAGTAGAATTTATTCCTGGGATGCAAGCATGATTAAATATTTGCAAATCAATCAACATGATACACCACATCGAGAGAAAAGATCAAAACCATATCATCATTTCAATAGATGCAGAAAAAGCATTTGACAAAGTACAACATGCACTCATGATAAAAATCCTCAATAATGTAGGTTTAAAAGGAACATACCTCAACATAATAAATTCCTAGACTATGGAATTCATATAGAATATATGAAAAGCCCACAGCTAACATCATACTCAATGGTGAAAAACTGAGAGCTTTTCCCCTAATATCAGGAACAAGACAAGGATGTCCACTCTCAGCACTTTTACTGAACATATTGGAAGTCCTAACCACAGCAATCAGACAAGAAAAAGAAATAAAAAGCATCCAAATTGGTAAACTTTCACTATTTGCAGATGACATGATACTATATATAGAAAGCCCTAAAGACTCCACCAAACAACTAGTAGAACTAATAAGTGAATTCAGTAAGGTCACAGGATACATAATCAATATACAGAAATCTACTGCATTTCTATACACTAATAGAGAAGTAGCAGAAAGAGAAATTAAGAGAATAATCCCATTTTAAATTACACCGAAAATAATAAAATGCCTGGGAATAAACTTAACCAAGGAAATGAAAGACCTGTAGGGGAAGAAAAAGAAAGAAAAGATTAAGGGGATTTGGATAGAAAAGGACAAAGAACTTTCCTGGAATAGTGGATGATACGCATATTAGCAAGGAGGTAGAAATATGCATAACATGTTTAAGGGACAGTAAATAGAGTATTAATATAATAGTTACTATTTATTGAAAGGTAACATGGTCTCTGGGGCGCCTGGGTGGCTCAGCCATTAAGTGTCTGCCTTCGGCTCAGGTCATAATCCCGGGGTCCTGGGATCAAGCCCTGCATCAAGCCCTGCATCGGGCTCCCTGCTCAGTGGGAAGCCTGCTTCTCCCTCTCCCATTCCCCCTGTTTGTGTTCCATCTCTCGCTATCTCTCTCTCTGTCAAATAAATAAATAAAATCTTTAAAATATAAAAAATAAAAATAAATAAATAAAAGCATGAGCCTCTGAAGACAGACTTCCCAGGTTTGAAATATACTACCACTTATTAGCTGTTTACACGGTAAGTTAATTAATTTCCCTATATCTCAGTGATCTGTTCTCTAAAATTAATATAATGATATTACCTATTTTAGAGGCTTGTTACAAGGATCAAATGAGTTTACAAAGTATTTAGAACACTGTCTAAACACTATGTAAGTTGAGTTAGCTAAGTGAAGTACTGAAAGTATTGTAAATATACTATACTCCAGGCACTGTAGTAAGCACATTATGTTAGTTTACTTAATCTTCATCAGCTTATAAGGTATATATTATTATCTCTGTGTTATTGGTGAGAAAATTAGAACTAAGAGAATTAAATTTCTTAAGATCACATAGCTGGTAGTTTTTAAAGCTGGGATTCAAACACAAATACAAAGCCTGTGCTCTTAACCACTAAACTATACTTTCTGAGTTTAGGAAGCATTGGGAAAATAAAGAAAAGCAGGGTGAGGCCAAATTATGGAGACCATGAAATCATCAGGCTAAAACAATTAAATCATATACTACAGGCAGTGAGAAGTTACTGAAGGTTTCTGGGCAGTGATGTGTTTTAGAAAGATTTATCTAGCCACAGAACTCTGGATGGATTAGAAATCTCTGGGCCATAGGAGCATCAAGTAGACACAAATATACCTCAAGTGAACTTGCAGAAAGTAGGCCAATTTTTCTTGTTCTTCAAACTCACCCTTAAAGATTCATTCATATATATAACCCCATTTGATCTCTAAACCATAAACAATAATAGCTTCAGCACCAAATAACCAAAGAAAAGTTGGAACCTCTACTGGCTGATTCCTAAATTCACCCAGACCCAAAAATAGTGTTCCATTCTACTGCCTAAATGTAGGTGCAGACATTCATGTATATCCATAGTCTCTTTGTAATCTACAACTGAAAGGTATTTAACAACTAGAAAATGAATCACATGTCTAATGCCTCTTGATTTAATAGCCCAACTCATCCCCCCGCCCCCGCCCGATGCTATCCCAAACTATAAAGCATTGCAGGAGAAAATCACAAAGCTAGGTTGCTGCTACTACAGATTCATGATCTTCAACCTTAGCTGGGCCTGAAATGCTGCCAGGCAGCTCTAGTTAGACATCTCTCCTATTTCTCTCAGTGGTTATTCCAACCTTTCACCACTCTTAAGCCTTTTACACCTCTCCCCCATCCTACCATCACCAGTGCCTTCTATTCCACACACACATGCTCAACAGATGATTTTTTTCTGTATTTTACTGAGAAAATAAATTTAAATGCAATCATGTAGGAATCCCTCAGCTCCTCTTGCCACCACCATGAATTTCAATGTCTTTCCCTCCTAGATCAGTAAAAAGTTGTCCTTCCCTGTATCCAGAGCTAATTGTTTGATCTGTACTCCGGAATCCCAGTCAACTCGTCGATATCACTCCACCAGAACTGGTAGAGAAGGAATGTTCAACCTTCCTTCTCTACCAGTTCTTCCCCTTTAGCACATTCCCATAAGCAGCTCTATTATTTAAAATTCTCTTTTAACCCATGTCCTTCTCCCCCCACAAGCCTCCCTACTCTTCATTCTTTCAAAGTCAGGCTACTTGAAAGAAAAGCTTTATGTTCCTTGAGTTCTTTCCTCTCTTCAACCATTCTTTTAATTTTTCCTTGGACCATATGTTCATAGAATGGGATTAGTCATAACCTTTGCTTCATGACACACTCATTACTGCTTCCATGCATGGTCCACTTTTAATAATTCAGTTGGTCAGACCACCTGCTCTTTTCCTTTCTCTAACCTACCTTACACTTTCCCTTACAGGTTTTTCCTGAAGAAGAGCTTCCTTTAATGAAACTCATGACCTGAATCCTCACCTAAAACACAGCTTCTAGGAAACCTGACCAAAGACATTAAGGATGATAGATGAGAAAGATTAAAAAGAGCCCGAAATCCCAGTGAAATCATGGAACTACCACACTAGTCCTGAACTACTTTACTCTGGGCTCTTGTTACTTAAGAAAAATAACTATTTGGCAAAGCTCCTGTAGCTGAGTTTGTTAGACTTGCACTTGAGAATAGTTCCTAAATGATCCACTCCCAAACCTAGCTTCTCCAGTCCAGATCATTCTTCCAAATTCCAGATACACACATCTAAGTACTTTAGTAACATCTCCATTTAGTACCTCAATCCCAACCTGCCCAAAACTGGACTTCTAAATTTCTCCCAAAATAGGCATTTCTTTCTGTATCTCAAACAGTGAATGTCACCTCTAACTGTTCACTTACCCCAAACAAAATCCTGAATGACAAACAGAGCCCTGCATCCCCTACCAATCTTTTCACACCTCTCTACTATCATGTTTCCCTGTACCACTGCCCCAGATTGATTAAGTCACTGAGTCCAGTCCCATGGATTCCCTCTTTTAAATACAACTCAAACATATTCTTTTCTACCGTTCTTACTGCCAGTGTCATTGCCTTACCTCAGGTCTTCAGCATTTTGCTCTCCGATAATAGCTTCCTACCTGGTCTACTTGCCTCCTATCTTGATATTCTCCAATTTATTACTTACCCACACTTCCACCAGATGGACTTTGTTTTTGCAGGAGGCAAAAAATATCCTCCTATCTCCCCACAAGTAGTCTTCATGGTAGAATAGGATAAATTTGAAGTGGTTGTTCCCTGAAAGGGAAAAGAAACAAAAAGGAAAAAAGTAACTAAGCTCTACATCTGGTTTTACACAATAAAGATTAAGGAAATGTGCAGGATAAGGAGAGAATCCATACATTAAACTAATTCAGCAGATGCAGACACTTTGAACCAGAAGGGCCTACAAAATCCAACAACTCCCTTCTCTTCCCTGCTCCTCAACCAAATCTGTAGAGATTGGGAAGAACAGTTGTGGTTTGAACTTCAAGTAAACTTCATTTTACTCTCAAATGTCCTTGCACCTCTCTAACTGCTGAGTTACTGCCCAAATCTGGTATCATCCCTTTACTTAGAATTTTTCAATGATTTTCTACTACCATCAGGAAAAATGTGAACATCTAAGTCAAGCCCTATGATCTGGCTATAGTAAACTTCCCGGAGTTTGCTACGTCAAACTACCCAAGTAACTATTTCATGCTCCCATGCGTTTTGCATTCTGTTCCCCCTACCTGTCACACCATTTTTGTTCTACCCTTTTCCTCTTTACTGATAAGTTCTATTTATCCTTAGGTGATGCATTTCAAGCCTTTCCTAGCCTACTAAGTCTAAATACCCTTCAACTGGACTTCAATATCACTCTAGGTGAACTTTTGTTGAAGCATTTATAAAACTATATAGTAATAGTGATGAACTCCTTAGGGGCAGAGACTATAACTCTGTAATGCCGGAATGAATCTGTGCCTCATATATAGTAAGCACCTCCTCCCTAAAGTTTGTTTAATGTGGTGTTTTGTTGTTTTGTTGTTGTTTTTGCCACCATTAACTAAGAACTTACTATTTTTAGGTTCTGTAATAGGAGATATATGTGCATTTAATATGTGCATATTATTAATCTCTATTTTAGGGATGAGAGAAATGCACACATAGAGCTTTAGTGATATATCCAAGTTCATGCAGCTAGTGACTAAGCATGTGCTGGCAATCTACATCTCTATTAATAATAAGCTTTTGCAAATGCCTTGAAGTAGAAATGGCTATATGAGAATACATACATGTAAGCTAAAAACTCTGCTCATTTATTCAACAAGTATTTAATGAGGAAAGAGGGGTACAGTTTCTCTAAGCGTCTTACCCATTTAAAACAAATTCACAAAATAAGTAAAATTATTAAACTCCTTCTTTTCCCCTCTAATGTCCATCCGCTGTCTCCCTCCTTCCCTCCCACTCTCCCTCCCTCCCTCCCTCTCTCTCTCTTTCTTTCTTTCTTCTTTGCAAGGTGTGTTGCCTAATTTCCTTTGCACTACGATGATTTTACTCAGTCTCTGGGCATACAGGTGAAAGATAATGCACATATCTCAACTGAAGTTCTACATAGTTTTATTGGAAATCAGACACTTTCATTTATTTAAAAAATATAAAATGCTTGGTCAAGAAAAGGAAGAAAAAAGGAAAAATACAAAAAGAATTCATCATGCATGAAATATTTGGAAAAAATAAGTAACCATGTTAGTTTACAAATACAGAGAGCTAGAAAAAATTAAAACCAAAAATAATTGTACCAAAATAAAAATCAGGTAAAACTGAAGCTTCAGGACCCTAAATCCACTACTCAAAATAGCCCAACACCAACTGAAATGGATGTCCAGTCCAAATATACGGCAAGAAGTAGGTGTATTCAAATAGCATTTAGTCTAAAGCTGAGTGTTCATTTGCCAGGCAGACAGGCCATTAAAAAACTGTGGTTTTGGGTGTTTTCAAATGAACCTGAATTTTCAGATGTATAAATTAGTTTACCTCCTTGGAAAGACATGATTTCCTGTTTTCAGGAGAAATGCAGGCTTCTAAAAGCTTATTTAAAAGGTTCAAAAGGCTACTTAGGCATCAAATAACTATTAAAAACAATATTTTGACTATTTAAGTGTAAACGAATCAGAAACATATGGATTAAATTTCCCTTAAATTGCACATGCTCCAAACTGAAGAGTATAAGCATGGGTGAAACCTGTTTTGGATTTCAGTGAGCCCAAAACATTTGAAAAATCATCTGAGATGTTCAGTGAACTCAAGAGTACAGCTGGATTCACCCATCCCTAATTCATCCCTATCCTATGCTTCTGGTCTTAATATAAGGAAGGGTGTAAGTACACAAGTAGCTTGCAGGTAAAATGTCTGCATCTAAATTTAGAGGTGATTAAAAAAGATCTTTTTAAATCTTTTAAAATCCTGTGTTTTAAAAGAAAGTCTTCCATTTTTAAAGAAAATCTAAACTAGTCTTTAGACTCTTCATGTAATTTTCTTTTGCATCTCTTCCTAAAGAAAATTTATACGACTCTAGGATTGAGAATAAAAAAAAAAAATGAAAAATTTTTGAGCTTCCATTATGTGCCAGGCACTGTGCTTGGTATTTTTACACACATTATTTCTTTATCCAATCCTGCAAACCAGTTTCAGTGGCCTATACACAAAGACAAGGCATCCGTATTTCACTCAGTTTTATTCTCTTCACCTTGATCAGTCAGCCTGTTTACAATAAACAGCCTGAGTCTAATAAGTCAACTGAAAAAATATTATATGTTCTCATCGAATTAAACTGATAATATTAAGAACTAAAGTCCTTAGCTACCAGATGAACTACACAGAACTGGAAGACAGCAGAAAAAGTGATTAAGAGTACATGTTTTTGGATAAAAAAATTACTTTGTCTTTTTGTAACTTCTTTGTATTAATGGGTAATAATACCTACCTTATAACATCATTGTGAATATATAGAGTAGGAAGTTGTATATAATATGCCTGAAAGTAAAGAGCTCAATAAATATTACATAAGAAATATATGTATACTGATGTATGTGATCAAAACTTTTCTCCAACAACCAGTCAGATCCAGATTGTGACTGCCTATAACCCTTGCCAAAATGAATCCCTCTGATCTCTCTCCAGACTCTCTGTGATAAACACTTCACCATTCCCCCAGCAGATAATGAATGGTCCCCATACATCCTGAAGAGGGTGCTTGGAACCACCTCCATCATGAGTTACAACTTTTCACAACATGGGTGGACTTGGAGGGTAGTGTGCTAAGTGAAACAAGTCAGACAGAAAAAGATAAAGGATTTCACTTATATGTGGGGGTCTAAAAAACAAAACAAATAAACAAGCAAACAGAAATAGACTCAATACAGAGGACAAACTGGTGGTTGCCAGAAGGGAGGGTTGGAAGGATGGGGGAAATAGATGAAGGGGATAAAGAGGTACTAACTTCCAGTTATAAAATAAATAGGTCACAAGAGTGAAAAGTACAGTACAGGGAATATAGTCAATAATACTGTAATAACTCTGTATGGTGACAGATATAACTAAACTTACTGTGGTACATAATTGTTGAATCACTATGTTATACACCTGAAATGAATACAATATTGTATGTGAACTATACTTCAATAAAAAGTGAAAAGTAAAACAAAAACAAAAACAAAAAAAACAAGTTACAACTCTCCACCTCATGGTGCCCTGTAAAATGCCATGCCAGCTACTTGAGGACTGAGGCTATCCCCACGCCTATCAGAAGTTACCTGTGTCAAACAGTAGGGCCTGCCATGACCCACGTCCTGCTAACTGAGGTGTATCACACTGTTACAGGAGCCTCCTTTTCCCCATCAAAATCCAGGGGCTCCTCTACCATTAGTTCAGGAAGTTTACTGGACTCCAAGAAGTTGTAGCTCTTTCTTGGGTATACCTCAGCTCCAGCACTCTAGTCAACCACTCCACCACCACTGGAGAAACCAGCACAACCCAATGTGCAGGCATATTC
Organism: Halichoerus grypus; assembly: GCF_964656455.1. Classification (NCBI taxonomy): domain Eukaryota; kingdom Metazoa; phylum Chordata; class Mammalia; order Carnivora; family Phocidae; genus Halichoerus; species Halichoerus grypus. The sequence goes on along the minus strand of NC_135716.1, from coordinate 126,744,529 downwards.
AGTATAGCTCCAATGCTCAGATAAATATATTTGAGAAAGAGAAGATATTGACAGCCCCCTCCCTACCCACCACTCATGCTTTCTTATCTGAGGGTCATGCCTCTGCCTCCCTATGACTTCAACTTTTGCTCAGAGAAATGGAAATGTGGTGGCTAGGAAGAGTTGCCAGAACCATACCACAGTTCCACATGGGAAAATGACCATAAGACATTTTTCTTTGACTGTTCCCCCAACCTCCTTGTATGCCTTTTTTCCCCCCTTGGAAAAGGTCTGATTACCCAGCATGGCAGCTTATGAGGTTTTCAAAAAGTCTTTGTGCAGATTTTAACCTTCTGAGTTATATCAAACCTTGTCATATCTGCTGGTTAGTCAGCTTTCCATTGTCTGTCAGCAGTTAAAACCTGACCAGAAGAGGTGCTCTGGCCAGCAGGGATCTATCAGTCACTTATCTCCATGAGGTTTTAATGAGCTGCATTAAGTCAAGCACGCTGACAAATCTTGTACATAAAGTAATTGGTTTTAAATGCTTTGTGAGAGGCTGCACATGGAGCAAAGGTATTGAATGTTGTGTACTCACCACAGGTAAGAATTTTAAGAGGCAACCTAATGGCTTAAGAGCCTTCTAATTCTCATTAGGTCTCTCTTTGGTTGGGTTGCTCTTTGTTTTAAGTTTACAGGACCAAGAACTAGCTTCAGACCATAGCTAAGAAGGTGAAAGTGACTGGTACTTAATCGAGGGCTCACCTTTCAACTATGTGCTCTCTGGGACAGAAAGAAGGGAAATAATGGGAAAGTCCAATAGTCCTCCCTTATCTGCGGTTTTGCTTTCCACAGTTTCAGTTATTCACGGCCAACTGCAGTCCAGAAGCAAATGACTCTCCTTCTGACATATCATCAGAAGGTTAATAGTAGCCTAAAGCTACATCACAGCGCCTACATCATTCATCTCATTTCACTTCATCACAAGGCATTTTATCATCTCACATCATCATCATCGTAAGAAGGGTGAGTACAGTACAATAAGATATTTTGGAGAGAAACTACATTCACATAACTTTATTATAATATATTTTTACAATTGCTTTATTTTATATTAGCCATTGTCATTAATCTCTTACTGTGCCTAATTTATAAATTAAACTCTGTCATAGTTATGTATGTATGGGAAAAAAACATATTATATATAGGGTTCCGTGCTAGCCCCGGTTTCAAGCATCCACTGGGGGTCTTGGAATGTATCACTTGGAGATAAAGGGGACTACTGTATACCCTTCCTTCTTGCACCTCCAGTGATATTCCATTTTAGTTCATCTGTCAAAGGCACTGATAGAGCTGGCAACGTAGAATTCTGGGTGCTGCTTAAGTTTCCATGCCCTTTTATCCACAGTGTTATCACTTAGGCCAGTTTGGGACAAGGCTGCAGGGTCATTGGCAATATTAGGTTACCAAGGAAGGAAAAACTCATTACTGGAGATGCTGGCCTGGTAATAGAAAGTAACTGAGTGAAGACATAGGTCAAGGTCATGCAACATCAGGCATAAGACTGTTAGTACCAGGGGTATATTTGTCAGACTTATCATTGCAGAGAGGGATCTCAGAAGGAATTTACACTGATGTCCTAGTGTATTGTAACTGTGATCCAAGGAATTCTGTCCATATTGGAGAGGTCTCCAACCAATGGAGGTGGGGACTGTGGGCTTGTTTCTAGGGGCACAATTCTAGCCGTCAAGGAGACAAATGAGATTTCCAGAACTTTGCAATAGTCTGAGTTCAGGGGGAAGCTAGATCTCTAAGAGACCTGACTGGAATACTAGGAAGGATAACCATGCAGGCTATCAAGTAGGAAATGAAGGCTCCCAGACTCCTCTCTTTCCCATATTTCCCCCTCTTGTCACTTAGCCCTAATATCTCACTCAAATGCCCAAGTCAGAAACCTAGGCACCATACATGATACTTCCCTCTCCCATCCCTTCATATTCAAATCAAATACCAACCCTTTGTTCCACATTCTTAACGTCTTTTGTCACTTCTCTCCATCCCCACTGTTATTACCTTAGTTCAAGATACCATCATCTTTCCTCTCGATTACTATAGTAGCCTCCTAACTAGTGTTTTTGCCTTCCTACCAATCCCCATTTCCTACCACTACATCCCTTCTACCCATGCTCTGGCCCTCCTTAATTACTTGTAGCTCCTTGCATGTGCCATGCTCTCTCTTGTTTCTAAGGTTTGCACATCTTCATTTGTCTAAGTCTTACACCTTCACTTTCTCAAAGAAGGTTCCCAATTCCCCAGGACTGGGCTCAGTGCCCCACCCCACACTACTACAGAACCCTATAAAAAGGGCTATGAATACCATATTGCACTGTCTCTTTTCTTGCTTTTGTCTTTTTGGTCAACTTTGTACTCAGCTCTTAGTGCACTGCCTAAAATACAGTATGCAATCAGGGAATCTTTAATTAGTGGACTGGATTCTATAACTTGGGGGTTACACTCATGACATACCTGATTGTAAATCTAAATGATATAAAAAAGAATTAGACAAAAAATTAAAAATAGAACTACCATATGATCCAGCAATCCCTCTTCTATATATATCCCAAGGAAATTAAATCACTATCTTGGAGCTATCTGCACCCCCATGTTCACTGCAGCATCATTCACTATAGACACGACATGAAAACAACCTGTGTCCATTGACATATGAATAGATAAGAAAAATGTGGTGTGTATGCAATGGAATATGATTTATCCATAAAAAAGAAGGGAATCCTACCTTTTGCAACAACACAGATGGCCTTTGAAGGCATTATGCTCAGTAAAATAAGTCAGACAGAAAAAGAAAAATACTTCATGTGAAATCTTAAAAAGTCAAACCCATAGAAATAAAATAGCATGATGATTGCCAGGGGTTGAGGGTTGGGGAAAATGAGATGTTGGTCAAATGGGTATAAACTTTCAGTTATAAGGTAAATAAATTCTGGTCATCTAAAGTACAGCATGGTGACTACAGCTAACAATATAGTATTAGATACTTGAAAGTTGCGAAGAGGGTAGATCTTAAATGTTCTCACCTCACACAAAAAATAATTATATGAAGTGACAGATATATTAACTAATCTTATGTGGTGATCATTTCACAATATGTACATGTATCAAATCATCATGTTGTACATCTTAAAGTTACATAATGTTATACATCAATTATATCTCAATAAAACTGGGGGGGGAAATTTTAAAAATTTTAAACAGACATCTAAGGAACATACTAAATCCCAGGAATTGCAGCTATGTCTCCAGATTCTGAATCTGAGGAGTGTGACTATACCTAATGAAGACATTAATCTTCTATTAAGTTTGGTAGAGGGGCTACATGGGTATTTCACTGATCCGACAGTAGACAACTGAAGAAGCAAAGAAAAAAGCAAAATAAAACCAAACCACCAGGCAGAGGTAAAAATACCCCCTCATCTAAAAAAGAGCTCCTTTAACTTCCTTTGGTAACAGGAAATAGTAATTTTCAGGAAAATCCTCCTGTTAGTCATTCTAATACTGAGTCTAGACCAATATTTGCTCCAAGCTGATCATAAATTCTCTTTGCATTCCCACCTCCATATATAAATCCCACCTATCCCAAATTGAGGCTATCCCAGACACAAGAAAAACCAAGACCCAACCTTGGTAACAGGTATTAAGATGTTAGTTTGCTAAAATGAAATCAAACCTTTCTTGCACATATACCCTTTTATATAGAAAGTTGAACAAGTTGAATTAAAACAGCAAATTTCACGATAATGTGAAAAAAAGCAAGGATCTTCAGGGCACAATAACGTTGCATCTAAGATTGGACAGAAAATAAGTCTTCCTAATTCTGTTTTCATTAGTTAGCTAATCAAAATATTTTCTGTTGATGAACTTGATACTCTCACACATTGAGATTTGCCAAAATCTACTAATCATGGTCAACTTCATGTACTCTCTGTAAAGCTTGGACAGCTATCCTTTATGGCTGTGCAGGTTGCTCACCAGATAAAAATGCCCACCTAAAACAATGACTAGAGTCTGAAATCAAGCCTGAACTCTGCTCAACAAGCTTTGTGCCCTCATTTGGGGCTTGCATCACCAAGAGGACAGGATACCTTTTCCTAATCCATACTAAAGTATGGGGATCCTGCTTGAAAGGGTTAAGACTCAGCATAGTCACAGCTCTCAAGTAACCCTAGAAGATCAAACTTCTGAATTATATGTTCCAGAGATCCCAAAGGCCTTCATCAATCTCAGGATATACCATTCTGCCCTCTAATCATCATGACTTTGAGCCTGAACCATTAAATGAATCCACTCAACTTCTGCCCATCAGGACGTTTGCTTATAGTAGAAATTGCCAGACCTTTAAACCATGCAGAACAAACAACAAAGGCTATAAAAGTCAGCTTGAGGCTAGGGAGTAAGCAAAATCCAGCCTTCTGTTTATATTTCAGACCTGCTTGATTACAAGTGCTTTGAGCACACTTGCGTCTTTGGCTGGTAGTACAATATCTTGACTTTCTGGGAACCCCATCTTTCCTCGGACTCAGCCCCATAGATATCAGTCTTCCGACTGACTTCCTGGATAGGGTTTAGTCCCCTGGCTCAACCTTCCTACTACTACTCTCCTCTGAGGCTAACCACCTTTTCCACCGGTGATGAATGTGATCACAAGCCCAGCATTCAGCCCAATATAGATAATGATATGGCCCAAGTGATGTTATTTCATTCTCTTCCTTCACTACTCATCATAAAAATCTCATCCAGTAAGACCAAAAGGGTTCATCTTATCCTTATCCTTATCAACAACAATAAAAACAGTAACAAATATCCACTCTGGTGAAGACCATAGAGCTAAATTCTAGAGAATAAAAGTTTATGAAACCCAGACCATATTCTTGAATGTTGCGCATTGATACCATATTTTGTCTCAGAATAGCTCGCATTGGTGGAAAGTTGTGGCCATAACCAGGATATCAGAGGAACTTCGGGAGGATAGCAAGATTGAGAAAGCAGGGGGTAGGCTTCCCAGTACCTGCTGAGAACAGGATAGCAGACTTAATTCTTTAGCCCCCAGTTTTTCTGAAGCCTGGCTCTGTTGCTGAACCCTCTTCCTCCCTTAGTAGACCCCATCTACAATCAACCTAATCTCCTCCTTATTGCCTGCAGTCTTCCCTCTCCTACATCTAGTCTCCTCTAAATGCCACATTTGGTTTCTGTGCATGCCTTTAAACTGACCCTTTTTAACCATGACTCTCTTCCTTAAGACCCAGAACCATTTCTTATTTTATTCAGGATCAGGCTCTAAAATCTCTACAAGCTTTTCTGGGACCCTCTAACAAACCAAGAGTTTTCTAGAGATGATGACTGACACTCACTGAATTCTTATTACAAGTACAGGCTTGCACTACTCTGGTGGGGCCCAGGAAGGCCTGAATTTTCTGCCACTCCAGCCCTGCTGTCCTTCCAGACAAACCTAGGCTGACACTGGCTGATGTGTCTCTGGAAACCCAAATCCACACTGACATGACTTACTTTTCTTACATCACTCATATCTTACATCACTATTTTTGGCTGTGATCTGCATGTCAATATCATTCATCTTCCCCTCCTATGATTCTATTGGTCTCATAACTCAGTTACAGTTTTTGTTGTCTGAGGAAGGAGGATGAGGAAGGTAGAAATAGCTTTAGAATAAAGTTGATGCTGTGGACAGCAAAGCGAAAACATGGAAAAAACCTGGGTCTCTGATGACTTTTTATTATTATTATTGTGGTAAAATACACGTAACACAAAATTGGCCATTTTAACCGTTCTTAAGTGTACAATTCAGTGGCATTAATTATATTCACGATTTTGTGCCACCATCACCACTATTTCCAAAACTTTTTCATCACCCCAAACAGGGACTTTGCAACATTCAGCAATTGCTCCCATTCCCCGGTCTCCCCTGCCCCTGTGACCTCTAATCTACTTTCTGTCTTGATAAATTTGCCTATTCCAGATACTTCAAATTAAGTGGAATCACATAATATTTGTTCTTTTGTGTCTGGTTTATTTCATTTGGCATAATGTTTTCAAGGTCGAAGGTTTTTGAAGTATGGTACCCATTATCAACAGTGTACTCATGATTCAATTCATATTTTCTGTATATGGTTATAAATTTTACACAGCATTTATCTTGATACTTAATATAAATCCATTTGATTTGAATATACATGGACACATTATTTTATTGCATTTGGCTTTATTGAACTTCATAGACAATTGCATTTTTTTACAAATTGAAAGTTGGTGGCAACCCTGTGTCAAGCAAGTCTATTGGCACCATTTTTCTAACAGCATTTGCTCACTTTGTGTCTCTGTGTCACACTTTGATAATTCTCACAATATTTCAAACTTTTTCATTATTATTATGTTTGAATTGCTGCAATCTCATGATAAAAATAAGGAATTTCTTCTTATGGATGAGCAAAGAAAGTGGTTTCTTGAGATGAAATCTACTGATGAAGATTCTGTGAAGATTGTTGAAATGACAACAAAGGATTCGGAATATTGCATAAACTTTAGTTGATAGAACAGTGGCGAGGTTTGGGAGAATTGACTCCAATTTTCAAAGAAGTTCTACTGTGGGTAAAATGCTATCAAACAGCATCACATGCCAGAGAGAAATCATTTGTAAAAGATAGAGTCAATCAATGTGGCAAACTTCATTGTTGTCTTATTTCAGGAAATTGCTGCAGCCACCTCAACCTTCAACAACCACATCCGGGTCATTCAGCAACCATCAACACTGAAGCAAGACCCTCCACCAACAAAAAGATTATGACTCACTGAAAATTCGGATGATAGTTAGCATTTTTTAGCAATAAAGTATTTTCTAATTCAGGTATATACATAGTTTTTTTAGACATAATGCTTTTGCACACTTAATGAACTATAATATGGTAAAAACATAATTTTTGTATGCACTTGGAAACCAAAAAAATAATTTGACTCACTCCTTTGCAATACTAACTTTATTGTGGTGCTCTGGAACTGAATCTGCATTATCTCCAAGGTACATCTGTAATGAAGGGTAGTACGTGTATGTGGTGTGTGTACACTTCAGTTCCCATGAACCTTGGGAAACTGATTCTACAAATATCATATAGAGACATAAATGTATAGACTTCTTTTTTTTTGCAAAGTGATACATTCCTCTTATTTATTAAATTACTGGCTTTGGTGTTATGTAGAGCTATTTGTAGATTAATTTCAGAAAAGAATGAAAATACTGTGAAAATTTCAGCTTAATAAATATTTATATTAAAAAACTTCAGAATTTTATTCCTTTTTCATTGCTGAATAGTATTCCATTGTACATCTATACAACATTTGTTTATCCACTCATCTGTCGATGAACACTTGGATTATTTGCACCTTTTGGCTATTGTTAGTAATGCTGCAATGGATATTACATACAAAGTATCTGAGTCCCTGCTTTCTATTCTTCTGGTTATATACTTAGGAGCAGAATTGCTGGCTTATGGTAATTCTGTCAAACTTTTGGAGGAACTGCCAAACTTTACCACAGGGGCTGCATTTTACATTCCCCCAGCAACATAAGAAGATTCCAATTTCTCTACGTCCTTGCCAATATTAACTATTTTCTTTAAGAATTATATTATTATAGTCCTCCCAGTAGATAGAAAGTGTATTTCATTGTAGTTTTGGTATGAATTTCCCTAATTCCTAATGATGTTGGTATTTCCCTAATTCCTAATGATGTTGAGTATTTTTTCATGTACCTATTGGTCATTTGTATTTCTTCTTTGGAGAAATGTCCATTCAAATCCTTGCTCATATTTTAATTAGGTTGTGTTGTTGAGTTGTAGTATCTCTTTATATATTCTGGATATAGAATTTTATCACAGATATGATTTACAAATATTTTGTAGATTGTCTTTTCAATTTCTTAACAATGTCCTTTGATGTACAAAAGTTTTTAATTTTAATGTGGTCCAGTTTATCTATTTATTCTTCTTGTTATTCTTGCTTTTGGTGTCATATCTAAGAATCTATTGCCAAATCCAAGGTCGTGAAGACTGCCCCTATGTTGTCTTCTAAAAGTTTTATGGCTTTAGCTCTTATATTTAGGTTGCTGACCCAATTTAAATTAATTTTTGTATATGATGTGAGGTAGAGATCCAACTCAATTCTCTGCATGTAGAAATCCAGTTGTGCTAGCACCTCTGTTGAAGAGAAAATTCTTTCCTCATTGAATGGCCTTGGTACTCAGGTCAAAAATCAACTGGCCATAAATATATGGGTTTGTTTATGTAATCTCAGTTCCATTCTATTGGTCTATATGTCTATCTTTATGCCTTTCATGACTTTTTGAGTTGCTTAATTAACACACTGAAGGTTACTTCATTTTCTATTGCTGCTATAACAAATTATTACAAATTTGGTGGCTTAAACAAAAACAAATTTATTATCTTATAGTTCTAGAGGACAGAGTTCCACAATGGGTTTCTCTGACATAAAACCAAGGTTCCAGCAGGGCTGCATTTTTTTCTGAAAACTCTAGGGAAGAATCCATTTCCTTATTTTTTCAGGAGTTAAGAAGCCACCCACGTTTCATAGCTCATGGCCTTCTTCCATCTTCAGAGACAGAAGTGGTAGGTTGAGTCCTTCTTACATTGAATCACTGTGACTTTTGCTTCATCATCATGTTTCTGTCTCTGTCTCTGACCCCTCTTTTGCCTCCTTCTTTTACTCCTGTGATTATATCAGACCCACCTAAACAACCTAAGATAATCACCCTATTTTAAGGTCAGCTGATTAGCAAATTAAATTTCCCTTTGCCATGTAATATATTCACCAGTTTCAGGAATTAGGACATGGACACCTTTAGGGAGCTATTGTACTACCTTCCATAGCCATTCCAGTTCTGGACTTGTAGTCATTTGATACAATAAATTTCCCTATAGTTAAAGTCTATATAGTTTGAGGCTGAGCCTGATGTACTCACCAGTCTCCTTATCACCACTCACCACAGTGCCTGGAATATAGTATATAATTGATAAATACTATTGAAAAACATATTTATTGATGTTAAATATAGTTATCGATATATTTAGTACCAGGATCATTTACGCCAGTGATTTTCAAACTAGGTCCTGTAGAATTCTAAAGTTTAATTCCTGTGCTTTAAGAACCACTTGAGGTGGGAAGGAGAAACTGCTGAGGAAGAAGCTGAACCTTGCTTCAATCCAAGCAGTTTGCCTTTGTCTATTTCATATTTTGAGATTCTGTGTAAAACTGTATTTATAAGAAGTCTACTGATACAGGAAGTTAAAAAAGAAAACACTGGGATTAGGTCATTGTCAATATAGCACAATTCCAAAATGTTTGCTTCAGGAAGATGTTGATTTTATAAGATAAACTGAACCAGCTGTCTAGGTGAGTTACCCTTGTAGTGAGAAGGACGTGCTTCATGTGGTGCCCAGCTGAAACTGGGTTGAGTAGAACTGGAGCATGAGACAGTCTCTTTACAACTCAGCATTCTAAATATAGTTTCCTGTTCAATCCCTCAAATATTTTCTTCCAATTAAGCAATTCCCTTGGCCCTATAATTTCAGAAAACTCCTTGGAATTCAGTTGGAAATGAAGAACTGCCTTTTCCAAGCTACTGAGAGAAGAAAAGCAATAGTGAGCATGATTAAGTGCTTACCCACTCTGTGCGAAGCACCATGCTAAATAATTTACACACATTATTCCTCATATGTATGCAATCTTTGCCATAATCCTGCAAAGTACACAGTATCTCCATTTTACTGAGAATAAAACTGGGACGAATAAATACTAATCTGCCCAAGGCCACAAAACTTGGTAGAAGATCTTTTAATATTTCCCTCAAACGCTGGTCTCAAAGACCCCCATAAGAAGAGGGGTCCTTTCTCCTTGCTGTCCTTAAATGACCCTTTCATTTACACAATGTCCAGGGCATTCACAGAGATTTCAGATTTAGAGTTATGTTTAAGTGAAAAGTAAGCTATATGCAGTGGGAAATCTGTGTAAGATCATACCTTCACTAAGATATAAAATTTCTGGTTGACTTAGGAATAAGTAGGAAGTTAACTGTTGAAATCTCCACAAAAAGTCTAATAAGCTTCCTGAGTGAAGCACAGTAAGCAATTGAGTAGAGGTCCTTTAGCAAAGATTAAAGAGCCTACCCTGAAGGCAGCCAAATTTGGGTTTGGGTTTGAACCCTGGCTTCAACTGACTGCACAATTCTTCACTCTGCTAAGCTTATGTGTTCTCATACATTAAATGGGGGTAATAATAGAGGCGCAGAGAGGATTAAGCAAGATAATGATAATTGGAAGTGTTTGAAATAGTCCCAGTCATAGAGTAAACAGTAAATATTGGCTATAACTGAGGGATTTATAAAGCTTTTGGATATGAATTTTACAGATCAGTTCTTGTGTAGTAACAATAATAATTAGCCGCAATGACAATGAATCAGTAAAATAACAGTAAAAACTGCTCCCTCCCTTCCCTCATGGTCTATTTTTTCCTCTACAGGAATGGTCCCACCAACATCAGATCTGCTGTAATACATGACATCTTAAAAAACAACTCTCCTGTGTATCACATTTCCCCCTAGCTATCACCTAATTTTTATGCTCCCATTAAAACAAAAATTTTCAAAATCATGTTGATACTCACTGTATTTCCCTTTCTTCTATTCTTTCACAACCACACTAATGAGATTTTCTTTCCAACACCTCTTTGAAAACCGCTTTTGTCATGATCACCAATGACCTCCTCATTGCTGAATCCAATCCTCATCTTACTTGTCCTCTAAGCAGTGTGTGACACAGATGATCACTTCTTCCTTTTTGAATCATTTTCTTCACTTGGCAACCATACCAGCACTGTGTTCCTTCTATTCTCTCAGTTCTTCTTTTCAGTCTTCTCTTATGGTATCTTCCAGAACTCTCTTACTAGAATTCTCTTGACCTCAGATCTCTCCGTCCTTTAGCTAAGCCCACTTTCTAGTGATCTTATCCAGTTCCATGCTTTAAATACCATATATACGCGAACAGCTCTTAAATGTATTTCTCTAACTGCAGCCTCTCCTTTGAATTCCATATTCGTATTCCAATTGCCTACTGGACATTTCCATTTGGATGCCTAGTAGGTATCTCATATATAATGTTTCCTAATCTGAACTCCTATTTTCCTATTTGTACCCTCCACCTCCACTCTTCCTTAACTCTATAAATGGCAACTCCATTTTCTTTTTCAGTTGCTCAGGTCAAAAACTTTTTTGACAACCTCCCCCACCACTCCCAGCCACACCCAATCCAAGCAAGTCCTATTACCTCTACCTTCAATCTGACCTCAGTCTAATAATTTACCCTAAAATCTAATAAACAATCACAGTGTTCCTTATTTTAAAATTTACACCAGGTAGTGTTACTCCTTTGCCTAAACATCCTATAATGGCTTCCCATCTTATTCAGAATAAAATCCAAAGTTCTTACTATAGTCTACAAGGCCCTTCATGATGTTATCCCTATTTCTCTGATTTCATCTTCCAGTATTTTCCTTTTGACTCACTCCACTCAAGCCAAACAGAACCCCTTAGTGTTCTTGAATAATCCAAAGCTTTGCCCTAACTTTTCTTTCTGTTTGAACCGTTCTTCCCACTTATTTCTATGTACCTTGCTCCTTCATTTACTCAAGTGTCTGTTCAAATGTCACCTTACCGGAGAAACCTTGAAATAGTCATCCCATCTCTAACATTCTCTATTCCTTGCCTTGCCTCATTTTTCTTCATAGCAGTCATCACTAGTTAGAATATTAAATTTTTTGCTATGTGTCTTCCTCATTGTAATATAATTTTCCTAAGTCCATGGACTTTGTCTTTATTATTCATTGCTATAGCCTAAATGCATAGAACAGTACACAGCACATTGTAGAAGCATTCCTAAATATTTATTGAATTCATAAATCATTTGTTAAGGCCCTACTATGTAACCATTATCTTAATCAATCCTTACAACCACCTGGGGTTAAATGCTTAGGTGCTATGTCAGAATGTCACAAGTCTGATGTTCTCGTTGTATCAAGTTGGACAAGTTACTTTGCCTCCCTAAACTTGTTTCCTCATCTGTATAATAGGAAATAATATCTATTTCAAGGTATATTGTGAAGATTTAAAGGACTAATATGTGAAGAGTTTTGCATAATGCCTAAAAGTTGTCTAATATTAATATAGGTAAGAAAAGTAAGAATCAGAAAGGTTAAAATCTACATAGGTCATGAAATCCACAGATAGATTATAAAAATAGAAGGAGAGGGCTGGATAAGGAACCTAGAGCTCTAATGCTGGAAAATTTGCTTACTTGTGTTTGTTTTACTGTTCTTGAAACTAAATCTAGACAAACAGCTTTTCCCTTTCCATTTGTTCCTAAATCTAAAGAGCAAAGTGAAGCCTTTGTTTTCAAGTTTTATGAGATCCTGCTGAGGTGTCCTGTTTTCTGTAATAAGTACTAACATTTTTCTATTTTTATTTATTCACACAACAAACATGAATCAGAATTTATAATCTACTTGGGAACATAAACCACATGTTTTGATGACAAGGAAATTAAGAGAACTGAGAGAGTGCTAAGGAAATTCAGGGGTAAGAGGCATACCTTTATTTCTTAGTAGGTGAGGACTCTCCTATTCCTTCCCTTACTCCCAATCCATAGGGCAGTTTCTTTGTAAACTCCTTGCTATGTAAACACAATACATGAGAATGACTGACATACATACATATTTTTCTCCTAAGTGTTAAGGATTCCTGTTTAAGTTCCTAATATCGATTTCTTGAAACAAAAATGCAGAGATAATTTTTGGGGTAGTTAACCAAAGTGTTTTCTATTCATCTCATCTGGTCTGCACACGTAAGTGGTGCCTCTGGGTACATCATAAAAAGAGCTTTAATTAAGAGCAAACACACTTGGGTTTTACTTATCTTGGGTCCACTAATCAGATTCAAGATAAAGCGTTCCTTGCAGGGAGAGGGCTGTGGAGCAGATACTTGTTTTCCCCAAAACTTTTTGTCTACTTCTGCAGTTATATTAAAAAAAAAAAAAGCCACATATATTCTGTAGGATTATTTACAACCTCTGGAGAGAATGAACATGAAGCATTAGTGTGCATGGATACTGTCATGTGTTAAGAGAAACACACTTGCAGTGGGCCTGTAACTACAGAATTCTGAGGTTGAATTTCAGGGTTTATTGGAGTAAGGGAGTGATTCATAGGGATGTTGATATTTTAGCATTTTCTATTCAACAAGGGAATTTAGAGATTATCCTAGGAGAAATGAAGGGGAAAGCTATATGTCTCAACTCTTATTTTTAATGAGGGTGAATTTGCTGGGATGTCAAAATTGGATAGTCCATCTGCCAAATCTCTGTTTTACGTATGCATTTTTTTTTTTGCCATCTTATTCCTGTCAAAAGGTGTTGCCAAGAATCATTCCTGTCATGGTGTTTAGTGCCAGCACTGTCCAAATAAGAAGCTGTTCAATGTGAAAAAGAATTGGCTTCAGAGGCACAGATGCTATATTAGTGTTGGAAGTATTCCTGTGTGGAAGCTTCTCTGCTTCTCACTGAATAAAACTGTATGATATTTACCACCATTTAATCCAGATACCCCCTCCCTCCTTCTACTTATAGTAACTGCACTGTATTGTTGTTGTTGTTTTTTAACTACATCTGTACTGCAAATATAAAAAATGCATCAGCTGTAAGTAGAGTTGTGACAATAAGACAAAATTCTTGCCATTACTTCTTTCACTCAAAGCCCTGAAACTCTTGCTTATGATTCTATCTCCCAAAGTGAAACCCCTCAGCAAACCTCTCTAAGCCTCAGCATCCACATTAGAAAATTAGAAATTATAATACCTACCACACACACAAAAAAAGTTGCCAAGATTTAAATTATAACCTTCATATGCCACTGAGCGCATACAGCACAGGAGACATAAACAATAAATGCTACTAGAAGGGAAGTAGAGGGCAAAGGCTTGTCAGCAAACACATCTAATTTCCATCCTGCTCTACTACTTATAAACTGTGTAATCTTAACCTTAAACTGGCCAACATAATTTCTCTGAGCCTCAGTTTTCAGAATGAATCAGAATATTACCCATCTTGTAGACATGGGATAATGAAATGTGATAATACATCTAAAGTGCTTACCACAGTGCCAACACATTCTAAATGCTCTGTACATTAGCCATTATTATTAATTCATTACTTCTTGAATGCTTGGATAAATATTAATAATATTTTAGCATATTTTCAGGAAAATCTTTGTGAAAATAAGTTCATTCATGAAGACTGACATGGGGACCTTCTATATATAAGTAGAGAATTATACAGCCCTAAAAAAGAGTAAATTATAGAGTACTCCTAAATTGATCAGATCATTTTAAAACCTCTCAGTCTGGATATATCCATCCTTGCATATAGGTATATATACATGCCTGATCCAAGTCCTATTGAGAAGTCCATAGCTTTCTGAGCTTCCAGCTGTGTCTTCCCCTAGAAGAAGCTAAACATCCAAAGGACAAGTAGCTCTTATCTGGCCCTCTGGGGTCTTGGCCTCAGCTAGACTGATCTCCTAAACCAGTTATTTGGGCTCCTGCTCAACAGCTCTCTGGATCCCAAATTTCATGAACTCACATCTCCTGTTGGAGCTAGGCTTTTGGTCTCTAGTTCTCCTGGAATCCAGAGTCATTTTGTCTCATATACATGCTTGTTTTCCTATTTCCAGTTAACTCTGAATAAAAAACTACAGACACACAAAAACTATCCATCATTCAATACAAATACACAGAGACACTCCCACCAAAGAGACCCAATGCATGCAGTCAAAGCAACGAGAAGGAAGCCACTGAAAATGCAGTTGGAATCACAAACCTTCCAGCACCAAGGGGGTTTTATGGTTGTTCCCATGTTCAGTGAAGGATGTGACATTCTGAAATTTTAAAAAATGAATATATATATATATATATATATATATATATATATATATATATGTTTTGTGAATACATCACCACATGAAAATCAATCTGAAAATATTTAAGTTCTAAAAAAAAAAGAAATATTTAACTTCTAAAATTTTTTAAAAAGGCATTTGGTTCATTAATTCACTTTTCAACAAATGTATAGAAAAGTAAGAACAATGGCTAACATTTATTGAGCATTTTCTGTGTAAGATACTGTCCTAAGCACTGAAAAATGATAATCATACTAGGAAGTTAATAATCACAAGATCTCCACCTTACTAAGTAAATTGAGGAACAGACAGGTTAAATAATTTGCCCAAAGTTACAATGGCAGTAAATGATAAAACCAGGTACTTACTAAATGCAAGGCACTTTGCCAGAGGCAGAGCATACAAAAGTAATAATATCTAGTCTCTGTTTTCATGAAGTTTATGTTCAAGTGACAACGTCAGACAAAAAGAGTAAACAAAATAATTTCAAATAAGCACTATAAAGGGAAGAGAAAGTAGGATTATGCTATGTTATGAAGTGAACTGTGTCTCTCCAAAATTCCTATGTTGGAATTCCCTAGTACTTCCAAATGTGATTGCATTTGGAGATAGGGCATTTAAAGAGATTTCTAAGACTAAATGAGGTCATATCATTAGGGTCCTATGAGGAGAAGAGAGGTTGGGACACAATCAGACACAGAGAAAAGAGTGTATGAAGACATCTGAAGGAGACAGCCATCTACAAGCCAAGGGGAGAGGACTTCAAAAGAATCCTACCCTGCTAACACCTTGATCTCAGACTTCCAGCCTCCAGAACTGTGAGAAAATAAATTTCTGTTGTTTATGTCACCCAGTCTGGGGTGCCTTTGCTATGGCAGCCCTAGAAAATAATATAGCAATCAAAGAAGGCCTCTCTCTTGTGAGAATATTTAAAATTAGGACTCGCAGAATAGAAGAAAGTCCCAGACGAAGGAAAAAGAGCAGAGGCCTTGAGGGGAGAATTAAACACTTTAAACATTCTTCTGGTCTCAGAAGTCATCATAGCCACTTCACTGAGTGATTACTCACAAAACACTTTATAATTTGGGAAGTGTTTTACAGCATTATTCTCAATTAATCACCATAACAGTCACAAGAAGCAGATATTAATAGATTCATTTTGCAGATGGAAATGAGGGCACCAGAGATGCCAAGTGACTAGAACTTGCACCTAGTTCCTTTGATGTCAAAACCAACATTCTTTTAGAAGTTCCCTTCTAACCAAGACCATTCCCATTTTGTATGAAAGGTTCTGGCAATCATAAGGCCATATCCCACAGGGAAAGGCAGATTAAGAGCTGAGAAATTATAAACAGGGTAGAGTACTTCTTCATCTCTTCATGTTTCACATCCCAACCCCCATACCCTCTTCTTATTGTCCTAAATAATGATGGTGTTAGAGTATGGGTTTTATTGGTTTTTAAAATCTGTTTTCATGAATAGATATTTTAATTGCTTTAATTGCCCCCTTCACTTAGACTGGGGGCTGCAGTTCTCTTCAAAATGGCTTTGAGTTTAACTGTAGCCTTTGCAAAATGGAACCTCAACAACTACCTACCATGCTTGCCAGCAGGACATGGGGAAGTAGTGCAGGCAAGGGAGATATCCATACAACACATGTGCTCTAAGTACAAAATTACCATAATTAGAGATGGCAAAGCCTGAGAAGTCTATCTCCAGGAAGGTCAATGAAAGATTACAAAAATGTTTAGTCTAGGCTGGTCCCATTATCCTAATGGTACATAAAGTGAGCAAACCATATATGCTTTCTCTAGCAGACTATTACATGATCTAATCAAATGTAGTTTTTGCATATTTGTACAATGTCATGACCCATAACTCTATCATATTTCACAATCAGTTTTTCCCACTGAAGCCTGTGGGAATCTGAAAGTATAAACAAAACACACTGATTGTCCATTAAAAGTTATTCAATAAATATTTTTGAGGATCTGTTTTGGAGAAGACCCTCCATTAGTACTGTGAAGGTCATAAAAATAGTTAAGATTAAGACTAGCTCACAAAATGAATATAAAACTCTAACAGAAGGATGTCATCCTTACTTATATCTATAATTCAAAGGCAGAATTTGTAAATGGTAGACAAAGTATTGAGAAGGGGAAGGAGGAATTCACATCTAATTGTGAACATTAGGGAGCCCTTCATGGAAGAGAAAGTACTTAAACTGGGCCTTGAAAGGTGGTTGGGATTTCAACTGGTAGAGATGATAAAGGGCCAACTTTCTGATGAAGGGGAAAAACCTGAGCAGAAATAAGAAAAAGGGAAGTCAGGGGCACCTTGGTGGCTCAGTCGGTTAAACGTCAGTTTCTTGATTTCAGCTCAGGTCATGATTTCAGGGGTGTGGAGCCTGTTTAACATTCTCTCTCTCCTTCTCCCTCTACCCTTCCCCCCTCCAAAAAAAAAAAAAAAAAGCCATTTCAGGGGACAATTTGATGAGAGTTGGCATATCAGGCTGGTCATTTGTAAACAATATAGAGCCAGCTCAGGCATTTAAATAAGGGGAAGTCTAACAGTGAATGCCTACCATGTACCAGGCACCAAGTCTGGACTATTACATACGAGTTTATACTTCAGTCCCCACAATCCAAACACAACACACTAAGGTGGAGAAATTGAGGCTTAGGAGGTTCAAACAGAATCAGCAATGGGAATGACATGAACAGAACTATGCTCCAGATGATGAGTCTTGCAACCATTTAGGAAGAATACCTATTTATTATCAGAAACAAGGAAGTGAGGAAAAGATGATTTAGGATCTGGGTAATGACATGCTGACTTTGAAGTGAGTAAAAGGTAAGTGGAGATTTCCAAATAGTAATTTTAAACATAAGGATGGAACTGATTTGAGAGGTCAGAGCTAGATATAGATTTTTTTTTTAAAGATTTTATTTATTTATTTGACAGAGAGAGACACAGCGAGAGGGGACACAAGCAGGGGGAGTGGAAGAGGGAGAAGCAGGCTTCCCGTGGAGCAGGGAGCCCGATGCAGGGCTCGATCCCAGGACCCTGGGATCATGACCTGAGCTGAAGGCAGACGCTTTAATGACTGAGCCACCCAGGCACCCTCAGAGCTAGATATAGATTTGAAAATCATTCCTACAGAGATGATAGTTTAAGTCATGGAAAGCACAAGATAGCAAAAGGAAAAATTAAGAGATGATGGAAGACACAACCTTGGGAAACACCACTATTTAGGGGGCAAGAGGAAGAAGGCATGCCAGTGAAGCAGAGAAAAATGGAAAATGAAAGAAATATTAAGGTGGAGAATAGCAAAGCTCAAATTCTTATCATATAATAATCACAAATCTATCCACAAAGTCAGAGATGAAGATGAAGGGGATGAAAGAAGAGGAGAGTAGAGTAAGAAGCTTGAGAAAAACACAGAAGATTTTGAAAGGTGTGGGAAATGCAACAGGAAGTCAATCTGACAGGAATGAAAAATAATGCCAAAAGCAGCAATGAGGTCCAGGATTGTGGACCACTTTGTGGTAAAGTCAGAGAGAGGGATACTGGGACTTTGTCTAGGAATACTGATAGCCTATGAACAAAAACAAGTCGTGAAATAACAAGAAATAACAAGAATAACAGGGGAAAGAGACTAGATGGTGGTAGAACCCATCATGGAGCCCAGACTGAGAAGAGAAATAAGTATGTGCTGCTTTTTCCCTTTATCTCTGACATTCCCAATTGTGGTTAAATGATTTTTTTAAATGCAAAAATCAATGATGTTCAAACTTTAAATATCCAAAATGAGCATCTAAACCAACTTGTTTCCTTTGGGAAAACAGGTACTAAAGGAAATAAAATATGTACATTGTTCAACAATGTTGAATTTGACCAAATTTCCCCCTATGATTACCAAGCTATAAACCAAATTCTGACTTTATATAAGCCTAGTGGCCTTCACGTTTTTCTGTGTGGAAGATGGCATGATCAGGTAGAAAGAACTCAAGTTTGGAGTCAGAGAGATCCTTAAGGAGAATCTTTGCATTATCATTTACTAGTAGTGTAACATGAGGAGGTTATGTTTCCACTGTAAGTTCATTTACTTAGAGATAGGATTTAAATGTGCACTCATTGAGATATGATATGTAAACCAAAGAAATATTTACTACAATGCTATTAAGTGCCTTTAATATGCCAAGTTTATGTAAGAAACTGGGATTTAAAAAGATGAATAAGACACCAAAGAACAGTTCTACATGCAAGGAACTAGCAGTCTAGAGAAGATAAGCGGCATTTAAATAAATACAATGCAATAACAAAAGAAGTATGCAGAAGATGCAGATGAAATATAGAGGTGGGAAAGAATATCTATTTTAAAAGGTGTGCAGGAGGGCAGGTGTTTATAGGAAAAACTTCCTGGAGAAAGTGACAGCTAACATTTCCAAGTGCTCCATAGATAAAGTGACAGCTAACATTTCCAAATGCTCCATAGATCCCTCCTCCTTATATACATATTCATAGATAGACCTTGAAAACCTAAAGACCACTACTTCCAAAAGATTATTTTGAGTTTCTTAAAAACTGATCATAATCTCCATGTGTTTTTCTCCTCTTTCATCTCCTCTAGACTCCTGGACTTTTTTTTTTTTTCTTCAAAACAGTGATTTTATTTTCTTTGAATATACACCCAGAAGTGGGATTGCTGAATCATATGATAGCTCTATTTTTAATTTTTTATGAAAGATTTAACCTCCATACTGTTTTCCATAGTGCTTGCACCAATTTGCATTCCCACCAATAGTGCATGAGGATTCCCTTTTTCCCACAACCTCACCAACACTTGCTATCCTTTGCCTTTTTTTAATAGCCATCCTAACAGGTGCATGATGATATCTCACTGTAGTTTTGATTTTTTTTATTAAGTTCAATTAGCCAACATATAGTACATCAGTAGCCTTTGATGTAATGTTCAACGATTCATTAGTTGCGTAGTAGTTGCACTGAAGTTTTGATTTGCATTTCCCTGATTAGGGATGTTGAGCATCTTTTCATGTGCTGGTTGACCATTTGTTTGTTTTCTTTGGAAAAATGTCTACTCAGGTCTTTTGCCCATTAGAAAAATTTATATTTGGTCTTTTGCTCTTGAGTTGTATGGGTTCCTTAAATATTTTAGATATTAACTCTTTATCAGATAGGTGGTTGGCAAATATTTTCAGATAAACATTGTCTTTTCATTTTGTTTATTGTTTCCTTTGCTTTGCAGAATTGTTTATTATTATTATGTTATGTTAATCACCATACATTACATCATTAGTTTTTGATGTAGTGTTCCATGATTCATTGTTTGCATATAACACCCAGTGCTCCATGCAGAACGTGCCCTCTTTAATACCCATCCCCAGGCTAGCCCATCCCCCCACCCCCCTCCCAAGACCCCTGGACTTTTAAAGGTGGAAAGAGCCATAGAGATCCCAATCCAAATCTCTAATCTTATAGGCGAGAAAACCAGAGCCCAGAGAGTTCCAGTGACATATTTGTCCATAATCACACAGCCGGCAGAGCTGAGCCCAAACTAAGATCTCTCTTGTTTCCATTTCACAAACCCAGAATCAAGTGCCAAAAAAATCCCTTTAGAAATGTTTTTGACACCAAATGATAATTATCTTTGGAGTAGTGATAGCACTGCTCCTCTCCTCTCCTAAGGGTTGGCCAGGTCCTTCTTTTACTAAAATGACATCTCATCCACTCTAAACTCCTTCTTTCCTCTGTCACTTATCCCTCGGTTTCCTGAGAAATTAGGTTAAATAATACCAATAGGAAATGATGCATTATCAATCTTTATTAATGCTGATAACTACTGTATTCAGATTACTTTACCTTTTTTTTCATAAATCCTAAACATGTTCTAGGCAGTACAGCAAATGGCACAAATAATACCTTGACCTGTAACTGACATGACATAAGGGGCAATGGAAGCATTTTCCATGCAACGTTCATGTATTTTTAAAGCATAGGAAAGTGTTGAAGTCACTTAAATTTTGAAACCTGACCCATGAGGAAAAGAGACTGTTTCCGTCAATCATTTGATATCTGAGATACCTATCTCAATAAAATCCAGGCTTATTTGATGATCTTCTTGACTGAGTGAAAACATACCCACGGTACACTTAGGGAATTATAATGAACCAAGAATGCTTTTTATTTTGCCTTTAAACTTCGTTTTCTGCATATGCAAAATATCTTTCTTAAAATCTTCTTACTTTTGTCATCTTCTTTAAGCACAGTTTTTAATGAAAATAGAAAAAGGCTTATTCTGATTCTGCAAAGAGATCTGAGGAAATCAGGTAAAAGAATTCTAGAATTTTAATTAAGTTTAAATCAAGTGTTTGTTTTTTGGCTTATTTGAATGGCTGGGGTTTTTGTTTTTGTTTTTGAACTTGGCCAACACTGGTTTTGATTGTCTGCAAAACCCAAATTTTCAGATATTTGCTAATTTCACAATTCACTTTATGTAATAAATATTTAGCTAAAAACACACATATAAGTCTTCTGAATATGCATGATAAATGTCTTTTTGAACAGTGTAGATTCATGATTGGAAAAAAAAGAAGAAACCACTTGTGCTCACATTGGTCAACAGCTCTCCTTCCATCTTTCTATAAGAAAGGCCTGAAAACTTGAACATCCAATTTTTACTTATCTCAAGAGTTATTTTAGAATAACTATTTACAAATTCCCTAGTACAAGGAATATACAAATTTATATATTTCCAAAAGGGATGGAAAGGATCAGAAAATGGTCTTGCTATCCTCTTGCATGTTTGTAAATGTTCTTTCATAATTACATATGTCAAACAGTATTCAAAGCAGTATAATAAGGTGCTCCTTTATCTACTTTATAGGGAATGATAGCTGCTTACCATATCCCAATTGTTTCCAAAAATCCCACCAGTTTGCCATCTAGTAATTCACTAAAAAGAATTAATGGAGAAGAAAAAATCTGGTACTCAGTTACCTAAAACACAAGCCACATCATCAAGAATGATGAAAATGGCTAAGAGAAAGTAAGACATGCAAATGTCCTTTATTAGTACAAAGGAAAAGGAATGCATATTTCCTCAATAAGGGGGACAGTCAACTACATTCAGTACTGTCTAATTCAAGGCTTTCTGAACTTTTTGGTTCTTTTTCCTACTCTCATCCCACTTCTGGAAAAGAATCTATTCATAGTGAAGGATAAAGGTTACTGAATAAGACTATTATAGAAAGTATATAATTTAGAGTCATTATATCCTACATCTATATAATTTCTATAACTGTTTAGTATAAATAATAGAAAACACTTCAGTATGTTGGCTCTGTGTGTTTCCCCATTATACCATTTGTAAGTTACAATCATTCATTTTTAGCCTAAACTTTTCTTTGTACCTGGTATTAAAAGCCACAGTCAAGTTAGATTGTTGGGATATACTTCATGTAAGGGTCATCTAGAAGATTAAGTACACAAACACAACCAACCCTCAGAAGCTAACTCATGTAATTATTACTTTTCTAGCTTCTAAAACTTGTTACTGGCATGCTATTTCTTATCTCAAAATTCTGCTAAAATTACTTGTTTAGCAACAAGAAAATCTAACAGATGTTTTATGTTCTGCGAGTGTACTGTTCATATTCCCATTCCTCAAAGAGAGATCTACAGCCAATGAAGTTTAAATATACTGTAAAAGGCCTAGCAATGTGGAATGTGATTTGTCACCATTACATTCCACGTGACATGCAAGCTGACTCCATGGTGAATTTTGCATCAGCCAAGCAAGAGACTAATGGAGAGAATACTTCAAGTTTTAAAAGTCTACTACAAATGCATATGTTTATCAGTCATATTCTAAATGGAGCTTAATTCAGAGAGAATGACATGGCTATTAGACTTTATTGGGCTGGATTATATAATGCAAAGAGAGCTGGATCTGCAGCCAAAATAATTAAGTGTGAGTCCCTCTCCATTAATGTGCTATGTGGCCTAATGTAAGACTTAACCTCGCTGTATCCTAATTTCTCATCTGTTTTTTTTTTTTAATTATCAAATGAAACTAACTTACAAATAAGATAAGGTAGGTGGAGAGCATTTGGAAAATTTGGAAGCTCCATATGCACACAGATAATTGCTATTGTTATTATCCAGACATTTCAAGAAAAGGATTCTTGGCTTGTGTTGTAGCTATTGGCTATATACATATTTATAGACAATTCAATAATTTGCGCATTTGGGGTTTGGAGTTTGAATCATCTGAATAATGGCAGACCTTCACTCTTCTAAGACCTGTCTGTACAACACAAAACAGGATCAAGCATTTGTTCATGGAAACCTCTAGGTGGCCAAACTCAAGCCAAGCTAGAAAATCTCACAGTCAATTAACAATGTCTCTGAAATTTTAAGTTCCTTGATCATTGCTTCAAATATCCTACTAGTTTAAGAAATCTGGCCATAATTGTTCTGGTAATTCTCATCCTGATTCATTTATTACTAAGAAACTTGGCTATTGTCTTAGTCCATGCAGGCTGCTAAAATAAAATGCCACAGACTAAGTGGCTTATAAGCAATAAAAACTTATTTCTCATAGTTCTGGAGACTGGAAGTCCAAGACCAGGTGCCAATGTGGTCAAGTTCTGGTAAAAGAACTCTTCTGGGTTGCAAATTACTCCCATAGTGGAAGAGGCTAGAGAGTTCCATGGGGTTTCTTCTATAAGAATACTAATCCCATTCATGAGGGCTCCACCCTCAAGACCTAATCACTTCATAAAGGCCCCACCTCCTGATACCATCACAGTGGGCATTAGGATTTCAATGTATGAATTTTGGGGAGACAAACATTTACACCACAGCACCTTCCAAATAAACTGTAGTCACAACGAAAAGAAAAAACTGAAGGTCAAAATTTATAAAAATTGAGTAATTTAGAACAAGAGACGTATCTAAAGATGCTGTCCCCTCTTCTTCCTATTCCTAATATCACCCGCTAGCCAATTTTTTTCAAAACTCAATGTCTGGTCATATTCCATCATCCAACTACCTAGAAGAGAAAACACCTGCTATGGTTTTAGAAATACAACACAAAGGAAAATTAAGAGGTTGTAACTAGCCAGAATATCTTATTAGATACTGTCTGCCTCCTTACACCTAATCTGGATGTATATTACAAATTTACTAAATGGCTATTGCTCTGGCCTGAATGTTTGTGTCCCCCCAAAATTCACATGGTAGAATCTTAATGCCCAATGTGATGATGTTAGGAGGTGGGGCCTTTGGGAGGTGATAAGATAATGAGGGTGTAGCCCTTATAAATGGGATTAGTGTTCTTATTAAAGAGACCCCAGAGAGCTCTCTAGCCCCTTCCATCATGTGAAGATATATGAGAAGTCTGCAACCCAGAGAGGAGCCCCCATTTGACTATGCTGGCACCCTGATCTCAAATTTCCAGCCTCCTGAACACAAGATAAATTTCTGTTTTTTATAAGCTATCTAGTCTGTGATACTTTGTTACAGCAGCCCAAATGGACTAAGATAGTTATTGTTTGAATAAAGGATATAGTATGCAAGATTTCAGAAACTAGAATTTATATATATTAGAATTAATGTCATTTGGAATGGAGTATTCTTTTTTAATTTTTATTTTTTTATTATTATGTTCAATTAGCCAGCATATAGTACATCATTAGTTTTTGATGTAGTGTTCAATGATTCATTAGTTGCGTATAACACCCAGTGCTCATCACCACCCGTGCCCTCCTTAATACCCATCACCCAGTTACCCCATTTCCCCACCCCTCTCCATTTTGTAACCCTCAGTTTTTTTCCTGGAGTCCCGAGTCTCTCATGGTTTGTCTCCCTCTCTGATTTTTCCCCATTCAGTTTTCCCTCCCTTCCCCTATGGTCCTCCACGCTATTTCTTATGTTCCACATATGAGTGAAACCATATGATAATCGTCTTTCTCTGCTTGGCTTATTTCACTTAGCATAATCCCCTCCAGTTCCATCCATGCCGATGGAAATGGTGGGTATTCATCCTTTCTGATGGCTGAGTAATATTACATTGTATATATGAACCACATCTTTATCCATTCATCTGTTGAAGAGCATCTCGGCTCCTTCCACAGTTTGATTATTGTGGACATTGCTGCTACAAACATTGGGGTGCATGTGCCCCTTCTTTTCACTACGTCTGTATCTTTGAGGTAGTAGTAGTGCAATTGCTGGGTTGTAGAGTAGCTCTATTTTCAACATCTTGAGGAACCTCCATACTGTTTTCCAGAGTGGCTGCACCAGCTTGTATTCCCACCAACAGTGTAAGAGGGTTCCCCTTTCTCCACATCTTTGCCAACACTATTGTTTCCTGTCTTGTTAATATTTGCCATGGAATGGAGTATTCTGATTAATCAACAGCTTGGACAAAACGTGAGGTGTATTCCACATAGTTAACACCATTTGTCAAATATTAGAATAGGTTAGAACTTTCCAGAGCAAATTGGATTTTTATTTGCCAGATACTATGTTAAATCCTTTATATGTATTAACTAGCTTAAACCTTTTTACAGCCTGTGAGGAAGATACTACTATCCCTGTTTACAGATGAGAAAACTAGTCACAACACTTGTAGGTATTGAAATCAGGATTCAAATCCAGATTGGCCTAACTCTGCAGCTGATAATTCTATTACACTATAACCTCCTGCTTTTATGAACCAATGTCTTTGAATACCAATTACCATTTCAGTGTTTTGAAATGCACAGCAGAAAAACACCTGTAATTGACAGAATGCTGAGGGAGTAAGCTTTACTGTTCCAAAGTCTGTCCCCAGTGTTCAAAGGCTGGTGCAACACCCACAGGAAAAATCTCTGGTTAAATCTGGCTAAATGAGGCAAAGACTGAAGCACCTGACAGGGCTGCAATCCAGAAAAATGTTGATCCAATAACCTGCTTAACTGTCTATAGCAGCTAATCTTCCAGCAGGATTAGCTGACTGCAACTCTGATGCGAAGCAGCTGTGTAAGGTTGCTTCTGGGTAGCCAGATTTCTATTATCTCCCTTTTATGGAGGGCAGCAGTAAATTGCCCATGCTCTAAGGTCAGCAGCAGTTCTCAAAGACCTTTCTAGACACTTCCAGGCCAACTGGCTGGGGACACGTGACTAAGAGCTCAAACCAAGCAACTTGAACATAGGCTTAAGAGCTAGAGTTTGTTGCTTAAAAGAATGCACTTCCACCAGACTTCCAAAACAGATGTGCAAACACACAACCATAAAACAAGGATTGTTTCCCTCTGTTCTGCATGGTGGCCAGGCAGAAGAGCATGGTTTGCCAACAACAAACCAGCTACTACAGGTGAAATGTCCAGTTACTCTAATCTGAAGAAATATTTCAGAACATTTCTTTCACTTTTTGGTCCTTTTCCATTAGTTATTTAGAAGCTTCATGGCTACATCTTCATGGATGCCTTAAAGAAAATGTTATTAATATCTTCATCCACTATAAACTGAACATGACCTTAAAATCTCTATAAAATGAATGTGATTTTTCCTTGAAGTGGAAGGAAAAATAAGGACATCAACAGGATAAAAAATTCAATTCAAAATACCACTCTTTAAAATGTTAAATACAACTACATGACATCAATGCTCTCATTAATGAAGAAAATATAAGTTTGTTTGTATGTTTCAAGAATATCAGTGTGTACATACATATAATAAGAAATAAAATTTGCATTTTTTTAACTTTTTTTTAAAGATTTTATTTATTTGTCAGAGGGAGAGAGCACAAGCGGGGGGAGCACCAGGCACAGGGAGAGGCAGGCTCCTCGCTGAGCAAGGAGCCTGATGAGGGACTTGATCCCAGCACCCTGGGATAATGAGCTGAGCCGAAGGCAGACACTTAACCGGCTGAGCCACCCAGGCGTCCCTTTTTTTACTTTCTTGAGCTTGGCACATATGTTTCAATTCATGATTTCTCCAAGCTATATAAGTTAATTTTATTTATTTAAAATAAGTAAAAAGAATATCATATGTACATAAATATTTTTATATGGCTCCCAGAGTGCAGAATTTTTAGCTAAAAAATTTAAATATGATTGCATTTAACAGTATAATTCTAAGTTGAGAAATTTGTGATTATAAACATCACTAATAAAACCATAATTTTCTTAGGGAAAATAAACAACTTTGTTATAACCATTCCAACATAAAATCCAGAAAAGTATATTTACCTTGATTTTTAAAAATTGATTGTTTAAAAATTCCTTATAAACTCCCTGTAAAACATTTCTCATCCTTGAAGGGGGGGAAACCGGAGGGGGAGATGAACCATGAGAGACAATGGACTCTGAAAAACAAACTGAGGGTTCTAGAGGGGAGGGGGGTGGGAGGATGGGTTAGCCTGGTGATGGGTACTAAAAAGGGCACGTTCTGCATGGAGCACTGGGTGTTATGCACAAACAATGAATCATGGAACACTACATCAAAAACTAATGATGTAATGTATGGTGATTAACATAACAATAAAAAAAAATTTAAAAATTATCATTCTTTCATCCAGTATACAATTATGTAAAAGGCATATACTTGGCATTTTAATTCTCTTTATCCAAAAATCACTATAATTATTCTACCCAACAGAAATACTCTCAGCCTACAAATTCCTCTTACTTTCATCTTTACATTTAAATCTCAAAAATAATTTAATATGACATTCTGTGTTCCCAAAATGTCTGATTTCCCCCTAACTGGTCAGCTTAACAAAGCAGCTCCAAAGATTTCCCATAGTGGTCCTGAATAAAGGATCAGCAAAGGTGAAGAAGAATATACACTCATGGTGCCAAAAATGTCTCCATCAAGAGAGTCCCTCAAGATTAATTTAGTATGCCTCCACATTCCAAACTCTCCCATTTTCTCATTCTCTGTGAGGTAGAGATCAGCAGAATGTAGTCACTGCACATGTCTCCACAGGAGACTTCCTGGGTACCAGGTTTGCTACTTACTAGCTAGGTGATCTTCGACAAGTTGCTTGACCTTTCCAACTTCAGTTTCCTCTGCTGTAAAATGGGGCTAACAAAAGTACCAACAACATAAAGTTTTCGTGAACATCAAATAAAATAATGCAAGTGAAAGCACTTAATAAAATTGCTGACAAGTAGTAAATACTGACCATACTTAGATTTTATTATCTCTATAAGATGACCCAGGTGGGTTGAGCAAGGCATATTTACATTAGTGAGAAGTAGAGCAGATGGGAGGAATAGGATTTAGGCTCAAGTTCTAATGTTGTTTCTAATGACATACAGTAAGTACCCTTGAATAATGTCATACAAATATGAATTCAAAATAAAATTCTATGCTCACAAGAAGACAATCTGATGTTTAGATCCACAAAATTTAACAGCATTTCTGGAAAAAATGATGTGAGGCAAATGGAACTAGGAATCCTCAGGGGGGTGCATTTTTCCATTAGTCTTGGTAAAACTTAACAGGAAATAATGCAAAAGGAAGCACTTCTGGAATGGTGAGGAGAGACCTCAGAAAATCTACTCCCCTATAAAAGCAATGTAAATACTGGCAACAATTGCCAAAAACAACTTTTCTGCATGTTAACCAAAGGCTTGTAACAATTCAAGGAGAGTTAATTTTTAAAAAAGACAAAACTGGATTTCCTTGACTGTTAACCCTACTGAACAGAGATATGAGTGGCCACATATAATAAATAAAACAGATTTTAGAGAATTAATTCTGGAAAGTCACTTAGCAAACAGAGATAACAATAACCAACAGCAACAATAAGTCCTGGAGAGAAGAGAATCTGATCTCAAGAGTTGTCAGATTGTATCATTTAAAATATCTAGTTCTGAGCAAAAAAAAAAAATTATGAAATATACAAAAAAACAGGAAAGTATAGACCATAAACAAGGGGAAAAAAGCAATTAATAGGAACTTTGCCTGAGGAAGTATAGATACTAGACTTACTGAAAAAAGACTTTTAAAAAACAATCATAAATATGTTCAGGGATCTAAAGGAATGGTGTCTAAAGAATTAAAGAAAACTATGAGAACAATCCCTTACAAATAGAGAATATCAGCAAAGAGATAGAAATTATTAAAAAGAAGCAAGTAGAAATTCCAGAGTTTAAATATATAATAACCGAAATAAAAAATCCATTAAGGGTCTCTGTAGAAGACCAAGCATACTAGTAGCAGAAAGAATTAGCAAACTTGAAGACAGATCAATTGAGATTATCCAGTCTGAAGAACAGAAAGAAAAAGAATGAGGAAAAACGAACAAAACCTCAGAGACATATAGGACATAATCAAGCATATCAAGATATGTATAATGGGAGGAGAGAAAGAAAGCAACAGAAAGAATATATGAAGAAAAAGTGGCCAACTTCCCAATTTGATAAAAAATATTAAACAACCAAGAAGCTCAATGAAGTCCGATAAAATAAACTCAAAGAGATCTGGGCCTAAACACACCACAGTCAAAATGTTGAAAATTGAAAAAAAAAAAAAAAAAAAAAAGGAGAGAGAGACTATTCAAAGCAACAAGAAGAAAAAAAAAAAACAAACTCATCATCATATCCAAGGGATTCTCAATAAAATTAACAGCTGACTTCTCATCAGTAACTATGTAGCCCAGTAGGCAGTAGGACATATTATACAAAGTGCTGAAAGAAAAGGAATGCCAACCCAAAATTCTATAAACACCAAAGCTATCATTCAAAATGCAGAAGAAATTAAGACACTCCAGATTAAGAAGAAAAACATATTTTGTCACCAGCCCTACAAGAAATAGTAAAAGGAGTCTTTTGGGCTAAAATAAATGGACACTAGACAGTAACTCAGATGTACACAAAGATATAAAGTACACTGGTAAAGGCTAACTACATAGGTATATATAAAAGACCATAAAAATGTATGTTTGTAACTCTCTCCTTATCTTATTCAAAGGACAACTGTATTAAGCAATAGTTTTGTGCTGATAAGCTTATGTATAAAAATGTAATTTGTATGATAAATAGCACAAAGGAGCAGGAGGGAATGGAACACTCTGAAAACAAAGTTTTTGTATACTATTAAAATTAAGTTGGTATTAGTCTAAACTAGATTGTTTTAAGTTAAAATGAGAATTATAATCTCCAGGGCAACAAGTATGATAATAACTCAAAAATATATAAATAAAAGAAACAAGTAAATTAATTTGGAATACTAAAAAAATATCTATTTAACACAAAAGAAGGCACATAGAAAAATAGAGAAATTTTTAAAAGAGGACACAAAACAGAGAACACAAATAGCAAAATGTCAGGCATAAATACTATCTTAGCATAAATTACATTAAATACATGTAATTGGATGAAACACTCTCATCAAAAGGCAGAGATCAGCATATGGTTTTAAAAAATCCAGAAACATGCTGCTTAGAAGAGACATTCTTTAAATTTACAGACATAAATAAATTGCACCTATAATGACTGAAAAGTATATAACATGCAAACAGTAACCAAAAGAAAGCTAGAGTAACTAAACCAAGATCAGACAAACAGACCTTAAGATAAATATGGAATTTAAACTATTCTCTACTTGCAGATTTTTAACAAAGAAATCCTCATAAATGCATCAAAATAAAACTATTAGAACTAATAAGAGATTTCAGTAAGGTATTAAATACTTGATCAATATATAAAAATCCTAAATTTCTAAAAGCTAAGCAATAAAAAGTCCAAACATGAAATTCAGAAAACAATTCCATTTACAATAGCATCAAAAAGAATTAAATACTTAAGAATAGATTTAATAAAAGAAGTGCAAGACTTGTATACTGAAAACTATTAAACACCATTGAAAGAAATCAAAGAAAATCTAAAGAAATGGAAAGTCATTCATGTTCATGTGTCTGAGGATTTAATACTGTAATGGCAATACTTGGTAAATTGATCTACAAGTTGATCTACCTATCAAAAACCCCAGCTGCTTTTTTGCAGAAACGAGCAGACCAATCCTAAAATTTATATGGGAGTGCAAGGGACCCAAAATAGCCCAAACAATCTTAAATAAGAACCAAGTTAGAGAATTTATACTTCTTAATTTCAAAACTTACTACAAAGCTACAGAAACTGAGACAGCATGGTACTGGCAAAAGAACAGACAATAGATTAATAAAATAGAATTGAGAGTTAAGAAATAAACCCAGACTTTTTGGTCAATTGATGTTTGACAAGGGTGCCAAGACTATTCAATGGGGGGAAAGAATGGTCTTTTCAACAAACGGTGCTGGGGCAACTGGCTATCCAGATACAAAGGAATAAAGTTGAATACCTACCACACACCATATAAAAAAATTGAACTGGGGGCGCCTGGGTGGCTCAGTCGGTTAAGCGTCTGCCTTCAGCGCAGGTCATGATCCCAGCGGGGAGCCTGCTTCTCCCTCTCCTGTTCCCTCCTTGTGCTCACCCTCTCTCTCTCTCTCTCTGTCAAATAAATAAATAAAATCTTTTAAAAAAATTAACTGAAGATGGATTATAGACCTAAATGTATGAGCTAAAACTATAAAATCCTTAGAAGAAAATTTAGAAGTATTTCTTCATGACTTTATGTTAGGCAATGGTTTCTTAACAAGAAAAAATAGATGAATTGGACTAATACAAATCAAACACTTTTCTCTAAAGGACACTACCAAGAAAACAATCCAGAGACTGGGAGAACATATTTGCAAAGTATGTATCTGATAAGGGACTTGTACCAAGAATATATAAAGAACTCTTACAAATCAATATAAACAACCCAAGTAAAAAAATGGACAAAGGATTTAAATAAACTTTTTTTTCAAGAAGACAGGCAAATGGCAAAAAAAGCATATGACAAGATGCTCAACATCATTAGTCATTAGGGAAATGAATGTCAAAACCATGAGAAAGCATTCCACACCAACTAGAATGGCTAAAATAAGAACTGAAAAAGACATACAAGTGCTTAGAATGACTATAGAGAAACTGAAACCCCTGTACATTTCTGGTGAGATTATAAAACAGTCCAGCCTCTTTGGAAAACAGTTTGATGGCTGCTCAAAATGTTAAACATAGAGTTACTGTATGACCCAACAATTCCAGTCCTAGGTATATATCCAAGAGAAGTAAAAATATAAGACCACACAAAAACTTGCACATAAATGTTCATAGTAATAATATTCATAATAACCAAAAAACAGAAAAAAGCCAAATGGCCATCAGCTGATAAAAGGACAAACAAAATTTGATATATCCATACAGTGGAATATTACTCAGCAATAAAAACAAATGAGTACATGTTATAATGCATGCTACCACATGCATGCTACAATATGAAATATGCATGCTACAACATGGATGAACTTTGAAAACATTATGCCAAGTGAAAAAAGCCAGTCATAAAAGACCACATATTATATAATCCATGTATATGAAATATCCAGAATAGGTAAATCCATAAAGACAGAAGTAGATTACTGGTTGCCAGAGGCTGGAGGATGGATATGAGAAGTGTCTGCTAATGGATGCTGGTTTCTTTTCAGACTGATGAAAATATTCTAAAATTTGATGGTGGTAATGGTTGTACAACTTTGTGAATATACTAAAAACACCGGATTGTACAATTTAAGAGTGTGAATTTTAGGGGTGCCTGAGTGGCTCAGTCGTTAAGTGTCCGCCTTCGGCTCAGGTCATGATCCCAGGGTCCTGGGATCGGGCCCCGCATCAGGCTCCCTGCTCCACGGGAAGCCTGCTTCTCCTTCTCCCACTCCCCCTGCTTGCGTTCCCTCTCTCACTGTGTCTCTCTCTGTCAAATAAATAAATAAAATCTTTAAAAAAAAAAAAAGAGTGTGAATTTTATAGGATATAAATTATATATATATATAAAGCTTAATAAAGCTTTTATAAAAATAATACAACAAAGAAATGCAGCTGTCATAATAATTTCTTTAAAAAGCGAATAGGCACAATAAGATATCACCTCACACCTACTAGAATGGCTATTATCAAAAAGACAAGAAATAACAAGTGTTGGCGAGGATGTAGAGAAAAGGGAATCCTTGTGCACTATTGGTGGGAATGTAAACTGGTGCAACCACTATGGAAAACAGTTGGAACTTTCCTCAACAAATTAAAAATAGAACCACCATATAATCTAGCAATTCCACTTCTGGGTTTTTATCTGAAGAAAGTAAAAACACTAACTCAAAAAGATACATGCACCCCTATGTTCACTGCAGCATTATTTATAATAGCCAAGACATGAAAACAACCTGTATCCAGTGATGGATGAATGAATAAAGAAAATGTGGTAACATATACAGACATATATAGAGAGAGACAGATATCTATATCTATCTGTGTATAAAAAAGTGTGTGTATATATGTTAGGCAATGGTTTCCTTACAAGAAAAAAATAGATAAATTAGTCATATACAAATAAACATTTTTCTTCAAAGGACACTACCAGGAAAAAAAAATAGCCTATATAATATATATAATGGGATATTATTCAGCCATACAAAAGAATGAAATCTTGCTATTTGCACCAACATGCATGGACCTTGAGGGCATTGTGCTAAGTGAAATAAGTCAGAGAAAGACAAATACTCTATGATCTTACTTATATGTAGGATTTAAAAATACACCAAGCTTATAGATGTGGAGAACAGATTGGTGGTTGCCAGAGATGGAAGGTAGGTGTGGGAAAGATGGGTGAAAGGGGTCAAAAGATACAAACTTCCAGTTATAAAATAAATAAGTCATAGGGATGTAATGTATAGCATGGTGACTATAGTTAATAATATTGTACTGTATATGTGAAAGTTGTTAAGAGAGTAGATCTTAAAAGTTCTCATCACAAGAAAAAAATTTTCACCATAGATGGTGATATGTTAACTAAACTTATTGTGATGATAATTTTGCAATGTATACAAATATGGAATTATTATGTTGTACACTTGAAATTATTATGTTATGTATCAATTATACCCCAGTGTTTTTTTTTTTAAGTGAATAGAGTGTGATTTACCTTTGAAAGTGTGAATAGATGCCACAGTTTATTTTCATTCTTGGCCCTCTTTGACAAATAGTCAGACCTATGTAAGTCAGGTCCTAACTTGACAAAAACAAGCAGAGAGATGGAAAGTAGGAGGGTTGCACTTGAGTGAACTGCCAAAAGCATCTCCAGCCAAAATCTCAATCGTTGGGAGCACTTGACAGATTCAGAAAACAATTCCTGGATCCATCCAAAAACCTGGAACTGTCATGAGAACAATTTATCCCCTTTACCTTTTCCTAAGAGAAGTTTTGAACACAAGAAAACCAGATTGTTCCATACCAGAATAGGTAAACAGACTGTCCTAAAAAAAACAAGATTGAAGGTAGCTCTAAAAACAGGTCCAAGTTGTTCTGAAAGGTTTTAGTGCTGCTGCTAACTTCAAAAGTCTCCTTAGCATCCATTTTCCAATTTGTACTTATTGGACCCTCTTGTCTCAGCTCTGTTAGTGTGTGACTAACATAGCTGTGTGGCTACAGAAAGTCTTTCAACCTCTCTGGACCTCAATTTCTTCATTCCTAAAATAAGGATACACAAGGTCTGGTCTGCCTATGAAACCGGGTGGTTTAAAATTAAAAGACAGTATATGGGAAAGAACTCTGTAAATTATAAAATTCCACATAAAACAAAGTAACTAGTGTAAGCGGTGGAATTAGGCTGCAGCTAAGGTATGTTGTTAAACTCTGCACTTTGTTTTAGCAAACAAAGGGAAGAAGAGGAAGGAATTTTTGCTAATCCTGAAAGAAATAATTACTATTTCTAAATCTGTTTTCATAGATTATCTGGCCAGCCAAAATGGACTGCATAGTCCTTTAGACTCCTACATGTATCATGTACCTGTGACTATCTAATGCCTCATTTTACAGTGAGATGTTCTGAGAAGCAGAAGGCCTCGCCCGAAGGAACCTGAACTAGATGATGAGAGGAGACACGGAACTCTGATCGTAATTTGCTCTCCAACCTTGGGTAAATCACATAATCCCTTTGTTTGAGTGGTATTACTTATAAAATAATAGTAATTCTATCTGCTTTATCTGCCTCACAAAGCAAGGGTAAAAGCTATGTGCGATTTTATGTGAAAACAAGTTCTTTAGAAGAGCCAAATCATTAGGAAAATGCAATGAAGTAGTACTATGGGGTTTGTAAGTAAGTGAATGAGTCAATGAATGAATGAATGAATGAATGAATGAATAAAATGGCAAATATCAAACATCACTCTGTAGAAGTTTTACCCATGCATTCTTTCCAGGGCAATACAAAAACACGATATCTTCCACATGGTAGCTTTTTATTTATTTACTATTCAGACATTTATTAAGACATGCAAGATATGTTCCTCTATAGAAAATGGAAATAATGAGCTCTGAGGGAGAAGTACCCCAGTGAGCTGGAATTCCAGCAGTGCCATTGTGTGACTTTGAACAAATAACAGAATGTCTCTCACGGTTACCTCTACTGAAAAGTGGAGGGAATACTACCCATTTTGCAAGACTGTTACTGCATCTTAAAGGAGATAACTACATATAAAATTGCCTACTAGAGCACTGGCCCATAGAACAGTTCACTAAAAGTGGTTCTTATTATTATTTAAGGCATATTTCCCCATATCCTCCAACTCAAGAATTCTTTTTTTTTTTCTTTTAAGATTTTATTTATTTGACAGAGAGAGACACAGCGAGAGAGGGAACACAAGCAGCGGGAGTGGGAGAGGGAGAAGCAGGCTTCCCGCCGAGCAGGGAGCCCGATGTGGGGCTCGATCCCAGGACGCTGGGATCATGACCTGAGCCGAAGGCAGACGCTTAACGACTGAGCCACCCAGGCGCCCCAACTCAAGAATTCTTAATCTAGATTCCATGAACCATGAACCTTTTGTATTTTCATACATAATTTTATATATATATATGCAGTGTGCATTCTTCCAGGAGAAAGATCACAGCTTTCATCAAATTCTAAAAACAGTAAAAACAGTTGCTACAATGTAACCCTTCAAAATGGTGATATCCAGCATAGAACACAATATTGCGAAAGGTGACCTACCAGTGGGGAAGGCTGATGTCATTCTCTCTCTTGGTACCACTCCCTCCCACACTCATATAATGCTAATCATACTAAATTCTTTTCCATTGAGCCCCAAAGCAGATTCACAATTCTCAAAAAATAGCTCTAGGCAGATACTACCATTTTACCGGGAAAATCTCTAAAGGTGAAATTAACCTGACATCTGGATCTGGAATCCACCTAGACTTTTCCCCTCTTTTCTTTCATTTAGTTCATTTTGCGCTTATGGTCATCTAAAGCCCTTGGGTCTTTATAAGGAATTGCCATGCCTTATAGCCCTCCTAAACTTGTCCTTCATCCTATTACTTGGAATTAACCTTTTAAACACATTAAAATGTCAAAGTCGGCTTGAGTCTTTTGAGATCTTGTTAAATGATAATATAGTTATCCATTCACTTAACTATTCATCCAACAAATATTTACAGGAATACCTACTGTGTGCCGTTAGCCAGCTCTTAGCCAGCTCTTCCAGCTTTAAGTCATACATAAATTTGATTTCTATGCCACCAAGTCACTGATAAAAATAATATTAAAATGAAAATATTTATTGTAATCAGGATATAGGTGTGAGGCAAGACACCCACAAAATTTCTAATTCAGGTTACTTCTCCAATGTAGAATTAATGGAAATAAATATGTAATGGCTGGTTTCCAGTTACCAGTTTATTGCCTCTCAGCTCCACATCCACCCTCCTCTGTCTGCTCTGCAACCTGTAAATATTTCTCCTTTGCTAGCTGTCACAGTTTAAACTTTGTCAGCAGAAGACACTAAAGGAGTTTCTGTACCTGGTTCCAGTGTACTTCTCTTGGAAGGGTCTGCAGTGTGCGGTGTGAGCAGTCACTGCAATACCCCGAGACTAGTACCATGTGACACATCCCTGTCAATGGCTTCCTTCAGCGCCCTCTAAGGTGACTTCCACAGTGCTCAGCTCCTGAAGGACATGAGGCTCAGCAGTCCCTGGAGCCAACAGCATTCGGCACCATCCATAATGACTACCCCCAGGTACCTCCTTGGATGGCTTTGTAATGATTTCTAAAGTATGAGACATCTCTTTGGAAGGCTTTCTTTGGCATCTTTTGGGAAGCTCTGCAGTAGGTTCTGAGGTGCACCACCTCTCCACAGATAGCTTTCTCCAACACCCAGAAAGCATATCCTCAGTGCGTACTGCTGGCACAGCACCTCAGCAAAGTCCTCCACCACCCAGTGAACTGCACCCTTTCTAGTAAGATCTGGATCTCAGCCCAGAGTGGTAGGGGGGGCTCCTCATTGATGTTCTACCTCAGTCTTAAGAGGTAGTAGCTGTTCCCTAGGCCTGCTGTTCCAGAGTTCCCTAGAGTTCTCTTTACTGAATTCTAGTTATTACTCCAATTGCATGTTAGAGTTAATAATTCTTTTATGTGAAATGTCCCCCGTTCATATTACCATGTGGTTTCGGTCTCCTGACTGGACCCTGCCTGATATAGAACTGAAATCACAATTGGTCCAGGAGATAGACCTACAAAGATGAAACTTTTTTTTTAATCTCACACAGCTCATAATGAATAGGCACAATAGTTTGGTGGGTTACCTTGGGTTTTGGAGGTAATATGTCCCATATTTGGTTGTGATTTTCCAATGCAGTCACCAAATAACCCATAAGGTTGCAATTTGGAGTAGGACCCTTAACACATCTAAGCTGAGTGCAAACTTCCCAACCATGACATATTTATTTCTATTAATTCTATATTGAGGAAATAACCTGAATTAGAAATTTAAGCCACTTGGACTTTTTGACTCCACAGATCCAATGGTTTGAAGTATCTATGTAAGATAGATATACATATATTTTATTATTCCTCATGATTCTGAGTCAGAAATTTAAACAGAGCACAATTGGAATGGCTCATTTCTGTTCCACGTTATGTCTTTTGGGGCTGGCATGTCCAAGATGGCTTCTTCATGCATATTATCTGGTGCCTCACCTAGAATGATTCATACATGACTCGAGTGAGATTATTTGTCTGAGGCCATGGCTCTCACAATCATCTAAGGTAATCAGTTTTCTTCCATATAGTCCCAGGACCTCTTCTTCCCCACAAGATCTCTCCGACAGAGCAGCTAAAATTCTTATGTAGCAACTCGAGGCTCCCAAATATTTAAAACTGGGGACTGCCAAATCTTCTTAGTGACTAAACTCAGAAGTCCTAGACTGCTAACCCACATTATAGTCTTCAAAGCAATCTTTAAGCCAGTCCATAGTCAAAAATGTGAATACCCAGACAGCCTAGTCCTTTGCTGACCAACAATGTAAGAGATTACTAACTCTACCTCTATCCCCTAATGATTTCTGTTCCTCCACAAGTAAAATACACTCACTCACATCCATTACCTCCAAAAATCTCATCCACTTACAGAATTGGGCTCTAATTTGAAGTCCAGGATCTTATCATTTAAATCAGGTCCAGGTGTAAACAAGGATCCTCACATACAATTCTTCTTTCAATCTGAAGACCTAGGAACTTAAAAAAAAATTATCTTCCTTTGCATACATGTATATACTTCCTTGTATAACTGTATACACCCATATACGAGAGAGAGGTAAGACGACCACCGCAGACAGTCCTATTCCAAAAGGAGGATAAAAATGAGAGGTATAGGACTTTCAGTTTCCAATTCCACATGTAAGGTTCTTAGAAATAGCCACTCCATCCTAATAAGAAGTAAAAGCTCCATAGACTAAAAATTCAAAAACTCTTTTTTAATCCCTAGGAATTAATCCCCGGGGAAACTGCTGCCCCAAGATTAGAGAGACAGATAGGCAAATACAGACAGGCACAGCTTATGAAAGCAGAGACTCACAAACAGAAACCACCACAGGAACCAGAACCAGGGTAGGAAAACCTGAAACTGTAGTTGATTAATTCCTGGATGCTCGCTGCAGACAACTGTGAGAAGTAAAAACTCCATGGGGACCCAATCATAGAGGTGGCCCCCAAATATTATAAGATTTTCCTCCAGGAAATATCAGAAAAAAATTCCCTCAGGCTTTCAGCAGGGGGAGGGGGAAAAGGAGCCATTTTGAAATGTATCAGAGTACTCTTTTCTCCTCAACAAGGCCTGACCTCAGTGGAAACTAGTTAACCAGAGCCTAACC
The DNA here is from genome assembly GCF_964656455.1 of Halichoerus grypus. NCBI lineage: Eukaryota > Metazoa > Chordata > Mammalia > Carnivora > Phocidae > Halichoerus > Halichoerus grypus. The sequence goes on along the minus strand of NC_135716.1, from coordinate 126,705,152 downwards.
TGCTGGTGTATTATCAGAGCCTAAATGACCTGGGAAAAATGAAATACCCAACTCCTGTCAGCTCTAGTCCTCCACATAAAAGAAGGAAAATGCCCAACTGCAACCCACTCTATCATCCTGCCCTACTTAAGGGGTGGGGGAGAAAAAAACAGAATTATGCATGATGTTCACAGTCCAGAAGCACAGAATCACTAAAACACTGAGACCTAACCATAGGACTCTTTGCTCCCCCCACACCTTACCACTGCATTACTAACGGCCTATTTACAGCAGTTCCTTTTACCTGGTACATCTTGTCTTGCTATCCAGAAGAAATTACAAGGCCTATCAAAAGGCAAAAGACACAGGTACAAGAGACAGAGCAAGCATCAGAACCAGACATGGCAGAATGCAGGAATTATCAGGATGAGAATTTAATCAATTATGATTAATATGCTAAAGGTTGTAATGTATAAAGTAGACAGCATGCAAAAACAGATGGGTAATATAAGCAGAGAAGTGGAAATCCTAAGAACCAGAAAGAAATGCCAGAGATTAAAAAAAAAAAATACTATAACAGAAATGAAGAATGCCTCTGGTGGACTTCTTAGTAAACCGGACATGGCTGAGCAAAGAATCTCTGACCCTGAGGATGTAACATAGAAACCTCCAAAACCAAAAATCAAAGAGAACAAAAACTGAAAAAAACAGAACAGAATATCCAGGGACTATGGGACAACTACAAAAAAAGGTGTAACATACACATAATGGAAATACCAGGAGAAGAAAGAGAGAAAGGAACAGAAGAAATATTTGAAATAATACTGACTGAGAATTTCCCCCAAATTAGTGTCTGACACCAAACCATAGATCCAAGAAGCTCAGAGAAAACCAAGCAGGATAAATGCCAACAAAAACTAAACCTAGACATGTCATTTTCAAATTACAGAAATTCCAAGATAAAGAAAAAGTCCTGGAAGAAGCCAGAGGAAAATAATATCTTACCTATAGAGGAACAAGGTAAGAATTACATCCAACTTCTCCTCAGGAACCATGCAAACAGGTAAAGAATAGCATGAAATACCTGAAATATTGAAAGAAAAAAAAACACCAACCTACAATTATGTCTCCTGTGAAAGTATCCTTCAAAAGTGAAGGCGAAATAAAGGTTTTCTTAGACAGACAAAAAAATTGAGGGACTCTGTTGCCAGTAGTCTGCCTTTCAAGAAATGTTAAAAGTTCTTCAGAGAGACAGAAAATAATACAAATCAGAAACTCAGATCTATATAAACAAAGAGCATCAAAGAAAGAATAAATAAAGGTAAACAAAAAACTTTTATTTCTCTTACTCTGTATAATTGGTCTAACAGATAATAGTTTGTTCAAAATAATAATAGCAATAATGTATTTGATTAGATATGTTTATATATATATATCTTACGTATGTGTGTATTTATGTATATATGCTTTGTATGCTTCTATATAAGTGAAATGAATGACAGCAATGATACAAATGATGGGAGGAAGAAATTAGGATTATTATGTTAATAAAGTACTTACTTAAAATGCTCAGTTAAAACCACAAAAAGCAGAAAATGAGTGGAATGCAAAAATAGGAACAAAAATAAGGGCAAAAAGTAGAAAATAGTAATGAATATGATAGATACTAATCTGATCCAATTATATGAATAATAACCTTGAATGCTTAGTAAAATAAATCATTCAGAGAAAGACAAATATCATATGATTTCATTCATATGTGGAATTTAAGGAAAAAAACAAATGAACAAAGAAAAAAAAAGGCATACCAAAAAACAGACTCCTAACTATAGAGAACAAAGGATGGTTACCAGAGGGGAGGTGGGTGAGGGGGATGGGTGAAATAGGTGAAGGGGATTAAGAGCACAGTTATCATGATGAGCACTGAGTCATGTATGGAATTGTTGAATCACTACATTGTACACCTGAAACTAATATAACACTGTATGTTAACTATATTGGAATTAAAAAATTTTTAAAAGGCCCAGATGCATACATGTGAATAATTAATTTATGACAGAGGTGACATTACAAATCAGTGGGAAAAGAATGCCCAAAATAGCTATCCATAAGAAAAAAGATAGATTTTTATGTATGCAACTTGCCACACAAAAAGTTAAATTTTGGATGGACTAATATCTAAATACGAAAAATAAAACTTATAAAAGCCTATAGAAGACTTTCTTCCTGGCAGAAAGATGCTGTATCAGTCAGGGTTTCAATAAGAGAAGCATTAGAAGATACACACACACACACACACACACACACACACAAATATCTGTTACAGAAATTTGACTTTAGGTAATTGTGGAAGATTGGTTACCCAGTTTGTGTAAGCCTGCTATCTTCCCATATGACACTAGAGCTTCAAGCTGGAAGGGGGAGAAGGCAACATAAATGTGAACTGGGGAACAGCAAGAACAACCTAGAACTCAAAAGCATGAGCTAGAACCAACACGGGACAGGCTATAAAATCTCTTTCAGTTCTTGTTGCCTCTGACCTTTTTGGAAAATGTGTCCTGCAGGAACCAGGGCTCTTCTTCACAGAGCTAAAGCACACACATCTAGCCAAGGTGTTAGAGAAGCTAAAGAAAGATCCAGGAAAAAGTATAGCAATTACAGCCTGACAGCAGCTTCCTGCCAATGAAGTGATCTATCAGATAAATGATAAAAATGTATGAGCTACAAAATGTCTGTTGTTTAACTTCAGCCCTTTAAATCTCACACAAGAGGGGTGCCTGGGTGGCTCATTCGTTAAGCGTCTGCCTTCGGCTCAGGTCATGATCCCAGGGTCCTGGGATGCAGCCCCGCATCGGGCTCCCTGCTCCGTGGGAAGCCTGCTTCTCCCTCTCCCACTCCCCCTGCTTGTGTTCCCTCTCTCGCTGTCTCTCTCTGTCAAAAAAATAAAATCTTTAAAAAAAATTAAAAAAAAAAAAAAGAAATAAATAAATCTCACACAAGAATCTCTCTCTTGGCCTACCTAGCCAGAAACACGCAGAAGGAAATTCTGGGAAGTACAGTCCAGCCTAGCAGAATTGACACATTAGAAAACCACCACAATTAGGAAAGAATTTCCTATGACCACCAAAGAAGGGCATAAGTCATATGAGAAAAGATAGATCAACATGAAAATTATAAGCTCCATATGTCAACAGGTATAATAAACAAAATGAAAAGACAATCCTCATCCTGGCAAAAGGAATTTTAAAACTTTTTAGTGATAAAAATATTCATATCCAGAATATTTTAAAATTTCCTTCAAATCAGTAAGAAAAACCCTAGCAAACCAACAGATAAATAGACCATTCAGAAAAGGAAAATCTATAATGGACAATGTAAGGATGATGAACCTCACTAATAAATCAGAAAATAAAAATTAAATAACAATACTCTCTAGATGGACAAAATGTAATAAATCTGAAAACACCAAGCATTAGTGATGATTAGGGAAAGTATAGTTCTTATAGGTTGCTGTTAAAGTATATACTGGTACAAGCAGTTTGAAGAGGTTGCAATTTAATAATATGTATAAATCTCATTGGCTACCATACTGCCACTGCGCAAAGCTTGTAATTTAATAATATGTAGTATATGTGAAGGTCTATCTACCATAGAACACAGCAATTTCACTTCTAGGTTTCTAAAAAAGAAACTTGCGCATATATGCAAGAAGACATGAAAAGGGATGTTTATTGTATACAACAAGAAAGTGACATCAATCTAATTGGCCTCTCAGTTAGGGATAGAAAATAAATTGTGCTTATTCATACAATAAAAATACTATTGTTAAATTAATTAAGCAAGGAGGCCATTAGTCTGAAGTGGCTTTAATGCTTTAGCAACCTACTAAGCAAACGAAAACCTAAGCCTGAAATGCCTCAAGGTTAAGAAATAAAATAGGACAACCAATCACAGTCAAGTAAACTATCCCAAATTAGGCAACCACTTAAGCTATAGCCAATCAAATAATTTCCTTGCTTTGCTTCTGCCTTTTCTCTATAAAAGTCTTTCCCCTAGCACCTGTTGGTGGAGAGCTCCTAACCACCTCTGGCTTGGTCCTGCCCGACTCAAATCAATTTTTGCTTTAATAAACTCATAACAATATTAATGTGCTTCAGTTTCTTTTAACACTATATAACAATCAAAATAATTTAACTGTAGCTAGTGTATCACTATAGATAATTTTTAAAATAATATTAATAAAGTTTCAAAAGGATATACAGAGCAGAATAATATAAAATTCCAGGTACATATCAATAGCACATATATGCATAATATTTGCATGTATGCATATATATATTCTGTATATATATATATGTAGTAAAATATGTATATATATATATATATATGTATATATATGTAGTAAAAAAATATGCATAGAAATGATAAATCCCAACCTCAAAACACTACTATAGTTTCCTTTGGTGCAAGAGAGAAAAGAAAGTGCTAGGAGAGGGGAACTTTCTGCCTGGTTCCCTCATTAAATGAGTTAAAGTTTTAATATGTGTTCGTTTTTATATCTCTAAGAATCATAACCTTATTTTTGTTAATTATCTTTTAGGACATTGCAGAGTAGAAGAATGAAACGGGTATGTCAGAAGAACAGGACAGACAATCCCTTTAGGGCAAACTTCACTTACTGTAATATTTTACTTTATTGTAAAGGAAGATTTCCTGCCCTGCTATTCCAAGGAATATTCTTGCAGTGTAGAAAGCTCAAGTGTCAAGTTCAAAGGCTTTTTCTTAAAAATATACCAACATGAATGAAGGGGAGCTGTCTGAGCAGCAATCTGGAGAATAATCAAAATTAAAATTCAAAATCTTTTCTCTTGGCCACAGGGGCACTGCCCAGTTGATCCAAATACTAGTTATATAATATTCACAGGCACAACCTAAAAGCATGCTTTGTTTTCAAATTCTGAAATCTTAACAGCATTTGTTTTCTTTTAAGATTTTTGAAACCTTGGCTCATTTCTAGGAGGTTCCTTCCAGTTCAGCTTTGGGGCTGTACAGCTTCACATCCATTCACAGGATTTTGGGAGCAGGTTGTGAATAGCAGACTTTCCAACCGGGAAAGTTTATGTATGCCATCAAATACCTTCACCCTACACTCCCCACCCAAGCCACCACTCCCACCCCCACCACCAAATTCAGGAATCTTGTTTCTATACCAAGAGAATAACAAAGGCATGTGATGTTTCTTTGGTTTCATACTAGTATGGCAGTATGACAAAGAACCCATTCCCATAAACATCGTTTACTAAGCCACAATTTTATTTAACACTCACCTAGCAGCTTAACATAAGAGAGTAAAATATACCTCAAAATAATTTTTAAAGAAATATGTAAACAATGCTAGTCCCTGGCTCTCACAAAGCAGGTATCTAATTAAAGCTTTTTGAGACTCTGTTCTACACTCCCATCCTAAACCTACTTTCTAGAGTTACTTTTAACTGCAGAGCTTTCACAGCGAATAGAAAAGAGAAAGGAAGAGAGGATTTGTAAATACACAGCCACAAAAGTCTGAGCTCATCCTCAGTGACTCCTGGGCACACTCTTGGAGAGGGGCTGGGCCAATTAAGGTGATTGTGGAGGTCATGAACACTATGAGCTTGTTGGGAAGTTCTTGTGAATATTTGAATATCAATGCACGTAATATATGCAGAATGAATTTTCAGAAGCCAGACTACATTGTTTACACAGCACTAGAAATCTCCTCACTGCCTAGCTTGTGTGCATGCATTTCTGAATTCAGAAACAAAAGGAACAGTTGAGATCATATTTAATGGGGTCCTAAAAGCAAATTTCAGTGTGAAGCAGCCATGAAAAGAAAAGTAGCAATTTTGCTTTTGGTAAAAGTAATATTTTTTCTTCTAGATTCTCTATCTCCCCTTTCAGCTACTCATTTTCAAAGATCATTTGGTTTTTGAAGATATTTACCGTTCTTTTTAAAACTAAACAAAATTAACTTGGTACCAGCAGTATCAGGTGCTTTCATAGATTATTCACTTCATGTTTTAGATGAGAAAATTGACCCAGAGAAGGTAAATCACCGGTTGGTCCAAGGTCACAAATGACAGGGGTAAGGTTTGAATTCACATATCCTGACTTGGTTTTGTCTGTCAGAGAGTTCCCTAAAGTAATTGTGTTGAAATATCTTCAGTATTCTCCTTTTAGAGGTATTTGTATCTGGAGACTCTTAAGAAGTGCAGTTTAGCATCTTTCCATGCCTACACAGAGGCAGCTGCATATTGCTCCAAATACCTCTCAAATTACCCTAGTTCAAGATAAAATCATCTTACCTGAACTATTAAAACAGATTTCCAACTAGTCTCCCTGTTTCACTCTTCCCTTCCCTTCATGGTGTTTTCTTTACCATAAATTGGATTCTGTAATGCTACTGGTAAACTCCTTCATTGATTTCCCAAGGCACTGAAAATAAAATTCAAATTCGTGACCAAGACTTACGTGACTTGACTCTTGACTCTTGGCCCATTTCTCCTGTATTATACCCTACTTTGTATTACTCCCACCAGCTATTTATACTGCAGTCATACTGCCCTTCTTTCTACTCAGCAAAGCATTAAGTCAACTCTGTTTTAGGGCCTTTGCACCGGCTGTTTCAATTTCTTGCCAATTCAAGTTTTAGGTCAAATGTCTTCTCAAGGAAGCCTTCCTCTTTACCAGAGTCCCTTATTTTAGTCTCTTCATGGTGCTTATTACTATGAAACCTCATTCATTTGTCCCTAACTTATTTTTTCTCCTCTCCTTTTAGAAATCTGTCTTCACTGTATCCCTTGCTTATGAAAAATTCAGTAAATCTCTGTTGAATATATGAATGTGTGAATGAATGAAATTATGTTGCCAAGGCCCAATTGGTTAACATTTCACAAATAGTCATGTCTGTTGGGGGGGGGACGGACATCAAGGAAGAGATTTTTATTTTTAACTAGGAGAGTGGTTTGTCAGAATCTCTTTATGCACAAAATTTTCACAAGCAATTCCCTGAATTCCCTGATCCATGACTCCCTACAAGCCCATGATACCCAAGTTTAGAACCCCTATTTCAGTGTACGGTTCAGATGCATTATCTTGGCTTATATGATGCAAATATTTTGATTTTTGTTTAATTGTCCTCCCTGATCATTAAGTAGGAGTTGGGAGCCTTAAAGAAATACAGTTTATTCTGTACTTCTCTTATCGAAACACTTCCACAAACTACTATGAATGTCGGTTTATATTGTGCATACGTACAAGTTCAGGGTATATGTCTATTTTATTCACCATGGTATCAACAGTGCCCAGTATAATACCTCACGTGATGAAGAGCCCAATTAATATCAGGGTTAAAATAAACTCACTTTTCTTGTGGTTGTTCATATCAGAAAATAGATGTTATTATCAATCACATTTTCTAGGACATTCATATTAGAGGTTCCAAATTTGCTCACAAATTTTCTTTCTGACTTTAAGGAAAATCTTTTCAGAGACTAATATAGGCTGTGTCAAGGTTTAAATTGTGTCTTTCAAATGTTTGAAATAGGAAAATAAAAGGCAGTAAAACAAGTAGTATGTGTAGCTGCAATAGAACATAAGTTTCTCCACTATCACATTCATATTAATAGCAAATTTGCCTGCCTGTGGGATATTTATTGCCATTTAACAAACACCTGAGAGGCTGTAAAAATTACTCAGTCTACTTCTAAACTCAACTAGCTTAAAGATTTTTGTGTGAAAGGTGAAATAAAGCAATAATATAGCATGAATGTATACTGGGTGAGACCAATGATCCTGATGAATTAACAGTGTGATCAGAAGGTGGAACTCGCAAGGAATTTAAGGTAATAGTAAATGTTGATACTAATCTTCTCTACATGGCTTCCTCTGTATTTTCATAGCAGCAAAAACACTTTTAAAGGCAAAGGATTTTAATACTCCACTAAGAAAAATTCCTAATAATACTACACTCTTCCAGCCCCATTCATCTCCAGAGAGGCGTAAATATACTCCCCTTTTCTCATTTCACATATACATGGGGACCTCGACCAAATAGTGGCTCTGTACTTAAAATTCCCAATGCAAAAGTCCTAGTATTATGGAGGAGAACCATCATTTTGGAAAAACATGTGTGATTCCTAAAACAACTCATTTTTTAGTTTATATGAGAACCAGAGATGAAATATGAATATGAGCAAAATAAGCAGAATCACAAGTCAGAGATATGGCTTGGAAAAACAAAATAAAAGGACATGTTTACATAAATTATAAGCACTCCAGGGCTGGGATATTATTCTTTCTCCAGCACTGTCAACCATTTATATAGCATTGTGTACACTTGTGGCAATATAGAATGAAAAATAATAATTAATACAGTATGTTTATCCTGAATCCCACAGACTTTTTCTTATTGGATTCTTGCAGCCTACTTTTTTTTTTAAGTCAATTCATAATTGACCATATGTATTTCCCAATCCTTGCCTGTTAGGCTTCGTTCTCTCTTATAAACCCACTAGTGATTATTTTGGACAAATATCTGCTATATCATTACTAGCAAGGCATGGACTTCAAAGAGTTCAACTTGGATAGTGTTGAAATGATTGGAATGTTAGCCAAGAGCTTTAACCTCAAAGGGGTGTGATTTCAGTGATTTCTGGTTTTAGATGGCTCAGAAATAGAGACAAGAAAATGGAGAATGGGGTAGGGGAGTAAGGAGAAAGGTTAGAGAAATTAATCATGAAGCCATACCAGTATTATTTAAAATACCAAGAGATCAAAATTCAAAGTATCTGTTTTGACCTTAAGCATATATCTGTTGAAGGAATCAACAAATGAATATGGAGAGTCCCTAATGAAACAGCTTTCTAGCTGGTTTCCTGACTGAAATCTTTTTTCCCTCTTCAATGTATCCCACACACTTCTGCCAGAATAATCTTCCAAAAGTATAGTTCTAGCAACAATCTTCCTCTAATTTTTAAAGAAAATCAAGCTAATCACTGCCTGTACAGTATCTCCTTGGCATGACCCTCAAAGTCCCAGGACTCTTTTCCAGCCTGATCTCCTTCCACTGCCCTCCATACATCCTATGTGCCCACAATATTGATCCTCCCTGAGTTCCCTCAAACATCCCAGCTCCTCAATATCCAGGGCCTTTGTTTCTGTTACTCTATAACACTCTTCCTAACTCTGTGAACCTGGAAAATTTAGCACTTAAAGATGCAGAATAAATGTCACTACCTCCATGTTCTTTCCTGACTCTCCTCTTATTAAGATAGTTGCTTCCTCCTGATCAACTCTTTTTTTTTTAATATTTATTTATTTGACAGAGAGAGACACAACGAGAGAGGGAACACAAGCAGGGGGAGTGGGAGAGGGAGAAGCAGGCTTCCCGCGGAGCAGGGAGCCCGATGCAGGACTTGATCCCAGGACCCCGGGACCATACCCAAGCCGAAGGCAGAGACACCGAACGACTGAGCCACCCAGGCACCCCATCCTCCTTATCAACTGTTAGCCCATGTTACAATCCACTAAGCACATTTGCAGGTTATTTGCTTTATATGGTAGTCTCCTTCAATAGGCCAAATTTATGGGCAGAGATAATCTTTTCGAGCCCTGAGTAGAGATGATCCGATTCAGCCCTGGGTCAAGCATAGTGTCTGACACACGGTAAGTACTCAGTAAATATTTGTTTAATAAAAACACTGAAATAAAATATGAAAATTATATTTTCTTAGGAGGTAATACAATGAAGGTTCTGGCAATGCAAGGCACCCACTGTCCTTAGCATTTGCCTTTAATCAGAATAATAAACAAGAAATGTCTGGTAGAAACAATTAGCCTATAAAGCAGGTGCCGGCTCAGTCCCTCCACACGTTCTATGCAGAGGTTCCATTCTGGGTTTCATTTAGTTTGTGAAGCCCAGAAACAGACTGCCACCCCCACTGCAGCAGTAGGCATAAACAATACCAAGAGCTAAATCCAGCAGCCTCTAAGTGCACTTCAGTCTCATTCAAAGTCAAGGGAAATTATGCATACATGAGAAGTAGAAGGGGAGGGGAGGTAAGAAAGATGGCTTGCTGCTTCTTGGAAAACAGTCAGGAAAAAGACCACAAAGGTTCAGTTCCTGAGAAAATTGTCACCTATTTGTTGTTGCTTTTTCATCTTCATAGGAATTTATTGGATTGGGAAAGACCTTTGCTACTGCACGTTATCCCAAGCTCCCAGTTGCCTTTGCATTAGTTAATATCTGAGCTTCCTGGTTAATTGTGGCAGGCCAGCAGCAGGCTGCACAGATGTCAGATGTCATACTCTATCAGATGAAGAGGTTCCTGCCTCAGGCTGTTTATATATGACCTACCAGGATTTCCTGCTGCATGATGAAATAATTAGGGGGCCGCCATGCAGGGAATAATGTTGCAGCTAAGTTGTAACAGCATTACATTTAAAAATGAAAATTAAACATTTGTCCTTATCTGCATCAGAATCTTCCTAAGGTTTGTTGTGAACATGCTGTTCCTTATTTTTAGAATATTCACATGGGTACTAATTTTAATGTTCACTGGAGAACACAATGAGCTTAGCAAGGCTTTCTTTAATGCTTGTACTGCAATTTGAGTCAAGAGTAAACAGGGTTGGGAGATGTCTTTTTTTGTGTTTTTCTAAATAAAGTTTGTCTTTTGCCTCTTGTAACAAGCCAATTTTACAGACTTAAAGTCTGGATGATCTTTAAAAGAAAATAGTAATATTTTCTAAATTGATTTAATTCTTAAGTCTTACTGAATTCTAACTTCTGACTTTCTGACCCAGGAAATATGTATATATCCTGTTTATAATGTAATATTTTAAAATATTTTTATCCATAAGAGCATATTATAAGACTATAAGTTCTTATCCACATCCAGTTTCCATGAGTCAAGGGAATTATCCTATATACAAAGATGATTCAAGATTAAGCATAAAAATTCTAGGGGCACCTGGGTGGCTGTCAGTTAAGCATCTGATTCTTGATTTCAGCTCAGATCATGATCTCAGGGTCATGAGATTGAGCCCCGTGTCTGGCTCTGTGCTCAGCAGGGTGTCTGCTTGAGATTCTCTCTCCCTCTCCCTTACCCCCACCCCCACTCTCTTTCTCTAAAATAATAAATAAATAAATCTTTTCTTAAAAAAGAACAAAAATTCTAAGCAGCTTTGATTGTAAAAAGTTAGCAATGCTCTCCTGAATTCTAGCAACACAGCAAGATAAATGGGACCATTCAGACCAAGCTATATGAGCATGTTTTTCACTAACATCCTATGCATCCCTCTGCTTTCGTTCTTAACACCTTCCCTAATAAGATTGCTAATTCCTTGAGGACTGTTTTTCTCATGCATTTTTTTATTTCCTGTTCCTAATACAGTACTTAACACAAGTAAGTACTCGGTAAATTTTTGTTAAACTGAATTATATTGTGTATAGTGAGAAATGGAGAGCAAGGGATTAAGAAAAAGAAAATGATCATGACGATTCCTCACCTGTCCATATTGTTTTCCTGTTTAGGCATGATATCATCATTCTTCCCCTCAACATTCCCCCTGCTGCAATTCTTCTAAAGATGTTAATGATTCTGAGTTCCCTCATCTGAACAGTGGAATCATACTATCTGCTTATACACAGAAGTATAATTCATATCATAAATTACCAAAGAAAATGAAAATCAACCTGAACTTCATTGCTTAAAGATCATATACACCTGAAGGTGGCCCGGGTGGATTCCTGGGGAATCCGGGGAACACAGTTTTAGAGCTGAAGGAAGGTATCAGCTCTAAAAGAAAAAGTTTAAGAAAAACAAGAGACCTCTGTGTGATGCATAAGAACAGCAAATAGTTTTTGTCCCAAGTGTCAACTCTGATCCATTAATAATAGCTACCATGTAAAGAGGTAGCATCCAGGTTGTGTAAGAAAGTGCAGTCATTGATCAATTGTGTCTGCCTTGGCCTTGGAACAAGTGAAAATATAAGTACTAACTATCTTTCATACCAGCACCTCTTCTTAATAACCCAGAAGATTGTAGCTATTTTGGGGGAGAACTGGGGAACAAAGAAACATTCAAACAAGGATCTTTGAAGCAAAGCAAATGTTCATTTAAGTACCACTATACCCAAGCGTTACCCTCCTTGTCTTGTTTAATAAACATCTATCGGGCATTTATCTGTCCAGTAATGTTCTCTAGTCTCAAGGAATTAATGGCCACCTATAGGAGGCAGACAAATAAGTAGGAAATTTTAATACTATGTGATTAATAACATAGAAGTCTACAAATAATGGTAAAGGAGTTCAAATTGAAATCGCTCACCCTGGCCAAGGTGAGGGTAAGGAGAGGGATGTCAGGACATTTTTCCCAGAGGAAGGGATCATCTGAACAAGGCTTTAAGGATAAGTAACAATTAACCAGGCCAAAAAAGAAGGAAGAAGGAAGAAGAGGAGGAGGGGTGAGGGAGGAAGTGGTGGTGGTAAAGGAAAGGCATTTTGGGCAGTACATATAATGACATTCAAGTAAACGTCCATAGTTCAGTTGCAGCATAGTTCAAGTGCATGTAGAGGATGATTAGAGATAAAGCTAGAGAAGTAAAGAACAGTCAGAACTCAAATGATTTTGTGTATCAAACCAGAGACTGGAGAATTTGGGGCAGGACAGTGGCTTGCATCTCTTCCTTGGACTGTATCTACTATCCCTTTTCTACTGTCTCTGTTCCCTCAATATATAAACATAACAATGTCTTTCCTCTTTGAAGAAGAAAATGGCTCTTGATCCTACATTTCTGTATCTTTTCCTCTATCTTTCCCTCTCTTCCAAACCAAGTAGCCAAGCTTCTGAAAATAAGAATCTATACTTTTGGTCTCCTCTTCACATTTACTGCTAAAATCTACTGCAGTATGTCTCTTGTCCACCTGATTTCATGAGAAGTCTTCAATTAACTCTGTTGTCTTTTCTAACAGACCTGAGCTCTAACTGAGTCCTTAGTGACACCTGACATGGCTTATGAGTGCTCCACTGAAGCCGTCTTTCTTGGCTTCCAGGACTCTGGACTCTCTTGTTTTCCCCCTTATCTTTCAGACCTCCCTGAGCCTCCATCATGAGCTCTGCTTCCTCTACACAGGTCAGATGTTGATAACCACCAGAGCTCCAAACTCTCCCCTCTCACAATACAGACTGTTATTTACCGAGTTCCTTTCCATACTTTAAGATGCAAAATGCCATCTCCTCTGTAGAGCCTACTCCTGAAGTTCTTTGTCTACAACACTCATCACAACATTTTGCATATACTGTATGTCAACCCCGCCCAGTGAACAGTAAGACTTCTGTGGGCAAAGGCCATACATTGTCCGGTTTGAATCTATAGTACCTGACACTTGGTATGTCCACAATCTTTCCTTGTTGCAGGAAGGAAAGGAGGGCTAGTCAGTGGTACATCTGCATATAATTTTCATCTCTTAGACTTCTAAAGGGTAATAACCCCTCAGGTTAGAATTGAGGAAACTGAGATTCAGGATGGCTAAGTAGTTGACCTAAAATTGCAGCGCTCATCAAGAACAGAATTTCAAAATTCTAGTTTCCAGCTCTTTCATGGCTTGTCTGCTCCATTTTTTAAAAAATATGTATTTATTTATTTATTTATTTGAGCGAGAGAGAGAGAGAGAGAGAGAGAGAACGGGGGGAGGGGCAGAGAGAGAGGGAGAACCCCAAGCAGACTCCCCGCCTGATGCAGAGTTCAATCTCACGACCTGAGATCCTGACCTGAGCCGAAACCAAGAGTCAGTGGCTTAACCGACTGAACCACCCAGGCACCCCCTGCCTGCTCCATTTTAAGTAAAACATGCAAACGAACAGTTTGAGAATTAGGAAAGAGTATGGACTTGACCCTTCTGAATTTATGAATGACAGAATCACAGAGGAGATGAAAACAATTACTCTGTGCAGACTGAGGTGACTTTTGTTTCTCAGGAGTGTGAAAGCTGAGTAATAGCCTACCCTTAATACAAGTTTCTAGAAGGAACATTCCCAGGAGCTGCAGAAGCCTCTGTGAAATGTGTTTAAAGCAGTCAGGAGATCCTCAGAAATGCAAATTGCCCACTTGAAATAAGAAGGCACCTATCGTTTAGCCCTGATTGCCTCTGCAGGCCTCCAGGCGAGGGGGAGAAAAATCCTCGAAGGAGGAGGCAGTCTAAGTGAACTGCACACATAGAGGAAAAATAAAAATGAAGCCAACTCCAACAGGGCTTCCATTTATCATCTGCTAAGCAAGCAGGGATTAGAGAGCAAAAACCATTTACGGTTCTGAATTCTTTATAACTTCACTATTTGTGTTCCTTTTTGGTTTCCCCTATTTTCCCATAGATGTTTATAAATCTGAAATCTCTAATTTCACCATCACCATCAATGAATGCATAGACTGAGAGCAATTAGAAATTTCCTTTAGTAATATAAAATACTTTATACCAAGAGAATATACTTACAACAATGGGAGAAATAATAGCTTTCACTTTTTTCCTTCATTTAGACATGTCCTTTGTTTAGATTTTTTGTTCCTAACTTACTTCTGCAAGTTCTGTTCTTTTGCTTTGGAGGGAAATATGCTGATTTTTTAAATTTATTCCTAATTCAATTTCTTTTTTGTAGGAAAAGGCTTAGTCATAAAGAAAGCATTAAAACTTTCAAAGTGTGACTTTAAAACATAAATGAATCCTTCAGGAGAAAATAAACACGGTGCCATTTTTTTAAAAAAATAATCTTCATCTAACCTGTTTACCAGCTGAGCAATAAAAGACGTGGTATTTAAATTTGGAACTTTCTTCATCTCTTTATCCCATCTCCTTTTCATCTTTATAAACAGAAGAAAGTCTATAATTACTATACTAACAAAGAATACAGCTGAACCGTACACAGGTTAAACCATTCTAAATAAAGCTGAGAATAATAAATAATAGAATAGCCAAAGGAGCTAGCATAATAAACACATAAAGAGTGACACCACATCCTACAATGTAAGATGTCTCCCATTTCTACGTAGTTTAAACTTCCGAAGTGGAAAGAGACCTTAAAAAGCATAAGTTAACAGTCTATTTTCATAGAAACTAGAGAGATCATAAAGTCCAGCCTCTTAGGTAAGTTTAAAATTCCTATTAATAATAGTAACGACAGCGGTGATGGAGCTGATGGTGGTTGTGGTAGTACCAACAATTACCATTCATCAAATATTTACACGGTGTCAGGCACTAGGCTGACCGCCGTGCCCACGTTACCTCATTTAATCCGTATAACAATCCAGTTGAATGATTATTATCTTCACTTTACATGTGAATATACAGGGGCATTTCTGATTAGTGGTGGGCCTAGCTTCTGCTGGAATGTTTTTAGTGTTAGGAAGTATATTACCCAATAAGACAGCCCTTTCTATTTTAAAACAGTTGTGGTTGAAAACTTTTCCTCCATAGAGCCCAAACTGCCTTCATGAAACCTCCAATCATTCATCTTAGTTCTATCTTACAGAAATAAATGAGTTCAGTATTTCTTCCAACTGACAAGGCTTCAGATCTTTTAAAACTGCCATCATGAGGTCATTTCGGCTACTAACCTGTTTGGTGTCCCTGCAGCTAGACCCATCCCCAGAGCTAGTCTAACCAGCTTAGTCCTCACTTGGAAGCTCAGTTTTGAGCCAAATTATGAGACAAAACTAGCTCACAAGCAGAGGTGAGGTATGGAGAATGCCACAGCCCTTCCCCTTTATCATAGCCAGTTAACCCTAACACTGCCCTTTTCTCCAGTCTATGGCTCTGGGCCCTAGGACAAATCCTCTGCCTTAATTTCATTCTACTCTGAATCCTGGAGTGATTTCTAGTAAGAAATGTAAGGCATTAGTCAACTCTACAGGGCAAATAATTGGAGGTATCACTCTTAAACTCTTTAAATAGTGTCTTGCAGGTGACACTCACTGTATTTTAAAAGAACTGGAGTGCTTACTATTCTAAGCATTTAATCCTGGCAACCCCCCTATGAGACAAGTACTGTTATTATCACCACCTTCATTGTGAGGAAACTGAGGCACAGAGAGACGTTAGCTACCTTACCCAGAGCTTTATGGTTCTGTGGGAGTTGGAACACAAATCCAGAAAATCCGATTTTAGTACTTTTTAATCACTACGTTATGCTGCCCGGCAGGAGATGCTAAACTCTTCCCAGGCTGGGGTCTGGGGTTTGTTTCCTGTAGTTTCCCATGTTTCCTATGTTTTAGCAATTTTCCAGAGAAAATAGAAAGAGCAGCAAAGCACTTTTCCTGGGCCTTACCACTTCCTCTTTTGCGAACTAACTGCATCTTTCTACTTAAAAGGGTGGCGTTGAGTGGGCTGGGAACAAGGACGCTGACTCAGCATTCAGGAATCAGGAATGCAGGCTGACCAACAAAAGACTTGCAAGAACCAGGCGTTCATGAGAAGTAGAGGAGGGATGCCACAGCTTCTTGTGGTACTAAAGTCACAGTTTACAATACACACTACTGTGGCCACCGCTGCCACGAGCAGCTAGGCTCCGGAAATGAAAACCCATCGGTCACCTATATCTGTATTTTGTTCAGTCTGGATCTTTTCAGATCTGCCTCCTGTCCGTTATAACCAGGAGATCAGGTCTGCTTTGCAAACTCATTGTCCTGGATCTGAACATAAAAAAGCCAGTTTTGCTTGGAATGGTGCCCACTTGAGTTCTATAGCCTTGTTCCAGGCCCAAAACTAAAGAGAGCATAGTTGTATAAACTGGAGATATTTAACCTTATGGCCTTTCTTATCTCAACTGTGAGGATATGATATAAGAAGATAAACTCTGCCTTTCATATTCAACACAGATATGGAAATTGAAGAATAGAAAAACGACTCTTTATAGGGATTTGTTTGTTCACTGTAGGCAAAAAAAAAAAAAGGTAAGTGAAAAATAAGACTATTTTTAAGATATCTCACTTTCTGTTTAAGTATAATTTTGTATCATACTCAAATGCCCACACAATTGTAACAACACAGTATAATAACTATCTGTATAGTTAAAACTCAAAGAAAAAACTTTATCTACTTTGATCAACCTAATTATAACTGAATGAGTGGTTCAGCTATCTCAAGAGAAAGTTTAGAGTGAGCTATCCCACATACAGGCAATTTTAGCATAAACCTTCTCTCAACTTAACTAAGCAGTGGAGATACTTATTTTAGAATGGAATGAATCTTCCAGATCTTGGCTCTGTCTTTCCTTCTTGGCTCCCTCCTAACTATTTGCAGCCTGTTGTTGGTTACTTTTCCCCCCTCACATCCTTTTCTCCACTCCCACTCAACTCTAACCCCTAAAATACAAATCTTTCTTATACATCAGTCTCCATTTGGCAAGCTAGGTTACAGATTTAGGGTTTTTTTTTTTCCCTGACTTAAAAAATCACTTATCAGTTATTTTTCTGTCCCTAGATCCCTACACTGTGATAGGGAATAATGAGGAAACTTTATTCTCCCATTATCTTTTTAAAGAAAACTATGCCTAATTATCCTACACATGTATGTACACACACACACACACACACACACACACAGCACACCCTAAATCCCACAATCTGCTCAGGTTTCAAGTGGACAATAATTTATTTCTTGAACAATACAAATATATCTTCACTTTAAGAAGAGATATGGACAATTTATCCACATGTATATTTGCTGCTGGTAAAAAAAAGGCAAAGTGTATCGAGAATTCAAGAACTTTCTCCATTTTTGTCATGTGATAATTCTGAGTAGTCCCAAAAGAGCGGCTTTTTCTCCATACACATCTGTGTCCTAGCTCTGGCTACATGTGTTCTTGCAATATTTTTTCATTCAATATGTCATCCTGCCAAATAGGTTCTGATAACCTATTAGCACCTCTCCACAAATTTTGGCAGCCCACAGCCCACAAAATATTCCTAACCATCACAGTAGTTGGTTTTTCACCCGGTGTACACAAGGCTTACTCATCAGCTTTTCACCTTCTGGGAAAGAGAAAATAGAACAATTTCTCTGACCTGTGGGATAGAATTAGGTTTATGAAAACCGGTCAAGATAAATCCACCAGCTTTATGGGAAAAGGCACTTAGTAGTGGAAAGTATCAATATTCACCTTCCCAGCTTCTCCATTCTCTGGTATTCTTGTTTGCAAAGCAGACCTGATCTCCTGGTTATAACGGACAGGAGGCAGATCCGAAAAGATCCAGACTGAACAAAATACAGATATAGGTGACCGATGGGTTTTCATTTCCGGAGCCTAGCTGCTCGTGGCAGCGGTGGCCACAGTAGTGTGTATTGTAAACGTGACTTTAGTACCACAAGAAGCTGTGGTATACTTTATTCAGAAATGGAGCCTGTTCTATTCAATAATCCAGAAAAAGGTTTTGTCCCTTTTCCAAAGTAGAGAGAAGTGCTAGGAGGTACTAACTGAGAAAACCATCGTTACGGCTACAAAAGACTTGAGACAAAGCAGGGTTTCTGCCTATAGCTGGACAGGTTGTGCACAAAAGTGCCCAGCTAGAGAAGTGGGGCTAAAATCCATCTTTATTCAGCTGGACAAACCCTGTATCCTCAGACTCTGACAGCAGAAAGGAGGCACTTTTACTAATTTCTGCAAAGGTACTAATGGGCTAGTGGTGACTCTAGCGAAAAGGACTGTATCGGCCTCATCTACTGCAATCTCTTTAGCATTTCAAATAACTCATAGCAGATAAAAGCAACTTAATAAATATCTGAGGAGTGAAGGGAGGGAAGGGAAAGAACTGTCTATGTGAAGTGCCAGTAAGCGCAAAACTCCAGCAAAGAATCTGAATCAAGTGCTCCATTCTTGGCTCTAGAAGGTGCACTGCTGGACCTGGGAAGTCCGAGAGAAAAGAAGAATGAGCATCATACGTCACTGCTATGTTCTTATTCAGAGATCCAAAAGATCATGACAGACATAAATTGTATTGAGGAAAATTAAATTACAACCTAATTTTTATCATCCTGACACATTTGCTACTCTAGCCAAATGTTTTTTATGCCAAGAGTATATAAGACGCTTCATTATTAAAAAATTTGAGAACATTTTAATGTAACAAAATATCATATAACCTTACTAAACTATAATGCATTTCATCAAAGGCACAACTGTATACTTTCCACCTGTAATCCAATACGGAAAGAAGTAGTATGACTTTTAAGTTGGGGAGGAAAATAAAACTTCTGCAAACCTATACCTACTGTACTAGTTTCCTGTGACTTTTTCAACACATTATCACAAACTTAGAGGTTAAAACAACAGAAATTTACTCTCTCATAGTTCTGGAGGTCAGAAGTCCAAAATCAAGGTGTCAGAAGGCTGCATTGTCTCCGGAGGCTCTGGGGAGAATCTACTCCTTACCTCTTCCAGTTTCTGGTGGCAGCTGGCTTTCGTTAGTTTGTGGCTACATCAGCTCTTGCCTTCACATTGCCTGTCCTCAGTGTGTGTCTTTTCCCTATCTGTTAATCTCCTTCTGCCTCTTATAAGGACACGTGATTGCATTCAGGGTCCACCAGATAACTCAGGATAAGCGCTTCCTGTCACTGTAATTAATCTAATCACACCTTTCACCAAATAAGGTAATATTCAAAAGTCTGAGGATTATGAAGTGAATGTATCTTTGGTGGTGCTACTTTTTCTATCACACCAAAATGTTATATTTTACTGCGATTATATTATCTCAGTAAATATTTACATTCATCTTAGTTTTCAGGATACTGTAAATAAATTAAAATAGTTTTAGGGACTCTTGAAATAGCAAGGATACCTTATTTAAGATATCAGAATTTTTCATTCAAAATCTGAGAGTCCAAATTCAATTACAATGCTAAAGAAAATGTTTCACTCGTGTACAGTGAATCTCCTCTACACATTCTGAACTAAGACAACTTTGTACAATTCTGAAATATTTTCTTTATAGATGCTATCATAAATTGCTTTGTTATACAGTTATTGTTGAGCCGATGACACCAAAATACTAGGCAAATTTGATAAGCCGTCCCTTGCTTTGTCAAATTCAGCTCACAGCTCAGAAAATTTGAATGACCCGAATCAACTAGTACTTTGCATACTGCTAAAACTCTGTGTTCAAATTAAAATTTTACCAAATAATGGTGATAGTAATATCTACTCACTATATTGACAACGATAGTATAATGCTTTCAAATGTTTAGAATAAAGTTAAATAAAAGATTAGGGATAAAAGGAGAGGCGTTAGCTGTCCACACATATTTTAAAAGGGCTTATCACAGAGCGCCCAGGTGGCTCAGTCACTAAAGCATCCAGCTCTTGGTTTTGGCTCAGGTCATGATCTCAGGGTCCTAGAATCCAGCCCCACACAGGCTCTGCACTCAGCACGGAGTCTGCTTGAGATTCTCTCTCTCCTTCTCCCTCTGCCCTACCTACTCCCCCCCTCCCCCGCTCATGCTCACTCTAAATAAATAAATATATTTTTTAAAAAAATTAAAATAAAAATAAAAGGGCTAATCACACCTGTATCTTTACACCTGAAAAGGTTATTGCTTCACATTATTTTCAGTGCACTAAGAGTTGAATAGGCCAGCTAAACTCACCAGAGGCCGATTCATGAAGCAAGCCATTAATTTACAATGAGGAATATGTTTTTTCCAGTGACCATGGACACAGATCTGTCTCTTAGTCAGAGAAATAGATCTTGCAGGTCAAAATACCTGGAAGACTGACTTATTAATCAGAAAGTAGCTCTGTAAGCCAGGAATCTGAGCAAATTGAGTTTGGAAGGATATTTTATCTAAACTATAGACAACTTCAAACACACAGTAACAGTTTTTACAGAGGGCTAATCTCTTGATGATTCTTACTTGCCTTACATTTAGAAAGTAGTCTTATTTCCAAGTTATAGGGGATCCTCGCTTTGCTCCAATATACCGACTACACCTGGAGTTGGGGCTTTCTTATGCAAGTGTTTGGCAGCATTAACAATACTTCTTGAATGACCAGAACACGTAAGTAGATTCCACTGAAGGTTAACATGAAAGCTTAAATCACCTCACCCAATAAATAGCTTTGATGTAAAGTAAATCTTTTATCTTCGACATGGTTCTGTCAGTTACTATCAGCTTAATAAAATGAGGCTAAATCTACATGTACAACAAACAGTTTTAGTAAATTCCAGAAGGTATGCAGATGATGTAGTAAGAAGTCCTCATTCTGAACCAGACCTAAATCTAATGATTCCCATATGGAAGAAAGAGGTGTTGTTTTGTTTTGTTTGCAAAAGGAATTATAAAATTCTATGGTTGACTTTTATAAGATTAAGAATAAAGAGGCTATCCTTGTCATGTGGTCTTTTTTTCAATTCATAGAATTGTTTTTGCTCCACTTTCCTTTCCCACTGGACATAACATTCTTTCCCTTTTCATAATTTAAAAAAAAATGCCTAAGGGCATTAGGGGAGCACTCATTCAATGAAAGACAGACATTGTCAAATGGTATAGGGATGATTCACTAATTTGCTCACAAAAATTTTTTTTTCTAATTTTTGTTTAAATTCTAGTTAGTTAACATACAGTGTAATATTGGTTTCTGGAGTAGAATTTAGTGATTCATCACTTATATACAACACCTAGTGCTCATCACAAGTGCCCATCTAGCCCATCCCCCTACCCAACTCTTACGGTTTGCTTCCCTCTCTTTTTTTCCCCCCTTCCTCTCTGTTCATCTGCTTTCACAAAATATTTGAAGTGTTGGGATACACTTTAAAAAATAAAAAGTATTGGGGTGCCTGGGTGGCTCAGTCGGTTAAGCGCTGACTCTTGGTTTCCGCTCAGGTCATGGTCTCAGGGTCGTGGGACTGTGCCCCATGTCAGGCTCTGTACTCAGTGCAGAGTCTGCCTGAGACTTTTTTCCCTCCTTCACCCTCCCTCTCTGCTCCTTGTGAGCCCTCTCTCTCTCTCTAAAAATAAATAAATAAAATCTTTAAAAATAAATAAATAAATAAATAAATAAAATAAAAAGTATTATTTTCCACTGGTAATGTAAACTTGCAATTTTAAGAAAGGAACAAATCCAGGATCTAGCAAAAAAGACATGTATGCTGAATTGAGCCATATTCATTCATTCATTATTCATTCAACAAATATTATGTGCTATGCAATTTGCCAGGTGCTAGGGATATAATGTGAGTAAAAATACATACACAAATACATAGCCCCTGCCTTCATGAAGTTTACGGTCTAGTTAAGTATTAGATTCAAATTCTATCAGCTTGAGGTATATCTGTATTTCCAAGTCATATTTTGGGACTACTTTTACAATAGCACAGTAAGGCAAAATGAAGTCCTAAAGAAGTAGACAGTGGCAATGAATACTATCTGTGAATAGCCTGAATCTCAGTATATATGATAAACAGAAGGCAAGATGAAGGTAGATATTTAAGGACTGCCATGTAGAAGCAAAAGTAGATTAACTATTTGGTACTCTAAAAGCAGAAATAGATGGATTACAAAATGCTGAATTTTGACTCAACATAAAAATAAAGAAAATTAAAAAAACTAGAATTGCCCAACAACAGAAATATTCAAGTAAAAGGTAGACAGCTGCCAAAAAACTACAGAATTATTGTATAGGATAGAAGACTATCTCACTGCCAAAGTATCTTCCAGTTTTGATGTGCTAGGGTTCCATGGATCCGCTTTGGTTTTGTGGATAAATCAACAAAGGAAAATAGTTACTCAAAAATAATAACGTTTTTTGTAATACCTGTATATTCCAGATTGACTAAATTATAAACCTATTTCATCCACCAGAAAATACCTTAACTCTACCTCACTTTGTGTGTAGATTCATACTATGTGCATTAACTCACTGTTAAAGCTTTTTAAAATCAAGTTCCTTTTCATGCTCTATTTTCTGCCTAAATTAATCTTCAATGGAGAATTTTTTTTAACCCAAAGATAAACTTTTCTTAACACACTATTTCACTAAAATACTAAAATCCAGCTTAATTTCTTCATACATCATTAAGCTATTCTTCATCATTCATGATTTTTAGTAAAAAATAGAAAATGTTCTTCCAAAAAGAATATAAACCTTGTTTTCCACAGCTACCTGTACCCTTATGTCTCAAGTCCTAAGGCTATATATCAATGAAATTATTTTCATTCTATGGCAGATTTGGTTCAATATTCTGTCAGATTCCATTATTGTCAACATATTTCTAATGGTCATTTCTTTTCTTTTTTTTAAGATTTTATTTATATATTTGAGAGAGAGAGAGAACGAGCAGTGGGGAGGGGCAGAGGGACAGAGAGAGAGAGAGAGACAAAGAAGCAGACTCCCTGCTGAGCAGGAAGCTAGATTCAGGGCTCAAACCCAGAACCTAGAGATCATGATCTGAGCCGAAGGCAGACCCTTAACTGACTGAGCCACCCAGGCACCCTCTAATGGTCATTTCTATGATTCTATTAGAATTTCAGCAAAGGTGATTTATATCACTAAACTAGAGTTGACCTGGGTGACTAACATGATATTGAAGAAGTAACAGTATGTAACTTCCGATGCTAGGTCATAAAAGGCATTACAGCTTCCACGTTAGGTTCTTGGCTCATTATTTGTGGGGAAAGCCAGTCATCATGTCCTGAGAACAGTCGACCAGCCCTGTAGAGAGGACCAGGAGGGGAGGAACTGAGGCCTCCCACCAATAACTAGTACTAACTTGTCAGCCTTTTAAGTCGCCTGGGAAGTGAATACACCCTAGTAAAGTCTTCAGACATCTTAACTACAACCTCATGACAGAGCCAGAGCCAGAACCACCAAGCTGCTCTTGAATTCTTGTCTGGGAGAAATCATGGGGGATAATAAATGTTTATTGTTATTTTAAGCCACTACATTTTGGGGTGATTTGTTTCATAGCAATAGATAGCTAATCCACGGCATAGTCCATATCCCACATATATTTGTACCATCATTAATACAGAGAGGAACATATATTGCTCACTTTGTCAAGTCTATTTTATGATTTTTTTAGTTTTTTTAATTATCTTTTTGTTCTTATAAGATCCAAAATTTTGAAGATTAATTGCATGAGGAAATAATTCATAATACAGTATTAAATGAGAAAAAGCAAATTACAAACACTCTACACAATATGAATTACTCCAAAATGTTAGTTATGCCAAAGCGGTGGGATTACACATAATTTTCTTATATATAACGGTTAATTATTGCTGCATAACAAACCATCCCCCAATTTAGGACTTAAAACAACCATTTATTTGCTAACAATTCTACTATATGGACTGGGCCCAGTTAGGCAGCTGGTATCTGCTCCATGTGGTATTAACTGGGCTCACTCATGCACCTGCAGTCACCTTGCAGTTTGACAGGAGCTGAAGGATCCAAGATGTTTTCACCTACATGTCAAGGTCCTAGGCTAATACGGCTGGAAGGGCTAGTGTCTTGCTGAATCTCTCTTTGTAGTCTTTCTGCAACTGTGCCTCTTTTTCCATAAGACCTCTTATCCTCAAATAAACTAATTCAGGCTTCTTTATAGGTATCCCAGGGCAGCAAGAAAATGCTGCAAGTTTTCTTAGGACCTAGACCCAGAACTTGCACATTCTCACTTTTCACCACATTCTACTGGACCAACAAATCATCAGGCCAGCCCAGATTCAATGTGAGAGAGGACCACACAGGGCTTGAATTCAAGTAGGTGTGGTTCACTAGGATCCATTTTGTAACAAATTACCACATATAACATCTTTATTTTCTAAGTATTCTAAAATAAAAATGTGTATTATTTCAATAAACAGTAATTTTTAAAATTTAGTGGCCATACAGCTAATATCTGGGAAGAGGGTAACTGCTAAACCTGGTTTTTATGGAAATAAGTCTCTAATCTCCACTGCCTCACCTGGGAATAGAGTTCCTTTGGTTGATAAAGACTTCGGGTTTTTGCATACTGGTTTGATGTAAACATATTGAATTAGTGTTCTTATACTAATTTCACGTTTAATAGGTGTATGTGCTGCCTATTTTAAGAGCTTCTAGCGGTACCTTCAATTCAATTAGTATTCTATAAACTTTGTTTTGTCTGCAATATTTATGGATGGGTACAAACACAATAGTTAGAGGTAGGAAAGCTTTGGAGTAATCCATATTGTTATAATCACCAAAGGGGGGAAAAAAAAAGCTCTTAGGAAAAGGTCGAGTCTTGAGGGGAAGTAGAGATTTTTAAATCAATTAACTTTTATATTAATACTTATGCATGCAAGACCCTAACTTAGGCACCATGGGGAATGCAAAGCAATAAAAGGCAAATTCTTTTTAATTAACACTTAAAAAACAATAATCAGAGAAATCTGATGAGTCTTAAAAGATTGCCACATAATAACTTTAGAAAGCATTTTGTTGATTGAAAAATTATAACAATCAAATTTACCAATCTCTTTTTTTCTTAAATAATAGGACTAATGGACCTATGACTGATGGCCTTTGCAACAAAAAGGATGCTGACCCCATAGGTTCTGGTGGCTATGATAATGGTACCAACTCTTGGAATAGCAGAGGGATTTTTTAAAATTTTTATTTGTTAAGAGAGAGCAAGAGAGAGAACACATGGCGGGGGTAGAGGGAGAAGCAGAAGCAGACTCCCCACCGAGCAGGGAGCCCCATGCAGGGCTCAATTCCAGGACCCCAGGATCATGACCTGAGTCAAAGGCAGACACTTAACCAACTGAGCCACCCAGGCACCCCTGAGCATAGGGATTCTTGAGCTGCTCTTTCTTCTTTTCCTTCCCTAATAGTGGGCCATTGACACTTTTGTCTTTCCTGTAGCTCAGAGGCAGTGATCCTGAGCAATAAATTTGGCTTCAGTAGGATAATTGCCCAGAATTCTAGCATGGTAAACTTAAGCGCACCAACTTCCAGCTTCAAGTCTCTTCATTTACCATATAACAACTTATCTCAAGATGACTAAAATCAACATAATATGATCAAGAAACAATACTAAAAGAATTTCACATAAAAAAAAGAAAGAAAGAAAGAAAGAAAGAAAGAAAGAAAGAAAGAAAGAAAGAGAAAGAAAGAAAGAAAGAAAGAGAAAGAAAGAAAGAAAGAAAGAAAGAAAGAAAGAAAGAAAGAAAGAAAGAAAGAAAGAAAGAAAGAAAGAAAGAAAGAAAGAAAGAAATGAAGTATAAAGGGGTGCCTGGATGGCTCACTCAAGGATCCAACTCCTGATTTCGGCTCAGGTCATAATCTCAGGGTTGTGAGATCGAGCCCCACATCAGGCTCTGTGCTGGGTGTGGGGCCTGCTTGGGATTCACTCTCTCCCTCTGCCCCTCCACACCCTGCCCCAATCTCTCTCTCTTAAGAAAAAGGAAAGAAAGAAAGAAAGGAAGAAAGAAAGGAAGGAAGGAAGAAAGAGAAAGGATGAAAGAAAGAAAGAGAAATGAAGCATAAGGAGTTTCTACTTTTCTTAAAATTATGAAATGTTAGGAATTAAGCTTAGAATAATGTAATCATTAGAAATAAACAATGGTGGCCACAATTTATTGAACTCCTGCATATATCATTTATCACTCTAGGCACTATAACTACATTATCTGTGAATTCTATGAGGAAGATACTACTATAACCCCTGTCCCCTTTATATATAAGGAAACTGTTTAAATGAGTTGCCCAAAGTAGTCCAGGTTGTTAGTGGTACAGCTGGGATTCCAGCTTAATCAGGGCTCTTTCCACTTATGCTATATAATACTTTCTTAATTTAAATAAATAAGTCTCTCAAAAAGCAACCTATTTGATATAAACTACTATTTTAGACATATAAATCAATCTGACATTCTAAATTATTCTATTGGTTTCTTGGGCATATATAAATTGTCTTCATCATCCTGAGAAGTTCTCTACATTTCAGATAGATTATGACATAAACAAGTTAGCTAAGTTCTTTTATCTGCTATTGCTTGGTCATCATCAATATTGTTAGTTTTGCAACCGTTCTCATAAGACAAAAGGTATCAACTGAAATTTATTGGTTGAATGCATAAATTCTATCTTCAGCTTTTTAGTAAATAGTATCAACTTAGAGTATCCCATAAATATTAGTGATTATTATAATTACTTCAATTAAAAAATGCCAAAAGAACTAATGAGGTTTGGGGAGCTTTTTCAAGTCAAAAGGTTTTCAAACCTTAACTTCAAGCCTGTTACAAATATTTTTGAGTTGCATATTGCCAAGATTTATCTTTATCTTTCTATCTCTATATTCAGAATCTTTTTAACTAAAGCTATAGGACTCTTAAATATATTTGTTCCCCAAGTACACTTAAATTCTCAGCCCATGTTTTCTTATTAGATTTAAACTATGTCTTTTTTTTTTAAACTTCTTTACATTATAAGATTTACATATTTTATTGACTGAATCTGAGGAATAGTGAGTTCAAGAGATACACTTGCTAGAAATTACATTTAAAACTACTAAAAACAGTGGTGAAAGAGTAAATCTAAGAGCACATTTCCAGGTCATAGAATTGATTTGACCAAAATGTTAGAGGAAATCTATTCCTAGTTGTCCAATTAATAAAATAAATTTAAAGACTAATACTTATTATGTCAAGGGCAGGCAGAGAGAAAAAAAAAGAAAATTAGCCTAGAGGGATTGAGTCCTCTTCTTTTTCTAGCCCCCTTTTAGTTATTTGTGGGAGTCCATTACATCCTAGATTTTGTTTGAGTTTGTCTCAGCTTGCTTCATTCAGTATATTTCCAAGTCCTTCCTTGATAATAATTTTATTCCCCTGTCTGCCTTCTCTTGGCAACAGCTGACCTGGCTATAAGCCCAAAACATGGTAAATGACAAATCACTACCAGATGAATCTCCAAGTTTTACATACAGTGTTTCCTCCAGGCTCAGAACACTTTGAGGCCCAATAAAATTACTGGAATGATTCAGAATCACAGTGAGATCCATTTTTTTGTGGAAATCCTCTAGTTCTGCTAGACAATAAAGCACTAATGAAGAGTCCCATTAATTTTCAAAATCAGAATATAGAAAATAAGTTATGACAGGCCAAGAAAAATTGTAATGGTGACTAGAAAGAAAGTTACTAAACAAATGATATCATGATAAATCCTCAGCGTTTATTTTCCTAAGCAGTTTGGTTTTGATTTAAAAAAAAATCACTGTAAAAAATTATGCATAATTTTTTATTGAAACAGTAGAAACCAACTTCTCAAAAAAATCACACAATTTGACCATTAAAATGTTTGTGTATATATATATATATATATGGTTATATATATGTTTTAAATATTTGTGATGATACAGCATTGGTATATGATATTACTTTTTAGTTGTTTTTTTTTTAAAGATTTTATTTATTTATTTGACAGAGAGAGAGAGACAGCAAGAGAGAGAACACAAGCAGGGGGAGTGGGAGAAGGAGAAGCAGGCTTCCTGCTGAGCAGGGAGCCCAATGAGATGCGGGGCTCGATTCCAGGACCCTGGGATCATGACCTGAGCTGAAGGCAGACGCTTAATGACTGAGCCACCCAGGCACCCCACTTTTTAGTTTTTTAATTTATTTTTTCATGATACTACTTTTTAAAGTTTTACTTTTTAAGACATCATTATTGGGTTTATGGATGAGTTTTTAAGGAAAATTTTTCTAGGATGTAATGAATTAAAAATAAATAGAAAATTCAGTCTATAACTGAATCCACAATAAAACCTACCCATTTAAATCACAAGGTAACTCATTTGAATATTTATAATATGTAATTCTTCATTTTTTAGGAATCTTAAGAATCTACCTTTCTCAGTCCCCAACCACAAATTTCAGATTTAAAAATCTTATTTTATTCACATGCAACAAAACTTGTTCTGAAAAATAGTTGGAAACCACCTCTTAAATATATGTGATATAATTTGGGGGGAATGTTTATGACATATTAATGGTTATGTATACAAGTAAAAATGGAAAGATTTATCAAAACTGAACACCTATAAAATGCTTTGTAAAAGAATATTTAAAAAAAAGTTATAAATCAATTTGTGGGTGTTTAAAACAATGCTTATTTGCCCTGTGCTTCGCAGATTTGATTTATTCTCAAGCTTGATGCTTACAACAGGTTTAGCCTTTGGCAAATCTCAAGAAACCAAATTACTCTATAATTTCCTTCTCACTGAGATATCCTCCTTAAATTTTGGTCTACTGGCAAGATCCTGCCATCAGAAGGCCTAGGTTTTAATCCTTGCCCTTTACTAACTATGCACATTAAGAATGTTAGTAAGCGGGGCGCCTGGGTGGTTCATTCGGTTAAGTGTCTGCCTTCGGCTCAGGTCATGATCCCAGGGTCCTGGGATGGAGTCCCTCCCGTGTCAGGCTCCCTGCTCAGCGGGGAGCCTGCTTCTCCCTCTCCTCCCCACTCATGTTCTCTGTCACTATTTCTCTCTCTCTCTCTCTCAAATAAATAAACAACAAAAAGAATGTTAGTAAGCAGGAGCCTCAGCTTCTATACCTTGAAAAATGGAAATTTGGTAATGGCTACTTATGATAGCCTATTTAAGAAGGATTATTTTTAGGATAAAAATTGAAGTGAGATTATATATAGGCAAAATGCTGTTTTAAACTACACAGTACTCCATATGATAAGGAGTACTATTCCTCGGACTGTTCTCTCTGGCCTAGCAATATTTATGCTGTACCATCTGTTCCATTTTCACTCCCCTTTGACAGGAGTCAGTCCAAAATATCATCCTTCTAAATCTTGGGACTCAATTCAATTATGTGATCATAAGACACCTAGAGCACTAGGTCTGAGAAATGTAGGTGCATTTCTTGGGGCTTTCTAAAATCCCTGTTCCCACCATGTTGTCTAACTTATTAGAAAGCTTCCCCCACTGGAATTAAGGCCTTGGCAGAAGAATTGGAGAGCCCTACTTACAAAAGACTTCTGCAAACAGACCAATTCTGTATCTTCCCTGAAACTATAACTCAGACAAAGCAGATGTGAATTTAAAGTGAATAGGCCTTTTTCCTACAGCCGGAGGAACAAATGTAGGGGGGTTACTGACATTAAAACAACCAAAGGGGCATGTAAAGTGAAACACTGAAGTTTATCCTAGTATCAGTAAAAGAAAAAATGTAGAATTACAATGCCACTCCAACTCTACCCCATCTCCTCTCAAAAACTAGTTTGGCTGTGAGACTAACTCCTGAAAGTTGTCACTTTTTTCTAGGTGAAAGTCTGAAGGAATGTCAGGGTTTTTTAAAGGTTATCATTTCTTTAATGTTCTACTCACAATGAACAAGCCAAAGATGATATTAAACACAGAAATATCAACCCCTTATCCACGATCTACTATATCCATTGGAAGGAGTGGGGTACATTACAGGGGATGAGCAACTTTCCTAAAGTGACAATCCTTTTTGAAACTTTGCCCAATGTACCAATATCAAGGGAATTTAACTATACTGATTTATGGGGGCAATGTAAAAAGAATAAAACCAAAATAATGCACGCTTTTTAAATTAGTTAAGAAACTGGCTGAAGCACCCTTTCTTTTCTGTCACTATTGATTATTACCAGTTTTAAACTGCAAATTTGCAATGAATGCTCTATTCCTCAGAAAAACAAAACAAAAAATTACTATTGCATGACTGAGATAAACTCCCTTGGCCCTTCCCGATTTGCAAAGTTCTCTTCCTAGCTTCTCCCCATCTTCCTCCCTGGCTTAAAGCCATTGCCTGGGTAAGGGCCAGCCATGGCTGACACCGAATGAATTCCAGGCAAATTTCATAGGCCAGCCTGACTTTTCCTCCAATACAGAGTACTAGAGTAAATGGTTATAATAACTAAAGCAGCACCGTCCACAGGCTCTGAGTGTTTAAGGTCGATGACCCTACAAAATGAAATTTCAGTGAGCTGAAGATGGAAGTAAAAGAAACTTCAAAGGGTCACGTCTAGACAACACCTTCCTGTCTCAGGGAATTGCCTGCAACCTCCACTCAGATGCAGATGAGAGAGAAGGAAAGCCTGTCAATCCTCATTGACCATAGGTAATGGTACAGGGTAATTTCTTCTGATAATGTCACCCAAAAAGGAAATCCTACAGACTAAACCGATTAAGACCTCAAGGGAAATATCATATGAACAAAATTGTTTTTTGTTTTTCACTTTTGGGGGATTGTGGGGAGGTAAAAGGGGTTATGGATGGGATTTTTAAAATTTTGACTCAAGTCTTTTTGTGTAGTCAGAAAGAAAATGGAACTAAATTTGAGAAAAATAATATTGTGATATGTAAAACAAATATGTCTTTTAGAAGTTTCCTCATTAGATATTTATGAACTCTTAAATCTTTGGTTCCCTATAATCAGAAACCATGTGCCTTTTTTAAGATAGTTATTACTTTTAAAAGAAATAAAGTTGATTTTGGTAAGATGGGTAATTTAAGTCTAATGTGTGTTTCTGAGATGAGATAGGAAGATATGACTTGTGATTGAACTGGTTTTATGTGAATATATATTTAATATGAACACGTTTATAGTATACATGCATTCATCTATAAACAGAGTGACTAAATAAGCAGGAATATGGAACGCCTGGGTGGCTCAGTCGGTTAAATGCCTGCCTTCAGCTCAGGTCATGATCCCAGAATCCTGGGATCGAGTCCCACATCAGGCTTCTTGCTCAGGAGGGAGCCTGCTTCTCCCTCTGCCTGCCGCTTCCCCCTGCTTGTGCGCTCTCTCTCTGATAAATAAATAAATAAAATCTTTTTTTAAAAAAAGTAGGAACATTTAATTCTAGTATTTTCAAATTATGAAGTCTTATGTGAGTAGATGTCTTAGCTTATTATGGTACTACATATTTTTATGTGATAATTGATTTTTTAAAAGAAGACAAAAACTTTGTTTTAAATTTTATATTCTCCTTTTGTCCAAATTTCCCTTTTAAAAATAGTTGTGACTATCATATCTGAGTCTTATTTTGCAGAAAAGTACAGTCTCCTGGGAGAACTGTAGAGGTGGCTATTTCACGGTCCTAGGATATCACATGGACAGTACCTACTGCAGTGTCAAACTGAGTGAGAAGAGAGGTACACCAAAGCCTGTTTTCAAACAAGGCAGGATAGTGTGGGGCCCACCCTGGGAAACAGTTCGGAAAATAGACCCACTTGACTATCTACCATAGGTTGTAGCTAGCTACAGAGTCTGAAAAATGTAGATGACACTCTGGAACTGTGATGTAGTGAGAAGCATGAATCCATACCGTCAGGCACATTTGCTAGCCTTTTTGATCTGGTTTTCCGCTCTTCTTTGAGTATGTTTTAGAACAGTGTGACTCAGGTATCAACATTTTAATAGACCATCAGTTATTTGTTACTAATGAAATTACACACTTAACCTCCCTAATTCAGGTTAAAAGAAGAGCTATCGCCACCGATAAAAGTCTGATTGGAAACTTCAAAGCTGTATTATTTTTAAGTTACTACTTTTCAAGTTATTATTTAAGTTATAATAATATACGTTATTAAGTAATTACTTTAAGGTTAACAAATTTTACCCAGGAGAAATCTTTTAAAAATTGGCTTATTAAAAATTCCTATTTTCCTGATTGTAAAAATTGATGACACATTTTGAAAAAATTTGAAAAATGGAAAAACATTTGAAGAAGAAAATAAAAATCACCAACATCTGACACATTTTATTCTATTCTTATTTTCTTTCCATATATTATTTTGCATATGGTTGAGATCATACTTTGTATACATTTTTAAACTTAATTATATCACAAAATTTTCTCACTTGAAAATCTCTTCAGAAAAATAACTTTAATAATGATATAATAGACTATTCTAGATATATACTATATCTTAATGATTCACCTATTTTTAACATCTTGCTTGTTCCAAATAGCATGTTTTTAAAAACAACAAAAAAAGTTGCACTCCTTTTACACAAATCTGCATAAATATTTAGGAATATTTCCTCAGGATACATTTCTAGACAGACAGCTGAGGCAAAGGGTATGGATTTTTTTTAAAGTCCCTCCTCCCTAATTTAAAAATAGGCTCTTTGGTCAGTAATAGTAAATAAAAAAGCAGTAGGAAAAAAATACCTATAACTTTCCCCCTTGTGCAACCACATTCTGCCATATTTCCTTCTAGTCTTTTTTCTTTCATTTTAACATACTTTAAATTATTTTGTATATATACTTTTGTATCTAGCTCTTCTCATCTAATGTATCAGAAGCATTTTCATATAGCATTAAAATCATTTACACTTATTATTAATGACTGCATTATGCTCCATCATTTGAGTGAAGCATCATTTACACATACCACCTGAGAATGTAGATTATTTACAATTTTTCCTTGTTATAACAAAGGTCATGCCAAACACCTTCGAGTATAAACCTTAGTGAAGATTTTATATTATTTCCTTGCTTAGATTATTTAAAAAGAAATGCTGCCTTATAAACAATTTTAAAGTCTTTTTGCTACATATTATTAAAAGCTGAACCAGTACTCTGAGAAACAAACTGAGGGTTCTAGAGGGGAGGGGGATGGGGGGATGGGTTAGCCTGGTGATGGGAATTAAAGAGGGCACGTATTGAATGGAGCACTGGGTGTTATATGAAAACAATGAATCATGGAACACTACATCAAAAACTAATGATGTAATGTATGGTGATTAACATAACATAATAAAATAAAATTAAAAAAAAAGAAATTAGAAAAAAAAAAAGCTGAACCAGTTTTTACTCTCGGCAAGGGTGTAGATGACACTCACCCTCACCAGCCATTAGTATCTTTTACGATTTGCTAATCTGAGTAATGAATAATCTCATTACTCTGTTATTTATAGTTTTTCAGAAACTATTGTGGTTGAAAAATCTTTTCATATGTTTCTTAACCATTTGTAATTCCCCTTTTATAAAACAGTCAAGCTTTTTGCCCATTTATTTATGAGATTTCATATTTATCTTACTGAGTTGTATGAGCTCTTTAAGAACAAAGTTATCAATTCTTTGTCACATTTACTGCGAATTTATTTCATCCTGTTATGAAATTTATTGTTTAAATAATGCACAAGACAATTTTATTTAACATTTCATAGTTTATATATAAATAATACATAAAAATTCTCTGAAATATTTTAAATATTACTAAAATAATATTAAGCAAATTACTCATGCGCATTCTTTTCTAAGAAAAGCTAACTTCCATTTACATGATTATCAACTCTAAATTAGCAGTGTTTAAATTAATAAGGCTTTTCTGGGCACCTGGGTGGCTCAGTTGGTTAAGCGACTGCCTTTGGCTCAGGTCATGATCCTGGAGTCCCTGGATCGAGTCCTGCATCAGGCTCCCTGCTCGGCAAGGAGCCTCCTTCTCCCTCTAACCCTACCCCCTCTCATGTACTCTCTCTCTCTCTCTCTCATTCTCGCTCTCTCAAATAAATAAATAAATCTTTAAAAAAAAATTAATAAGGCTTTTCTGAAAGTAGGTTAAGTGTACTACCTATCTTTTGTCACTTTAAAGACCAGGGATGACTGTAAATAAATGATAATTTACATGTTTGTTTGTTTGTTTTTCCACATAGGAAAGCCTGTGAATGTAGAGCGATACTACCAAATCTGAACACTCCTACAGGGATTTCTTTTACAGATATTCCTTTACCTTTTCTTTTTTCTTTTTTTTTTATTTTGGAAATGTTAGATTTGGGTAATCAAATAAAATCAATTTCTGAGGGAAAAAATAAAAACTACAATAGGAAAAAAAAAAGTTAACACTCTTTGGTTCATAACGGAACCCAGATATTATATTCTTTTAATTGAAAAATTCTAGGTGCTTCATAATTGGCCTTTTGATACAAAATGACCTATTAAATTAGCAATTTGTGGTTCTTGGCATTGAGGTCCATAGGACAAACTAGGAAGGAGGATAAAAGTATTTCTATAAGGTAAGAAGAAATGTATATATAGCATCAACTTCAGGTTCTCCACAGCATCCTTAATTATGAAAGCATAAAATAAGCAAACAAGTTTTCATATAATGATCTTTTTAAGTGGAGAAAAATCTAAACAAATTTGGCAAAGTTCTTCCTTTTATTACATTAATAGTAGGAAATAAATTTCACAAAAATGCCATTTAATTCACTCAAGATTATAAAGAAAGTTATTTTAATCAAAAACATAGATATTAGGTCAATATAGGCATTTATCATGATTCAACAAAATTCTCAAGTAACAGATTGGTTTTCTAGCTTCACAAAAAAAATACTTTTTTGAATACCTGTACTGAATTGTATTATACATTTTGAAAATTATTTTGTAAATTCTAGAGAGCTAATCAAATTAAGTTATTATTCATGCTTCTTATTTTGATGCTTCTGGGGCGGTTAGCAAATTTTGAGTAAAAAATTAAATTTAAAATCTACTTGGGAAAGGAGTTTGAATCATTCATTTTATAAGTAAAATATATTTATTTCATTTTATTAGGAACCAAGCTGGCCAATAAATAAGTTTAACCAAGCATAAGTATTAGAATGCATTAGGTAAAACCTTGCCAAAATAATCCAGATTATATTCAGAAATAAAGCAATTCCAAATTGATTTACATCCTTTTCGGGGTTGAAAAAAAATAAGATGCAAATTAAAGCTAATTCAGATATTCTCTATCAGTAATAAATTAGAGGAAGGGGAATGGTAAAAGGTCAGCACACATATAATCTAATTTCAAGATACGGGTTTCCCTAATTTCTTCATTAAAGATTGGAAAACTTCCATGTTTTTCCCTCACAAATATGCTCATATATTAACATTTTACTGACTGAAAGCACAGCCATTTTTCTCAACAATGAAATCAACAATATGCATTTTAAGAATCTATACTTTTTCCATTGGATACAACAAAGGAAATAATCTACTTTTATTATTTAAAATGCAACCCAGTCTGCATGTGTGAGATACTGTGTGGGTTTTTTTATTTGTATGTTTAATATTTTAATTTTACAATGAATATATATATTTGTAGTTAGAAAAATAATATTAATTTTTAATTAGCCCCAAAACATTTTTTTTTTCTGATGTAGCTTCAGGAAAAAATAAATAAATAAAAGTTTTCTTAACACAACACTACATGTTTATATCTATTAGGGGAGAAACTGTTAGTAGTCCTAAAAATGAAGCCATGAAGTCATCATATCTACTGTTATAATTAATCAAATCAAATAGTTAACAAATGACAAATAATCTGCCTCAAAATTATACTTTTTTTAAACAATTACTATAACTAGGGATCCATGTATGGCTTTCTCTTCAAGCATATTTGAATCATCTAAGCACTTCATGATCATTGCTGTTCTTTCCTCCAAAGTAAGTCAAACATAAAACAAATCTACCCTGATTCACATACATACAAGAGCTTTGTGTCTAATGATTTGGATATCATGAAACTGCTGGAGCCATGCCTTTGACAAAACAGATGGAATGCAGCTAAGAAAATAAAAAGTAGTTTCCAACTCTGAATACACTGTTACTTTGTCTAAACATAACTCATTATTTCAAATTATAAAATGTAAAAATATATCTAGTGCTGGCATACCTTATGAAATGCAAAAGAAAACAAAATAACCTAGGCTCTTCATTGCAGTGTCTTTGTAGTTTGATTGAACACATCAATTATTTCAAAATGCCTTTGTCAAGGTTTTTGGGTTTTTGTTTTTTTTCCTTGACACTGGCTTTGAACATTTTGGAGCAGATTCATTACTTATTTGTGGTCACACAGAGGAATTCATGTAAAAGTAATGCCTAAATTGTGACCCAAAATTTTAATGCCAAGATGTTGATAATGACCTATAATCTTCATTAATGAATATGTATTATATTATTCTGTTAACCAGATATAAATATAGTTAACAAAAGATTAAAAATGGTAACTATCTTTATAATTCCACCTATATTAAATATTACGTAATCTTATACAACTTAATTATAATTATTTAAGTATATTGATTATGAGGAATGAAACTGCATATTCTAATAGTTTTTTAAATATAAAGTAGTATTTTAATTTTTATTGTTACTTAAGAAAAGTTTAAATTTAAGAGCATTATTTCCTTAACTGTTTAATATGTTGCTTATCAGGAGAGAAATAAACTGTTATGATTTCTACAAAGTCTTTATTTCCTTTTATTTTTTATTTTTTGCAATTTCATTTTAATAATGACTTCAACAGTCTAAACACAAAATATCCAAAGAAATATATGACTATTCTTAAATGGTTGTTTTAATATCATTTTTTCCAGAAAATATTATACTTCGCTAGTTCAGTAACAGATTAATCCTCAAGGCCTTAATACTGTATTTCCCTTAACTATAATAACAGTTTAACAGAGAATAAAGATGTTAGGAAAACAAAAAAAAATACTGAAGCCCCTTACTCTTTCATCTTGAATAAAGGCTCACTTTCCAAATTCTTTATCAAAAATAAAGAATAAGAATGCACTTGGAACAGAGTCGATTAAAATCTACCTTATTTACACTGTGATTCCGGTCAATTATTTTTATATACTCATAGATAATAAATTCAAGATATTACCAACCAATCTTCTAAAAAACACTATAATAATATATTTTCTACAATGTGGTTGTTTTGAAAATTTTTCCAAATAGAATATCAACTCTTCATTTGGGTAATTTAAATGAAATCTTGGTTATTCCTACTATCATTTTAATCATTCATAAATCTCTACTTAGCATTTCTCTTTGATAATTTAAGATGTTTTCTGAACAGGATTAAACATTTTCTTGTTTTCCAAGGAGAAGAGGGAAAAAAAATAAAATTAGAGATGTTTTACTTGAAATTTAAATTTTGCTGAGACTTTGGGCTTAGTGTTCTCTTAAAAATAAAACAAATCAGCCACATTTATCAACAGATACAATAGCAAGGCAGCCAAAATAAGTTATACTTCAGTATTAAGAGTGTTTTTTTATTTCCCCTTTCCCCCAGATGCCTAGAAATCCTTTCTAAAGACAAAATCCTGATTAAACTATAATATCCTAGGTGCATCTAACAGTAACATTGGCTGAAAGATATATAATGGCACTTTACCCATTACATTCTTATTGAACATAAAAGATATAAACCAAGTTCTTATGAACATTTTAAATGCATCAGATATAATATTTACTTGTAAATTGCTAGATTGGTAATGAAGCATTTTCTTACACTTAAAGATTTACAAGGAGAAAAAAAATGAAAGGATACTATAGCTCTAACCTAAAAAGATCAGCAGTAAACATGTTTAAAATTGCATGTACCATACATTAACAGCTTACTTTAAAACCACCAATATTCTGGAAAGTCTCTATTAGTAATTACTAATACATAGGTCTTTAGTCAATTACCTATTGCCACCATGACTACTGACCATCAGAGAGACTAAGAGGTTACCAATTGGTAAGCCTTAGATAAGCAAAGTGAAAAGAACCTGAACCAAAAAAAAAAAAAAAAAAAAGGTGCCAAGTCCAAGAAAGTCCTCTATCTTAATTGTGTGCTCTAGAACTCAGTCCTCATGCTAGAGAACTATAGACTTTTCCACTTAACCCGACCATTAAAGATTTTTCAAAACCAAAGTTCAAGCCAAAAAGAGGCAAACACCTGAAAATAGAGACATTTCTTGTAAAGTTTCTTAAATGTATTTCCCCCACAATTAAAATAATGAGAAACGTCTAGATGAATGGAATATATAATTGTTAGAAAGCTTCAACTATCAGAGCTGAAGCATAACTCATTCTAAACTTTTGGCTGGCAAATATCAATAAAATATATTTACCCCCTGGATTTTATCATTTTCAAAAGCGCTCAAGTGGAGTTCTTAATTTCCTCTTGGTTCTATTTAGGGCAGAGGTACATGTTAAGACACATTCACAAAAATAAGAGATTACTATGCTTTACTTTAAAACACAAATGTCCATGACTTTTCTCTCTTTACAACACCAAAATTTATGAACACATCAAAATTTATTTTAATATAGACTTTATTTCTTAAAAACTAGGAGAAAGTAACCAATGAGGAGTGTTTGCGCCATGTAAATCCACAAACTGGAAAATATAAGCAAAACAAGTGAACAGTATCTCAATAGGGAGAGAAGAGGCGATACCCTAAAGCAAACTCCCAAAAGCATTTTGGAGACAGTTTACAGTCTAGCAAAAAAGAAAAACTAAATTCTTTATCAGACACTGAATTAACAACTGAGTTGCATACCCAACAGCTTAAAATTATTTTGTAAAGTAAAAAATGGTGGAGTTGCTGCCTTGATGAAAGTACTATAGGAAGTACTTTCCTAAAAATGGAAGCTTCAGATAGATGCATCATGATAAACAAGCCAGTTGGACTATTTATTTTTCTCTGATCTAAACTACTAGATGAGCTAGTAGCCAGAAATAATTGAGAGATGTGGAAAACCTCTTTGCAAAACAGCTTCGTAAACAGCATGTTTGTGCTGAAAGTGAGATAAGTAGTAAATACTTAAGATTAAGGATTCTGAGAGTTACAACTATCAAGCCAGCAACTTCTAGTGTTTATTTGCCTTTGAGGTTTTTTTGGGTTTTTGTTTTGTTTTGTTTTTTAAAATTCTTCCTGCCCCATAGAGTATGAGGTTTTGATACTGCTGTTTGTTTTTTAAACTACATTCATCAACTCCATAGGGTCATGGCCTGTAGGAGGGAAGTAAAATTGCATCTTTTCCCCACCGTATTTCCACATTCTTCAGGATCTGACCATGAATTTATGCATTTATACAATAAATATTTATTGAGTACCTACTACAAATGAGATAAGAAGTAACAAGAAATATGTTTTAATGGACTGTTACCTTTTAAAAATCCACTAAGATTTAAATTAAAAAAATTGCAAGAGTGTTTATAGTTAAACTATCATAACTTTGTTTTGTTTAAAAAAAAGTAAAAAAAAAATAACTTGGCTTTGTTCTTAATTCTTTTGCTTTTTAATTATTTGCTTTATTTACTTTGAGATATTGGAGAATTTGCCCATGTCTACTTTCAGGGTTGAATTAAATTTTAAATCCTTAAATACTCAGACTTAGTAGTAACCTTGAAGAAGAAAAACAAAGAAGTACTTTAAAATTTATTTTGAAGGATGTAACAAAACTCATTTGGACAGAAAAGTTTGGAAGGACTACTTTACTCTACACTAGAGAACAGGTTCATAAGTATTTTTCTATTATCATCTATTCCCAAGTATGGGAAAAATTATTTGTAAATTGTTTAATGTCTTCATCAGCAACCTGACTGTAAGCATCAAGGGATCAGGAAGGACTATGCCTGTTCTGTCCATCAGTGTGTCCCCAGTGCCTGTCACAGTGCTTGGCACACAGCGGGTACTCAATAAATATATTGATAGAATATCTGCAGGCCATTTTTACCATTTGCCAGAAGACAAAGTCTAGTGCCGCTCTGCTCATCACTTAGGTTATCTATACTCTATGTTTCTAAAAACAAGTTCTATCTATCTACTCTCCCCCTTGGGGGAAGAAGAACCTTAGGTGCCACAGCTTTTCCTTCCCCATAGAAGGGTTTTAGGCTTCACCTTCTTAAGAGCCTGGTGGTGAAGGGAAGACCAGCAATCAGCACAAATCTGGGGGCAGAAATGTAGTTAACCCCTAGGTATGTAAGCTTCTAATTCAAGAGTGTCTGAATCCATTTGCTATTCCACCAGGACTTCCTAATGAGTTTTCTCTTAATAGGAAGTCTTTCTGGACCTCATCTTATAAACTCTTTGGAAAACCCCAAGCAGTTCCAAATCCCTAGGTTGCACACTAAGTACCAAAATCAAGTCATTTGAATTTAGATATGAATTACAATAGAAACCACTATCAGACTTCTTCTGTTATGTTCCCTAAGTGCCAATGAGCCCTTATCACTGTGGCTCCTTTTGTTTGTTTGTACTCAGAATGTCCCCCATAATTTATGCTTCTAGAAATTCGTAGGGTTACCTAAGAATTGTTTATTGCTATACATTTTTTTAGAAATCTCTGATACATTATCTCATTTGATCATCACAACAACCCTATAAGTTAGTCAAAGAAGTTATTATTATTTCATTTTCTAAATAAAAAACAGGCATAGAAAGGTCACAAGGCTAGCAAGTAGCAGAGCTGAGTCTTTTAACTGCAAGTTCAGATTTTTTTAAAAGATGACCTAATGCAGGGATCCCAAAGTAGCAATCTTCATAATCTTCATAAGTATCTTGACACTCAGTTTTTAAAACGAAAATTAATTTGAATGTGCATAAGCAAGGTATGTCACAGGCCTACCACTCTGTATTGTATTTTATTGGGACCCCTTCCCACTTTCATGTTACTACCTGGTCACTGAAGTTATTTGCATTGAGATCCCATCAAAAAGAACAGCCATTCATTTATTCAATGATCCATCCATTTGTTCATCACAGTACAGCCACTATTTGAAACACTGGGAATCTCAAGTTTCGTAAGACATGGTCACTGCCCTCAAAAGTTTTCAAGCTAGTGAGGAACTCAGATAAGCCCACCTAAACAACTGGGTAGCAGACAGAGGAATGGACAAAGTGCCAGCCAAGCACGAAGATCAGGTATTTAAATCAGAATGTGGGGATCAGGGGCGCCTGGGTGGCTCAGTCGTTAAGTGTCTGCCTTCGGCTCAGGTCATGATCCCAGGATGCTGGGATCGAGCCCCGCATCGCGCCCCGCATCATGCCCCGCATCGCGCCCTGCATGGAGCCCTGCATAGGGCTCCCTGCTCTGTGGGAAGCCTGCTTCTCCCTCTCCCACTCCCTCTGCTTGTATTCCCTCTCTCGCTATGTCTCTCTCTGTCAAATAAGTAAATAAAATCTTTAAAAAAAAAAAGAATGTGGGGATCAGATTATGGAAGGTAATCACTGTATGGCTAGTGTAAGTCTCCATTATCTCTCTCACTTAGGTTTTCAAGTGGCATTCCAGACTGCAACTTTCAAAATTTAAATTGTGAGTATTTATTAACATTCTGTCATATAGAATGAAAACTACAGACATAGCTTCAGGTTAAGTTCAAATCATTACAGATTTGTGTTAAATTTTGGTAATGATGTTTTGGAGGAGAGCCTAAGGCTACAGTTCTACCGTAGATTTAAGAATTTTTAAAATAGATCTTCAAAATACAATGAAAAGACAAATAAGAGACATGCCTTATTTCTGATCAATAAAGAAAAATATATTCAATATTAGTGGCTAGATTAAAGCCACCTCAAATGTTTTATTTAGCACTATGTATACCATTGTGTTCTAAGTACACATGATCTTATACCAAATTTAGGGAAGGTAAAAAGCCACATAACCAAAATTTACCTAAAAGAAACATATCCAGTTTTCTGTGTATTATTACCTAATACTTGCTAAGTTTCTGGATGTAGAAAAACTAAAATATATTTTTAAAACTATTTGTTAATTTGTTAAAAGGGCTCTGGCTCAACCACAACATGAAAACTGTTTAGATTTCACATGTCTTGGAATTTTTACCAAAAACCTTAATTCAGTCAAAGATTGTCATGTGATAGTTTTATATTCAAGTCTTTAAACTCTTAGCTTCAAGAATCAGTATATATATATGGGCGCCTGGATGGCTCAGTCATTAAGCGTCTGCCTTCGGCTCAGGTCATGATCCCAGGGTCCTGGGATCGAGCCCCACATCGGGCTCTCCGCTCGGCGGGAAGCCTGCTTCTCCCTCTCCCACTCCCCCTGCTTGTGTTCCCTCTCTCGCTGTGTCTCTCTCTGTCAAATAAATAAATAAAATCTTTAAAAAAAAAAAAAAGAATCAGTATATATAAAGAGCTAAAGAATGTGCTGACTGTTCTTTGCTATACACCTTGAACCTTTCTCATTATATCATTCTGGATGCTCTTGGTTGAACCAAAAATATCTAATTCAAGATAAACCATAGGAGTAATGTAGAGGCACAGGTTACCACAGAAGATGTTTCTCACTCATTTTCTGAGTTTTGCCCCCATTTCTCCTCCCTGTGTCAGTTTCATCCTTAAGTGTTTCCTTCATGGCCACAAAATGAATACATTTGCTACATGCTTCCTTGTTTATATCTACAGAAAATAGGGACACTCCAATATCCTAAGGATCAAACAAAATTCCCAAGGATCATTTTGATCAATCTTGTTTCATTCATTCAACAAATTTTATTGATCAGCTATTGTATGTCAGGTACTATTCTTGGTAGTGGGTATTAGCAACGAATAAAACATATTCCCTATTCTCGTGCAGCTTAAGTTCCTGAAACCATCCCTGAATCAATCACAGTGAGGACTGGTTTACCCCCATTAGTTTGGCACTTGCGGATTTAGGGTTAGGATCAATCCTAATCAAACCACATGGCTACAACACAATGCTGTAAGGAACAGATGTTGGTAAGACAATTGCAATGTTCATCACTTGACCTGGTAATATTTTGGCAATGGATATTGATAATTACTGAGATCAATTAGTACACAATTCTATATGAATTGAAAAAATATATATATATAGGATTATTTTATATGGAAATAACCTATACCTTGAGGAGAATGAAAGTAATCTTCTGCAGTGGTAAAATGGGTTGCAAATCCCATCCCCAGGATGATGAGACTTCTGTTTTACCCAGGTACTACCGAGATGTTGGCCACCTAAAATAAAACATTAGCCATGCCAGTGTTTTTACCACCATAATTAATGTCAGGAACTATACTGTAAAACTTTTTTTAAAAATGTATTTTTTAGAAAGTAAAATATCATCATGCTCCAGACCAAGCCTGCAGTGTTCTAGTTCCCCCTTCAGTTTCTTCCATGGCTACAGTCTTCATCCTTGACTGCAGTCCACTGCCTAAGGAGGCCTGAATGGAGGATGGCCAGATTCATTATAACTACCAGAAACACAAACAAAAAATGCATGTCATATTCATGATGGGTGATAAGTCTTCTTGAAATAAAGGACACAAAGAAGAATATGTTGAGCTTATTAACAAATGACCTATCAGATCATGTTACCAATTTTTAGCTCTGCCTTATCTGCATCATTAGCAGGGTGTATTTACACCAAACTCTAAGGCTGAATCACCAAAAATAAGATGCCAGAGCTATAACATTAGGAGAATCACAAT
The DNA here is from genome assembly GCF_964656455.1 of Halichoerus grypus. NCBI lineage: Eukaryota > Metazoa > Chordata > Mammalia > Carnivora > Phocidae > Halichoerus > Halichoerus grypus. Next base: position 126,660,907 of record NC_135716.1, on the reverse strand, counting down.
CAGCTGTGGACATCAATTAAACAAGCTAGCAACTACCCAACTTGATGAATATGGTTGCTTAAAGAAAAATCACCTCCAGTTTGGAAGGAAATACTTGAGGAGAAGACAGCGTTTAAGTTAGGTTTTAAAGACTGAGAGAGGAGCACTGGAAGAATGATGCCTGTTTGGGAATAATCTCATTTTGTCAGACCTGGATTCATATGCTTGGCTGGAGTCAGCTAACTTTTCTTAAGATAATTCTGCCTAGCTTTGGAGAAGAACTGCTGCTGGTGAGAGATCAGAGTTTAGTCTCAGCAAATAAACTCTGATACAATGGTACTCTTAAACAGAGGTACAACCTGAAGAAAAATTTCCCTCTGGAGGACAGTCATAACTAAGATTTCAAAGCTGTTTTGAGAAAAGCTCTTGAAAATCTGTGAGCAGTGATTTACCATTAAAAACTAGAAAGATTTTCAATGATAAGTTACTCTTATGACCCTTATTCCCCCCACCCAAAAAAAAAAAACAAAAAACAAAACTGGTGAGGCTGGGGCTCAGAAAGTTAAGTGATTTGCCCAAGGTCATCATACAGCTAAAAATCAAAGGAGCTGAAAGTGAACTATAGGCTGTAAGAGCTTTCACTTCTGCTGGAGTGGAAGCAAGGGATTGAGGAAAATGGAGAGAATCAGAAATGAAATGTGCAACAATACCCAGTAGGAATCAACTGGTCACATAAACAGATCTGTGATTATGGCAAAATGAGATGCAATATCCTCAAAAGGAAAGCATAATGCAGACTTATTCCAAAAACCATGATTAAACAGAAGACAATTAAAATACAATGTCTCTTCAAGGGTAAAAGACATTCAATTAATTCAATCATATGATTGCTCCTTTCTCTCCTGATATTTTTCATCAATGTATATAAAAGAAGAAAATTATACTCTAAAAATTAATCTCTAAAAGTATTAGAGAGAGTAATTAAATTTAACTTGGCTTTAATTCTTGTAGGTGCTAAAGAAACTTTAAATCTCCATTTTTACTCTAAATTCCCAACAAACCTTTTTATAAACAAAACTTTTTAAAAAGTCTGCTAAACAGTTACTCCCCAATTTGTGTGAAAAAATAAACCCAGCCTTGTAGTTTTAAGATAATTAATTCTCAAAGCTAGCAAATATATGTTGGAAAAATAGCAAATTGACTTATATGATAGTCTTTATAGAGTTCTCCTTTCCTTTCCCAATCACCTATAAAAGTTTACAGAGATGAAAATATAAAATTATTTTGTCGGAGAGGGAAGTGGTAAGAGGAAAAGAACTACTTTAGATTTTAGAATTAAACAAACTAAAAAATATTTCTAGCTCAAAACAGTACCCCACCACTATTCTTTCAGCAGATTCTACAACAGACCCAACAAATAATTGTGATGCAAGACTCAAAATAATTGAGCAGATGTTTCAGGAACAGGAAGTTAATACTGTCCCCTTCCTATACCTGAAAATGTACAGAATATATAAGTTATCTCAGAAGCCATACAGCCTTCTGGGGATAGTTCACTTTTGTTCATTTCGTTCCACACAAATGAAAGCCTTTAAAATTTTTTAAACATATACAAAGTGTTGTGATGAGATCATCTACTTTACCAATTCAGAGCCCAAGGAGTAGATAGAGATCATTATAGAATTGCAGGGATGAGCTAGTTGTATTTTTGTCAGTCTCCTTAATGGATTGAAAATTTTCTGAGAGCAAGGACCACCCATGTCTTACTCTTCTTTATACCCCCAGCACTGGTACTTTGTCGGTGTTTGATAAATTGAATGCACAAAGATGCATACAGTGTTCTTTCAATAATTATTAATATTCATTTTGAGATCATCTCCCTTTTATACTGATGTAACTGCAAAAAAATTTTAAGAAAATACATCTAGTTAATTATTCTTCTAATCCCAGGTTTTATATGAGTATAACTATGAACTAAATATGCGTAGGAAAAGGCATCAGACCTTAAAGAAGCACATAGAAAATTGGTGCTGCAACACTCCAAATTGACTAAATCAGGTTTGTTATTTTATCCAATAAATAGTCTAAGCAGATTAATTGGAACCAGACATGTGAAGATTCATAAGGTTTTTTTTTGTAACATCAGTTATTAAAAACAAAATTTATAGGTTACACTTCAGCACATCTAACTTAATAGTTTAAGGAAAATATAGATCTTGATAAATAATTTTCTAGAAGTGTATGTAGGCAGAAATGTTATGAGAATGGTTCCCTTTTCTGCAACCAGATTTATCTCACAGTAACAAAGTACTGAATTCCAAGTCTTACATAAATAATGCCAATTACCTATATCACCACAGATATATGTTATATACAAATTAAATACCCCAAAACAAAGATTTGTTTTCCTATAGAAACAACTAGAAAGAGACTATACACCTCTAATCAGTTACTTTTAATCATAGCCTCTGCAATAAAAGCAGTCTGTCCAGGTAACAACTGAAAGAATGGGCAACCTGTTTTGGGCAGATTTCAATCAAAGGAAACTTCTTTGTCAATTGAAGAATACTGATTTCCCAAATGAATGTCAGAAGCTTATTAACCTAAATGCCAAGCCATATATTTCTGGGCTTATAACTAAAATATCATGTGAAACTATTTTTAAGGCTTTACACCAGGATATACACTTTGGGTATAAACAAAATAGGTAATGTATCAACAGGAATGTTACATTTTAGAAAAGATTTTGAAAACATGCAGCCAGATTCACTTTTTCAAGCCAATTCCAGTCTTGTAGTGGTGCCATTATTAGCTACATATGCTTAGCCACCAAATTTGATACTTGAATATTTTTTGAATTGTCACAAATAGCTCTACTTTTAAGGAGTTCAGAAGTGGGTAACGTTGCCTGTTAGCTTTTGAAAATACTGTGTAAAACCTGTATGAGTGGCCACAGGATAAAAAGAAAAAAATACCATTTTAGTTAGGCTCAATGATTAAGTTTATCTGCATGCGTTACACTTAATATATATTTGATACAGTTACATTACAATGTTATTCTACTTTATTATTTAAACCAGTTTATACTCTTGGGAATAGTGTCAAGAACACAAATTCCTAGATTTAATATATGTAGTGAAACATATATAAATACATAAATCATCAAAACTATACATTAACTCTCAATAGCCACTGTGTTCAAATGTGTGTGTGTGTGTGTGTGTGTGGCAGTTGTTTATTTGGGTGATTATTTGATTTTAATTTAATAGTTTGTTTCCAAATACTTTTATTTTTAACATCTTTACTATTTTAATATTGTTCTTCCTATCCAACATTTAGCTAAACTGCTGTTGACCTGCGTAAATGTGTTTCTGATGTCTGTCAGCAAGTATAAAAGCATAATTTCATTAAAGTGTATTATATATGCTCAGGACTGAGAGAACATTATAAAATGAAGAAGTTTGGCTAAAGTTCAACAGGGCATCAAATAGCACTGGCAAGAATTTTCTTAAACAGATGGTGTAAAATCTTGCTAACACAATAGTGTGTGCTTAACATAGAAACAATATCAGAAACAGATGTGCCGCAAATGACCAAAGTACCAAACAGAAACAATAAACATGGATATATATTAAAAACGATGCCCTTGCCAACTGAAAAAAAAAAAAGAAAAGAAAAGAGAAAGAAAAACACTGAACAAATGCATTTCCTTGTCAAATAAGAAATGCTACCGATATTTTTCCACACCAAGGTTGGCACACACATATTTCTTGCTTTGGCTTCCCCTTATGCATTGATATTTTATCTCTGTCAGGGTGGCCAAAATTAAGAACATAATTTTATTAGACACATTTAAAAAACTAATCATGTTAAAAGAAAATAAGAGAAATTTAGCAGATCTGTGGGCTTCGAGCCATCATTTGAAACTGAAAATATTCTCGTCAGTCGAGAAATCTCTCTCTCTCCCCCTTCCACACACACACACACACACACACACACACACACACACACACCTTTTAGAAGAGTGTATACAAGTGCCTGGTCAGTTAAAATTATTTGCCCAAGCGTTACACAACAGTATTAAAAGTACTAAGGGCCAAGCGACTACGACTGGCACAGAAACTAAAGCCAAGTAGAAGAAACTCGAATCCCTGCAGAGGCCATCTGAGGCTGTAAGCGCTTCCCGCTGGGCTCAGGTCAGGCCTAGCGCCCCTAGGCCCTGGCTCTCCAGGGCCCGCCCTGCGGGAGTAAACTCCGCTCCTGGAGGAAGACTAGTCCACCAGGCGACCTGGGATCCGCAGCAGGTCTCAGACCCGTGTGCCTCCCGCTCCAGCCTTCATTCCCCCAACTGGGCATCCTCAGCCTGTCCACTTTACTGAACAGCTCACACACCTTGTTCTGGCCTAGTCAGGCCTTGCCCCATTACTTTCTTTGTTGTTGGCTTGGGTTTTTGGTTTTACCTTTTCATTTAACAGCTTTCTGTGGGGTACTAGGATGAACACTCCGGGGCTTTTGAAGAGTTGAGCAAGAGTTACCTACCTATTTACGGGCAGATACGGCTGAGGGGAAGGAGGGCTTGGGCCTTGGGTCTCCTCCAGACGCTGACTTTCTCAGGAAAGAAAAGTCCTAACATCCTCTGGAAGCTAGAGGAGACGAATGTTTCGCATTTGAAACCCAAGCCTCCGCCCTAGGGTCGCCCACGGAAAAGGGCGCGGAGGAGGCCAGTGGGCAAACCCACCAGGACGAGGAGCCTGCCTCAGAGCCCGGCCTGGGGTAGACATTCTGGCGCTCAGAGCCGCGGCCACCCTCCTCCCCGAGTTTGGGTTAGTGAGGTGGGGGTTCACGCAGGGTCCCCGCCTGCCTTTCCGACCAGAGCACGTTGCTGAGCGTTTGCCCTTTGCAGCGCGCTGCGCCCACACGCCTCGGCGCCTCCCGGAGTGCACCGCGCGGCGGGGACGTTCCCGGCTTGTCCCCAGCTGCAGCCTGGCTGGGACTGCGACCCAGAGGGCTGGAGGGCAGAGTCCTGAACGCCGTCAGGACCTGCGTGGGGAGGTCGCCTCCAAAGCCCGCCGCCGGCGGGGAAGAGCCTCACACCCACAGGAGACAGCCTGCAGGCCTCCGCCTCGGGCTGGGGGGTTACCAAGGAAATACAACAATATTTATGACCAGCAGGCGATGAGAAAGTGTTTTCCCAGCACGCGATCTACCCCCGTCCTCCTTCAACTTCTCAGCCCTCTAGTCCGGTTTCCCCGCGGGCTCCACACGTGCGTCCGAGCCTTACATAACTGACCACGAGCGGAGGTCAGGTCCCTCCAGCCGCGCCCCCCCTTCCCCCCCCACTCCCGCTCCTAAGAGAATTCCAGCTTCCAGGACTCCAGGAGAAAGGGAGGAGCCACACATCCAACCAGCCAGGAGAGGGGACTTCACTTAATACTCTGCAAGGTTCACACAATATCCTTTATATAAAGCTCAGCGGTTAAGACCTTGGAATAGGTTTACATCCGTACCGTCTTTAATTTGCCCAACAACCTGGCCCTCTGTATGAGCTTTAGGTTCCCCATCTGTGAATTGGGCATAGGAATATATACCTCATAGATAATTGTGAGGAATATACGTTACAACATATTTGAAATCTGGGCGATGTGAAACAATAAATGGTATTTCTTATTATAAAAGGGTAGTACTTGCATGCACATATTCATCTCTAAAAATGCAAAGTCTTTTTAGGAAAAAAGATAACTGCAAGGGGAGCAGTGTAAATAATCAGATATTATGACTTTGTTTACTAACTGCTTCTTTCCCCCACCCCGACCTTTAAAAGATTTACGTGGGCTGATGCAGATATTTTTTTAATACTGGAGGTTTTTCCTACAATATCCCTAAAATTAATTATTGAGCCAGGGCAGAAGTATTCTGAAAGGAGGAGGAGGAGGAAACCTTGAAAAGAGACCATGTGTATTAAAAGCCTCCAAGAAACTGCTGCCCATTGTGTCCAGTGACTTTGAAACTCAATAATAAAGGCAAACTATAAAGCGCTGAGGCAGATAAAGGCATTATTCCTGAAAGATGGTGCAACATGAAGGCGGCCTTTTAAAAAATGCCCTTCTGAGTCCCTCCAGAGGAAGGGGTGGCACTCAAAGGAAATTGTCGGGATTACACTCTTTTGAAATGATTTTTGACACATTGGTATGCCTATGTCGCAGCTGTGACTCAGTTTGCAAACTGTTGTGGTGTGTCTGGCAAGAGACTCAAGTGTTCCCTTTCTCGCTGTCTCTCTCTCTCTCTGTATCAAATAAATAAATCTTTTAAAAAAAAAAAAAAGTCTTCAAGATAAAGTCCTAGCGTTTTCCTCCCTTAGTGTCCAGGTAAATTCAAGACCAAGGGGGCTGGTGCAACCATCTCAGGTCGAGAGACCTCTTCCAGCCCTTTTCCAGGACTCTGGGCTAGTTTCTGAGTCCTGGGGCTACTGTTCCTGCTCAGGACCTGTTCCTGCTTGAAACAGGCTGGGTCTGGGGAGAGACTAGGCCAAGCCACGCAGGCACCCAAGACACATGGTTATGATCGCACAGAGACTGGATCAGTCCTGTTTAAGACTCCATCTACAGCCCACATGTCTTCTCCATGTTCTTCTGCCTTGTTGCAGACTGAAAACAGGCATGCATCTTCTTTCCAGGCCAGGGAAGTCTGAGAGCACCAGTATCTGGCTCCGCATGACCTCAGCTCCCATCCTGACTGTCCACCCAGGCCCCCTTCTGATTCTGGGGCAAGCCCAAACTTATGCTGACTTATGTCGGGCCAACACGCACAGCATTCCCATGTGTGCAATCAAAATGGGGCCATGGAAGCTTACCCGGCCACTTTCACAATATTCAGAACTTTGCACAAACTGACAGGAGTCAGGGTGTCATGGAGACTTCTGAGGTTCAACACGTTCCTACTCTGACTCCCAGTAGCCTCCTCTATAACTGAGGTTCAGACCTGGATGGTCTCTTAGGCACCCAGAGTAGGTTTCCAATTTAATTGAAACATTAAGGTCTGAAGGACCCTCATGAAGGGTCAAAATGAACCATTGTGCCAGAAGATCCAATGGAGGCTGCAAGTCCCTTGCCCTAAAAGAAAAGTGAAGACCAGGAATTCCTTTAATTTAAATTGTCAGGATCTCCATGCCCTTCCTTGCCTCACTCTTCTATGTGACTAAAAAATTTGAGTTCTGGACAAGAAAGTGCCAATGTGAAGAAGTAGCAAGCTCGAACCAAAAATACACAGAAAGCCTTGAAACCCTCTGTACCTGCCAGCACATACTGTCTTTCGTTCAAAAAGCCATTCTTTATTGCCCAGTGCCAGGCACTGAGCTAGGTTCCAGAGTCAGGAACAGCACAAGGTTCCTGCCTCCAGGGTCCTCGCAGCCTGCGGGAAGATCTGGTGGGGTCAACTTTATTCACCCATTTGTGTCTGGGAAAACTATTTCCGAAGACTTCTCTGAAGTGGCAAGAGAGGGTGTGAGAGGGTGCTGCGAGATGACCTGTGCACAGCCAGGGCTGGGCACCACGGCCTCTGCCAGACTCCATGCAGTGACCCGAACTTTGGTCCAAGCCAAAGGAAAGTTCCAGAAGTGAGCGCGGGCCTTTGCAGCACAGGAGATACAGAGAGCGGTGTTCACTTGTTTAATCCAGGCTTTGATCCACTCGCTGATGATTAGTCATTGGATTCTGTAATTTGCAAGAAGAGAGAGATTTTACCGCCAAGTTAAAGGCTCCATTGGCTCCCTTTCCCCCTTCGTGGCTGGTTTGAGGCTCCAAATCCTTCTATGCTATCTAACCTCGTTGAGGTAGGAAGGGGGCGCTCTTTCCCACTGGATACCAGATGCTTTGCATCTGGGGAAAGCCTGAAGCTCCGCTGGATGCCGGTGCTAGCAAGAGGCCTGTAGCTGGACTACCTGTGCTGGAGCTGCAACCTAGATCAACTGGACTATATAAAGAACCATCTTGAGATGGGTTAATGAATCCATTAATTGAAGGTGTCTGTTTTTGAACTGACCGCAAATAGGGCAACACTGGGGAATGGTTAAAAGGCGGCCTTGAGTCTGGCCTCTGGGCTTGAATTCCAACCCACTTTGGTGATATGGCCTCAGGCAAGTTACTGAAGTAGGAGTTTACACCTCAGCACCAGTGGGGCATTTGACAGGTAATAAGCAACAACTATGATTACTGCCACTTTCACAATATTCAGAAGTTTGCACAAACTGACAGGAGTCAGGGTGCCAAGCATTTAAATGTGCCAGATTAACCCGCAAATAAACAAGTGACAAAAGAGGAGGAAGATTTTTCATTGTGCCTCCATGGGACAAATTGCCATAGTAGAGTGGCTCCCAGTTGCCAGCTCTTCTCCAGAGTCTCTGCACCTCTGGGAGGCTTATCTGGCATTGGCAACCGGATCTGTTGAACGCCCAGAAATAGCCGACTGGAAGCCAGGTCGGTGCTGAGGAAGAGCACTGGCCTGTCCCCTTCACCTGGGGAATGAGAGCTTTGTTGACACCTCTTCATCTAGACCTGTCAGCACAGCGCAGAAGGGCGCAGGCGGAGCCTAGGATTGAGAATCTACTGCGCATCGGTGAACACATTTCAACATCATCAGTGCTGTCATCTCCATTTTCTGGATGAGAAAACCGAGGTGTTAAGTTGTTAAATTGCTCTGAAATCCATTACAGGTTTGACTAATTTCAAAATCTCATACTCGTACTCTAATAACAAGTTGCCTAGCTTCTTAAACCTTGAGTTCCCATGAAGGCAGACAGGCAGTCAGGCTTGTAGGTAAGAAGGAAAGGAGGAAGGGAGAGGGGAAGGAGAGGAAGGAAAGGAGGAAAACATTGCCAAAGTTACAAGAACCAGTCTCCTGAAGCAGAAACCATATAAAAAGTTTTTTTAACTTTTTACAAAATATTATGTTTCAAGATTATTCCGAAGATTTTCCCCCCTCCTTTTTTTTTAAAGCATCATTTTACAGGATACCTCGATGGGTAAAGCAACGACGGGATGTGTTAGTGTTGCCGGGAAGATGTTGTTGCCGAGATTGTGGGCTGGAAGACCCGAGTTTGCATGGGACACACTCACACCGGCTAAAAACGAGAGCTGTGTGTTCCCTTATCAAAACCGGATTGAAGCCTGAGAATAGGAGGCTCACACAACTCCCCGCCACCACCACCACCCCTCCCCACTCCACCCGACAAACACTCTCAGGCACCCATGTTTCTACACTCAGACCAACTTTGCCTTTTTTGCCTCCCTGTCCGGGTTTTAGTGCGCCTCTCGGGGATCCCTGGGGAAGAGGAGGGTGGAGGAGGGGAAGTCTGTGGGGCTAGGGTTCCCGTCCTCCTTCTAGATTAGTGAGCTCCACTCTAGATCCGCCCTGTGAGCCTAGTAGGATGTGTAGGAAAACCCAGGGCGGGGGAATTGGGGGTTAGAGAACTGTTGGGTTTTGAGTTGTTCTCCCCACCCCCACCCCCACCTCCTAGTTCGGTTTTTACAGAGTTGTGTGGGCCGAGGTCTGTAGAAACAGGTTAGAATCAGGTTTCCCCTGGTCCTGCCACTTTGCTTATTCTGAACGATAAAATGCATATAAAATTAGCAGCTGTAAACCACAAGTGTGCTTAAGGCGAAGATTGTGGGCTTGGAATGTCACAATGGGTAAATAGTGTAGTGGACTTTTGCGCTTTGCGCAGTAGCATTTAGTCTGGAGCGTCCCCAGACTGCGTCTTGACTAATTTCGGGCTCCCTAGGGCTCCTAATTCTATCACTCATATTACCCGTCCTATCAGGCGAGAAACGCTTTCCCTCTCTCCTTCCGCAGAGGACTGGGCAAGTTTACTCGCGTTCTTGGGGGACAAGCGCACCCGCTGAAAAGAGACACGGACTCCACACGTACAGCCCTCTGGGGCTCAGAACGTGGTTTTCGGTTGTTGTGTCTCTAGAACCGCTGGAGACCGCTGGCCCCAACAGGCGCGCACGACTCCAGCTAGCGCAACAGACGCCGGGCCGGCCCGGCGGCTTAGCCCAGGCGCTGCTTGCGCGCCAGTGCGTTCCCGGCTGTCCCACGCGGAGCCCGGTAGCCTCGCCCGGAAGTTTAGTGAGCCTAGGCTCGGCCCGCAGTTGGGCAGAGACCAGGAGGTCCCAGACGGAGGCCCTTGCCACCTTTGGGCGTCCTCCACTGCCGTGAATAAACACGCCCCTTCTTTTCCCTCAGAAACTGAGAAGGAGCCTGGGACCGGTAAGTCCCAAGGTGAGCGCGTTTCCCGCTGCGCGATCTCTGTGGGGTGACGCGGGTCTGAGCTGCGCAAGTTGGTGGGAGAAAGTCTCTGGAAGCTATCTCCTTCAGTCTCTTTCCAAATTAGTATTAATAATGGTTAGACGGGGTGGGCAAAAATCAAAGGACACACTCCTACCCCTGAACCAAGTGTGACTTTCGCAGCTTCAGGGCGAGTTTTTACCTTCATGGGTAAAGAAGTCGCCACAAGAATCAGCCAGAAGCAGCGCTTTCTTACCGGCGCGGAGGTCTCCCCTGCCTCACGCTGCGACAGGGCTCCGGGCCGGCCCCCGGCGCGGGGTCGCTGGAGGGGGGAAAGCGTAGAGGTGCCATGGCTGGCACTGGCCTGCGCCTGAGGCTCGGGAGTGTTGGGCGCGTCTGGTTTAACCGCGTTTTCGCCCAGGCCCCAGCTGTCCTCGCCCCGGTCCCCACAAGGTCTGACCCGAGCGGGTCCTCGAAGGCTGGTGGAAGGGCGGGGAGCCAGGGCGCGCGCGGATTCAGGAAGCGAGATTCCGGAGGTTGCTTGAGTAACGCGGAAACTTCAGGTTAAGTTCCCTCAAACATGTGGTTACTCACCGCGAGGAGCTCAGAGGCAAAGGGTTCAATAGTCAAGTTGGTGGGGACTTTCCCTACTTAAAGTAATAATTTGCTAATTCGGATCTATTGCTTTTAAATATCGAGTTCCAGAGACCTTTGTCAATGAAGGCTTAATTTCATCCTACTGATGAAGGATGTTTATAAACGGCTCCTGTGGAGGAAGCCGAGTGTGAAAATATCAGTTTTATGCCTTTTGATAAGAATTACCGAGGTGGAAGGCTTATTAGGCGATTACAAATTTCGCAGCTGCTCGCAGCCCAATTAGGCAGCTCTTCGCGGTGAGTGGAAACTGTAGGGGTCAGAGCGGGTTGGTGTTCCCGCTCTCCATCCCTGGACCTCCAATCAAGGCCTGGCCCCAGGGGACCCAGACCCTTTCCCTGACCCCCTCCGGCTTTCGGGAGACACACCCAGCGCCTCCCAACTTGCCAGGGCGTCCTCCCAAGTCTCTCTGGGTTTCTTCCTCGGGCCTTGCAAAGAGCCTTTGTCCCTGGGCAGTCCCTGGGTGGGCTTGCGGTCTCTCGATTTTCATTTAAGGAGAGATGGCCATCTAGAAATTTCAAGTTAGTAGGTAGGAATCGACCCAACGCGGGTGATTCCTCTCCCACCTGCAGAAACACAAGATGATGTTTTTTTGGTATGTCCTCCTTCGACCAAAATTGGTTTCAATTGGAGTTTGGGCTAAAAACCCTTATTAGAAAGACAAAAAGAGCCCTGATTTTTAGCACAGGAACCCAACTCTGCGAAGTAGCGGGCGAACTTTTCCTAGCGGAGGAGGAGCGTGGGTAAGAGGTGTGACGCGAGCTCCAAGAAGCCGGGCCACGTTCAGGTGTTCACCCCTGACAAAGGGTCAGGAGGTCCTTGGGCCCAGCACCAACAGGACGCTCAGCCCCAACATTCACAGCAAATACCTGCACACCCCCCTCCTCCCACCTCCGCACACGACTGCAGCCAAAGGCTTACAACGCCGAGGACACAGAAACAGACTCACCGCCGGGAGGCCTACAGAGCAAGGCTGTGTGCACACAATCACACCCCGGGAAAAGGTCCGGGTCCGGCAGTGCGTCGGCAGTAAAGCGAACGCCAGACCAGTCTTTTAGGTCTTCTGAGGTCTGACGACCATTCTTCTTCCCCATGCCCAGAAGCCAGTAAAAATGATAATTTCCTTCACTGATGCAGAGATAGGGGCTCTTAGATTAAGATTAGTATTTTGAAAACCTGATTGAGAGCCGAGCCGACTGATTAGGCGAGGGTGGGTGGAAAGACCGCATAAACGCCCGCGCCCCCGCCCTACTTCCCCAAACAGCTCCCGCGCTCTCCGGATCTCCAAATGACCCGAGCGATTAATTCTCCCGGAGAGTAGCCAAGCAGGACCCCCAGATTCATTTTGCAGACCCTAATGAATAGTAACTAAATCTCTGAACTGGACTTTTTTTTTTTTTTTAATTCCACTTTCAATCCTGCTCTCTATGAACACCCTGATAGAGCCAATGTTCTGACGACTGTCTTTCCATTCGGAAGAGACATCTCGAGACCGATGCTATTTCATGGAAAATGCATTATGTGGATTTTCCCCCCAATACTAATTTTTGCACTTGATGAAAACCACAAGACTTTCTGTTCTCCACGCACAGGTTAGCTTTTCTAGGAGAATTAGGTCCGCCCCAAGCCTTCAGTTCTGTAAGAGGGCACAGATCCCAGCGTCCTCTACCCCCCACTTCATAAATTTAAGCGAGATCTCCCAGAAAGGACCGGAAGGGGGATGGCTAATATTAACCTGTGCGCAGCTGCGCGAAAAGGAAAACAATGGCATTAGGAAAATGCTCTGGGGACCCTCGTGTTTATGGGAGAAAAATGTACTTGAGGGAAAACTAAATTTGCAGTCGTTGCTCGGTCCCAGACTGTTATACAGGCTCACTTCATTACAGGAAGGCTACCTATCTCTGCCCATTGCCCCTCCTCTAGTCTGCTCTTGACCTGTCTCGGCGAGAGCCCTTCGATCTTACTCTTCTAGACAAACAAGGCAAGGAGATACGAATATAGAAGATTATATATAGATAGATATGTAGATACATATATCCGTTTAATTGGAACATCACATGATTTTACTAAAGGCCTTTAGGAAACAGACTCCCAGGTATTCTTAAATTGTTTTGCTTTGTTTCTTTTCTAAAAAAGGGAAAATTGGAAATAAAAATATTGTTAGTCTCTTACTAAATTCCCCTTTACACACTAAATAATGAAGTAAAATTTGCACCATAAAGAAGCTGTTTAAACAAACATACCCTCCAATCCTCATCAAAATTACGGTATTCTGAGAACACCGCCCCCCCCCCCCTCCACAAACCCACAGCCAACATTTGAGGCAGGAACTGGCCCCTTCTAGGGCTTAAATTTTGTCTAGGACGAGATGAAAGAGCAATACTATTAGCAACATACTTTTGTCTTTCTTGTAGCCTTGATTTCAAATCTAGTCGCAAATCATAAGCTTTTGTGCTGCTCAGATGTTCCTTCTTTATCTTAATGAGAAAACTTTTCGCAAAGGGAGCGGGAACCGCTAGATAAGTCAGCCCCCAGGCTGCCAGGGAGCGGTCGAGTTCCTCGGCTAGACAGGAGAGCTGCGTGTTTCAGGAGAATGACTAAAAAGTTTAAGTCACTCAGACCTCCGCTTCCCCTTCTGCTTGCTGCAGAAAGAGATGTAACCTGAATCTTTGTTTAGGTTTTGGTTGGGGAGCGAGAATTAAAAAGCCACGGCAAATGCAGAGAGCAGATTTTTTTTTTAAGTCAAAAGTTAACAGGCCATTCCCAGTGTTGTTTTTTTTCCCCCTCTTTAATACTAAATCTGGAGTAAGTTGGCTTGCTCTGATAAAGATCTTAACATGTACAGAAGGCGGGTTTTCCTTAAGGAGGTGAGGCTATTCCTCCAGGAGAAGACTCCCCCTGCACACACACCCCCTTCCCTCCCTTTATGTAAGGTTCCACCCTCTGGAAAACAAAACTTTTTTTTCCTTTTCCTGGAGGGACAGACCTCAGTGAAGTTGGGATAAGAATCTTAAGAACAGTCCGCCAGAGTGGTAACGGCCACAGCGGCCTCTTTGGACGAAGACTTGCTTGTAGCATTCTTCCTCTTCTCGGTGTCAGCTTTTATTAGTGCTTTGGCGCAGGGGAGGGGGGAAGATCGGCAGACCCGGACGGCCGCTGACCCTCTGGAGTTGGTATGCGATAAGCAGCCCTAGCAGTGCCATGTATTGGAAAAGCGATCAGATGTTTGTGTGTAAACTAGAAGAAAAGGACGTGCCGGAGCTGGCAGTTCCCCCTGAGAAGGTGAGCGAGCCGACGCCTGGCCAGACCAGCTGAATTGCACTTTCCTTGAAACGCGAGCTGTTCGGGCTCCTAAACAAGGTTCAGAAATTACCTGTAACGGCCTCATCTTCAGACCTGGCAATTTTTTTTTTTTTTTTTTTTTTTATTACGTAGTAGCGTTAGTCAGTAATCATTGCCTCCCCTCCCCACAAGCTCACTTAACCTGAGGCATGGAGACTGTAATTTGGGAGACGAAGCCTCGAGCCTAAGGCGTTCTCGGGTACATGTGAGTCGTGCTTTTGTTCTATTTGCCGTGTGGTGATCGTGGCGTGGGGAAGAGCGAGTCGGGAGGTCGGGGCGTCTGTCGGGGTGGGACCAGAGGCTCGGCTCCTTGCGTCCAGCCGCTCGCGGGCGCTTGCCCGCCCAGAGGCGCGCCTCTGGCCGCTGGACGACTCGCGGCGCCGCGGGCCCACGGCGAGACAGAGGAGTCATGGCTCCTGGAAGGCCTCGGGGGATCCCAGGGCGGGCCAGGAGGGCCATTTCACTTAAAATACCAAAAATAAGAACAGGGCAAAACCCAGGGCAAACGAGTCACACCTTTCGTCCAGTAGATGGGGAAAACTGACAAGCGCTCACCTCACTCCGGAGGCAGGACCCGTTGGTGTCTCGCGTCTTAGTTTGAAAATCATCTGCAGCCTGTTTGAGCGCCTCAGAGGGACCCGCTTTGGGTACCGCTGACTTTGTCGGACGTTGGCGGGGAATACCCAGCGAAAGCCGGGCGTTTCTGCTTAAACTCTCTTTGTGTCTGAGAGGATGAGGCCTCCGAGCGGCGGCGCTGGGGCCAGCCTAGGGAGCGCACCGGAGGGTCCCCGCTGAGGGCCGGGCAGGGAGGGGGTCTCCCGGGTTCGGACGGTGTCTCGCCTGGCGCAGCCGGAAGTAGGGAGGTGAAGAGTCAGAAACGCAGGTGTGGGCCGCTCGAGTTCCGCACCCCTCCCCTCAAACTGGAGTTTTTGTAAACGAAGGCAGAAAAAGCCTAGAGAGGCTGCGTTTTCGTTTAAGAACAAAACTCCAGCAAAGGCTTGGAAACACTTGAGTAATGCGCGCTGTTGCTTTAAAACATTTTGACCGAGGTTGGGTGAGTTTTAATGGCACAAATTAAATTCAGCTGGATATTTTCCATTATTCGTCCCGCTTTTTGCGCTGGTTAAAAATAATCCTTTAGTAGCTCAAATGTTGACTTACTGAGCTATAAGTGGCAATTTACACCTTAAAGAAACGAGTGTAAATCACTCGCAGCTCTAATTGCTGTAAGTTTACGAAAGAGCTGCTGGCTTGGTTTAATCTGAAGCATTTTCATTCAAATTGTCATCGGAACAAACACCAGGCTTCTTAAATCCCGCTGTAATTAGCTTTCAAGTATCCTATTAAACCTCTTCACCTTTTGGGCTATCCAATTCAAAAAGCTCCCTTTTAAAAATATATATGTGTCTTGCTCTTTTAATTGAGGTTATTAAAGAAATCAAGTTTCTTCCCCCATCCCCTCCTCAATCCTCTTTTCTTCTCTCCCACTCGCCCCCCCCCTCCCGCCCCTTGCACCCGCTTTAGCCTGGTGATCCCGGCTCCGTCGTGATTGACGTCTAGAAAGAAAATGCTTTGTGCTGGGATGATTGTTATTAACTTGTTACCCCCGGCAGGGGGGCGGGGAACCGACTTGCTCCGGTGAGCGCTAGGGACCCGCGGCCCCGAGAGCTCCGCAGCGCGCCGGGCGAGCCCTCAGCGCTGCGGTGGCCGCCTTGCCACGCGCTCGGGCTGCGCCGCCGTGGCCGGCGGCTGACAAGGGAGGCTGCGCTCCCGCCCGCTTGCTCGCGGCGCCGGGGCCCTGGAGCCCTGACGGCTGCACGCGCGGCCCGGCGCGCTGGGGGCCTTCATTAGCCCGCTCCGCGTGCCAGAAGCCGAGGCTCAGGGCTGAGCGTGCCGGCTCTGAACTTCTGCTCTCCGTTTTTTCCCCATTTTCCCCTCCTCCCACCCCGCAGTGCCAGGGGCTCATGTCGGAGGAGTGCGGGCGGATTGCAGCCCTGGCGGCCGCGAGGACTCGGAAAGGCGCCGGGGAAGAGGGACTGGTGAGTGGGGAGGGACACGGCAGTTGGCAAGACTGGACGTGTGGAGGCGGCCCAGAACGAAGGGCCGCTGTCCCCGCGCTCCTTCCTGGGCCCAGCTGGCCCCTCGGGGAGCGGGTGGAAGGAGGGCCTGGGGCAGGGCGTGGTGGAAAGCTGAGCCGGCGGGACGGGCTGGGCCGAGCTGTAAGGCTCCCTGGGTCCTTGAGGTCACGGGTCGACAGCCCCAGCGGGTGCGTGGCGGGAGCTTGGACCCGGGGTAGAGAGCGGGGAGCAAGACCTCACGAACTGGGGGTGGCCCGGGGGAAAGGAGGGGAAGGGGGTGGGGGAGCCCGGGTGGTTCCGTGGGATGAGGAGAGGAGGAGGGGTCTAGAACCGCCTGCGACTGCGCCTCACGGCTTCCTTCAGGTGAGCCCCGAGGGAGCGGGGGACGAGGACTCGTGCTCCTCCTCGGCCCCGCTGTCCCCGTCGTCCTCGCCCCGGTCCATGGCCTCGGGCTCTGTCTGCCCCTCTGGCAAGTGTGTGTGCAACAGCTGCGGCCTGGAGATCGTGGACAAGTACCTTCTCAAGGTAGGGTGGAGCCGCGAGGCCCAAGGGGAGCGGGGTTACCAGGGAACTTTGGGAAAAGAGAAAAGTTTTTTCCCCCCTCTTTTCCTTTCAAGTTCTCGTGCAGGTTGTAGGCTTTCTCAGCAAAACAGCCCAGTCCAGGGCAAATCGAAAGAGTGGGAGAAGAAATCGTAGAATCTCCCACGTTGTTGCAAAACAGCTTGTGTATATGACACGTCGTGGTCTAGAAGAGCCGATACCCCGGGGGTGGTTGTACTAGAGTCAGCCACCGACTTGTAGAGAAGCAAAAGTGGGTTAATCCTTTTACTCATTTTGGAACAGGGTCCTGCGTGATTATTTTTACCGAGCCTGGGTAATGGTCCCTCCACCCCCAATAACACCCCTACACCTGCCTGCTTCTAAGAGTTCCTGGTCAGTATATGTTGGCTGATTCCCCTTTGCGGTGTCTCCTTTGGTAAGGACCACTGTAAAGTGCCTTAAAGGGTCTTTTCTGGACAGGATTTTTACATAGTTTTATGTTTAGTAACAGTCACTTGAGGCTTTTCCAAAGTAAAAGTTTGTAGGACCATGTACATAAAAACCATTTTCAGTACCTCCTCCCTCTTACTAATATTTGAAGGCCACCCAATGCTTATTTAATGTCCTCTCCAGTGCTTGTGAAAAAAAATGGAAATCCATATAAAGTTAGACCCCCCAACCCCCCACCCCCCAAAAAAAGGAAGGCAGGAGAGAAAGAAGGCAGGAAGGGAAGCAAAAAGAAAGAAGAAAGATAGATGGATGCCTGGGATGAAGTGCTAGTTTGAGAATTGACTGTCTTAATTTGTTTCACTTCTCTCAAAATACTGTGCGGGAATTTTGGAGTAGAAATTCTGGCAGACCACAGTTAACCATGTCACTGAGTGCAGGGTCATGGTCCCATGTGTCTTAATCCTAATACCGTGGGTTTTCAACTTCAACAGCTCTTTAAAACAACTATTTAAAATAATGATCTCTCCTACACTGAATTCGTAGCAAACCAGTACACTTCCTATTCCCTCCTCATCAATCTCCCCCCACCCCCTCCCCCCATTTTTTTCAGAAGGATTAATTATGGAGAGCATGAGTTCAAAAAGCAAGTTATTGGGCTTCTTTAAATTTAAATTTCTACCTCAATGTATAAAGCTGTTTAATCTGTAAAGTGGGAATAATACCTTATAGATACAACCCAGATAAAGCGCCAAAAGAAGTTTTGGTGAAAAATTGAAAAGTAACTAAATTAATTTTAATTGGGGATTGAGTCTTAAAGCTGGCCAATTAATATGGCTCTCTCTTTAAATCTACATTTTTAAGATACCCTGTTTCTAGACCTGAGCTTTTTTGGATATCTCAAAATCATCTTTTGGATCAAAACTAGTTTGTTATTTTCAGTGAGCTCTCTCAATAATTAACATAATCTTTAAGAATGTTTCTAAATGGGTCTATAAAGGCTTTAATACTTCATACCAGAGAGGATTTAGAAGAAAAGGCATTATAAAATGACAACACACGTCTGAAGTAAATATTGTTTCTAGTATTCACTTTTATATGTTAAAAATACATTTGTATATTATATTTACTTATATAAAATACCTAAGTTATCTAAATAACTTACATAAAGCTATTTGTTGTAGGACTGTTGTCCTGCCAGTGAAGTCTTCTATGTACAGTCTTATTCTGTCCATTTTTGTACATATTAGTGTATTAGTATATTAGCTCTAACTAAAGTTTGACATTATATGATTATATAAAAACTCTGAGTTCTTTTTTTTTTTTTGAGTAATTATTCTAAAAGAGAAGTTTAAATTCAATTTGAGTCACTGGTGAAAAATAATTGTTAGACCTAGTAGAGTATTTGAGGGTACAACTGTTTAATATAGAAAATATAGAAACCATTTAATATAGAAAAACATCATCTCATGAGACAAGTAAAATTGAGTTCAAAAAGTAGGAGAGGAATTAGATGTGTCTTTTACCTCATCTAATATTTCAGTGCCCTGTTTGGATGGTTTTTCTGGCTTGGTCCCATATACATATACAAATTGGATCAATAACAGCCATCAGGAAAGGTCTATATTCTCTAGAATTTTCTCTCTTTACCTTACTTTCCTCCCTGGAAAAGAAATGGAAGATGAACATTCTTTTCTTTTTAAAGTAAACTTTAAAAAAGGGTGACAAACCAGGCATTAGGTTTGGTTTTAGGGAGGTAGAAGATAGCCATGACTCTGCTCTGAAGCCTGAATCTATACTTGCTTGGAGAGAGGAAAAAGAAGAGCCTGGATAAGATCAAAATGTAGAAGTCCCTATGCATTGGAATGCTAAAGGAAGCCTGTATTTTTAAACTTTAATTGTCCCATGTTAGGAAAAAAATAGAAGGAAAATACATATTTATTTCTAGGATAGTATTAACCATTGTTAATATTTTTTATTCTGATTTCCTTTGTTTGTTTGTTTCTTCCAAGTTTTCCTATGTAGTAAGCAAAACTTAAAATTTAAAAAATTTCACCAAAATGATACTCCTCATTAATGCTTTGGAAAGAGGCCTATAACTGCAATTAGAAGCAAGTGAAACTTTTTCCTTCAGCTTCAAAGTACCTTTCATATTTTGTATCACAAACATTTTGAAAAAACATTTTTGAACAGTAGTGCTAATCTGAATCATTGGACAGATAGGGCTTTTGCTACACTACTTCATAATAAAGGCTATTTCACAATTTCCCCTTTTCACAATTTCCTAATTACTATTTTAGACATTAGATCCATTTGTAGGGTGTAACTGGTGTTTTTGCATCATTGCTGTTCTCTTACATGAAATGAAATTATGCTTAATTGGTTAAACATAAACTCAATTCTTGTATCCATTTAACAAGAGCAAACGTTGGGAGCCTGTGTTATAAGCAAGTTCAATCCAATACACATCTTCATTCTTGAAAGCTGAAGTTGTGATGTTTATAGTATTATGGCAACAGTTTAAGGTGAGGGTTGTTATGATTTGTTCCCTGAATTGACAATATTTCATGTTCCTATTTAGAAAATATAAAGTGTTGTGATTTATTAGACACTATTTTATGCCTTATTACTTGGAATATAAATGGCAAACTGTGCTTGGGTGCCTTTTTAGAACCACTTATAATCAGATCAATTTTTTTCTCCAATAGCCAAATCATTAGTTAGGGTTCCAATAATTTACTCCTTGATTTTATTATTTAATGTTAGAAGGTAGCCATATCAACATTTAAATCTACCTTAGCAATTTCTGTTTGGTAAGGGAAATGGATTGCCTGGCTTCTTTATAAGGGTAAGTATTTTACAAAGCTTCTTTTTCACTTTCTTTCTCTGTCACTTCAACTAGTGTAACATTTATAATTGTTTGGTCAAAAAATAGATTGAGAAGTTATGTGGCTTGACTTCTTTAGCTACCAGGTTTCCTGGTGGGAAGAATTTGGTGAAAGAAAAAATAAAACAAGCCTGTATGGAGGACTTTAAAGTGACCAAAATTTTCCGTATTCATAGAAGTTCGATTTCAAAAAGAAAAAAAAAGCACACACCCTGAATTCTTCAAAGGAATAAACAATTTAACACACAGTGTAAAATATGCTATTGTGATTTTCCTGGTTGGGGTCTGAAAGGGAATATATCTAGACATATATTTGTGTAAATTACACCTTTTAGATAGAAACATTCAGCGCATGTGTTAAAATATTAAGGAGCCAGTTTTTAAAATTGCTTAGTGTACAAAACCAATGAACGATACTGTGAGTGCGGTATTAAAATTGCTTCTTTTCCTTTACAGGTGAATGACCTGTGCTGGCATGTTCGGTGTCTCTCCTGCAGTGTCTGCAGGACCTCCTTAGGAAGGCATACCAGCTGTTATATTAAAGACAAAGACATTTTCTGCAAACTTGATTATTTCAGGTACACTGTGGAATGTTTTTTAGTAGACACTCCAAGATAATACGCAAAGAGAATTTTGTAAACAAGCTTTCTTGTCCAGTTTTATGTATGGAAACCCAGTTTTTCTTATATAATGGATTTCAAAATGAGAATGCTTCACATTTTTGAGGTATAACTTATATCAAAACAAATACAATAAGCATGTTTATGTGTTCTAGGAATTCAGTATACAAAAACTAATTTAAAATAATTATTTCCTCTTTGGGAATGAAAGGTTTAGATATTAAAAACAGGGAAACTTCTCCTCGCTGTGCATAGGTCAAGTATAAAATATAAGATGACTTATTGTGACAAAGTCCGTTATTTGCAGGGGATGCTAAGATGAAATGAAATAATTATGGTGGGAAAAATCAAGGTTTTGTTAAGTGTTTACCAGTTTACTATAGAATGATCCCTAGTTATACCTACAAAATGTTAGCAGTTTGGAGAATGTGTTAAACGATATAATTTAGAGGATTCCAGTATCAGAAATACACCAAGTCTGATTATTCTATCTAAAAAGCCTGTTTCTTTTTTGTCTGTTCTTTGATCTTTGTTTTGTGAGATTGTATTTGCCCAAGATATTAAATGTAACATCTTTTCTGCGATCTCTTTATAAATTGTTTAAATGCACTGTTTCTTCTAGGATATAATTCTTAATGGATAGCTGTCTAGAAATTGAAATTATTCCTAAGCATGACTTTTAAAATTACCATACTTTTTCTTTATTTGAATTTCCAAATGAAGAAAAATGTTCACCGTGAAATTGGGAAATTACTACTATATAATGAAGTTTGTAATACTAATTATGTTGTTTATACTCAGTTTCAAAAACTGGTTTCAGAGAGTTTAGTGATTGATTTGAATAAAATTGCTAATTAAAAGCACTTCATAAAACCCAGACCCTTTATTTTATAAAGTCACAGAATTTTATAATTACCAAAAACATATATTTCTCATCAGGTTTACTCTCCATTTCTTCAAAAATGATAGCAATTTGCCTCCTTTTTGATTTAAGATATGCAAATATTAATTTTTTTATGATAATTTAAAGCTTTTTGAAAGGTTTAGTTTCAGCAAGTTATTGAAAGTCTAGTTCTTCAGGATTTTTTTATACTTCATATTATATTCTGAAATTTAGTTTTAGGATTCACTTTTTCAGATTAACTTAAACAAAACTGGCAATACCTCTAAAGATATGCTAATGAATAGAAACAGATACATATCTAGTTTGATGTAGATATGCAAGGCCATGACTGTGATTATGATAGGACACATAGCAAAGAATGTCCAGTTACTCAGACCAGGAGAAAAAAAAAAAAAATTTACATCTGGCATTTTGTTACATTTAACCTGCATTTAATGTCCAGGTTGGTCTCTGAAAGTTTTAGATAATGTATCTCCCCCTCCCGTGACTAGCAATGCAATAGCTTATTCACCAATGGAAACATATCTGAGTTTTCATTCCTCACTCTCAGGGTGAACAGTTTCTGTTCTACCCATTCTTTGATAATATCAATTTTAAATGTTTAAATATTTTAACTTAAAAAATGATATTTAAAACATTTTTTAATTATCTCAATTTGGTTTTAAGAAGTCATTATATTTTTACTGTATGCTTTTGCACTTTCAGGTTTCAATCTGGAGTATATGTGTGTTTGTATCTTGAATCTCTAGGTAATTTATAAATGTGTTGATATTTGTTACAAAAGGGATATTGAAACTCATATTGCATTTATTTTAAAAGAAAAAATCCAGTCTTCCTTTAAAGTAACAATGAGAAGTTTTTGTTTTATAAACAGATTTGAACTATGGCCCTATCTTAAGTCTTGATTGCTTACCATATTGACTTTCAGAAAAATAATTGATGCCTGTTTCATTTTCAAAAGATGTAAATACTTAGGTTAATGCAATGAGTAATATAATGTATTAGTTTACTCAGGCTGATGAGTATCTCACCAAATATTAAAATCTTCACCTCCTGCTCTTCTGTTTATGTAGAAGGTATGGAACTCGCTGCTCTCGTTGTGGGAGGCATATCCATTCTACTGACTGGGTCCGGAGGGCCAAGGGGAATGTCTATCACTTGGCATGCTTTGCCTGCTTTTCTTGCAAAAGGCAACTTTCCACGGGAGAGGAGTTTGCTTTGGTGGAAGAGAAAGTCCTCTGCAGAGTGCATTATGACTGTATGCTGGATAATTTAAAAAGAGAAGTGGAAAATGGTAAATATATACTTAAAATACTTTGGAGTCTTTTGGGACAGTGAATACAGGGAATAAAAATGATTTTTCCTTAGGTCATTTTAATGCATTATTTTGTGCAGTGTAATTGTGGTAAAACTCATTAAGCATTCTACTGTTAGTGATGATCTCCATGTGTTTATATGCAGGAAAAGCCATGGCATGTGTATTAGCCTTGTACCATATTCTCAGGCAGCAGCCTTGAATTTAAGGCTGTGTTTTGCTTTTTGTAACCAGTTGTTTTCCTGTATTTGCCTTCTTAGGATGAACCTTAGATGTATGCTCTTCTAACTTTTTGCACTTTTGAGTAAATATACAAGCCTATATATTGTTTCCACAGAATATTTCTAGTGCGTTTTAAAACTTAACTGACAGATTTGGGCAATCTACAATTTCACACGAAGCCAAGAGATACAAGAAACATATTATTACTTGATCAGCGGACCCATTTGAGTTACCAACATGTATGCTGTTGTTTTTTAAATGCAGGCAATGGGATTAGTGTTGAAGGTGCCCTCCTCACAGAGCAAGATGTTAATCATCCAAAACCAGCAAAAAGAGCTCGGACCAGCTTTACAGCAGATCAGCTCCAGGTAGACATGACAATGAATTTATGATTTTTGAAGTCCCTCCTGACCAAAACAAACAACACAAACAAAAAGATCCCCCAACTCCCCTGCCCCCTCCCCCAAACACCCAAAACAATTTCATGCTGCCTAAGAACATTTTCATATTTTCAAAAAAGTTAGCCTGTGCTTTTAATGAATACTAACTTGGTGATTGTATGAAAATATACTTATAGCCCTAAAATGTTTGTCAGTATTTCCAGAGTCATGACCTGGTATGAACTAGTCATTCAAGCTTTATTTCCCTGGGTTTTATTGGTATTAACGTCAAAGTGCAAACAAAATATTGATCAGTCCTGACTTTCTGATAAAATCAGTTTAACCAAGGCATTTATTTACATTACTACCTATAATGGGGATAGAAGACAAAATATTTTAAGACTATTAACAGAAAGAGACATATAGTATGTGGGCCTATGGGACACTAATGTGTTCACCTTTTTAACAAATTATAATGAGCCTCTTAATGGCTAAGTTTGTATAATTTTCTGAATAGGAAAGAATTGAATATGCCTTACCATAAACAACAGGAATCTAGTTATTGACTCCACAACCAAGTAAACCTTTTCTTGTTTTTAAAAGGGATAGAGGGAGCTAATTCTATAGTTTGATGCTGAAGGTTGATTATGTCCCCTGAAAAAGGAGGTATTATTTCAGTTTAGTTGCCCTAAATATAATTGTTATAAGTTCAACTCATGTCAGTTGTCAAAAAAATAATTAATTAATTACTTATTGCTTTATCTTTAAGTCTACACATATAATGATTCTTTCTGACATTTTTTCAGATAAAGAAATCACGTTTTCTAAAAGATTAATGTGGATGAGGTATTTGTTTTATGGTAAGGTAAAGTAACATTTATTGAGCGCCTACCATGTACTACTGGGTGCTTTACACATAGGATGTATCTTAGCTCAAACTTTAAAGGACATTATACAATGTTAGCAATTGAGTAAAAGTAATATTCTGAAAATCACATATGGTATCAAAGACTTGCCAGTGTTTAAGATAAATACAGTAAAAGGGTTTTAAGAGAGAATTTTTATTTGGGAGAATGATTAAGAAAGAAACCTTAATGTGATACAAATATTTCAAGGGAACTTAGATCACATAAAGCCCTAAATTAGGAGATATGAATACCTGTGGGAGACCTGGCAGCAAAATACTAGTAGCTAAAAGATGTCTGAGTTAAAATAGAATTTCTAATATAAATATATTGTTTTTAAAATGGGCTGTTTCCATGAAGGGCTGGCTATAGTTTTAATAATTATAAGGCTGACAGTAAAAGTTTATGTGAAATTAAAGTTATTAAAATTATAATAGTGAAAACTTGAAACAACTTTAGGTAGATATACAATTTCATATAGGAAAATAATTACAGGTACTAATTAAGTAAAGAGGGAATAATATTTGTGAAAGTTATGCTATGCTAGGCATTTATCTACATTCTCTCCTTTAATTCTTAACAATAATTCCTTGATGTAGGTAGCCTCATCCAAGAGGTGCAGGAACTCCCCTCAAGGCAGACTACCAAGGGAATAGCAGAGAAGAGATTTGGAAACTTCCCCAGTCCTCTGGTGTTTTCATTTTGCTTGGCCACCAGATCCTGAGTGAAATAAAAGCTCCACTTAATGGCAGCAGCAGCTAAAACAAGAGTGAGATTCCAAATCTTGCATAAGTTTTTAAAGATTTATATTGGAACCATAGGTTTTAAAAAATGAAAATAGAAAAAAATGAAAATAGAAGTGATATGCCTTCAAAGCATATACTCATTTTTTTCAGTATTTATTAGTATCTGTCTTATGCCAGGGATGGCTGAAACAAATGAGACAGTCTTTGTCCTCAAGTGTTTCTTTATACATGAGTAATCGGGAAAACCTAGCTGTAAATTTTTTAAAAACTTAAGTCATTATATTTTGCTAGAATCTCTAATAAATCAGGCAATGTACCCTCATTGTCAAATCGTCCTTTCAGAAAACTGATATATTCAAATAGTGCTTGAATTCAGCAGAATAACAAAATATTACAGGTGATCAATAAGTCAAGACTGTTCATGAACTACTGCTTTGGACAGAGAAGAGTTAACATGGGAAGAATAAACAAGATAATTTCCCAAAATTATTTAGAAATTTACGGGAAGAAAAAGTTGTTTAAGGCTCACAACAGAATAACATTTTGTGTTGGCAAGAATATTTTAAATATGGTCCCATTTGTAGAAATGGTATTTAAGAAGTTCCTGCCAATGTTGTGGTTTGCATATTGTAGCTGGAAGCTCTTGCTCAATGATTATGAATATAAAACGTGCCAAGGTTAGCACCTATTTTAATCCACTTTCAGATTGACTTGGTCAGCTGCTACTATGCAGATACCTGTCATTTCTGGGATTTCCTGGCCTTAAAATGATGAGTGTCTACAAAGGCTCACTCCTTGACCATGTTAAAAAGACCTCAGAAAAGAAGTGGGGTGGGTTTCAACATCATTAGTGACTGAAGAACAATGAAATTAAGTAGAAATTAAAAGGCTTTTTGTGTGTGTGTGAGAGATTAAACATTGATAAGCACATCTTACTTTCCCTTTAGCATATACTGATTCTAAACCATCAGTGTTCATTTAAGCTTTGCTTTATTCTTTGATGAGAAATTGCTTTATTAAGTGTAACTTGGTTTCATTATTAAACTTGTGAATTTGAAATGCATTTGTGAAAAAGCATGCTGTTTTTTTGTTTTATAAATTATCAATAATGGCCTAACAAGCAAATCCTTAAATATCTGTTTAGCTTTTCCCCTTGAAAAATTAAAAAAACAAAGACCATTAATTTGCTCATTCTTTTTTCTCTTTGGGATATTACATGCTCAACTACATATGAACACAACTATTTGTACATGACAATATTGAAGTAACACATTTGGAATAAGAAAGGAAGAATGAGGTGAACTGAGTGAAATTATAAACTTTTAGGTCAGTTTTGCCCATTTTTAAAAGGTAAAATACATGCTGTTTACAGTGAGTGTGTGAACAAATATGGTTGGACAGGAAGCCAGGAATACCTTATTCTAAAAGTCACTAATCAGAACTGAAAAAATTATATAATTTGTAAACTTTGTAAGCTTTCCTGGAACAACATTGGTCTTTTTCTCCACACTATCTTCAACTTTTCCTCACGTTGTCAGGGTTCATTGTGTTACAAACCCTTAAGCACATATTATGTGATGGGAAAGGGTATTAGTTCCTGGGGATATGAAGAATAAGACATTCCCTTTGCCCTCAAGAAGCTTACTTTGCTATGGAGAGCTAGACTTGCCAGTGAATTATTTAGCTGCCTTGTGATGTGTGCAGTGGCAGAAGTCTGTATTAGATGAGAAACATAGTGGAGAATGCAATTAATTTTGCCTATGGAAAATGGTGTTGAGGCCAGTGATGGCTAAGGTCTTTAGGGAGATTGGTTATCCCCATCCCACACCCATAGACATGTACAATTATGTTGGATGACAGACTCCCTCTCCCATTTTTCATGATCCTTTATATTTTATACTACTTCCCTCAGTTGATTGACTTTTAAGTAATAAAATTCAAATATCCCTCTTGATTCCCATGATTTCCTCTTCAGAAAGAATCCAAAGCCCTTGGCTTATGCTTTATTCTGGTACTCCCTCCCGCTTTATGCTTCTCCCCTTACCTTGTATTGTAGTTATTGGCATGTCCATATCTTTGTCTCAAAAAGTTGAGAACAGGGACAGTTTTTTCATGTGTCACTGTCTCATGGCACTTAGCACAGTGATTCTAATCCAAAGGTTCATATCAAATCACCTGAGAGCTTTTTCAATATACAGATGTTTAGATCCCAGGAAATTCCTATTCACTGGGCTGATTGATATCTTTTTTTTTTTTAAGATCCCTGATATTGTTTTGCATGGAGCAAGTGCTCAAAACAATTAATGTTGGAGTATGGAATCCATCTGTTGCACTGTATACAATTGCTGACGGATAAAAAATTGTAGTAGAGCCTATTTAACTTAGTAGAGGTTGGAAATAAATTTGATAGGATTTTTGTATTTTTAAAAGTTTTCTAATGCAAGAAATTTTTAACAAAATGGAAGAAATAGTAAATAGACATACCATTTATTCATTTCATTTGTAGAAGAATGGAAGAAGAACAAAGGTGAGCTCATTTTTAGCAGCATAGTTGAGAGACAGGTTTTATGTTAAAATGAATTTTTTTTTGAAAGATCTCAGTGTAGCGACTTGTTTGTAAATTTACAGCATATGCTTTCTTTTCATTTATACGCATTCACCCATATTGATTTTCTAGTAATAAAATACAAGTATCTTATTTTCTTGTGCATGTCTTATCTCTCCTGTCATCAAAATGCAGAAGATTGAGTTTCTTATATTTAGCTATTTACTACCTTTATTTTTTATTTTTTTTAAAAAAACAGGTTATGCAAGCACAGTTTGCTCAGGACAACAACCCAGATGCACAGACCCTCCAGAAACTGGCAGAAAGGACAGGCTTGAGCAGACGTGTGATACAGGTGATTATTTTAAAGGTTAATCAAGAGATACTAAAAGGTCTACTCTAGGTCTTTATGAATGTGCTGTGTGTGTGTGTGTGTGTGTGTGAAATATCAAAGCATTAGCTTCCCATTTTAGGTTTACACTCTGTATCAGTTTTTTCTAAACCTGATAATTAGTCTGCTTGGGCTGGGCTATCAATTGTTAAACAACTTTGTGTACAAGTTACTTCATTCAGTGTTCACAGCAACCTGAATAAGATCCTCAACCTAAAAAAGAGAACTGTGGTTCCAAGCTAGATCTGGTTCTGAAGCCAGTAATTTTTTTCCACTTTTCTGTGATTGTGTGTGTGTGTGTGTGTGTGTGTGTGAGTGTGAGTGAAGGGGGACTTGATGACCTTTGTTAAAGATCCAGGTAGAGGGAGTGGTGTGAACAAAGCTAGGGAAGGATGAATTAGAGCAAATTCATTGAAATGTTAGTTTTATATCTGCAAATTGTGAGAGATGAAATTGT
The DNA here is from genome assembly GCF_964656455.1 of Halichoerus grypus. NCBI lineage: Eukaryota > Metazoa > Chordata > Mammalia > Carnivora > Phocidae > Halichoerus > Halichoerus grypus. The sequence continues at coordinate 126,632,214 of NC_135716.1, read as the reverse complement.
TGGAGCTGAACTTATAGGGGCCTATGATTATAGAGTTCTGTCCTGAGTAGGAGAAAGCCATGGTAGCTGGTGGCAGCAAATGGCAAGAATTAGGGTTGGAAGAACTAAATTAGAGATATACAGATTAGTTGGGATGCCCAGCAAAGTAGTGATTTTTTTAAGAGACTTAAATGGGGTAGTGACCTCAAATTCATTGAGAAACATTTTATTGTGTGTGTGCTGGTGGCAAAGAGGCAAGAAAAGGACCTGGACACTATAATGGGGAAGGAGAGAGAAGTGAAGGATGACTCTTAAATTTGAAACCAGAGTATCCATAAGAATAGTGCTATTGACAGGAATATTCAAGTCAAAGAAAGATGATTTGTAATTGGGAAGGAGATGAATTTCCTTTTAGCTCTGCCAATCATACAGTGATGGTGGCAGTTGGGCGTATAAACAGGTATTTTAAAAGATGAACAGGACTCAAACAAAAAGATCCAATGCCATGAAATTGGATAAGATCCTTTAGAACGAGATCATAGACAGTAAAAAGAGAAGAATGAACTTTAGGGAGAGGGGAGGGTAAGTGGTGCTATTTGAAAGGGACATAGTAACAGTCAGGATCAAGGAATGAGTCTGGTAGAAAAGCATCATGGAAGCCAAAGGAATGTGTTCAGGTGGAGCTGGCCAACTGTGTCAAGATCTTATAGAGGAATCAGGGAAATAGAAAATAATTTTAAATAACATTCAAGGTTCAAAAAAGTTTATGGAATTAATGCAAGTAACCATAACCAGCAAGATGAAATTTAGTTGGGGGTTGGGGGGGGAGAGGAGGTAAAATCCAACTTTGTATATATGTTTTATTTCTTAAATTGGGTGGCTGATATTTCTTAAATAGGGTGCTCATTCTTCAATTTATTATTATTAAGCCTGAGGCATTTCATAATTAAATCATCTATACAAAGAAGCTGATGGGGAAAAACCTGATGGTACTACAGCTTCTCTAAAGACTTAGATTCCCAGTAGATTTGTCTGACTACAGTTTAATGAGGTTCTCTGAGGAGTTGAGTCATACGACCTCAGTGCTTTTCAAATGTCCAGGGTATTGTGTTTATTTCAGAGTGCCAAATTTTATTTATTTATTTTTTTAAAGATTTTATTTATTTGACAGAGAGAGACACACTGAGAGAGGGAACACAAGCAGGGGGAGTGGGAGAGGGAGAAGCAGGCTTCCCACCGAGCAGGGAGCCTGATGTGGAGCTCGATCCCAGGACCCTGGGATCATGACCCGAGCCGAAGGCAGACGCTTAACGACTGAGCCACCCAGGCACCCCTGGAGTGCCAAATTGTAAAAAGGGGTCTAACAAGAAACCAATCTGAACAGACTGCTTCCTTTAGAGTCAGGCTAATAAGGTCATGAAAGAACTAGAAATCATGGGCTAATATTAACAGCAATAGGAATATTTGTCTGGAGATGAGATAGTAAGAGAAGGAATAGTATAAAAAGAGTAAGTATCTTTAAATATATATGGAAGGCTGTCCTGCAGATAGCAGAATCAGGTCTTTGGGAATGAAGGAAAAGGCAGATTTCACTCATGATGAAGAACTTTCTCAGCATGAAAGTCTACAAAAATGACATGGGTTGCCATTGGAGGTAGTGAGTTTCGGGAGCCTGGAAATGGAGCTTCCTTTGTTGAGGTGGTACAGACTCAATGGGCTGAGGGTTCCTTCTAATCTAAGAGTCTATACGTTCAATGACAATGACTGCTCCAGCTAAATCAATTCATGACTATTATGAGATTATTTTGAAGCTTGAAGTAAAGGAAAATGAAGGATTTTCCGGGAGCTTTTCTTATTATTTGAAGAAATAAGGACCCCAGACAATGTCACAAAATTTCTAAGTATTTAGGTTACCAGTATTATGGGCAAATTATCTTGATTCCAAGTACTAGAACTTGGAGAATATATTGTTGGATGGTGGTTTTTAATATGTGAAGATTGAATTTAAATATTTTTGAGAGGATAACAAAGGAAGGAGTACTAGCATGCAAATATATATATTATTTGTCTATATATACATTTACTTTATTTCCAAATTTTCATTATCCTAAAAGTGCTGTAATGAATAACACTGTATGTACACCTTGCTCACTTGTTCCTTAGTTTCCATATGATAAATTTCTAGAAGTGGGGTTGTTGAGTCAAAAGATAAAACATTTTTAGGGCCTTTAACTGATTAACTGATAGTACTAAAATCACCTTCCAGAAAGTTCATACTGGTTTATTCTGCCAGGAGCTACATATGCAAGTTCCCTTTTACCAACCCATGCAAATCCTGAATACTGTCATTCTTTTACATCCCTTCCAATTTTGGTAGAAAATCGTTTTTATTTATATTTCTTTGATTATCAATGACCTTTAACATGTTTGCATATTTTGTAATTTTAGAAATTGTATGTTTTTAGTCCACTTTTCTATTGGGTGGTGCCTTTTCTCTCCATCTTACTGATTTTTATTCTTTTTATCATGTTAAACTTCCATAGTTCATCAGTTTCTTTTCATTTATTTTCTCCACATAGAACTTATATATGTATATTTTAAATACTTTATTTATTTTAAAGAGAGATTGAGCATGATTGGAGGGAGGGGCAGAAAGGAAGGGAGAGGGAGGGGGAAAGAATCTCAAGCAGACTTCTCCCTGAGCGTGGGGTTCCACGTGGAGGTCGATCTAACGACCCTGAGATCATGACCTGAGCCGAAACCAAGATTCAAACGCTTAAGTGACTGAACCACCCAGGCGCCCCAGAACTTTTATATTTTTATGTATTCAAATCTCTCAATATTTTTTTCTTCTAGCTTTGGCCCTTTTTATGCTTCTTCAGCTAGAGAGTTTATCGGTATTGACTGTTGTTTCCCTTAAATGTTTATGGTTCCAATTATTTACATCTAATTTTTAATTTATCTGGAATTAACTTTTGGGGGGGATATGCAGGAGCACTTGTGGGCAGAGGGCTAGCTGTGGAATTAACTTTTGGTTATTAGTGAGGTAGGGATTTTACCATTTTTTTCCTCACAAATGATTAGCCAAGTTTCTCTAAATCAGTATTATTCCATGCTTTCCCAATAATTTAAAATTCCATCTTTTTTATACATAAAAATCTGATATTTGGCTCTTTGGGCTTTCTCAGAGATCCATCTTATGGATTAGTCTTTTCTTTTTCAGAATGTCTACATAGCCTGATCTTAGCTTATATAGTTTACAGTTTAGAACTCAACAAATTTTAAAATGTGTTGCTCAGAAAAAATTTTAACTCTTCTTGGAGGTTTGCAAAACAAGAAATTTTAAGTCAGTGAGGAGGGTCAAAATGACTTGTATTTGAATTCTGAAGTTGGGTGGCCCTCATGCCAGAAGTTATTTTCTGATGGTCTGGAATTGTCAACTATATTTTTCTGTGCAAGTTACATGACATTTGTGTTTATAAACCTCTCTCTACTTGACTACCTGTTGATGATCTTTCCGAGGAGCTATTTGAATCAGCATTAAGGTAGTTTTTCTGCTGATATGTCATGCCTTTTTCATAATATTTCCAAAGTCTGGATTTTTTTTTTTAAAAAAACAACTGAGTAGGTTCCATCCAGTATATAATTTATTGGAGATGTAAGATACTTTGGAGAAACTTTGGGAACCATAGTGCCATGTCAGTTAGGTTATACGTAGCCCACTGGGATGCATGTCTTCTGGGTACTGTTAGGGAAAACGCTGGTGGCTGTAGTTCTCTTTTACAAGTTGGAGAACACGTGAGGATGTCTTCTTGAGTGGGTGAGTGACAGTAGTGACACCTATTATTAAGGAGCCTGTGGAGAGAACTGTGACTGAAGACTTTGGGTTCGGTCCCTGTGTAAGTGTCTAAGAGTCTAATACTCCCGAAATGGAGGAGAAGGCTATGACTCCCCACTCCTTTTCCTTGGTATATGCCTATGTCTTGTTCCTGAAACCCCTAGAGTTTGTACTTCGCCAGCTCTCTAATTTTGAGTCCCAAGGGCAGGATGTGTCTTTGAAGTCAGGTCAGCTTTTTTGTATAAATCTTTTTGCAGATTCCTTCTGTTCTACATTATTCAGCCCTGATTCCCTTGTGCCATCAAATAACTTCCTACCAGCCTTGGGCGGGGGCTTATGCCCCTGATCTCTCCCTGGCCTTCTCCCCTGACACTAAAATGTTATCTTTATTTCCTTAAACTTTTTATTCCTTCACTTCTCTTTCTCCTCATGACAGACTTATTTGGAGTGATGGCAAATAAGTGCTATGATATTTTAATAGAGTAACACTCTATAGTCAAGTTTTATCTAACAGCAGGGAGTTAAAACACAGGCAGATTAATTACTGGGAGCATTCTGGGCAGCCTAGCCTCACTCATCCTGACCTGGATGCAAAACTATGCTTGCCTTGAATTTGTTTCCTTTATTTCTGTGATAGAGTAGACAACAGGATGGTTATCTCTTTACATTTTGTGAACTGTTTCACCAGTGGATGTGTTTATATTTTATTCTTCTTAAGTATTACTCATTTTTTCTTATTATATGCCTGACCTTAACATGCTTCTTAGGGAATAGTCTATGTATTCACTAAGAGAAATTGAACTCGGCAGGTTAAAATGTGATTGGAATAACTGAATCAAGAGGTTTGTAGAAAGCTTTAAGTTCTCAGTAGGGATTTAGTCATTTGGAAAAGGATTTGAAATAAGTCCAGCAGGTGTCTAAGAATACATTTAGTTGGGTTTTTTTATTGTTGTTGTTGTTAAGTTCTGATTTAAAGGGCTTTTTTTCTGTTTTTCTTTTTGTCCCAAATGCTGGTAGTTAAAGCCAAGGAAACTTTTCTGAAATTCTTGAATTTCTTCCCTCCCTTTTATTTTGGAAGATGCTAGTATAGTATAGAATTGGCTTTTAAGTAAATCACCAGATAGTTACGGTATGAACAAAGAAAATGACCATTGTTATTTATACAAATGTTTCTCTTCTGTGTACAGAACTGTTTAAAAAGCTTGTTTAGATTTATACCATGCTCATATCATAAAGAAATTGAGGATTCATTTCTTTGTAAACTGAGTTGATAAGGTACTCAGAGTTGACATGTGACGTACCTACATTGCTTTTCTCCTCCCTCAGGTGTGGTTTCAGAATTGTCGAGCACGCCATAAGAAACACGTCAGTCCTAATCACTCCTCCTCTGCCCCAGTCACAGCAGTCCCGCCCTCCAGGCTGTCTCCACCCATGTTAGAAGAAATGGCTTATTCTGCCTATGTGCCCCAAGATGGGACGATGCTAACTGCGCTGCATAGTTACATGGATGGTAGGTATCCCAACCTTTAACAGCTGTTGACCAAGCACAATAACTGATAACTGCTAATATTAGCTGATTGATAGGATTCATATTTTGAAATATTACCTCAGTCGTAGCCGAAAAATTATGTGTGGGGGGTTGCAGTAGGGAGCAGAAATGTCCAAACATTCTTATTTCTGTGACTACATTTTAAGGAACAAGTTTAACACCCACTTCACAGCTAAAATACAAATATTGATAATGACTGTTAGTGCTTGATTTTTTACTTAGGAAAAAAACGTTTTTTGTTGTTTTGTTTTGTTTTCACCTGATATTTAAATAATTTATTTTCCTATGGTCAGAGAAAGTATTCACACTCAAGAGTTTTATTTATTTAAAATCAATTAATTAACATACAGTGTATTATTAGTTTCAGAGGTAGAGTTCAGTGATTCATCAGTTGCATATAATACCCATTACATCATGTGTCCTCCTTAATGTCCATCACCCAGTTACCCCATCCCTCCACCCGCCTCCCCTCTAGCAACCCTCAGTTTGTTTCCTACAATTAAGAATCTCTTATGGTTTGTCTCCCTCTCTGATTTCGTCTTCTTTTATTTTTTCCTCTCTTCCCCTATGATCCTCTGTTTTGTTTCTTAAATTCCACATGAGTGAGATCATATGATAATTGTCTTTCTCTGATTGACTTATTTCGCTTAGCATAATACCCTCTAGTTCCATCCACCTCGTTGCAAATGGCACATTCAGAATTTTAGATCGGAGTTAGTATACTGAGTTTTGTTAAACTTTATTGAAGCAAAACATACATATAGAAAAGTGCACACATAACAAGTATCCAGTTTGATAATATCCATGTAAATACCAGATGAAGTAGAACATAATTAACACCCCAGAAACCTCTCTTATGTCCCCTTCCAATTATTATCCTCTTCCTCCAGAGTAACATTGCCTTGACTTCTAAAATCATGTTTTAGTTTTGCCTGTTTTTGAGCTTTATATAAACTGAACCGTATGGAATGTATTCTTGTGTATCTCACTTCTTTCAAGTACATTGTTCGTGAGATTCACTTGTATTTGTTGCAAGAATCAGTGATTTGTTTTATTGTTATATGGAATTCCACTGTGGGAATATACCACAATTTAACCATTTTATGGTTGATAAACATTTGTGTTTGAGCACGTTTAGGCTTTTATGAATATGCTGCTATGGACTTTATTTTACATGCCTTTTGATGTACATTAATTCATACTTCTGTTTGGTATGTACCTGGGAGTGGAACTTAGGGTCATAGGCTACCCATACACTCAACTTCAGCTGATTCTGCCAGTTTCCCATAGTGGTTGAACCAGTTAACACTTGGCCCAGCACTATGTGAGAGTTCAAGGTGCTCCACATCCTTGCCAACACTTGGTATGGTGTGACTTCTTTTAACCAGTTTGATGGTTGGGTAGTGCTCATTATTTTAATTTGCTTTTCCCTCATGACTGATGAGATTGAGCATGTTTTCCCTGGGCATTTGTATATCCTTTTTTTTGTGAAGAGCCTATTCATGTCTTTTGTCTGTTGGTCTATTGGCTTGTCCATTTTGTTTTTTCCTTGATTTATCTTAATTCTTACTGTATTTTGCATATAAAAAGTTTTTTGATGATATCTCCTCCTATTCATTGGCTTGCCTTTTTCTACTCTCTTAAGGGTATGTTTTGTTGAGCACAAGTTCCTAGTTTTAATGTAGTTCATTTCATCAATTTTTTTCCTTCATGGACAGTGCTTTCTTTGTGACCTATTCAAGAAATTATTTCTCCTCAAAAATAGTGAACATATTCCTCTTATGTTATCTTCTTGAAACTTATCTGACCTTTGACATTTAGATTTACAGTCCATCTGGAATTGGATTTTGTATGTAGTATGAGATAGGAAGCAAAACTCTTTTGTTATATTGATAAAAATACCAATTTCCCAGCTGTTTTGTAGTGACACATTTCTCATAAATCAACTGTTCATGTAATGTATGTGTTAATTTCTGTACACTATTTTATTGGACTACTTATTTTCATATTTATACCTAATTGTTTTAATTATTCAAGTTCTACAATTCTTGATATCCAGTAGAAAAAGTCTTCCTACTTTGTTTTTATTTAAGTTTGTATTGCCTATTCTTGACCCTTGCATTTCCATAAATTTTACCAGCTTGTCAATTTCCACCAAAAAATAAATTGAAATTTTGATATAGCCTGTTAGATCACTTTGTAAGAAACTGCCATCTTAATAATATCACCTTCCATCCTATGAACTTTGTCTTTCTATTTATTTAGACCATCTTTAAGTACTTTTTTATATTCTAGAGTTTTTGGCTCAGTAATCTTGCACATCTAAGGTTCATTCATAAGTGTTTGTTTTAATGCAGTTGTTAATGGTATTTCCTGTGTATGTGGAAATTTAGGTTGGCAGCTATTTTTTTTTCCGGCACTTTGAAGGTAAGGTAACATTGGCTTCTGGCTTTCATTGTTTCTATTGTTTAGGATATGGATAGTTAATCTGATGCTACTTATTGTTGAAATCAGCTATTGGTCTTATTCTTGCTCTATTGAAAGTAAATATTGTTTTATCCCAGCTTTTCTCTTTGTGTTTGATTTTCAGTTTTATTATAATGATATGCTTCTTGAGTATGTAGTTTGATGTATTTCATTATGGAAAAGTCTCAGTTTTTGTCTCTTCAAATATTGTTTCTGCCCCTTATGAAAAAATTCCATATTTCCCGGCCTTTTGACCTTCCATGCTTTAGTCTAGGTATTTTCTTCTGACCTATCTCCAGGTCACTAAGTATCTAATATGGTTGTAAAACTTACCCACTGAGTTCTTAATTTCAGTTATTGTATCTTCAGTTTTAGAATTTCCATTTCATTCTTTTATATAGTTTTCATTTTTATGCTGAAATCTTCTATTTTTGCCACTTTATTCCTTAATAAAATTGTTATTGTAATACTAAAGTTTATGTCTAATAACTCCAATATTTGGATCTCTTTGTTTTCAGTCATGTCTTCTTATTTCCCTTTTTATTTTTTATTGCACCTCAGATGTTGGGTTGGGTATGAAAAACTAGAAATAATTTGAAGCTCTGAATGGTCTCCACCAGAGAGGATTTGGTTTTGCCTCTGGCAGGAAGTTAGGCTGGGGTAAGGTCAACTTAATCCAATCAGCATCAGTCCTCAGGAAGGCTGGTGTATTTCTGGGTCACTACTTGGACTTAGCCTTTTGGGATTCCAGACAACGCCTATGTTTTGTTGTGTTTGTTTCTGTTGTTTTAAACCAGACCTTCTCTTCAGTGGTCCCTGATCTTTCGTGTTTGTTCTGCATCTCCCAGACAAAGTCTAACTCCTGCAAGTCTGCTCAAATTCTCAGCCTCTCACACATCCCTTTTCTTTTAAAATTGTCACTAAATTTGGGGGGTAGGTGGTGGAAAGTAGCCTCATTTTATTTCCCTTCTCTTCTGGGACTTGCTTTGCAGCTTCTCATTATCTTGGTATCTTTCAGATGCCTTCCAACAGATTTTCAAAAATTTTGGCCAGCTTTCCTAGTTGCTCTCGGAGGTTTGGTTTGAAGCATCACAGACCTTGCTGAGAATGGAAACTTCATTTAAAGTTTTGGTTAAATAAAAAACCAGAGCCTGTACCATTGTTGCTATTATATTAGCATTAAAATTGTGTATGTTCACATGAATGACTATAGTGTTGCCTGAGTCAAATGTGCTTTGATGCATGTTTAGGGAAGAGGTGGTTAAGCATTCATAAAGGAGAATTTGGGGGGGTCATCCTATAGACAGCTTTATATGGAAGCTAGCAGCATCTCTGCAGACAAAGCTTTTGTGTTTTCTAGCTGCAGGGTAAAGTGCAGTGAATGGGGTATGGATGGAGGACATTAAAGTGTCAAAAGCTTGTGGCCCCAAAAAAGGTTTTGGGGGTAAACTATTCCTGGATTCTCATTTAATACTGTACTCACTATGCTGAATAAGTTAATGCTTCTGCTGAGGTTAGTGGAATGAGTGTAGCTTGGTGCCCTCAGCTATAATGAGTAATGAAAACGCATTGCCTTGGATTGTTTTTGTTTGTTTTTAAATCAGTTTTATTCAGCCTACAAAACTGATCCACAAATTTCTTTCTATTTTATAGCTCATTCACCAACAACTCTTGGACTCCAGCCCTTGTTACCCCATTCAATGACACAACTGCCAATAAGTCATACCTAATTCCTTTTTTCAGGGATAGAAATGATTAAGGATATAATCTTGTCATTTATTATGTATAAAATACCATTGAAAAGATATTAATGTTAATTTTTTATTTAACACTCAAAGCATTTTCAACATCACTTTGCTTAACCAGGTATGTATCTATAGTTGGCCTGCAAGACACTTTTATTGATTCTTCATTTTTTGTAAAATTTATGTTTACAAGAAGAAAACAGATCAAAACTTTTTTTTGTATTGTCTGGAAATAGTTCACTCTAGTGTGTATCTGTTAATTTATTTGTCATCAAAAGAGCACTTTGCCTAAAAGAAAGGACTGACAAGTGTGCAAAATGTTTACAATCCTTTGTGAAATTGTAGTTTATCATTAGTTTGTATCTGTAAGTTATTGTTATAAATATTACCTGTATTTTTTGTTATATACAACTTTATACTTTGAAGCTTGTATCTGTGAATTTGCAACTGAAATTTATTTTGCCAATGTTTTCTGAATGAATTGAATAAAGCTTCTGTTGTAGCATGCCATGCAAACACATTATTGTGTTTGTGGTTGATGAATTATGGCTGTAAATAACACTATAGTTTAATAAGCCCACCACTCTAAGTTTATTAAACATTTTCCATTCTTGTGAAAGTTTCAACCAATTTGTCCTTTTTTGTGTGTGTTTTCAGCATTAAGTCAACGTTAGTCTCAAATATAACAACTCTTAATTTTAGAAAGTCATTTTGTTTTGAGCTGTGTTTTGAGTACATTTTAATAGGAAACTTATTTGTAGATGATTGCACTTACTCAACAAAAGAACACATGAAAACATCTAATTTGGCAAATTATCCCTTTTAAACTAGCTAATAAAATTAATGTGAAAGAAAAGACAGAGCACTTTTCAAAACGACCTTTTTGTGTATCCCAAGTCAGAAATGAAATATGGGCCATGAGAATATATTTCTTCAGGGGTGAAAAAGGAGAACTAAAAGTATTTGGAGTTTATGAGCAATGTTTCTAGAGCAGACTCTTTACTTTTTCTTCCTAGTGAACACTCTTTAGGGATTGTGATTCTGAGAGCTGAAATCTAAACCCCAGGACTTTATCCTTTGTAACAGTGGACGCTTGTCTTGGAATTACAAAAGTAAGTGGTACCACCCTCACTAATTTTTTAATTTAAAGAACTTAATCAGTACTCACTTCTTGTTTTTCATATACAAGTAAGAAAAAAAAAGGTAATGGAAAAAAATATCTTCAGAATCTTAAGTCTTTGTTTAACTTAGCAGATTCACATCTGGCTGAGGACTGGAAGTAATAGCAGAGTATTTGTAATTCTATTCTAGTAATCATAAATGCAACCAGAAAGCAATCACGTGGGTGTAAGTAACTCACTATCTCCCTCAAACCAGAGGCAATAAGCCTAAGTTTCACTATGGGAGAAAGGATGAAAAAAGCTTTTGTTTTGTTTTGTTTTTTTTTAAACCTGCTACTCCAGTTAGAATTTTTTTTTTCCCCCAAAACAAAGAATGTAGCCAATAGTCACTCTGTCTGATCTTGTGAGATTGATGCTAATCTCCTTGGGTTTTTGTCTACCTGTCCCAGGCACGGAGTGGTGAGGTCAGCTTTACCTCTACCAGATGTCAAGGAAAGCTCTTGTAGTCTAGCCAAGCTCTGCACTGTTAGCAGCTTATAGCATTTCCCAGCTGGATATAATTGGCATCATTTAGCTTGGAAGGTGCTTGATTGTGTTAGTTCTCCTCTTTTGTCATTTTCCTGTGCTCACCACCCTCTAACTGTTCAGAGAGTTTTTACAAACCACATCACTACACTTTTTAGTTCTGAAGATGAAGCCCAAAGTTGAAGTAAAACTTCCATAACAGAGGTTCAAAGCTGTCAAAGTGAATGAGATTTATATATCCTGCATATAAAGTTAATATTAATAATGCAATGAGATAGATATGAAAGTACTAAAAAAATTCATGTGATACAAACAGTGCCTATGTTTTCATTCCTATTGGTGGAAGTCAGAGGTCCTAATTTTATAACATTAACAAAGAATTGAAGTATTTCCATATTAGTAATAGAGTACATATGTAGGCACAGTACTTACTTGCTTGAAATTGGGGGTGATCAAACAACTTTTGTGAGATTTGGAGGAAGACTTTTTATCATTGGATTAGCAAAGACCTGGGTAACAAATAGTTATCTCTTAGGGATTCAGAGATTCATAATCTGAGAGAGAGTAAGGATAACTTTGCTATGTAAATCAGTTGAATCACCAATTCCAACATTGAAACTAGAGTCACACTTAATCAGTACCCTTAAGTGAATCTTGTTAGTTGGACATGGTAGCATTAATATTCAGTAGTACTTTTATATTATGCAAATGTCATTCTTAAAATCCCAGATTATTGTAAATTATACCTGTTATAAGTATCCCATAATAAACATTATTAGAATCATAGTTCATGCTTTTAAAAATTGTTATAGGAACTTGAATGCTGGTAGCTATAGTATTTCTTGACTTGGTAAATTATGTATATAATTACTTTAGTAGCATTATGACACTAGATAGTATCTCAGGACTTTGTTATGACATGGAGGACTTCACCTCTAAGAAATGCTTCTACTTTATTATTAGAAGTTGTTTGGATTGCAGCACACTAAGTAGCAAAAGTGTATTAGCCCAGGAAAAATTCTTATTGACCCCCACCTCAGGAAGTAAAGGAACTGAAATTAGCTCTATTTGATTTTTGCCCTTGTGAAATATAACTAAATTTTTAGAGACATAAATGCATTTGAATTCAAAACATGTTCAGGTACACTAGATCATGTCTTTATAAACATCTGCTTGGATTCAGTCACATAGTTAATACTATTTTATAACCTTCTTTTCCCCTTTAACATAATTATCTTTCTAAGTCAAATATTCACCTACAGTATCATTTTAATTGGTATATAGCACTACATTGCTAGGATGAAACAATTTATTAGATATATAGATTGTTTTTAATTGTTCATTATAATGAACATAATCTAACACCATGAGCACTTTTTAGTATGCCCTAAGTGCCTTAGATGTATTTTGTTAAAATAGTCATAGCCACCTCATGAAACAGGTTCTATTATTATCAGCTTTATTTTACAAATGCAGAAATTAAAATGTAATATGTCTAGAATCTCAGTAAGAAATAACAAAATCAGGGTTTGAATCTAGCAGCTCAGTGATACCAGGTACCATATTATTAACTTCTGTACTTTAAGCACTATTTTAAGTAACACCATGATGAGCATCTCATAGCTACCTTTTTATTTACATCCGTATTTCCCAAGTATAAATTCTTAGAAGTGGAATGGATGTGCATGCAAATTTAAAGACTCTTGAAAATCATTAATTGTCCCCAAAATGCGGCACTAATTTACATCTCCACCGGCAGTATCTGAGGTATTTTCCAGAGCACTGGTCTCTCCTGCCTACCAGTGGAATTAATATCTTAATTATTTTTCCAATTTGATAGAAAGATAATTTTTAAAGTCTTATATTTCATTTATTTCTTCATATGAAAGTTTAATTTACATTTCAGAGAACTAGTTTCTTATAAAAGGGGTAAAGTTAAACACAAGCTACCACTTTTGTGACCTTTCTTCCTTTAGGTATTCTGCATACATTCTTTAGGATTTGTTCAGCTGAGGTTTCATTACTTGATATCAAATATTTTACTTTAGTACCTGGCACTCTTTATACTATCATATTTTATCAGCTTTATTGATCATTACATCGGTACCTTTATTTACATGGTCCTGCATACCTTTCTAATGCTTTTCTGTACATCATGTCCCTATTTGACAAATGGGGACCTGAAATTTAAGGAACATTAACATAATGAGGCCTTTGGTTTTATATGCAAGAGTTCTCCAGAGCACCAGATTATTTTTATAAATCTGTAGCGATCTCAGGAGAATACATTCATAAGTGCTTTCCAGTTGCTTGGGTTTCATAAGCAACTCCAAAGAAGATAGACAGACTTCCAGAGGCTCAGAGGATGTGAAACCCCCTGCAGGAAAGGCTCTTCTCCCTTTTTAAATTGTGTCAACACTTACCAAGGATCTACCTAGAATTTGTAGCTGGTGGGGGCTGAGAGCAGAGTTTAAGGGGTGGACAGTGTGTATGTGTGTGTGTGTGTGTGTGTGTGTGTGCGCGCGCTGAGAGCAGAGTTTAAGGGGTGGACAGCATGTGTGTGTGTATGTGCGTGTGTGTGTGTGTGTGTGTGTGTGTGTAGGGGGGAATATCACAGCAAGAGAAAACGATGTTAAGAAATAAAGGATAGTGAACCTTGGGAGGGACCTGCTTTCCATTGTATTCCAGTGTGTAATATGGTAAATTTACACTAGATACTCAGTTAATTGAATGAGGTTGAAAGGAAAATAATCAGAATAATATACTTGAACATACTAAGAAAACTTCAAATTCCAAAAGAGTTTTTCTTAAATTCTCAAAATATCCTTCCTTTTTTCAGCAAGTATCTTTTCTATGCCTGTGGCATTTTATATATTTATATACCACTTAGTATGAGATATGGGACACCTGGATTTTAGTGCATTCTTTGACACCAGTAAGCTGTATATAAAGGATCCACTAACCTCACTGGAAGCCAGTTTACTGAACAGTAGAAGGAAGATTTTTATGAGGCAAAAGTGAGATGATGAATGAGAAACCCATAGTAAAAACATGATCTATTAATTTAGGAGGGTGGAGCTAGTGACAGGAGATCAGGCAAGCCCAGGCTGGGCTGTTGGAGCACCGGGAGTCTGGCAAGCACTGCCCTAACCCCAGGCAACCCCAGGAGGACAGTGCTCTATCCATTTCTTTAAATAAAATCAGAGGTGGAGTATCTATGCTGGTAATGAGTTCCATGTTCTCATATGAAGTTCTTCTCTTATCCTGACCTCAGCACAAATGGAAAACATCTATTTGCTTTCCACATAAACTTCCTTCTTGATCTTAAAGAGTTTTTCAGACTAGTAGAGGTGTCACCTTGTGTAATTTGGGTGTAGAAAATCTCTCTATAATTTAGATTGCAGAGGTGATTTGAATGTTTGCAAAAATATTTTTTTAAAACCGAAAGGAGTTATGATGCTATATTTGAAAATGGAAACCATTGTTACAAATTCAATTTCAAAATATTTACTTCCTGGAACCAGGGTGAAGTCTCTAGAGAAACACTACTAGTTATTAGCTCATTTCTTTCAGATGCACTGGAATGAGTCTGCTACTTTGCCGGTATGGTTCTGAACCACAGAATTTCATCTTTGGTTGAAGTTCCTCCAAGCAAGACCATGTGCAATTCTCCTAGTTCATCATTTATCTTTCAGAACATGGCCTGGTGCATTTTATGACAACTGTAAAAACATGTCTTACGAGCCTTGGTGGGCAAGGCTAGCTTCACAGGCTCCTCAGCAGAGCCTGGCACTTGCAGGAGATCAGTAATGGAAGGAAGGTGGGAGAGGGATCAAGAAAATTCTAACAAAGACATGAATCCCATCTTCTGGCAGGCTTGCACTCCTGTTATGATGGAAGGAGAGAGACTGTAGTGGAACTAAGTGAGGGTAGTCAGAGTCTACAGGGAATTCATGGGTTCTGAGGAGCACACTGAGCTCACATAGGGCTGGGAACAAGGTGCCACGTACCAAAGAGGGTGTAGTCCAGGTATTGTTGAGCTGACTCAGGAGCAGGCAGGCCATTTGGCTGCTAAAGTTCTGCTCTAAGAGCAGATTTCTGGCCTCTGTGAAGCATTCGTTTATTTTGATCTGTCATGGACATGTATGGAAACTGGGTGGCGGTACCCAGGGCTACAAAAGCCACATTACAGACAAAATCAAAACTGAAAAAACTCTGAAGTGCTATAGTCTGAAGTCCTGGTTTTGCCACATCCCACTGGTGTGATAGTAGGCAAATTATAGAACTGTGCTTTAGTTTTTTCATAAGCAAAACAATAATAATAGCCCCATTTCCAATTGGTTTTTGTGAAGATGCAGTAATATAATGCCTATAAAGTGCTTAGTAAGATGTCATGGGCATCGTAAAGCCTGAATATTATCTATTAATTATTATTCTTTGGTAATCTAACTTTTTTTTTCTTTTTCTTCTCTTTTTTAAAAATTTTTTATTGTTATGTTAATCACCATATATTACATCATTAGTTTTTGATGTAGTGTTCCATGATTCATTGTTTGTGCATAACACCCAGTGCTCCATGCAGAATGTGCCCTCTTTAATACCCATCACCAGGCTAACCCATCCTCCCACCCCCCTCCCCTCTAGAACCCTCAGTTTCTTTTTCAAAGTCCATCATCTCTCATGGTTCGTCTCCCCCTCCGATTCCCCCCCTTCATTCTTCCCCTCCTGCTATCTTCTACTTTTTTTTTTTCTTAACATATATTGCATTATTTGTTTCAGAGGTACAGATCTGAGATTCAACAGTCTTGCACAATTCACAGTGCCCACCATAGCACATACCCTCCCCAATGTCTATCACCCAGCCACCCCATCCCTCCCACCCCACCCCCTACTCCAGCAACCCTCAGTTTGTTTCCTGAGATTAAGAATTCCTCATATCAGTGAGGTCATATGATACATGTCTTTCTCTGTTTGACTTATTTTGCTCAGCATAACACCCTCCAGTTCCATCCACGTTGTTGCAAATGGCAAGATCTCATTCCTTTTGATGGCTACATAATATTCCATTGTATATATATACCACTTCTTCTTTATCCATTCATCTGTTGATGGACATCTTGGCTCTTTCCACAGTTTGGCTATTGTGGACATTGCTGCTATAAACATCGGGGTGCACGTACCCCTTCGGATCCCTACATTGGTATCTTTGGGGTAAATACCCAGTAGTGCAATTGCTGGGTCGTAGGGCAGCTCTACTTTCAACTTTTTGAGGAACCTCCATACTGTTTTCCAGAGTGGCTGCACCAGCTTGCATTCCCACCAACAGTGTAGGGGGGTTCCTTTCTCCGCATCCCCGCCAACATCTGTCGTTTCCTGACTTGTTAATTTTAGCCATTCTGACTGGTGTGAGGTGGTGTCTCATTGAGGTTTTGATTTGGATTTCCCTGATGCCGAGCGATGTTGAGCACTTTTTCATGTGTCTGTTGGCCATTTGGATGTCTTCTTTGGAAAAATGTCTGTTCATGTCTTCTGCCCATTTCTTGATTGGATTCTTTGTTCTTTGGGTATTCAGTTTGGTAAGTTCTTTGTAGATTTTGGATACTAGCCCTTTATCTGATATGTCATTTGCAAATATCTTCTCCCATTCTGATGGTTGTCTTTTGGTTTTGTTGACTGTTTCTTTTGCTGTGCAAAAGCTTTTTATCTTGATGAAGTCCCAATAGTTCATTTTTGCCCTTGCTTCCCTTGCCTTTGGAGATGTTTCTAGGAAGAGGTTGCTATGGCTGAGGTCGAAGAGGTTGCTGCCTGTGTTCTCCTTTAGGATTTTGATGGACTCCTGTCTCACATTTAGGTCTTTCAACCATTTGGAGTCTATTTTTGTGTGTGGTGTAAGGAAATGGTCCACTTTCATTCTTCTGCATGTGGCTGTCCAATTTTCCCAACACCATTTGTTGAAGAGACTGTCTTGTTTCCATTGGACATTCTTTCCTGCTTTGTCAAAGATTAGTTGACCATAGAGTTGAGGGTCCATTTCTGGGCTCTCTATTCTGTTCCATTGATCTATGTGTCTCTTTTTGTGCCAGTATCATACTGTCTTGATGATGACAGCTTTGTAATAGAGCTGGAAGTCCGGATTTCTGATGCCGCCAGCTTTGCTTTTCTTTTTCAACATTCCTCTGGCTATTCGGGGTCTTATTTGTTCCATTTCTTTGAAAAAAGTTGATGGTATTTTGATGGGGATTGCATTGAATGTGTAGATTGCTCTAGGTAGCATTGACATCTTCACAATATTTGTTCTTCCAATCCATAAGCATGGAACGTTTTTCCATTTCTTTTTGTCTTCCTCAATTTCTTTCATGAGTAATCTATAGTTTTCTGAGTACAGATCCTTTGCCTCTTTGGTTAGATTTATTCCTAGGTATCTTATGGTTTTGGGTGCAATTGTAAATGGGATCGACTCCTTAATTTCTCTTTCTTCTGTCTTGATGTTGATGTATAGGAATGCCACTGATTTCTGTGCATTGATTTTATATCCTGCCACTTTACTGAATTCCTGTATGAGTTCTAGCAGTTTTGGGGTGGAGTCTTTTGGGTTTTCCACATAAAGTATCATATCATCTGCAAACAGTGAGAGTTTTACTTCTTCTTTGCCAATTGGGATACCTTTTATTTCTTCTTGTGGTCTGATTGCTGTGGCTAGGACTTCTAATACTACGTTGAATAGCCGTGGTGATAGTGGACATCCCTGCCGTGTTCCTGACCTTAGGCGGAAAGCTCTCAGTTTTTGCCCATTGAGAATAATATTCGCTGTGGGTTTTTCATAGATGGCTTTTATGATATTGAGGTATGTACCCTCTATCCCTATACTCTGAAGAGTTTTGATCAAGAAAGGATGCTGTACTTTGTCAAATGCTTTTTCTGCATCTATTGAGAGGATCATATGATTCTGTTCTTTCTTTTGTTAATGTATTGTATCACGTTGATTGATTTGCAGATGTTGAACCAACCCTGCAGCCCAGGGATAAATCCCACTTGGTTGTGGTGAATAATCCTTTTAATATACTGTTGGATCCTATTGGTTAGTATTTTGGTGAGAATTTTTGCATCCATGTTCATCAAGGATATTGGTCTTTAATTCTCCTTTTTGATGGGGTCTTTGTCTGGTTTCGGGATGAAGGTAATGGTGGCCTCATAAAACGAGTTTGGAAGTTTTCCTTCCATTTCTATTTTTTGGAACAGTTTCAAAAGAATAGGTATTAATTCTTCTTTAAATGTTTGGTAGAACTCCCCTGGGAAGCCATCTGGCCCTGGGCTTTTGTTTGTTGGGAGATTTTTGATGACTGCTTCAATTTCCTTAGTGGTTATAGGTCTGTTCAGGTTTTCTATTTCTTTCTGGTTCAGTTTTGGTAGTTGATACATCTCTAGGAATGCATCCATTTCTTCCAGGTTATCTAATTTGCTGGCATAGAGTTGCTCATAATATGTTCTTATAATTGTTTGTATTTCTTTGGTGTTGGTTGTGATCTCTCCTCTTTCATTCATGATTTTGTTGATTTGAGTCATTTCTCTTTTCTTTTTGATAAGTCTGGCCAGGGGTTTATCAATCTTGTTAATTCTTTCAAAGAACCAGCTCCTAGTTTCGTTGATCTGTTCTACTGTTCTTTTGGTTTCTATTTCATTGATTTCTGCTCTGATCTTTATTATTTCTCTTCTCCTGCTGGGTTTAGGCTTTATTTGCTGTTCTTTCTCCAGCTCCTTTAGGTGTAGGGTTAGGTTGTGTACTTGAGACCTTTCTTGTTTCTTGAGAAAGGCTTGTATTGCTATATACTTTCCTCTTAGGATTGCCTTTGCTGCATCCCAAAGATTTTGAATAGTTGTGTTTTCATTTTCATTGGTTTCCATGAATTTTTTTAATTCTTCTTTAATTTCCTGGTTGACCCATTCATTCTTTAGTAGGATGCTCTTTAGCCTCCATGTATTTGAGTTCTTTCTGACTTTCCTCTTGTGACTGAGTTCTAGTTTTAAAGCATTGTGGCCTGAAAATATGCAGGGAATGACCCCAATCTTTTGGTGCCGGTTGAGACCTGATTTATGACCTAGGATGTGATCGATTCTGGAGAACGTTCCATGGGCACTAGAGAAGAATGTGTATTCCATTGCTTTGGGATGGAATGTTCTGAATATGTCTGTGAAGTCCATTTGGTCCAGTGTGTCATTTAAAGTCTTTATTTCCTTGTTGATCTTTTGCTTAGATGATCTGTCCGTTTCAGTGAGGGAGGTGTTAAAGTCCCCCACTATTATTGTATTGTTGTCAATGTGTTTCTTTGCTTTTGTTATTAATTGCCTTATATAATTGGCCGCTCACATGTTAGGGGCATAGATATTTACAATTGTTAGATCTTCTTGTTGGATAGACACTTTAAGTAGGATATAGTGTCCTTCCTCATCTCTAATTACAGTCTTTGGTTTAAAATCTAATTTGTCTGATATAAGGATTGCCACCCCAGCTTTCTTTTGGTGTCCATTAGCATGGTAAATGGTTTTCCACCCCCTCACTTCCAATCTGGGGGTGTCTTTGGGTCTAAAATGAGTCTCTTGCAGACAGCATATCGATGGGTCTTGGTTTTTAATCCAATCTGATAGCCAGTGTCTTTTGATTGGGGCATTTAGCCCATTTACATTCAGGGTAACTACTGAAAGATATGAATTTAATGCCATTGTATTGCCTGTAAGGTGACTGTTACTATATATTGTCTGTGTTCCTTTCTGGTCTATGTTGCTTTTAGGCTCTCTCTTTGCTTAGAGGACCCCTTTCAATATTTCTCGTAGGGCTGGTTTTGTGTTTGCAAATTCCTTTAGTTTTTGTTTGTCCTGGAAGCTTTTTATCTCTCCTTCTATTTTCAATGACAGCCTAGCTGGATATAGTATTCTTGGCGGCATATTTTTCTCGTTTAGTGCTCTGAATATGTCCTGCCAGTCCTTTCTGGCCTGCCAGGTCTCTGTGGATAAGTCTGTTGCCAATCTAATGTTTCTACCATTGTAGGTTACATATCTCTTCTCCCGAGCTGCTTTCAGGATTTTCTTTGTCTCTGAGACTCGTAAGTTTTACTATTAGATGTTGGAGTGTTGATCCATTTTTATTGATTTTGAGAGGGGTTCTCTGTGCTTCCTGGATTTTGATGCCTGTTTCCTTCCCCAAATTAGGGAAGTTCTGTGCTATAATTTGCTCCAATATACCTTCTGCCCCTCTCTCTCTTTCTTCTTCTTCTGGGGTCCCAATTACTCTAATGTTGTTTCGTCTTATGGTATCACTTCTCTCTCGAATTCTGCCCTCGTGATCCAGTAGTTGTTTATCTCTCTTTTTCTCACCTTCTTTATTTTCCATCATTTGGTCTTCTATATCACTGATTCTCTCTTCTGCCTCATTTATCCTAGCAGTTACTGCCCCCATTTTTGATTGCACCTCATTAATAGCCTTTTTGATTTTGACTTGGTTAGATTTTAGTTCTTTTCTTTCTCCAGAAAGGGTTTCTCTAATAACTTCCATGCTTTTTTCAAGCCCAGCTAGTAACTTTAAAGTGATGATTTTGAACTCTAGATCCGACATCGTACTAATGTCCGTATTGAGTAGGTCCCTGGCGGTCGGTACTACCTCTTGTTCTTTTTGTTGAGGTGATTTTTTCCATCTTGTCATTTTGTCCACAGGAGACTAGATTAATGAGAGAACAAAATGCTAACAGGGTAACAATGTCCCCAGAAAATATACTCTAAACAAATCAGAAAAGACCTGAAGCCAGGGGAAAAGAAAGGGAAAGAAAGAAAAAAGAAAAAGAAAAAAAAAAGAAAAAGAAAAAGATAAAAACAAATAAAAACAGAACAAAACAAAAAAAACAGAATATGATCAAATATGATCAGGCTGGTGCATAGATCAGTGCCACACACTAGATTTGGAGTGTATTTTGGTCTGTTAGAAGAAAGTGCCTCCCAAAATTTTAAAGAAAGAAAAACTTATATATGTACAAAAATAAGGGTTGATATGATGAAGGGATGGAATATGACTGTAAAGATGAAAATTATAAAAAATTTTATAAAAGGGATTGATAAGAAGTCGTTTGAAAAAAGAAAGAAGAGGATTTTAAAAAAAAAAGGAAAAAAGGGAGAGAATGTGATCAGGCAGGAGAGTAGAACAAAACGATACGCTAGAGATTTAGGGTATATTTTGATCTGTTAGAAGAAACTATCTAAAAATTTTAAAGAGAGAACTTATATATATATGCCAAAAATAAGGGTAACTACTATGAAGGGATAGAATATGACTCTAAAAATGAAAAATAAAAATGTTTTTTAAAAAAGGGATTGATAAGATGTTGGTTGAAAAAGGGAAAAAGAAAAATTCAAAAAAAAAATACAGTTAAAAAAAAATTAACTTTGAAAGACTAAAGAATCATGGTAAAAAAGCCATGGATTCTATGTGCATTATTCCCCCAGCGCTGGAGTTCTGCCGTTCTCATTGATTGGTAAACTTGGTCTTGGCTGGCTGTTCTCGCTGATCTTCTGGGGGAGGGGCCTGTTGCCGTGGTTCCCAAATGTCTTTGCCGGAGGCGGAATTGCCCCGCCCTTGCCTGTTCCGGGCTAAGTAATCTGCTCGGGTTTGCTCTCAGGAGCTTTTTTCCAAGCTTTCTGTACAGCTTTGGAGGCCGAGAGTGAAAATGGTGGTCTCCCAGTCTCCAACCCGGAGGAGCTGAGAACTCAGGGCCCCGCTCCTCACTGAGCCCCCAGAGAAAAGCAGTCAATCACTCCCGTCTCCCCGGTCACCGGCTGCACTCCGTGCTCACCCGGCCTGTGACCGAGGGTTTCTATCTCTGGCACCCGACTAGATGTGGAGTCTTCAAACCCAGCAGATCCCTGTGGTGCACTCCCGCGCTGCTCCTCCCAGGGGAGGAAGGGGAGTCTTCCCGGATCTGCCGCTTGTTGGGTCCCTGCTGGAGGAGCAGTGGCCCGACTGTGCCGCCGATCACGGTTTATGGCAACCCCGAGCTGAGAGCCCGGGCCTCGGCTCCGTCTCTGCAGCCGGCTTCCCCGCTCCGATACCTGGGAGCTCTGCCACACTCAGGCACCCCCGGTCTTTCTGTGACCCCGAGAGTCCTGAGACCACACTGTCCCGCGAGGGTTCCACCCCCCACTTAGCCACTGGAGCGACGTCCCTCAGTGGAGCAGACTTCTAAAAGTTCCAATTTTGTGCTCCGGCTCTATCACTTGCCAGAAGCGGCCGATGGAGGCCCACTCCCCCGCCCTCTATCCTCCCAAATATTGCCTCGGATTCACTTCTCCGCACACCCTACCTTCCAGAAAGTGGTTGCTTTTCTGTTCAGAGAGTTGTTGCTATTCTTTTCTTCGATCTCCTGTTGAGTTTGTAGGTGTTCAGAATGGTTTGATCCCTATCCAGCTGGATTCCTGAGACCAGACGAAATCCAGGTCTCCTACCGGTAATCTAACTTTTACCACCAGCAGGGAAAAATGCTACCAGCCTTCACACTAGTTTTCACTCTCCCTTCCCCCTCTCTCTTTTCCTGTCTAATAACTACTCATCTTCTAGGACCTACCTCGGGTATCACCTCCTCCAGGAAGCCTTCCCTCGCTGTTCCCTACCTATCCCATCCCAGTGTGGGTCATTTGCTGCCTTTGTATTCCCATCATTTCTTCAAAGAACATCTCTATACTTCACACATTTTTTATAATTATCTTTTCTCAAGTTTGTCTCAAGACTAGACTTTGAGAAACATCAGAATAAGGATTGTTCATCTTTGGGTCTCTAGAACCTAGCAGAGGGCACCAGCAGAGCACTCATTCTTTACCAAGGTTGACTACGTCATGCCAGCCTGAAGGCAGGCTCCTTGGGCAGCCTTTCCCCTGCTGGTTCCTCAGCCTGGGCTGCACCATGGCCCATGGAAGGTCTCCAACTCAGATGAACCTGTTTCTTGTTCTCTTCAGCTAAGCAAAACAGACAGTTGGGCCACTATCGAGTAATTCAGGCAAGAGAAGCAGCCAAAGCACATGTTTTTATCTGAGTTACCCAAATTGGCTGACTCCCCAGCCTGCAGTTACTAGGTAATTGCTCAATCTTCCACTTGGCTTTTGCTGTGTAAATGTGGCCACAGAGTCTTTTCATTTGGTGAGTGGCTCCTCCCATCTTCTACTGAATACAGCTTAAAACATAAACTTTACCTTTCACCATGACCATGGTAGCTGTTCTAGGTTGTAGCTGACCTCCATTAATCTTCAAAGTAGGCTGACATGTTTGGGTACGGGATTGGTAGTTGTTTTTTATCTGTGTTTTGGATAATCTGCTGTCAACTCTCCTTTTTTTTAGTATGAGGGGAGAAGATCCAGGGACATACAGGACACATACACATGCATATGCACAAACACAAACAACTCAGTCATAAGTGTTACACACTGGAAACTGTCTCTCTTTTGGCCTCAGGTTTGGGAAATCCCTTTCTCAGTAACCTGTGATCATGGCTCACTATAGTCAGGGAAAGATCACTGTTTGGTTTCAGATAGTCAGAGCCTTGTTCTGAACCCAGCCTAGTCCAACCTAATTACCTACGTAACCTTGGACATATCATTTACCAATTCATCACATGCTGTTTGTTGTACCCTTGAAATGTTTCTAGAATCTACCTACTTCCCTACATCTCTAACACTAACGGTGGAAGCCACTATCTCTCATCAGGGCTTTAAAATAGCTACACAATTATTTTCCTGGCTTCCACCTCTTCTCCCTTAAAATACGTTCACACGGATCTATTTGAAACCTAGGTTAATACTTTTCTGCTCAAAATTCTCTAGTGGCTTCCCTTCATATTCAGAAGAAAATCCAACATCCTCCATGGGCTTAAAAGGCACTTATCACCAGGTGGCTGCCCCCAGTTCCAGCCTGTTACTTTTTGACCTTGTCTTTTTCCCTTGTCCCCACTCATTCACTCCCTTGCTCTCTTGCTTCCAGTCACATTGGCCTCCTGGGCTTCAGACAAGTAGGCAGGATAAAATAGTGCTTCAAGTTTCAGAAGATGCATTGGGTTTGCCACTTTTTGACTCTGTGACCCTGGAAAAGCTGCTTATGCTCTTGGAGCCTATTTTCTTTTCTATAAATGAGCATGCCACTACCCACATTGCAGGGCTGCAATGAAGATTAAATAAATGAGAATGGACAGATAAAGCAGTTAGCCCAGTATCTGGCATTTTGTCAGCCCTAAATCAGGAACTGGGGGCTACTGGAATGAGAGGTGAGGCAGAGGGGAGAGGGTGCTCTGAGGCAGGACAGCAGCACTAGAGCTTCCCCTAAAACACTGAAAACAGAATAACACTCTCCCTTGCAACCAGGTCTTCAATTTCAAGCCCAATTTCTGCTGAAGTTCAGCCCAAGCTTCTTCTTTTGATGTTGTTAGTGGAAACATTTACACTCCTAACTATCAGTTACCCATCTAAATGCACTGTTAATCTCCTCTGCGCAGCCACCCTCCCAGCCCACAACTCATTGCTCTGGTCTAAAGGAAGCCAATCCCTCCAAGAATGTATTATTCTGAAGCGTGATTGATCTTGATTGTCTTTCATGGCCCCTCTCCAAGTTCTCCGTATCTCTTCAGCTCTGGGTTCCATTCAATACAAGCTTCACTAAAGCTGAAGGGGAGCTCCCAGTCTTTGCCAGTGAAATTGGCTCGTATTTCAGGCTTCATGGTGCTTCCTTGGTTTCACTGCTACGTGAACACTGGTAATCTGACACCTCTGCCAACTTCATTTTTGCTTTTTTCGGCGATACCCTGGGGCCACACTTCTCCATTGCCAAAGGAGTGGCCAGTGTTTGCTGTTCATACTCTTACCTTTGTGCTAACATGTATCCATCCTAGCCCAATGTCTCTTGTCTGCTGAATAATTTTCTCTACTGAACTGTAAATTCAAGACTTCAGTGCTCCTGGGTCAAGGATTTCTTTTGGACTATTGAGTCTAAGAGTAAGTGGATTTGAGACCAAGTGTCTTCTATAGCAGTCTTGGAGTTTTATTAAGCTAAATGAGCAAATAATATAAAATTGTGTTTAATAGCCCAGGGAATTGAGTAAGTGCTGTCCATTGGGCCTAAATAATAGCACAGAATTACTCAGTTGACCAGCAAATCACGGAAAAATAAAAAGACAGCTTTCCTACAAAGTACCTTGACTGGCTTTTTAAACTTCCCCAAAATGACGATAATATCTAAACTTTCAGAGGACCTGTGGATCTCAGGACTCAGAGAGTGCTTTTAAATCATTGAAACATATGACTTATCTATGTCTTTACAAACCAATGACTAAAAAGGTTAATAGGTTTTAGCTAGTGCTCTAATTCAGTGGTCCTCAAATTTAAGGTACTCAAGTGTCATCTGGTGATTCAGGAGGGATGTTAGAAATGGTGATACCCAGAGATCCTGATTTACCATATCTGGGATGGGGATCAGAAATCTCTGTATCTTACAAGCACCCTGAGGGATCCTGCAGCAAATGGTCAGAGATCACACTTTTGAGAAACCCTGAGGCAGTAGGAGGGGATTTAAACAGATGAATGATTCTGCCCTGTGCTGTTACTCATTTACACTGTTTGCCCTTCTTAAGCTGCTATTTACTTATCAAGGGTCTGCTGTAAACTGGGGGCTTAAAATACCTTATGTTTACTCCTCACAACAGTGTCACAGTATAAGTTATTCTCATTCCCACTTTACAGATGATACAACTGAGGTTCAGGGTTACCAGAAATGTTCCTAGTAAGCTGGAATTTGAACCCAGGTCTTAGATTTTTTCCATTGCCTATGTCACAGTAAAGGTTGACAAAAGTGAGACAGGTGGCCTTCAAGCAAACCAACCAAGGCACACTCAGAGCTAAATCAACTGTGGGGGTTCCAAAAATTATAACAACTGAGTCTATTTTGTTTACAACAAATATTCCTTTTGCTGATTTTTTCTTTAATTCCACGAAATTTTTGACCGAGATGCTATTTGGCATTACCCAGTTGCCAAAATGTGAGTCAGTCCATTGGATGAGTGCACTTGGTACCCTACATCCACATATTTTCAAATATTCAGACATTTTGGCTAGTCACAGAGACACTGGCTTGAGACTAGTTTTCTAATTTTCAGGTAGGAAATCTGAGTCACTGAGTGACCAAGAGATGGGGCCTTTTTTTTTTTTTTGTACATTTTCTCCACCTGGTAGGCTTGAATATAGCCACTTCTTCCAAAAATGGTAAGGTCCCAATATGCTTGATGTTATTGGAGGTCATTCTTCTATGAGAATCCCTTTCCCAAAGAGGCTGACAGCTGGAGATAAAGGGAATCAGTGTTAACAGGCGTATCCTCTGTGTCTCAAGAAAAGTTTGCCCAAGCTGGAGTCATAACATTAATGGTTTGCTTTGCTTTTTAAAGTTGTGCTATGCTTTTAAGCCAGTGAAATTTGGTGTGAGCAGGAAGACAGCACTAGGGGAAGACTGCTTTCTCATCTCAGATTTCAGTTGATGCCATTTAACACTTCTCTTCCCTTCCCTTCTTTCCTCCAAAGAAAGAATGATAAGCAGGGTGACAAAGGCCATATTAGAGACTCAATGGCTAAGAGAGAAGGAGCATGGTGAGTTTGAGACTTTGCTGAGCAACTGAATAGAGTGGCTGCAGCTCCTACACTGAATGTGGAGTCAGCATCTTGGCAGAATGATTGGTGGTTGTGTAGGTCAAGAGATCGTGGACTGGAAACCTTGGGGATGCTCTGGTAAACTAATAGCATAGAGATTTGTACAGCAGCTGCTTGTCTCATCCCTGGACTTGCCAAAGCTTCCCCCATCTTTCATCTCTTGAAGCACAAGAATTCCTCTCTTGCAACAATACTTTAATTCCATTTTAATATCCTTATCCATCAAATGGGGTTTTACATCTAATTTCATGACCTTATAGCACACAAACTATACTGCCTATCACAACTATTTGGACTGCTTCTTAGAGACATGTGGGACCATTACATTAGTCCTGAGATCTCCAGACAGTCACAATTGAATATAATTTGTGAATTATTTTACCCTTGTAAGTCTGGGCCTAACAACCATTACTTAAACAGGAGATTTTAAAAGAGAATAGGAATAATTTGTATGTAGCCACTGTTGAACTTGTCCATCCAAATCCTTTTAAAGCTTTCTTTGACAAAACGTAACTTCTAGTCATGGTGAAATGAGGCTGGCTGGAAAAGAGACTTACCTCTCTGCCAATGTACAACTTTCCCCCAACCTTTTGTGCTTCATTTTTTTTTTTTCCATAACTCTGGGTATGAAACTCACATCATTTCCCTTACCAGGGTATTCTGAGGTTCAGCAGGAATTTGGTTGGGACATATTTTCCTGAGCATCTGCCTGAATTCTCCTGCCTTGAATATTTTTTAATCCCCCTTCTTTTAGTCATGCTCAGAGACTCAGTGCCTTGTAGAATGCTGGAGCAGTCTTTAGAGATCATCTCATCCAATACTCCCATTTTATTCTCTGAATCCAAATGCCCCTCCCTTCCAGCTTCTCTTTGGAAATGGAAACAAAAATAGTCCAGTTCAGGCCCCGTGCCTGAATCTCCAAGGAACACCCTGGGCTCTGCTAAATGATTTGTTTGCCAGTGGTATCTCTGTGGGATCACTGAGCTGCTCCCAAGTCTTCATGACACTACCTGCTTGTACCTTAAAATAACTCTTAGGCAGAAATCCTAACGTCACACTCTGAATTTTGTCATTCTTACTCTTTTCAGCTCAGTCTCTTCATTTTGAAGAAAGGCTCCATCATTTAGAGTTGATTGTGAGCATGTTCAGCCTATTCTGGGAGGCTTTTGGGAACCTCCATTTCCACAAGGAAGGGAAGATCTCTAGGAAAAAAACAAGACCATACTACTACCTGACATTTAGTGAACATTTATTATGTGCCAGGCACTGTGCCAAATGCTTACATGTGTTAACTTTCTTTAATCATCCCTATATCCCATGAGTTAGTTATTAGGATCCTTATTTTACATTTGAGGGGACTGAAGCATAGGTCACAAAGTTTCTAAGTGGCAGAGCCAGGATTTAAATGCAGGTAGTTTAACTCCAGAATATATACTTTTGTTGTTGTTGTTTTTAGAGAGAGAGTGCATGCATGTAAGTTGGTGGGGAGGGGCAGAGAGAGAGACTCTTAAGCAGGCTCTATGCCCAGTGCAGAGCCCCATACTGGGCTGGATCTCACGACCCTGAGATCATGACCCGAGCCAAAATCAAGAGTTGGCCGCTCAACCAACTGAGCCACCCAGGTGCCCCCAGAATATATATCTTTTTTTTTTTTTTTTTAAGATTTTTGTTTATTTATTTGAGCAAGAGTGAGAGAGAGAGAGCACAAGCAGGGGGAGCGGCAGGCAGAGGGAGAGGAATAAGCAGGCTTCCCACTGAGTAGAGAGCCTGATGCGGGGCTCGATTCCAGGTCCTATGGGAGGGACTCCTTCATATGGTATCATTGAAACATTGGTAGCCTAGAGATTTGGTCATGAATCCTCAACCCCCAGCCTGAAAATCCTGGAGCCTGGTATAACCCCTGTCCACTGCAGAAGGGCAGTGACAGCAGGCCTGTTCTGTCCCTGGTGTAGCTGGGTGTTCTCCAGGTACAGAGAAGAGGATGCCTCTCTTCTGATTCCCCAGCACCTGGGTACACTCACTTATAGAATCTCCCTACCCGCACAACCCCAAGTTCTCAATCATTTTATATGCTTGATTCTGTAACTTCTCTATTTTACACGTGCGTGCACACACACACACCCCACACTCTGCAGCCATTTTCCCCAAGATAGGTCTGCAAGGGCGTAGAGCCTGGACTCTAGCCCTGAACTCCAACCTCAAAATCCATCCTATTTCCTGTTTCAGGATAAGTGACATTTCCTCTAGAGAAATCCCTTCAACCCCACCTCAACAACTTTTTATTCAAGGTAGGATATGATAAAGTGTTACGAAGCATGGTAGCAGATGGAATATGTCTTCACCACTCCTGGTCTTCATGAAAAGGCACTTTCTCTAAACACTGCTGGCTGATTGGCCTACCCTTTACACCTCCCTACTGAAACAGAGATACTAGATGAGTGAGGTTAGGAGGAATGCTGGGAATGCTCCCCTCATTGGTCAAATGATTTACTAAGATCATACAGCTAGTGTCTTAGCCCAGGTCTTTTGAAGACAAAAATTAGACAAAACTACATGCCAACACGTTGGTTTGTGGGGGGGTGGTTGTGCAATTCCAGGGGATCATAAATGAAGGAAAAGTGAGTCAGAAGAAAGGATAGCAAATTCAAAGTGGTGCTTTATTATGAGTTTTTTTCTACAGCTGTCTACTTGGTCACATGGGCTTCTCTAAGGAGTCTAAATATCCATGTGGAGCCATTGTATCTCAGAACGACACATCTTTGAGAGCAAAAGCACAATTCTCTGTTGGCTCCTTCATATCTCCAGTCTTTCTTTTTATCATTATCTCAGGTGACATTAATTTTCCTGCACTTGCAGTTTGTGTCACCTGTTCCCTCTTGGCAACGTCATTGGGAAGATAGAGTCTCCATGAGTCCTGTCAGTTGGGCCTTAGTGCTGAAGTCATTGTGACTTCGGCCATGAAGGGCTTAATGTGGGCAGAGACCACATTAGGGAATGACCTAGGCTGCATGTGGCTGAGTTGCCAAAAAGATGTAGGGCTGAGCATAAAGATGAGTCTGATACAGGTAGTAAGTGGCAGGGCAGGGTCAAACCCAGAGCAGCACTTTTCCAGATAGAGTATAGACACTTATGTTATAGTTCATGTTCAAGTAATGATGAACTTCTCCCAAGAAAAGTCAGTTCAGCACTGTGCTGGGTACTGTAAGAAGTGCAGGACGGGCTCTCCATCAGTCAGGGTCCTCCAGAGGAATGACCAATCAGATATATACAGATATAGAAAGAGAACTTTATTTTAAGGAACTGGCACATGTGATTGTTGGAGCTGACAAGTCTGAAATATGTACAGGAGGCCGGAAGGCTGGAAATGAAAGTAAGAGTTGATGTTGCAGTCTTTGAGTCTGAAATATGTAGGGCGGTCAGACAGGCTGGAAACTCAGGCAGAGTTTCTATGTTGCAGTCTTGAGACCAGATTTCTTCCTCTCCAAGAAACCAGTTTTTGCTCTTGAGGCCTTCAAATAATTGGATGAGGCCCACCACCATTTATTCAAGGTCTACTGATTAAATATTAATCACATGCAAAAATACTTTCACAGCAACATCTAAGCCAAACAACTGGGCACTATAGCCTAGCCAAGTTGACATGTAAAATTAACCATCATAGGATCCATCTGAAAATTATGGTATTGGGAATTACTCTTTGGGGACACTAAGAGATGCTGGAAATTAGCAGACTTGAGGTGACTGCAATTTCCAAGTAGAATCTATAACAGTTGTTAATTCTTTTATCATAAAGCTTTCTTCTAATTCCTTGAGGTTGGTCTGCATTCAAGTTGGGGAGGACAGTTCTGGGCTACCAGTAATGAGGTTTGCTCAGGTTTCTGTTTAGGAACAGCTGCCCAGATGGGCTCTTTGTGCCTGTATCCATGACAAAAGTCTCCAAGGAAACTCTCTGAGAAGTTTAAATCTCTCATTTAGGGAATAGGTGAAGGAAATGGTTTGAGAGGACATCGTGTCCTCTTGTGTGTGTATAAAGCAAGCCTTCATAGGGGTTTTGTTTAATGGCCACCCAAAGGGCACTAAAACCTCAGCAGAAGAGAAGCTGTGAATATTGAACCACCCTCACATCCTAGGACTAAATCCCACTTGATCATGTTGAATGATTGTTTTAATCTATTGTTGGATTCAGTTGGCTAATATTTTGTTGAGGAATTTTGCTTCTGTATTTATCAGAGATATTAGCTCGTAGTTCTCTTTTTTTGTAGTGTTTTTATCTGGTTTTGGTATCAGAGTAATTCTGGCCTCATGGACTGAATTGGAAAGCTTTCCTTCCTCTTCTATGTTTTGGAATGGCTTGAAAAGAATAGGTATTAAATCTTCTTTATATGTTTGATAAAATTCACCTGTGAAGCTGTCTGGTCCTGGAGTTTGTTTTTTTTTTTAAAGATTTTATTTATTTATTTGACAGAGAGAGACATAGCGAGAGCAGGAACACAAGCAGGGGGAGTGGGAGAGGGAGAAGCAGGCTTCCCACGTAGCAGGGAGCCCGATGAGGGACTCGATCCCAGGACTTTGGGATCATGACCTGAGCCGAAGGCAGACGCTTAACGACTGAGCCACCCAGGCACCCTGGTCCTGGAGTTTTTAAATTGCTGATTCAATTGCATTGCTGGTAATCAGTCTGTTCAAATGTTCTATTTCTTCCTGATTTAGTTTTGGTAAGTTATATGTTTCTAGGAATTTATTCATTTCCACTAGGTTGTCCAATTTGTTGGCATATACTTTTTCATAATATTCTGTTATGCTTTGTATTTCTGTGGTGTCAGTTGTTATTTCTCTTTCATTTCTGATTTTGTTTATCTGAATTCTCCCTCTCTCTCTCTTTCTCTGTCTCTATGAATCTGGCTAAAAATTTATCCATTTTGTTGATCTTTTCAAAGGCCGAGTTCCTGGTTTCATTGATCTGTTTCACTGTGTGGTTTTTTAGTTTGTATTTCTTTTATTTCTGCTCTAATCTTTATTATTTCCTTCCTTTCCCTGGTTTTGGGCTTTCTTTGTTTTTCTTTTTCTAAGTCCTTTGATTGTAAGATTAGGTTGTATATTTGAGAGTTTTCTTGCTTTTTGAGGTAGGCCTGTATTACTACATACTTCCCTCTTAGAACAGCCTTTGCTGTATCCCACAGATTTTGGAATGTTGTGTTTTCATTTTCATTCGTCTCCATATATTTTTTAATTTCCTCTTTGTTTGGTTGACCCATTCATTGTTTAGTAGCATTTTATTTAACTTCCTTGTGTTTGTGTTCCTTCCATATTTTTTCTTGTGGTTGATTACTAGTTTCATAGTGGTGTAGTCAGAAAAGATGCATGGTATGACCTTTATCTTTTTGAATTTTTTGAGACTTGTTTTGTGGCCTAACGTGATCTCTTCTGGAGAATGTTCCATGTGTACTTGAGAAGACTGTGTATTTTGCTGTTTAGGATGCAGTATTCTGAATATATCTGTTAGATCCATCTGGTCTATTGTGCCACTCAAAGCCACTGTTTCCTTGCTGATTTTCTGTTTGGATAATCTATCCACTGATGTAAGTGGGGTGTTGAAGTCCCCTACTATTACTGTATTACTATCAATTAGTTCCTTTATGTTTGTTATTAGCTGCTTTATGTATTTGGGTGCTCCCATGTTGGGTGCATAAATATTTACAATTGTTATATCTTCTTGTTGGATTGTTCTCTCTTTTTTTTTAAATTTAATTGTATTGTGTTATGTTCTCTTTATGATTATATGGTGTGGTTCTTTATCTTTGTTACAGTCTTTGTTAGAAAGTTTATTTTTGTGGTATAAGTATTGCTACCTCAGCTTTTTCTTCACTTCTATTTGCATGATAAATGCTTTTCCATCCCTTCCCTTTTAATCTGCATATATTTTTAGGTCTGAAATGAGTCTCTTGTAGGCTGCATATAGATGGGTCTTGCTTTTTTTCCTTTCCATTACCCTATGTCTTTTGATTGGAGCTCTTAGTCCATTTATATTCAAAGTAATTATTGATAGGTATGTCCTTATTGCCATTTTGTTACTTGTTGTATCGTGGTTTTTGTAGTTCTTCTCTGTTCCTTTCTTCTCTTGCTCTCTTCTTTAATGGTTTGCTGGCTTTCTTTAGTGATATACTTAGATTCCTTTCTCTTTATTTTTTGCATATCTATTACTGGATTTTGATTTCTGGTTACCATTAGGTTTGTATATAACATCTTATGCATATAGTAGTTTATACTAAGTTGACAGTCATTTAAGTTTGAATTCATTCTTCACTCTTTCCCCCCACTCCACCGTGTTTTAGGTATATGGTATCATACATGACATCCTTTCATTTTGTGACTCCCTTGACTGATTTTTATAGATATACTTAATTTTACTGCTTTAATGTTTCCTAATTTTCTTACTCCTACTTATGGTCTTTCTTTTCAACTCAAGAAGTCCCATTTAATATTTCTTGTAGGGCTGGTTCATTGATCATGAATTTGTTAAACTTCATTTGTCTGGGATTCCTTTATCTCTCCTTCTGAATGATAGCCTTGCTGCATAATGTATTCTTGGTTGCAGGGTGTTTTGTTTTGTTTTGTTTTTCTTTCAACACTTTGAATATATCATGGCAGTCCCTTTTGGCCTGCAAAGATTCTACTGAAATATCAGCTGATAAGCTTGTGGGGTTCCCCTTGTATGTAACTGTCTTCTTTTGCAACCTTTAAAATTCTTTCTTTATCACTATTTTTTGCCATTTTAATTACTATGTGTCTTGGTGTTGACCTGCTTGGGTTGATTTTGTTGGGGGCTCTCTATGTTTTCTAGATCTGGATTTCTCTTTCCTTCCCCAGACTTGGGAAGTTTTCAGCTATTATTTCCTCAAATGAATTTTTTGCTCTCTTTTTTCTTTTATTTTCCTTCTGGGATTCTGATAGTGCAAATGTTACTATACTTGATAGTGTCACTGAGGTCCCTAAGTTTATTTTCAATTATTATTATTTTCCTCTCTCCTGTTCAGCTTGATTGCTTTCCATCACTCTGTCCTCTAGGTCACTGATTCATTCTTCTGCTTCCTCTTATCTACTATTTAATCCATCTAGTGTATTTTTTTCTTTTTGTTTTTTTATTATGTCATGTTAGTCACCATACATTACATCATTAGTATTTGATGTAGTTTTCCATGATTCATTGTTTGCGTATAACACCCAGTGCTCCATGAAACACATGCCCTCCTTAATACCCATCACCGGGCTAACCCATCCCCCCACCCCCATCCCCTCTAAAACCCTCAGTTTGTTTCTCAGAGTCCATAGTCTCTCATGGTTCGTCTCCCCCTCCGATTTCCCCCTTTTCATTTTTCCCTTCCTACTATCTTCTTTTTCTTTTTTTTAAACATATAATGTATTATGTGTTTCAGAGGTACAGGTCTGTGATTCATCAGTCTTACACAATTCACAGCGCTCACCATAGCACATACCCTCCCCAATGTCCATCACCCAGCTACCCCATCCCTCCCACCCCTCACCACTCCAGCAACCCTAAGTTTGTTTCCTATGATTAAGAACCTCTTCTGGTCTGTCTCCCTCTCTGATTTCATCTTCTTTTATTTTCTCCTCTTTTCCCCTATGATCTTCTGTTTTGTTTCTTAAATTCCACATATGAGTGAGAACTTATGATAATTGTCTTTCTCTGATTGACTTATTTTGCTTAGCATAATACCTTCTAGTTCCATCCACATCATTGCAAATGGCAAGATTTCATTTTTTTTTATTAACACATTATATATTATTTGTTTCAGGGGTACAGGTCTGTGGTTCATCAATCTTACACAATTCACAGCACTCACCATAGCACATACCCTACCCAATGTCCATCACCCAGCCACCCCATCCCTCTCACCCCCCTCCACTCCAGCAACCCTCAGTTTGTTTCCTGAGATTAAGAGTCTCTTATGGTTTGTCTCCCTTTCTGGTTTCATCTTGTTTCATTTTTTCCTCCCTTCCCCCATGATCCTCTGTCTTGTTTCACAAATTCCTCGTATCGGTGAGATAATATGATACTTGTCTTTCTCTGATTGACTTATCTCATTTAGCATAATACCCTCTAGTTCCATCCACGTTGTTGCAAATGGCAAGAGTTCATTCCTTTCGATGGCTGCGTAATATTCCATTGTGTATATATACCACATCTTCTTTATTCATTCATCTGTTGATGGACATCTTGGCTCTTTCCATAATTTGGCTATTGTGGACATTGCTGCTATAAACATTGGGTTGCACAATCCCCTTCAGATCACTACATTTGTATCTTTGGGATAAATACCCGGTAGTGCAATTGCTGGGTCATAGCATAGCTCTATTTTCAAGTTTTTGAGGAACCTCCATACTGTTTTCCAGAGTGGCTGCACCAGCTTGCATTCCCACCAAGAGTGTAGGATGGTTCCCCTTTCTTCACATCCTCGCCAACATTTGTCATTTCCTGACTTGTTAATTTTAGCCATTCTGACTGGTGTGAGGTGGTGTCTCATTGAGGTTTTGATTTGGATTTCCCTGATGCCAAGCGATGTTGAGCACTTTTTCATGTGTCTGTTGGCCATTTGGATGTCTTCTTTGGAAAAATGTCTGTTCATGTCTTCTGCCCATTTCTTAATTGGATTCTTTGTTCTTTGGGTGTTGAGTTTGATAAGTTCTTTATAGATTTTGGATACTAGCCCTTTATCTGGTATGTCATTTGCAAATGACATTCTGTCAGTTGTCTTTTGGTTTTCTTGACTGTTTCCTTTGCTGTGCAAAAGCTTTTTATCTTGATAAAGTCCCAATAGTTCATTGTTGCCCTTGCTTCCCTTGCCTTTGGAGATGTTTCTAGGAAGAAGTTGCTGTGGCTGAGGTCAAAGAGGTTGCTGCCTGTGTTCTCCTCTAGGATTTTGATGGATTCCTGTCTCACATTGAGGTCTTTCATCCATTTTTAGTCTATTTTTGTGTGTGGTGTAAGGAAATGGTCCAGTTTCATTCTTCTGCATGTGGCTGTCCAATTTTCCCAACACCATTTGTTGAAGAGACTGTCTTTTTTCCATTGGACATTCTTTCCTGCTTTGTCGAAGATTAGTTGACCATAGAGTTGAGGGTCCATTTCTGGGCTCTCTATTCTGTCCCATTGATCTATGTGTCTGTTTTTGTGCTGGTACCATACTGTCTTGATGATAACAGCTTTGTAATAGAGCTTGAAGTCCAGAATTGTGATGCCACTGGCTTTGCTTTCCTTTTTCAACATTCCTCTGGCTATTCGGGGTCTTTTCTGGTTCCATACGAATTTTAGGATTATTTGTTCCATTTCTTTGAAAAAAGTTGATGGTATTTTGATAGCGATTGCATTAAATATGTAGACTGCTCTAGGTAGCATTGACATCTTCACAATATTTGTTCTTCTAATCCATGAGCATGGAACGTTTTTCCATTTCTTTGTGTCTTCCTCAATTTCTTTCATGAGTAATCTATAGTTTTCCAAGTACAGATTCTTTGCCTCTTTGGTTAGATTTATTCCTAGGTATCTTATGGTTTTGGGTGCAATTGTAAATGGGATTGATGCCTTAATTGCCCTTTCTTCTGTCTTGTTGTTGGTGTATAGAAATGCCACTGATTTCTGTGCATTGATTTTATATCCTGCCACTTTACTGAATTCCTGTATGTAGCAGTTTTGGGGTGGAGTCTATGATACATAAAGTATCATATAATCTGCAAAGAGTGAGAGTTTGACTTCTTCTTTGTTGGTTTGGATACCTTTTATTTCTTTTTGATGTCTGATTGCTGAGGCTAGGACTTCTAGTATTATGTTTAATAGCAGTGGTGATAGTGGACATCTTTGCCCTGTTCCTGACCTTAGGGGAAAAGCTCTCAGTTTTTCCCCATTGAGAATAATATTCGCTGTGGGTTTTTCATAGATGGCTTTTATGGTATTGAGGTATGTACACTCCATCCCTACACTCTGAAGAGTTTTAATCAAGAAAGGATGCTGTACTTTGTCAAATGCTTTTTCTGCATCTATTGAGAGGATCATATGGTTCTTGTTCCTTTGTTTATTAATGTATTGTATCACATTGATTGATTTGTGGATGTTGAACCACCCTTGCAGCCCAGGAATAAATCCCACTTGGTCGTGGTGAAAAATCCTTTTAATGTACTGTTGGATCCTATTGGCTAGTATTTTGGTAAGAATTTTTACATCCGTGTTCATCAGGGATATTAGTCTGTAGTTCTCCTTTTTGATGGAATCTTTGGTTTTGGGATCAAGGTAATGTTGGCTTTGTAAAATGAGTTTGGAAGTTTTCCTTCCATTTCTATTTTTTGGAATGGGTATTAATTCTTTTTTTTTTTTTTTTCAAGGTAATACATTTTATTTTTTCATTGTTTTGTGGCAACTGAGTGGCAAATGATTCAAGTGTATTTGAAATCAGAACCAACCAACCAACCCCCCCACCCCCATTCCTCAAGGTTCTGCTTATTCTCACATTTTTTTATTGTTATGTTAATCCCCATACATTACATCATTAGTTTTAGATATAGTGTTCCATGATTCATTGTTTGTGCATAACACCCAGTGCTCCATGCAGAAAGTGCCCTCCTCAATACCCATCACCAGGCTAACCCATCCTCCCACCCCCCTCCCCTCTAGAACCCTCAGTTTGTTTTTCAGAGTCCATCGTCTCTCATGGTTCTTCTCCCCCTCCGATTCCCCCCCTTCATTCTTCCCCTCCTGCTACATTCTTCTTCTTTTTTTCTTTCTTAACATATATTGCATTATTTGTTTCAGAGGTACAGATCTGAGATTCAACAGTCTTGCACAATTCACAGCGCTTACCAGAACACATACCCTCCCCAGTGTCCCTCACCCAGTCACCCCATCCCTCCCACCCCACCCCCCACTCCAGCAACCCTCAGTTTGTTTCCTGAGATTAAGAATTCCTCATATCAGTGAGGTCATATGATACATGTCTTTCTCTGTTTGACTTATTTCGCTCAGCATAATACCCTCCAGTTCCATCCACGTCGTTGCAAATGGCAAGATCTCATTCCTTTTGATGGCTGCATAATATTCCATTGTATATATATACCACATCTTCTTTATCAGAATGGGTATTAATTCTTCTTTAAATCTTTGGTAGAATTCCCCTGGGAAGCCATCTGGCCCTGGGCTCTTGTTTTTTGGGAGATTTTTGATGACTGCTTCAATTTCCTTAGTGATTATGGGTCTGTTCAGGTTTTCTATTTCTTCCTGGTTCAGTTTTGGTAGTTTATAGGTCTCTAGGAATGCATCCATTTCTTCCAGATTGTCTAATTTGCTGGCATAGAGTTGCTCATAATATGTTCTTATAATTGTTTGTATTTCTTTGGTGTTAGTTGTGATCTCTCCTCTTTTATTCATGATTTTATTTATTTGGGTCATTTCTCTTTTCTTTTTGATAAGTCTGGCCAGGGGTTTATCAATCTTTTTAATTCTTTCAAAGAACCAGCTCCTAGTTTCGTTGATCTGTTCTACTGTTCTTTTGGTTTCTATTTCATTGATTTCTGCTCTGCTCTTTATTATTTCTTTTCTCCTGTTGGGTTTAGGCTTTATTTGCTGTTCTCTCCCCATCTCCTTTAGATGTAGCATTAGGTTGTGTATTTGAGATCTTTCTTGTTTCTTGAGAAAGGCTTGTATTGCTATATACTTTCATCTTAGGACTGCCTTTTTAGAGCCTCCATTTTTGATTGCGCCTGATGGATAGCCTTTTTGATTTCCACTTGGTTAGATTTTAGTTCTTTTATTTCTCCAGAAAGGGATTCTCTAGTATCTTCCATGCTTTTTTCAAGCCCAGCTAGTATCTTTATAATCATCATTCTCAACTCTAGTTCCGACATCTTACTAATGTCCATATTGATTAGGCCCCTGGCAGTCGGTACTTCCTATTGTTCTTTTTTTTTTTTTTTGAGGTGACTTTTTCCATCTTGTCATTTTGTCCTGTGAAGAATAGATGAATGAGAGAACAAAATGCTAACAGGGTAACAACAACCCCAGAAAAATACACACTAAATAAATCAGAAGAGACCCGAAACCGGGGGGAAAAGAAAGGGAAAGAAAAAAAAAAAGAATATGATCAGGCTGGTGAATAGATCAGATCCACACACTAGATTTTGGGCATATTTTGGTCTGTTGAAGAAACTGCCTCCCAAAATTTTAAAGAAAGAAAAACTTATATATGTATAAAAATAAGGGTAAATATGATGAAGGGATGGAATATGACTGTAAAGATGAAAATTATAAAAGATTTTATAAAAGAAATTGATAAAATAAGAAGTTGGTTGAAAAAGAGAGAAGAAAAATTAAAAAAAAAAAAAAAAGGAAGCTAATGTGATCAGGCAGGAGACTAGAACAAAGCCATACACTAGAGATTTAGTGTATATTTTGGTCTGTTAGAAGAAACTGAATCCCCCAATTTTTTTTTTTTTTAAAGATTTTATTTATTTATTTGACAGAGAGAGAGATAGCGAGAGCAGGAACACAAGCAGAGGGAGTGGGAGAGGGAGAAGCAAGCTTCCCGCCGAGCAGGGAGCCCGATGTGGGGCTCGATCCCAGGACCCTGGGATCATGACCTGAGCCGAAGGCAGACGCTTAACGACTGAGCCACCCAGGCGCCCTGAATCCCAAAATTTTAAAGAGAGAAAAACTTATATATATACGAAAAATAAGGTTAATTACCATGAAGGGATAGAATATGACTCTAAAAATGAAAATTAAAAAAGATTTAAAAAAAGAATTGATAAGATGTGGTTGAAAAAGGGAAAAAGAAAAATTCAAAAAAAAAATAGAAAAAGAAAAAAATAAAGAAAATAAAAAAAATAACTTTGAAAGACTAAAGAATCATGGGGAGAAAAGCCATGAATTCTATGTGCTGTATTCCCCGGTGCTGGAGTTCTGCAGTTCTCATTGATCGGTAAACTTGGTCTTGGCTGGCTGTTCTTGCTGATCTTCTGGGGGAGGGGCCTGTTGCAGTGATTCTCAAATGGCTTTGCCTGAGGCGGAATTTCCCCACCTTTGCCAGGGGCCAGGCTAGGTAATCTGCTCGGGTTTGCTCTCAGGAGCTTTTGTTCCCCACAAGCTTTCCATACAGCTTTGGAGGATGAGAGTGAAAATGGCGGCCTCCCAATCTCCGCCCAGAGGAGCAGACAACTCAGGGCCCCACTCCTCTGTGAGCCCCCAGTGAAAAGCAGTCAATCACTCCCATCTCCCCGGTCTCCGGCCACGCTCGTGCTCACCAGGCCTGTGACCGAGAGTTTCTATCTCTGGCACATGACCCCGTTTGCAGTCTCCAAACCCAGCAGATTCCTGCAGTGTGCTCCCACGCCGCTCCTCCCAGGGGAGGAAGGGGAGTCTCCCTAGGATCTGTCGCTTGTTGGGTCCCTGCTGGAAGAGCAGTGGCCTGACTGTGCCGCGGATCATGGTTTACGGCTACCCCGAGCTGAGAGCCCACTCCTCGGCTCCGTCTTTGCAGCTGGCTTCCCTGCTGGGATACCTGGGAGCTCTGTCACACTCAGGTACCCCCAGTCTTCCTGTGACCCCGAGGGTCCTGAGACTACACTGTCGCAGTGAGTGTTCCACCCACCGCTTAGCCACTGAAGCGACGTCCCTCAGTGGAGCAGACTTCTAAAAGTTCTGATTTTGTGCTCCGCGGCTCTATCACTTGCCAGAAGCGGCCGATGGAGGCCCCCTCCCTCGCCGTCTATCTTCCCAAATATCACCTCGGATTCACTTCTCTGCACATCCTTCCTTCCAGAAAGTGGTCGATTGTCTGTTCAGAGAGTTGCTGCTATTCTTTTCTTCGATCTCCTGTTGAGTTTGTAGGTGTTCAGAATGGTTTGATACCTATCTAGCTGAATTCCTGGGACTGGTCGAAATTTAGGTCTCCTACTCCTCTGCCATCTTGCTCTTCCTCCACCTAGTGTGTTTTTAATTTCAGTTATTGAGTTCTTCATCTCTGATTGGTTCTTTTTTATGTTTCTTTATCTCTTTGTTAAAGTCTTACTGAGGTCCTCCACTCTTTCTCAAAGTCCAGTGAGCATCTTTATGACCATTACTGTAAATCCTCTATCAAGCATATTGCTTATCTCCATTTCATTTAGTCTCTTGCTGTGATTTTGTCCTATTCTTTCATTTGGGACATATTCCTCTGTCCCTTTATTTTGTTTAACTCCCTGTGTCTATTTCTATGTGTTAGGAGAGTCAGCTACATCTCCGGCTCTTGAAAGTAATGGCCTCACGAAGAAGAGGTCCTGTAATGCCCTGTAGTGCCCTGTCCCCTGTTTCTCAGAACCTGGCACCTCTGGGGTTTCTCCTATATATATTATGTGCACCCTGATGTTGTGGCTGAGCCACTTTTGCCTTCAGTCCAGGTATCTTCAGTGGACTGTTGTGGGCAGTGTTTGGTCCCTGTGTTGTTAGTGGTCCAGCACAGGGCAGCCTTTGTCTTGTGTTGAGTCAGACCAGGTGTTTGCCAGAGATGCAGTAGCACTGAACTGTAGGAGACCATGGGGGTGGACTGCACAATGTCAGCAAGATCTGCACTAGCTGGGGGCACCTGAAGCTGTCAGGACAAGGTGGGCCT
Organism: Halichoerus grypus; assembly: GCF_964656455.1. Classification (NCBI taxonomy): domain Eukaryota; kingdom Metazoa; phylum Chordata; class Mammalia; order Carnivora; family Phocidae; genus Halichoerus; species Halichoerus grypus. The sequence goes on along the minus strand of NC_135716.1, from coordinate 126,590,626 downwards.
GTTTGGAAGTGGTGGATCTGCAGAAGTGTGCAGGGGCAGGATGCATGGTGTTAGCAAGGTTTGCATATGTCTGCTGTGGAACAGGACCTGGAACTGAGGCCTGGCTGGAGGGAGGTTGTCTGCGGGAGAATGCAAGGGCATGGTGCACTGTTAGCAAGTTAGGTAGTGGGTGTTGGTGCCACACAGGTGTCTGTGTGTTTATCCTAGGGGGCAGGGGAAGGAAATGGTGCCCATCAACTCCTTTGTTCCTGGCTCTGAGATTAGTAAACAAATCTCTGTCCCATATATTTCAGGTGTTTTTCAAACTGCTGCTTCTATGCCGTATCTCCATAAGGCTATTTGTTGTACTATCTTTTTAAGGGTGGGGACTTTGTTTTCTTTCACCTTCTCAGCTCTCCCATGAGCCTACTAATTTTAAAGTTCTAGGTGTTAAGCCCTACTGATTTTAGGAACTCATGAAACTTGGCCCTTCTGTTTTTCAAAGTCAAATGTTATAGGCATTTGTCTTCCTTGAGTGGGTTCCCTGGTGTCAGAGTCTGTTTCTCTCCAGCTTTCCATGTCCACAGCATCCTTCTTTCCTGTGGACAGTCCCATGGGTCCGCTTAGCTCAGGACATCAATCTCTGCCCTTCCTTCCCACTTTGATGTGGTCTCTGCTCTATATTTAGCTGTGGAGAGTCTATTCTGCCAATCTTCAGGTAGTTTTCTGGGTTATTTATACTGATGCGTGTGTTATCTAGTTGTATCTATGGGACAAGGTGAGCTTAGGGTCCTCCTACTCTGCTATCTTCCCTGGACCCCATCATTTCTAATTAGTGGTTTGAGGCTGTGTTTTTTTTACTTTAAGTAGCTGTAGAACTTTCTTTTACCTAAAAGGGAACAGAAAAATCATGGAATTGCCCAAGTTTTCATCCAGGTAGAGAAAGACTACTCTCAAAGAGCAGGTTTAAAGAGATAGTGTGATGTGAAAGTCAACTTTCATTTGTGTTTATACCCCCACATTTTGCTTATCCAACATACTGGTTAAACTTATGTTCAGATTAATTATACACTTTGTGACTCCTTTGAATGGCTTCTAGCCCAGCCTCTAGGAACTCACAGACCAAGACTATATATGATAGCTCTTAAAACATTTAATGGAAACTTGTCCTGTTTCTCCTCAACCCCTTGTCTCCCTGTTCCATTTCTCATGGACCTTAGCTTTACAGTTCCCTCTCTCTGGGGCTCCCTTTTCTGGAACTGCTGCCATCATTTGTCTTGCCTGTCATCCAAGTGGAGCCCAGGGCTGGGTCCAGTACTGCATATGTGGAAGCTTGATTCTTCTTTGGTGACTGTGAGGAGAATTCTTAATGTTCTTCAATGGAAGATCAACCCAGGTAAAATAACCTAGTTCCAATCATCTGAAGACTTCTGGGATTTGCTTTCTCTTCCCTCCATCATCAAATCTGTTCCTTAACCTCCATTATGAAAACATCTGCTACAATCTGGCACCAGTAACTATGGCCACAGCTTTTCCACTTTCAGCCCCACTATCAGACAGTTTTACCAGCCCCCTTCTCAACACACTTTGTGGGCGTTGCCTGCTTTTAACCATCATCTGAATCTTTCCTCTGTCCTTCAAAGAGGATTTTATGTTACTCACTACTTATTTTGCATTGACTTTGGCATCAGCATATATATTCCTGACATCTTGGTCTGTTCTTTAGAAAACCCTCCTACTACACTTCAGCAGGGACTACCACTTAGAAATGGTATCACATAGCATCTGCCATTGTAGACAGCACCATTGTCATTTCCTGAGATATCTTTATGGTAAACAGCTGCCCCCTGCCTGCACCATCTGACAGGTAAATGGCATTATCAAAACATAAGCAGGCTGCTTCTTTCTTGGGATGAAGGAAAACAAAATACCAGTGAGTAAACAGAAAATTAGGATGCTCTCTTTCCCTTTGCTTTCTTGTATTTAATCAAACCATTTTCTTTTTTTTTTAAAGATTTTATTTATTTATTTGACAGAGAGAGAGACAGTGAGAGAGGGAACACAAGCAGGGGGAGTGGGAGAGGGAGAAGCAGGCTTCCCATGGAGCAGGGAGCCCGATGCAGGGCTCGATCCCAGGACTCTGGGATCATGACCTGAGCTGAAGGCAGATGCTTAACTACTGAGCCACCCAGGCGCCCCTCAAACCATTTTCTAAAAACAGTTTGCCATCAGCATTTGGCTGATTTGAATGCAAGTTACTAGATCAGCCTAACAAACCACTAGTTTATAAAAATATCATCATAAATATAACTCAAGCCTTTTGAAGAGAAAGGCACTAGCATCGCATTCTGTTGATGTCACTATATGCAGCACATGCAGCTGTATCGATTGGGTCTCACAGGCAAGTTTTCAACATCAAGCCTGTCATGCCTCAACGTTCAGAGATTTTCAAATTTCACCAGAATTTATAGAGTATAAATGGTATTAGGTTGAGGTAGTAGTTTTATTTTTTCACTTGCACTCATGTAAGTTTATTTTAGTGTCAAATTCTAGTATGTAACAAAAATATACATGAAAGGCTCTCTGGTGGTTAAAGCTTTTTTTTCCCTCCCACCTGCTTTACTAAGAAACTCGGCTTGAGAGGCTTACCTTCTCCACTGAATGGCCTGTTTGAAGGTCCTCAATAATCCACTGATGCTAACAACATCAATGCTGAGACCATTTCTATATGATACATTCTCAAGATGAAAGTTTCTTAAAACCTGAAGAATAAGTTATAATTTCCTCTGAGTCTATCTGCAGTAGGGATTCCTAACTCTAAGCGGGCAGTCGCTTCAACTGTGGGCACTGTGGATAATGTCAAGAAGTATCTCAAAATTCTCCTACAAGAACTGAAAGTATAAATTAAAATAGAAAACTAAATGCCATGTGGACCTTCGCTCTCCTCTCCTCTTTTTCCCAGATAAGTTCTGGTTAATTCTAAAAAAATCTAGAATCAAACTCTTTTTATTTTCCTTGCAGAGTAGCTCCCTTTCCCAGATTCCTCATTTATGTTAACTGGGCCAGTGTGCCTAACAGAGAAGACACTCAATAAATACTCCCTTGCTTGAATTGGATAACTTATCTAAAATTTTCAATATCATTGTATTTTTAAATTTATTAGATTTTACAGTTTTTATCTAGGCCTCATAACATCCTTTTTTAGAGTTCTGTATGCTGAGAAGAGAGATCTTTTAACATTTAAGGACACAGAGCTGCTTAGTGGCAGACCTGGAATTAGAATTGTCATCTCTTAACTTGAACTCTTTGTTCTCTTTACCAGATTCCATTACTATTAAATATATAAAACTTAATATATGGTAACTTAATAACTCAAACAAGAAAACCCAAGAAATAAAAACACCCATAAATTTTATGATTATGTTAGTGTCATATTTAGTAGTCCTTTGCTGAAACTAAAATCTCATCAGAGTAATATCAAAACTTAGTAGTGCCATAATAATGATAATGCAAATTATATTAACCCACTTGATTTAAAATGCATTCCAGCAATCATAAAAATACACCCTCTATAAAATTGATATTTATTATCGTTCTCCCTCACCAGATTGTAAGCTCCACAAGGGCAAGACCAAGACAAATTTTTGTTCATCGTTGTATTCCCAACATCTTGCTATGCCTAACTAACAATATTAATTGAATGAGTATAAATATTGGCCATTTAATCAACTGCTTAGTGATATTCATTCATTTTTCATTCATTAACAAGTGGGTTCTTTGCTAGGACTCTGTCAAAACAAGGGTGAATAAGCCATGGCCCCTTACTCATGGAGTTCACAGCTCAAGGGGGAAGACAGACTTATAAAGAGAGGTTTGTCACACATAATGGTTTATCTCTAGAAAATGTTTGAGCTGAACACAGATGAGAGAATGGCTAATTCCACCCTGAGGAATCAGAAATGCTTTTCAGAGAAAGATTTCTCTCAGCTGGGTCTTAGAGAATGAGAGGCGGGAGAGAGAAATTGATGGAGTGTGCAAAGACTCTTCAATAAAGAAATCTAAGGAAAAAATATTTTTTCTCAAGAACTTAAAAGTCAAGACTATTTAAGTGGACTTTCTGAGCTTTTGTTTTGTTTTGCCATTCAGAATCATACAGATTATTCTTCATTAATCAAATTCTTTTTTACCCTATATTTTTTGGCTTCAAATACAAAGCTGAAAACAGATTGTTCCCCTTAGCCACATTCTCACGTGATGATTACTTTTCCCCAAATCTGGAAATTGTGTTTCGAAGTGAGAGTCAAACTTGACTACATTTGTGTCCCTTATTTTGTTTTTGCAACATTGTTTTTTACATTATGAGATGTAAACATCATTTCTCAGCTGGATAAGATTTACCTATCTTGCCCTAAATAAGTAAGTACTCAAAGTAATAAAAGCAAGATTCTTTAAAACAAATCATCAAAACACCATTCATACTAACTAGTCCAAGAAATTTAAAGGTACACTTGGTAGAATCAATTGTATTCGACCATGAAAGTGTTAATCTTGTTTATTTATATCTGTATATTCAGGAACTAGAAGTTCCTCTTAAAGAGAAACAAAACATTGCAATGTTTAAAATGTCTTGAATAACAATCTTTATGGAAAGAAAAGCCACCAAGTCTTATGCTAATAATAGTTTTATTATGTTATGGAGTATTAGCATGTTTGTTTAATATTTTGTTCCAAGAGTTGGAGTTAAAAAAAAAGAATTGATTATGCTGATGGTTACATGACTCTACATTTGTTCAAATTCATAGAATCATAGATTTAAAAGGTCAATTTTATTGTATATAAATTTAATTTTTTTTATTTTTAAAAAAGATGAGAGGGAGGAAGGGAAGACAATAGACTTTGTTTTATAATTTGGAGAAACTAAACTTTGGGTCCTTCTGACACTGCTCCGGACTTTTTTCCAGAAGGCAAACACTTGGTACATTTCAAGCAGAATAATTAAAATCAATCACCCACACAGGCAGGCCAAGAATGAAGAGCAGAAAACTTGGGATTTGACAAGAAGGAAAGAGATCCAAAACAGGAAATTGACTTGGTCAGACGTGTGGAAAATCAAGGCAACCCACAAGGCCATTAATGAAGGTCCCCATAAGACAGTCTCTGCTTCTGCACCCCGCCCTCAGCCCAGGCTCTCTCTCCAGCTGGGAGGATTTATTCCAGGGAAGCTGTGCCAGCATCTTCCAAGGGAAACACAGTCGGAGCAGCATTACCAAACAGTGCTGCAAAGGAGGTACAGGTGGCATGCTGGAAGAATCGTCCTCAGAATCAAAAGAGGAGCCAACCACAGCCAGTGCCCCCAATCTCCATCTGAGGAAACTCAACTCCACTGAACAGATATCTCAACTCCAAAGCTGAAGAAGGGAAAACCCAGTTAAGAAGGCTTTGTCCTTGGAAGACAATAGAAGCAGTCCTGTTACTGAAACACATTGGACGGCAAACACATTAAGGTGGTCACCAGAAATGACCCAAAGATAATGGGACTGAAAAGCGTTAAAAAGGATATGGAAGTGGATTAACATCACTGGATAGAAGCCAGTGTTAGATCAGCACTGCACACGGATTAACCAAAGAGGATATAGACTAATGCATGACCCCAAGCCAAGCACTTCTGTTAGCCCAACAGCGTGTGGAGTCAGAACTGATGCTTGTCGAAAGTTCTACAGTTTTACATGAAAATGAGGAAAAACATATGATCACCTCCTAAGCTGTTGCATGTTTGAATCCTAGCTGCACCATTTACTGATTGTGTGACCATTGAATAGGTTGTTTAATGTGTTTTTGCCTCAGATTCTCTATCTGTAAAATGGAGGAGAATGTCAGTGCCTATTTCATGTAGTTGTTGTATTAAGTGAGTCTATATATATATACAGTCCCAGGCACATAGTAAGTGCTATATAAATGCTAGTTAGTATGATTATCATATAATAAACTTTCCAGATTAGAGTTGGTCTTGGTATGCCAGTACTAAGTATGTTCTGAAATAACCCTAAAACCTGACCGAAGTCTGTGAACCGTATAAAGTGGCCAGTTTACAAAACTGAAATTTTCTTGCTGAGGCATTTGTTAAATCTTCCATTGATTCTTTTGGGATTTCTAGCCATATCTTCCTTGAATCCAGTTTCAGCATTCCTACTTCCCAAGGCTGATATTTTTAGAGTAACAGTGAAGTGGAATAAGCCCTGGGTTGGCAGTCAGGTGACAAGTATCTGGATGAGGTATTTTTCTGAGTCATTTGTCAAAATCACTTCCTCTTCCTGGGTCTACAACTCCTCCCATTACAAGAGAGGGTTGGACTAGATAACATTTGTGTTTCCTTTGAGTTGTGACATTTTCTTATTCTATTCCAACACTTCAGGTGATTTTTTTTACGTTTTTTAATTGCTGTAAATGGACTTTGGGATCTAATGTGCTCCAAATACCTTCTGGGCATCTATACCTAGGTATTCCCTGCAGGCTCCTCCATCTCTATAAGGGAAGGCAAAATTTCACCTTTCCTATCATCCCATGAGCTCTACATCCTTTCCTTCCTGAGATTCCTGAGAATGACCCCACCATTCTCTTGGTCCCAGTGCAAAGCTTCAGATGCCCTAGATGCCCTGCATTACCTCTCCACATCTCTTCTTGGTCTCCTCTGTCATCTTTGAGCAGCTGCTTATGTTCAGACTCCCCTCAGCCCTCCTTTGACCAGTGCTTCTTATATTTTAATGAGCATGCCGATCACCCGGGGATCCTGTTCCAATATAGATTCTGATTCTGTAGGTCTGGGACAACCAGTTTCCACATTTCTAACAAGGTCCAGGTGGTGCCAAAGCTGCTGGTTACCTACCACACTCTCGGGAGTAAGGCATTTAGTCTTCTAGTGAGAGCCCCAGAATCCAGATGTTTTCTTTTTTAATCCAATTTTCAGGTTAGTATTCCTAAACTTTGATCCTGTTCTTCCTGCTAAAATATTATGGCTTACATAATTGAACGGTAAAATCTCTTCACAATAAAACCTCAACCTGTACTTCTGCCTTAACTCCTACAATCCCCAGCCTGCATTTAACTTAATTTATCTAACTAGCCTACATTTAATCTGACTAGTTGCTTTCAGGATGTGTTCTTCACTTTCTGCCTTCATGCCTTGCTCAGACTCTGTAATTTGCTTAAGATGTCATCTTCCTCCTTTTATTTCTGTTACTCAGAATCTTGACACAAATACCACTCAGTCCACGAAACATTTCTGTTTCCTCGAATGTCACCCTCTCCTTTAAATATTCATGGTGCTTTGCTTACTTTCTTTATGATGACTTACATTCGGCTCTGTAATTTCTATTTATGCATCTGCTACCTCTCCCATTAGACCCAGGGCTTCTTGAGGAGATGCTTCAAAGCAGGAAAGAACTGTTCAAAACAAATGAATGGAAGCACTCTGTCACTAATTATCTAAACTCATACAGGCTGAAAATATGAAACAAATTTTAAAAAAGGCTTAGAGAGCTTCATACTGCATTGCACTGTTAGCCATTACTGAGGGTGACTAGGACTTTTGGGGCATGCCTCCTACCTTTTATTCATTTACCCTGCATTTCTGAGTGCTGTCTCTATATAAGACCCCATCCTGAGAGAGCTGTGGCAGGACCCAAAGAATAAGGCCAGCATCACGAACGTCATCATTATCTGGTGGGAGGGTCTGTAGGGGACAGGGACTGAGACATTTCACCATGGGTTTCTTAGGCCCCTCCCTATGGCAGAGTCCTGGCTGGGGGCGGGGTGGGGGAGGGGAGCAGTAAGTCTGGTTCGTGACATAATTATTATGTTCTGAAAGCCTATGGCTCTGGAGATAGTATACTTACTAAACAAACACCATGAGGATTTGTGTAGAAATGTGCTTTCAATGTAATGCTGTCTCTGCATTTGATATCCTTCCTCTCCAGCATTTATAGCCACCACCTGTGCTTTCATTATTCACTCTAGTGTCTCTGTCTGAGCCTGACACACTTAATTTTACAGCGCCTCAAGGGAAGGCAGGGAGTTTCTCTCATGGACTTAAGTCCTTCTGTTCACTCATGGGTGATTCTCCTAAGAATTAAGTCTCACGGACACATCCATTACTTGTGTGAGGAAGAAGATCAGAAAGTATTTTCCTGGTGTTCTTAAAGCTTATTGAAGAGGTTAAGAGAAGACTAGTTATTTTGTAATTTCTGCCTTTTCTGAGAAATCACATTGTTAAAAAGCTTAAATATGTGACCCCAACCATTCCTCCTTATATCCTGAGAACTAGAGAATTTTAGAGCTTGAAGGTAGTTTAGAGATAGAACATCCTAGTCCCTCATGTTTCCTCAGTGAAGAAACTGAGGCACATGATCACACATTAACTAGGGGCCAAGTGAGGCCTTAAACTTGTCTTCTGAGACTAGGACTAAGTGGTTAAATGGGAGAAAGAAAATGATATTTGTATCTATATCTATCTTACGTTTATATTTATACCTGTATCTGCATCTATATTATCATCTATCATCTATCATCATCGGTCTCTTCTGTGATATGTCAAGTACTGTGTGTTTGGTGCTTTAGATACCTTATCACATTTAATTTTAACAGTTTTATCCCAATTCCAAGAGGCAGGTGTCATCCCAACTTTACTGAGAAATCTGACTTTCAGAGAGGTAAAGTAACTTGTCCAAGAGCGAGTGTGTGGATGTTGCACCATGCCTGCAAGCCCCTTCTCAAGGGAAGACTTTACCTGGGATCCAGCAGCAAGGGGCCCTGCCAGCTGGTGATATGAGAGGGAGATAAAAGAAACCGTCTTTATCCTTAAATGATAAGGATATCCTTATTCTACTTTCTGGGTTACTCTCTCTCTTTCTCTCTTCCTGTCTCTGAATCTTATTGCTCTGTCTTCGTGGACCTCGTGCCAAGATGCTTACCCAGCCCTCATGCCTCCTGCCTCACACCCACTCTCTGAGATGGTATCCACTCCTGGGGTTTCCATGGGTCCCTTGCCTCAAATACTTGTTATGCTATACTTCAAGCTCCTGTAGTCATTCATCAACAATTGTCTGCTACGCCTGCCCCAACAGTGCACAAACCAGTGTTCAAAATGTGGAATCCATTTCTCTCTCTCTTCGTCTCCCTTTTGGAATTCCTATTTTCTTTTTATCTATAACATCTTTCTTCATTATCTTATACCTACCCTCAATATCCTTCCAAAGACAATGCAAGTCCTACCTTTTCCCCTTTTCCATGAAGTCTTCTCCCATCTCATTCTTATTAAAGAAACATTTAATGAGCATTTAATATTTAATATATGACAGGACCAGGAGAGGGTAGAGAACAAGACAGATGCAGTCTGTGCCCTCATCGAGCTTATAATCTAGTGGGGGCTATAAATAAGTACTTGTAGTGACTGCTCTGGAGGGAAAGCCTAGGACAGGGAAAATTTAATATACTTTTAAATCTTCTACATTACTCCCATCCGGCAAGAGTTTGTTAACTATCAAGTCGAATTTTTTTCAAAGCTGAGGAGAGATCTTGTGGCAGGATCTATTCCCCTGCATTTGCTTCTGGGTCCTGTGAGGACCACTGCCAGTACTCTGGGGTCTTTGAGGACTGGGGACACCTCCTAGATGCTTGATATTCAAGTGGTCAGTGCCAGGTGGGAAAAATTCTTGGAGCAGTTCTGCATGGATGTAAGCACATCCTGGATCAAGCAGCTGCTTCTTCAGGGGCTTACTGGGTGGTACTGGCAGGAATTCCAATTCTCTGGAGCTTGAATGAAATACACATGGCGCACTTTAATGTGAATTCAGCTAAAAGCTGGCTGGAGAACAAATGTCAGCCAAATAGCGGGTGCTGCCATAGTTGTGAATCTTCCCTTTGAAGATTGTCAGTACCATTCTTCCCTCCAAAATCACCATGTTCTCAACTTAATGAGGGTTTTCAGTGGCTTGGGGAGAGATAGCAGAACATAATAGGAAACATTTTAGATTGGCTCTTATTTCTGTTCTTCATCTTAAGGTAATTTTGGTATCTGGCTAAGCTTCTTATAGAGATTGTTTTCGTATTTCTGGGACACTAACAATAGACGCATTGGACTCATATGCTCTCCTGTCTGTCAGGCACACACACCATACCACGCTCTTAATACACACGCATCTGCCCATCTTGCACACGTGCAAGCACACACACTGCAGGCATAGTGCTCCGAGGCAATCAGAGCCCATCAAGGGGCCTCCCTATTTGTGGTTTATTTTCTGCTTTTAAGTTAAGTACCATTTGAGAGTGACTATTTCATAATGGCCCACACTTGATAAAAACCAGCTCAAGAACAGTTTATATGCCCAAGACTCATATATGCAAAACAAGAACAAGGACAATAGATTATGTCAGGAGCAAACAAAAATCATTTAAAAAAGAAGTTCCAAATAGCAGCAAATATAAAACAACTTTGTTTTCCAAAAAAATTCAAGTTAAAAATTCAAGAAATAATTTAATTTTAAAATTATAAATTAGGAAAATGTGGGAACATTCTTAACATTTAGTATGTTTTGTACCAAATTTTTTGTTCCTTTCACATGTACTTTTTGTATTAGGAAACATTTTGTGCTCAGATATTCTCTACCTCTTTCTATCATATAAATGCTAAATTAGCAGTCTGAAAATACCCTGATACTTTAGCAAGCCTTATTAAAAAGAACATGATTGTACAATTTCCAAAATATTATAGTAGTTTGATTTCTCTTGGTGCCATGTTCCAACAACACACCGGTATTTAAGGTTCCATGTTATAGATGGCAAAATGATTTGCTTATTCATCATTTTACATGGCAAGTTGAAATGAACACTAATTATTTAAATGACATGGCATAAAATGATTTCTAGCCACTCCTTTTTTTTTTTTAATGGCCACCAAAACTAATTAGGACCTGCCAAAAGAAAAGGAATACTTGCTTTTAAGCATGATTTCTTTCTCAGCTGATTTTATTTAAGATTTGTGGGGCCATATTGTTCTGCCTCAGGAAAATAGGAGCCCTCATAGAAGCCTGAAACAGTCCCCAAGAAAGGCCTAAAACCTGCAGTTTATTGAGGGCTTCCTGCATAGGAACCCAGTGTAGGGAAGTAGAATGAAAGATCTTCCATAGATCTACAGAAACTCATGGAGCAACATCTGCAGAGAAAAGCCACCAACCAGACATATAAAGTGCATTTCTATGGCCCCAATTTTGAAGGCTAAAATTGTTCAGTTGTGCAACATTAAACTGAAATGTTATCGGTTTTCAGCATTACCTAAAGAACAAGTAAAGTTTAAGAGACCGCAGAAATGCCATCCAAATTGCCAACTTCACAAACCTGGCTTAATGCTGGAATTTAGAATAAAAGAGGAAGGTGATAGTGACAAAGTATGAGTCAGAAGAGCTGAAATCTCAGTGAAATTTCCCTTGGCTACTCTAAAAGGGTCTGCATTAGGAAGCCAAGAATTCAAGCTTTGTTAAGGACATCTCATGTGGGATTTGGAATGAAGCTTCAGGGAAGGATTGAGAGCCACCCATGTACCAAGGACATTTACTCTGGCCTGGCTGTGGGGTTGGTGATGGGAAGAGGCCCCCACTACTATGATGCCCTTCACCGGCTTCTCAGAGAGGCTCAAATAAACTGCCTGCTGGATAGAAGGGAGTGGTAAAGTTAAATCATCAAGGACATGGAAAGTCCTCAGTCAAGAGAACATCATTAATGGCTACCTAGGCAGGGAGTGTTTCTGTGCATTAGGCCCTCTCAATCACAGGCACGATGCACATGATGCCATTTCCAGCTAAGAAAGCTGAGCAGTTAAACACTTTGTCCATGGTCATGTAGTAACAGGGTAACTTGGAATCAAAGCTTACCTGATACCTGGTTCTAAAGCTCATCCTAACAGCCACTGTGCTCTACTCCTGGTCTCTGTCATTTGCCATCCCTGGTGCCCTGGTGCTCAGAACTCATTCCGAACCTGATACTTTATAGCACAACCCAGACTTCTAGTGGAAGTCTTCATTTTTATTCTTCCTTTTCCTCTCCCAACCCCATTTCCTTTCAAAGACCTTATTAGAGCTTCAATTTCTTATAGGCAAGGAGAAATGAGATGTAGAGAGTGAGTTGGAGTGAAGAGAAAAAATACACCAACTTATCATAACAGTAAAACTTTGGCTAACATACAGGAGCACTGAGTAAAAGAGGCAGATGTTTTTTAATCCCTTAATCATAAATCATGTTGGGACATCATTCTTTTTTTCTTTGTTTGCTTGGGCTAAAAACATCTATGTGATTGGTTTTATTATAATGTTTCAATGTTGTTTATCAGAAGATGGAAAATATTTTATTTATTATTGGCTTCTAATTTGTTTCTTTTTCAATAGATTTATGAATTGCATTCAGAAGGCACCCCACTTTTGTAATGTTGCCTTCTTGAACCCTATTAGAGACTTTTTAAATCTATCCTTAACTTTTTTCTATTCTCTCCTTGGATACCAATGCTTTCCCAACATCTTCCTTTCATTTTCCTTTCTGTACCCTACAGACACTATTGCAGCAGGACACATTCATCTGGCTGGAAAAATGTAGAGATTTCAAGGTTAATCTAACAATGAATCAAGTCTGGGCTCCCTTGAATTTACATGTAAAATGGAACGTCTTTCCTTGATAAGCTTCTCCCGCTCCTTTTAAAACACAGTGCTTTTTATCGTTATTTTATTTTTTAAAGATTTATTTATTTGAGAGAGAGAGAGTGAGTGAGCACAAGCGAGGGTGAGGGGCAGAAGGAGAAGCAGACTCCCTGCAGAGCAGAGAGCCCAACTTGGGGCTCGATCCCAGGGCCCCAGGATCAGGACTTGAGCTGAAGGCAGACACTTAACCGACTGAGCCACCCAGGCGCCCCAAAACACAGTGCTTTTTAATACCAGAGGGCCAGAATATTAACATGCCCATATTTGCAAGCCTTCAGTAGAAGGGCATTTTACTTCATTCACAAGATTATTTTCTCCACTTCCTTAAATTATTTCATAGATCTACTTATATAGTAGATATAAAGGACTGGGCAAAAAGAAATAAGGCATTTAAAAAAAAAGTTAGTGACTTCAAATGGTAAAATTGAAAATTGATTGCTTTTTTAAAATTTTTATTATGTATAATTAACATACAGTGTTATATTAGTTTCAGGTGTACAATATAGTGATTCAATAATTCTATACATGATTCAGTGCTTATCATGATGAGTGTGCTCTTAATCCCCTTCACCTATTTCACCCATCCCCCCACCCACCTCCCCTCTGGTAACCATCAGTTTGTTCTCTGTTGTTTAGAGTCTGTTTTTTGGTTTGTTTCTTTTTTTCTTTGCTTTTTTTCCCCTAAATTTCACATATGAGTGAAATTATATGGTATTTGTCTTTCTCTGACTGACTTATTTCACTTAGCAGTATATTGTGTAGGAATATTACTAGGCCATAAAAAGAATTAAATCTTGCCATTTGCAATGATATGGATTGGATGTAGGGAGTACACTCCTAAATGAAATACGTATATATATGCCACTTCTTTATTCACTCATCTATCGATTGACACTTGGGCTGCTTCCATAATTTGGCTATTGTAAATAATGCTGAAACAAACAGGGATGCTTATATCTTTTCAAATTAGTGTTTTCATATTCTTTGGGTAAATACCCAGTAGTGGAATTACTGGGTCACATGGTAATTCTATTTTAAAATTTTTTGAGGAATCTCTATACTCTTTCCCACAGTGGCTGTAGCAGTTTGCATTCCCATCAGTAGTGCATGAGGGTTCCTGTTTCTCCACAGCCTCATCAACACATGTTTCTTGTGTTTTTGATTTTAGCCATTCTCACAGGTGAAAGGTGGCATCTCATTGTGGTTTTGATTTGCATTTCTCTGATGATGAGTGATATTGAGCATCTTTGCATGTCTGTTGGCCATCTGTATGTTTTCTTTAGAGAAATATCTGTTCATGTCTTCTGCCCATTTTTAAATTGGATTGTTTTGAGTTGTGTAAATTCTTTATATATTTTGGAGACTAACCCGTGATTGGATATGTCATTTGCATATATCTTCTCCCATTCAGTAGGTTGTCTTAGTTTTTTTGATTGTTTCCTTTGCTGTGCAGAAACGTTTTATTTTGACATAGTCCCAATAGTTTATTTTTGCTTTTATTTCCCTTGCCTCGGGAGACGTATCTAGAAAAATGTTGCTATGGCCAATGTTGGAGATATTACAGCCTTTGCTCTCTTCTAGCATTTTTATGGCTTTAGGTCTACATTTACTCCTTAACCCAGTTTGAGTTTATTTTGTGTATGGTGTAAGCCAGTGGTCCAATTTTATTCTTCTGCATGCAGCTGTCCAGTTTTTCCAGCACCATTTGTTGAAGAGACTGTCTTTTTCCCATTGCATATTATTTTCTTTGTCAAAGATTAATTGACCATATAATTGTGGGTTTATTTCTGGGCTTTCTATTCTATTCTGTCTATCTGTGGGTCTATTTCTGTGGCAGTCCCATACTGCTTTGATTACTACAGCTTTATAGTATATCTTGAATTCTGGAATTGTAATATCTCCAGCTTTGTTTTTCTTTTTCAAGATTTCTTTGGCTATTTGGGGTCTTTTGTGGTTCCACACAAATTTTGGCATTGTTTGTTCTAGTTCTGTGAAAAAATGTCGGTATTTTGACAGAGAGTGCATTAAATCTGTAGATTGCTTTCAGTAGTATGGACATTTTAACATTTGTTCTTCTGATCCATGAGCATGAAATATCTTTTCATTTGTTTTTTCTTCTTCCATATCTTTCATCAGTGCATTATAGTTTTCAGAGTACAGGTCTTTCACCTCCTTGGCTAAGTTTATTCCTAGATATTTTATTATTGTTGGTGTAATTGTAAATAGGATTGCTTTCTTAATTTCTCTTTCTGTTGCTTCATTGTTAGTATATAAAAATTCCACAGATGTCTTTACATTGATTTTTATCCTGAAACCTTACTAAAATTAATTAATCAATTCTAGGGTTTTTTGGTGGAGTCTTTAGGGTTTTCTGTACATACTATCATGTTGGGTGCAAATAGTGTGAGTTTTAATTCTTCCCTACCAGCTTGGATGTCTTTTATTTCTTTTTATTATCTGATTGCTGTGGCTAGGACTTCTAGTACTATGTTAAATAATAGTGGTGAGAGTAGACATCTCTGTCTTATTCTTGACCTTAGGAGAAATGCTCTCAGTTATTCAACACTGAGTATGATGTTGGCTGTGGGTTTTTCATAGATGACCTTTATTAGGTTGAGGTGTGTTCCCTCTGTCCTACTTTACTGAGCGTTTTTATCATGAATGGATTTTGTACTTTGTCAAATGCTTTTTCTGCATCTATTGAAATGATCATATGATTTTTGTCCTTTTATTGATACAATGTATCACATTGATTGACTTGTGAATATTGAATCACCATTGCATCCACTTGATTGTGATGAATGATTGTTTTAATATATTGTTGGATTTGGTTTGCTAATATTTTTTGAGGAATTTTGCACCTATGTTCTTCAGAGATATTGTAGTTCTCCCTTTTTGTAGTGTCTTTATCTGGTTTTGGTATCAGGGAAATCTTGGCTTCATAGAATGGATTAGGAAGTTTTCCTTCCTCTTCTGTTTTTTGGAATAGTTTGAGAAGAACAGGTTTTAACTCTTCTTTACATGTTTGGTAGAATTCACCTGTGAGGCTGTCCAGCTCTGGACTTCTGTTTGCTGGTAGTTTTGTGATTATTGATTCAATTTCATTGCTGGTAATTTGTCTGTTTACATTTTCTGTTTCTACCTGATTCAATTTTCAGAGGTTATATATTTCTAGGACTTTATCCATTTCTTCTAGGTTGCCAATTTGTTGGCATATATTTTTTTCATGATACTCTTACAGTCTTATGTATGTCTCTGGTATCAGTTGTTATTTCTCCCCTTTCATTCATGATTTTATTTATTTGAGTCCTCTTTTTGTTTTTGTATTAGTCTAGTTAAAACCTTATTGATTTTGTTGATCTTTTCAAAGAAGCAGCTCCTCATTTCATTGATCTGTTTTATTGTTTTTGTTGTTTTGTTTTTTAGTTTCTCTTTTGTTTATTTTGGCTCTGATATTTATTATTTCCTTCCTTCTGCTGGTTTTGGACTTTTTTGTTCTTCTTTTTCTCATTCCTTTATGTGTAAGATTAGGTTATTTATTTGGGATTTTTCTTGTTTCTTGAGGTAGGCCTGTAATGCTATAAACTTCCTTCTTAGAACACCCTTTCCTGCATCCCAAAGATTTGGGACTGTTGTGTTGTCTTTATTTCTTTTTTTAAATTTAATTTTATTTATTTATTTGAGAGAGACAGAGCACATGAGTGGGAAAGGGGGAAGAGGGAGAGAATATCCAAGCAGATTCCTGCTGAGCCTGAGCCTAATACAGGGTTCAATCTCATGACCCATGAGATCAGGACCTGAGCTGAAACCAAGAGTTGGACACTTAACTGACTGAGCCAGCCAGGTGCCCCAGGACTGTTGTGTATTCATTTTCACTTGTCTCCATATATTTTTGATTTCCTCTTTGTTTGGTTGACCCATTCATTGTTTAGTAGCGTTTTATTTAACCTCCTGTGTTTGTTTTCCTTCCGTATTTTTTCTTGTGGTTGATTTCTAGTTTTATAGTATTGTAGTCAGAAAAGATGCATGGTATGACTTTTATCTTTTTGAATTTTTTGAGACTTGTTTTGTGGCCTAACATGTGATCTCTTCTGGAGAATGTTCCATGTGTACTTGAGAAGAATGTGTATTCTGCTGTTTAGGATGCAGTGTTCTGAATACATCTGTTAGATCCATCTGGTCTATTGTGTCACTCAAAACCGCTGTTTCCTTGCTGATTTTCTGTTTGGATGATCTATGGACTGATGTAAGTGGGGTGTTAAAGTCCCCTACTATTATTGTATTACTATTGATCATTTCCTTTATGTTTGTTATTAGCTGCTTTATGTATTTGGGTCCTCCCATGTTGGGTGCATAAATATTTACAATTGTTATATCTTCTTGTTGGATTGCACCATTTATGATTATGTAATGTCCTTCTTTGTTCCTTGTTACCATCTTTTTTCTAAAGTCTATTTTGTCCAATATAAGTATTGGTAACCCAGCTTTCTCTTTACTTACATTTTCATGATTTATGTTTCTCCATCCCTTCACTTTCAATCTGTAAGTGTTTTAGGTCTGAAGCAAGTCTCTTGTAGGCAGCATATAGATGCATCCAGCTTTTTTATCCATTCTGTCACCCTATGTCTTTTGATTGGAGTATTTAGTCCATTTACATTCAAAGTAATTATTGATATGTGTGTATTTATTGCCTTTTGTTATTTGTTTTATGGCTGTTTTGGTAGTTCCTCTCTGTTCCTTTCTTCTCTTGCTGTCTTCTCCCATGATTAGTTGGTTTTCTTTAGCAAAATTCTTGGATCCCTTACTCTTTATTTTTTGCATATCTATTACTATTTCTTGATTTGTGGTTACCATTCATTTACATATAACACTTTCTGTATATAGCAATCTATATTAAGCTGATGGTCATTTAATTTTGAACTCATTCTTTACTCTCCTCCCCCCATGTTTCAGATATTTGGTATCATATTTTATATCCTTTTGTGTTTCTCTTGACTGATTTTTACAGAGATACTTAATTTTTTTTTTTTTTTTTTTTTTTTTTTTTTTGCTTTTGTGCTTCATATTTTTCTTACTCTTACTTATGGCTTTTGTTTTCCACTTGCTAAGTCCCTTTAACATTTCTTGTAGGGATCATTTAGTGATCATGAATTCCTTTAATTATGTTTGTCTGGGAAACTATTTATCTCTCCTTCTATTCTGAATGATAGCCTTGCTGCATAGCATATTCTTTGCTGCAGATTCTTCCCTTCCAGCACTTTGAATATATCGTGGCACTCTCTTCCAGCCTGCAGTTCCTGCTGAAAAATCAGCTGATTGCCTTATGAGGTTTCCCATGTATGTAACTGTTTTCTCTTACTGCTTTTAAAATTCTTTATCACTACTTTTTGCCATTTTAATTACTATGTGTCTTGGTGTGGACCTCTTTGGGTTGATTTTGTTGGGTGCTCTCTGTGCCTTTTGGATCTGGATTTCTGTTTCCTTCCCCAGATTGGGGATTTTTTCAGCTATTATATCTTGAAATACATTTTCTGCCCCTTTTCTCTCTCTTCTCTTCCTGGGATTTGTATAATGAGCATGTTATTATGCTTGATAGTGTCACTGAGGTCCCTAAATCTATTTTTATTTATTATTATTAATTTTTCTCTCTTTTTCAGCTTGATTGCTTCCCATTACTCAGTCCTCTAGGTCACTGATCAATTCTACTTCCTCTATTTGCTACATACTCCATTTTTTGTATTGTTAATTTTAGTTATTGAGTCTTCATCTCTGATTCATGAATTTTTATGTTTTCTCTTTGTTAAGGGTCTCACTGAGGGCCTCCACTCTTTTCTTAAGTCAGGAAGTATCTTTATGACCATTACTTTAAATTCTCTAGCAGGCATATTACTTATCTCCATTTTGTTTAGGTCTCTTGCTGTGATTTTGTCTTGTTCTTGTATTTGAGATATATTCTTCTGTCTCATTTTGTTTAGCTCTCTGTGTCTGTTTCCATGTGTTAGGAAAATCAGCTATGTCTCCTGCTCTTGAAAGTAGTGGCCTGCAGTGCAATGTCACCCATTTCCCAGAACCTGGTGCTTCAGAAGTGTCTCCTGTGTTGTGTGCATCCTGCTATTGTGGCTGAGCTGCATTTATCTTTAGTCCAGTCATTTGCAATAGCTCCCTTTCCCTGTTGTGGGCAGGGTTTGGGACCTGTGTCATTAGTGGGCCAGTCTGGGGCTGTCTTGGGCTTGAGTTGCATCAGACTAGTTAGTCATTTGCCAGAGATGTCACAGCACTAAACTGCAGGGTGCTTTCCCTTGTTTTCCTCTGAGAAGCTTTTGTTGGTGGGGGGGGCCCACAGTCAGACCATAAGTCTGCCCCCAGCCCCTTGCTAGGGCTGCAGTTGGAATGGTGATTATCTTCCCCTCTCCCTGGGGCAGGAATCACTTTGGAGTGCTTCTGACCCCTGTTGGGGTTCTTGCATACTGCCAGGCTTTGGCACTGTTTTAGATGGGCTTCAGCAAAGGATGTAACAGAGGGGGCAGGTCTGCAGGAGAATGAGGGGTAGAATGCACAGTGTTAGCAAAGTTTGCACAGATCTGCTGTGGGAGGGGACCTGGAGCTGCTTTAGAAACTCCTGGTACAGGGCTAGAGGGGGCGACTCCACAGGAGAGTGTGGGAGCAGGGTGCATGGTGCCAGCAAAGTATACAGGTTTGCTATGAGAGGGGACCTACAGCTGCCAGGCAAAACTCCTGCTGAGTTGGAGGGGGTGAATCCGCAGAACTGTGCAATGGTGGGGCACCCTGTTAGTAAGCTAGGTAGAGAGTATGGACACTATGCTTATTCCTGCAGGTGTCTGTGTATCTAGACTGGGAGTCGTGGAAGGGAAATGGCACCCTCCAGGAATTTTGTTCTCAAAATCTCTCAAAGATCCCTGCCCCTCCAGCACATGCTCTGAGATTAGTAAACAAATCTCCCTCCTGTATAGCCCAGACATTTTTCAAACTGCAGCATCTGTGTATATCTCTGTGGGGCTATTTGTTGTGTTGTCTCTTTAAGGGTAGGGACTCAGATTCTTATTGCCCTCCTAGCTCTCCCAGAGGCCAGCCTGCTGATTTTTAAAGTTCCAGGTTTTAAGCTCCACTGACTGTAAGACTCACAAAATCTGCCCCTCTGGTTTTCAAAGCCAAATGTTACAAGGATTCCTCTTCCTTGTGCAGGTTCCCCTGGCATGGTGTGCCTGGTGTGAAGGTCTGCTCCTCTCCCACTCCACACCAGGGCATCCCTCCCTCCCACAGACAGTCCTGTGGGTCTGTTTAGCTCCCAACTACATCTCTACCCTTCCTACCCTCTTTGATGTGGCCTCTTCTCTACATTTAGTTGTGGAGAGTCTGTTCTGCCAGTCTTTGGGTTCTTTTCTGGGTTGTTACACTGAATAGGTGTTATCTGGTTGTATCCCTTGGAGCAGGTGAGCTTAGGGTCTTCCTACTCTGTCATCTTCCCTGCACTCTTGATTTGATGGCTTTCAAATGTGTCACATGACAGCCCCCAGTCTTCCCAGCACAGAAAACATTAGAGAAGATATTGCCAGATTCTGTGCTGTTTTAGCTACCTTTTATTCTTGGAAAGTTGTGGAGAAGTTGGTTAATTTGACCTGATAAATTTAAGAGGGTCCATGACCTTGACATTATCCTGATGTCCAAGCCTTGTATAATGTGGTACTCAATTTTCATGAGTGAATCAATCACATTTGTTTTAATGGGGGATAGCTTTGTTTTCTGGGAGATGATAGACTCACTAAGGGCCAGAAGTAACTTAGGTCCTGAGAGAAGTCTTCAATATCCATGTTAGTTCTAGTAGAAAAAAACATGATATATGGAAATTTACTTTGGAAAAGTAAATTATTCCTGCTATATTGGTAAGCTATTTCTTTTCATCTGTGATTTATTGAATTGTATTCTTATAATCATATAGCTATATTTTAAAAACAAACATTTAAGGATAATATTTGCAAGAAACTGGAAAAAATGTCAAGACACCATTTCATATACCATGGTCTGCAATAATAATTTTAGTTCAATTTTGTCCCCTTATGCCAACAAAGACTGATTTATAAAGCATCCCCAGTCCAGAACCAGATAATACTGGAGATAATTATTGTGCCTGGTTAGAGTTTAAGAGCAATTTCCTGAGGCACCACTTGTAAAAGTGAAAGAACATACATTGGAATGAGTGTTCAGCTATACAGTAAAAGAAAAATACGGAATTGTTAAACAGAGCCCGTTTTCCAGTATTAGTTTAAATAATAACTGCATTATGCCTGGTGATTCTGCAGAACCTTTAATAGTGTAATTTTAGTGTATGGATTCACAAACTTTTTAAACTTTGTAGGCAACGCAGAAAAATCTAATCATAGTCCAATTTCAAACACTTTAGAAATAGGATTAGTGCTTTGTCACCTAAAAGTAGGAGTTAGTAAGATTTAAAGCAGAATTTAGATTTCTTCTGGAAGCTGAACTATATTTTTATTTTAAATAAGAATCATTAATTGTATTAGCATCTAATTAGATTTGGAACATTTTAAAAGAACACTGAAAACTGCAAGAATATTTTTTATGTTTTCATTGAAAGAAACCCATTAAATTTTAAAGAAAAATTTTGTAGATTTAACATAATTCAATTAAAAAATAGGTTCTTACACATTTGTTAAGGAAGAGCTGGATGTAAGAAAACTTTTAGCTTAAGATAAGCCAGTGATAGGTACACTTAATCTTGTCTTAGAAAACTATTGTTAGTGTTCATTTTTAAAGGTTCTCTAAATTCATCCCTGCCTTTAAAATGATGAGATTTGCTTCTTCCAATGTTGGTAAAACCAAATGAGGGACTGAGCAAACCTTTGGTAAATTAAAACAAAGACCAACTAATTTAGGCCACTGTTTGGGTTTTAAAAATCCATCTCTTATCCATTTAGTTTTGACTTATTCACTTTATATAAATTATCAGTTTCAGTTATTTGACAATGCACAGCTAGAGAAAAATGGAAATTTTTTAAAAGATAAATCTAGATATTAAACTTTAGTTGATAGAAGATTCTGTCAGCCTATGGTAGGTTTTAAAAACTAAAGCTTTTCTCCTTTTCTAGCTTAAAGAAATAAAAAGACAGGTTTTTTTTTTTATCTAAATCTTTATTAGAAGAAAAAAACATTTAAAATGATGAGTAACAACAAATTTCATTAAATATTAAACATTTTAGTTATCAAAGATATTTAGACAATATGTTCCTAATATTTCTGCACAGCAGAAGCACACTGATTATAGAGCTCAGACTGTCATGTGCTCATGTGAGTTTGTTTTTGGCATAAAAGAATATCTAAAGTCACATTTAAATAAATGTGATCATAGATAAGCTGATAACTTACTGTTGATTCTCAAAGCTTTCACAAATTATATCTGACTGACATTCCCTTGGGGTGAATACTTTAACACTGAGTAACAAACTGAATTCATTTTCTTTAAAGTTAGTAATACTAGTAAAATTACTTAAAATTGAATTAGAAATTACGTTCCTGTTTATATTAGCACAATAAAAGTTATTATAAACAAACTGATTATTTCATATCAAAAGTTAAAAAAGGAAATAACACACATAAAACACTTCTTGATGATAATAAACAATCATTTAAAACAGAGCGATTCAGTACATGACACCTGTGAGCACCCTTTCCAGGGGTAAAATTTCCCTTTGTAATTTCTCAAAGTGTCCCTTTCCAAACTCTGTAAACACTGAGAAATGATCTACCATAAAAAAGATTAGATTTTTTAAACTTCTCACTTTTAGTAAAAAAAAAAAAAACAAAAAAAACAAGCATCCTTTCACTTTTTTTTTCTTGCGTGTAGTACACATTCATGAATGTCCACTAGGCGCAAGGGAAATTGTTTATGCTGCAAAACTACTCTATATAGTGAGGATATCAAACATACTGAAATGACAAGTGGTTTCCAACCAGTGAGCTAAGAGGAAAACAAATTCAAGACGACTTGTTTCAATCACTAAACATTGCAGGTTTTTTTTTTTTTTAACAATGTTTATAAATTTGCCCACAAAATCTGGGTAATATTAAACAGCCAGTAAGGCACTTTGTCAGAGAGGACTAAGTAGTAAAGGCTGGATGATTGGCAATTTGTTTAATAGGAAACATTCTATACTCAAAGAGAGCAAAATCTGGAGCAGGCAGTCCTTTTACCAATTTACTGTCAAACAGGAGCAGGGAAAACTTTAAAATTTTCTATTTCACTTTGTTGACCAATTTTCCCTGCAGAAGTCTTTTAGTTGTAATTTAAAAAATATATTAGGAGCTATCGATTTAAATAACGTTTCATTTTTCAATGTAATATTTAAAAGAATATGAACATATTCACTAGTGTTTTCAAAACATCCAAGCCACTATATTTAAAAATGAATTACAAAACAAAAGATCTTAGTATAAAAATGTACCATGTTATTAACAATTCCCTTGCAACTTCTGATGGCTTCACATATTACAGTATAAGCTTTGGTATTAAACATGCAAATAAAAGCCAACAGGGTGGTGAATACAGTGTTCCAAACACAAAGCACTTATGAAACTAGTGTTGTGCAGACACAGCAGATGAAGATTAGGTAACACCGCTGCAGGATGACCACAGTTTGCACTTCTAATGCTTCTTAGTTTGCATACTTGGCTCGTTCAGAATCTTCAGCAGAGACTGACTCATGTAATAGGGCCTTTCAGCAGAACCATCGTTTCTTTCTATATCTTCCACTAGGAGGAAGAATGGCACAGAGTAAATATCAAAGCAAAACTGTAAGAGAAGTAACGTCGCCATCTGCTGCACACTTGCTTTACAGCAGTTCAAAACTTTTTATTTTTTTAAATAGCATAGTTTGGCATCATTATTGTAAACATACCTATGAGAAAACAAGCAGCCCTTGTTATTATGTTAGTAAAATATTACCCCATTCTGTGTACCAGGTCATATTCTGCTAATAGTGCATGCCTCTCAGGTGCATGACTGAAAAAATAACTTTTACCTTCTTTTGGATAGGAAACTTACCCAAAAAAAACAAAAAACAAAAAACAAAACAAAAAAAAACAAACACAAAAAACCTCATCCAGAATTTCCAAATTCACCTCCAAATTCCTGAAAAGTAGTATGTACTCAATTCACTTTATAAATTATTGTATTTGTTCAAAATTGCTTTTGTTTTGCCATCAACAATTTAGGTAGCATAGTTTTAAAAAATATTTGTAAAATTTTAATGTATTTCAAAAAGCCTTAAACTGCAAGTTTTGAAAAATATTGTTTTGCAGTTAATTGCTTCGTAAGATAATAGCTTCTAATTTTTTTCCCTCAAAAACAATGCTCATTTTTACTCTCTTCTACACAAAGAACAAACTAGTGGGGAAAACTTTTTCTGACTAGAACTAAGTCCATAATATAGTTCAAACTTATATACTTAGAGATTCTTCCTCTAAGTGGTAAAGTATTTAAAAATATTGAACCAAATAGCATTTCTTTTCCTATGATTTTCTACCCATGGGTTATATCCTTAAAATATAGCCAACTATAGAATGTGCCTCCATATAGTTCAGTGAACACTTTTACTCTAGTGAATTTTTTGGTCTGATCAGCAGATATAATGTAATACATGGGCCCCATCTAGTCTAAGAATCTAAAATACAGAAGAAGTTATGATTATTAGAAGTCTCCAAATTAATCTTTGTCTTAATTTTCTAACTTCTGGAACAGCCAAGAATATAAGAATATAGGCAACCAGTTTCTTGCATGTTGATTTATATTTTATTCAAGTGATTTTCCAACTTTTATGTGTATCAGAATCAACTAGAGAACTTTATAATTCTCACAAGCTGCCCCACACCCAAACACAACATATCAGAATCTCTTAGGGAAGGGGCATAGGCATCTATTAGAAGTTCTCAGAGTGATTCTGATGCCTACAAAAAAAAAAAAAAAAAATTAGAACTGTGTTGTTTCATCATGTATCATCATTCAACTACTCCTGAAGGGGATGTATTCCCCAACATTTTTTAACACTTAAGAGAGAGGTGACTGGGGCACCTGGGTGGCTCAGATGGCTAAGTCTCCCACTCTTGATTTCAGCTCATGTTATGATCTCAGGGTCATGAGATCCAGCCCTGCATTGGACTCTGCACTGGGCGTGGAACCTGTTTAATATTCTCTCCCTCTCCCCCCTTTCCTGCTGCTCACATGTGCACATGTGCACTTGCAAACACACACTCTCTCTCACTCTCTCAAAAAAAAAAAAAAGAGGTTTTACTATTTACTAGATCTTGGTTGTGACCTCTGTATTGTTGGATAATAATAATAACCATCCAGAAAGATAGATTATCACTCTTCTCTGAATTATGCTTCAAGGAGAATGAGGGAAGAAGGCCCTTTGCCACAAGGTGAAGCCAAGTGACACTTTTGACTATAACAATCTCAAGAAAATAAGCCAAGAACAAGATGGTGGCCGTTATTATAAAGACCACTATTTTGAAAATCTTCCTTATTCATTGGTTTCTTGCTATTAAGCTGTCACAGAGTCAGTCTAAATCTAGGTTCCCATAATTCAGGATTACATAAGTTAGTTTTTATATTAATTTGTGACACGATGATACATTTCTGACTCTCTTCTTAAATACATGGATCATATTTAGATCACATTTAGACCACAATCTTAGATCAACACATTTCTTTGTGTCAATACATAAGCTTAGTGTAAATGCCCAAAGGATACTACAATTCAATGTTCCTTTGGGGTAATTTTTACACTGTTAGCCAAATCATACACATGTGCACACAAGGGATGGACAGGCAAAGTACTTGAGTGTCGATTCATGCTTTGTTCCACCCTGCAAAAGACTAAGGCATGGCTGTCAGCAACCAGCTTGTTGTTCTGGCCAGCAAGGATGGAGTATAAAAATAACTTTCCTGCTAAACTCTCAAGAGAGAGATTTCCTATCGCACAGCGCACCCCTGTAAAGGTACCAAACAAGGTACCAATGGAGTGCTAGTAGTGTATTTCCTTAGGGAAAAATCTGAAGTGTCTTACTCATCTTTTCTCTTTCTTTCCTCACTTAAGTTGAGCTAAAACTAAACCTTTTGTAGAATGAAGTCAAACAATCTCTTTAATCTAGAAAAACAGGTATGCTTGTGAAAGATAGAATCACTCATCTGAAACCGATCCATTCCAATTTTCTGTATGGTGGGAGTAGGAAAATAGGAATTTGTCTCCATCTGGGTTAGAGACAAAAGGCATGAGTTATGTAGCCATTTCAGTTTTGTTCAGAGTATGTTAACTGTGGCTAGAGGTTCATAGTATTGGAAATGACATCCCAAAACTCAGATTCAACTTTACTATGATTATAATTTCACTAAAACAAAGTGGGCTATGGGGTTATGAGGTTCCCCAGTAATTTTTACCTAGCAGTGTTCTCTATGGAACTTGTATAACATTAACATCTCTGTTATGGTCTTGAATCACACACTGAAATATACTTCCTAGGGAAACATTTATACGAGTTTAATCACAGTTGAAAAAGCTGTCCACTAGCTGGAGCAGCTATATAACCATAGCACCATATTTACAAATTTAGTACCATATGCTGGTTAACTATGTCAATCTTTTTTATGGCTAATTGACTATACGTTTATAGTGCTTTCGAAAATTGCCTGAATATCCTTTACAAATATACATTTATAAAAAGAAAGGCGATCAAAGTGCTGCAATGGGAAACAGCACTCCGAGTTATAAAAGTCTCATTTAAAACACTTTTGGCTATAGGCTTTAAATATATGTTTGACATTTACACCTTGCTTTTTCAGCTGGGACCACAGTCTATAAAGTATCCTAGTTCACAGTGGCTACTGTCACCAAATGCCTGTCACCTCAGGTGGTACCAGGTTCTGGCTTTTTAGGAATAAGCACAGAAATTCCACATTACTCAAAAGCATCATTTTCAAGTTACAAATGATCTAATTTACAAAAGTTCTATTTAAAAATGAATGTCACTGTTTGGAGCTTTTCTACTCTTTCTGCTTCTGGGGAACTAGTAGCATCTTGTTCAGAGTTCCGTGCAGGGTAGGGGCTATGAAGTAGGGTTTTTCTCTGGATCCATCATTTCTTTCCAGATCTTCACCTGTATATGCAGCAGCCAAAGCAGGCAAAACAGCAAGCGACAGCAGAATTAAGTGTATTTTTATAAATTGGAGAGTCAAACAGGGAAAAATCAGAGAAATTAGCGTTAGAAAGTCAAATATAAGACAATCCGTACCGT
The DNA here is from genome assembly GCF_964656455.1 of Halichoerus grypus. Lineage (NCBI taxonomy): Eukaryota > Metazoa > Chordata > Mammalia > Carnivora > Phocidae > Halichoerus > Halichoerus grypus. Next base: position 126,563,585 of record NC_135716.1, on the reverse strand, counting down.
TAAGTTGCTGATGCTGGACAAAATAAGAAACTTCAACCTCTGCCAGGAAGCACTGAAACTTCCTAAATCCCACCAATGCCTGAAGAGGTTTATTTTGATAGTTTAAAGGTTAATAAGATCTTTCATATCCTTTCAAAACTATTATCTCTAAATCTGTGACTGTTCATTTCAGAAAGGTAAAATGCCACATCTTCTGAGATGAAGCCGAATAAAAAGTCTGTGGTAAATGTAGAACAATAATTGAATTTCAGAGTTCAAAGTCACTTTTAATGGTAGTCTACACCCATAACATTACAGATGAAGAAACGGAGACCCAGGTATGTGAAATGATTCTCCTGAAGCCAAAAGCTCTGGGGCAATCAGAATGAGGTGAGGACCCAGCCTCTTGACACCTAGTTCGGTTCTTGTCCTACTTAACTATAAGTTATCCTGTCTTAAATTTCCTCAGATTGTATTAGAAAACTACTGGCAGGGTTTTCTGACTTCATGTAACACATGAATTTACCTTCCTGCTTTGCCTAGGCTAATAATAAAATGATGGAATGTTCACTGAGCACACACCTATCAGGTGATTCAGGGAAAGCACCAGAATGATGCTGAGGAGCAAGAAGTTGGCACGGAATTAAGCTTCCTAAAGATAGAATTTGCAGCAGATAATATCTATCAATAAGTATACAAGTACAGCTTAACTCTATGTTTCCACTAGTGTATTAAAAAAGATTTTGTTATTCATAGTCTTTATTATGACAAAGGATAAGAAATATTATATAAAACCATATAGGATAATCATAGATTTATGGAATAAATCTAAATTATTTTTCATCCTTTTTTGGGAATGGTTGGATTATTGATTTAGATTTTTACATTAGACCTCACAATGACCTTCCTCAGATAAAATGAAAAGCTAAGGAGGGAATATGATGGACACTGAACATTTTTTTCTTTTTTCCTTAACCATATTTCTATATCATATACAGTATATCTACATTGTTATTACTTTTGAAGCATTATTAGGAAGCATGGTATGGATCACACTAATAATCATCTACAACACTACTTTTTTCTCATACTGGGACCAGAATTCTCATAGCCTTGTAATATTAAAAATATGCCATGTTTCTATAAATGCAGTGTTTGCAAATGGTTTGCATTTTTAAAAATACCAGTTGTCTGGCAGCCAAGAGAATAGGTATAAAAGGATGTGTATGTATAAAGGTACAGTTCCACACGATCAGAATTTGGCTTATGGCACCATTTAAGAATGTTTTCCAAAGTAAGATGTTGCCCATAGTAAAAGTTGGGAAGGGAGGAGAAATATAATTTGGTATCCCTTGTTCTTTATTCTCAAAGACCAGAGTCTCCAGAAGGAAACTATTCATGTTCAACACACAATGTATTGAATAAAGCTGAAATTACACCTGGTTTTCAAGAAGTTGGTAATTATTAATATAAAAGGGTAGAAAACATTTCTTACTGCTCAAATTTAAAATCCACTGTCAAATTTAAAATCCATAAGACTTTTTCCAAAGCTTCCAAAGACTGGAAGCTAGTAGTTTCTATGCATTTCCTGAGATACATTTTGAGAAACATTTTCAGTTATAAGAATGAGGAAGATCCTAAAGGGATCTCCCACTACTTCTATGATTAGCATCTGAGATGAAAAAAAGAGATCTTTGAACATTTGAGACCTCTGTCTCAGGAACTACCATATTTCTGTGTTCCTTTCTCCATCTCCAACCTGAGCTGGATTTTGTTCATGTGGCATTTTGTAGGTGGCTTCTCCTACCTAATAAACCACCGACAGTGGCATTAGAAGATGATTAAACATTTCTGTTCCATTTATAGCCAGAGAGAGAACTAACTAGTATGCACAGTTCTCCTGATTTCTGAATTGTCCAGTTATTGAAAATAATTTTTAAATGTTAAGGAAAAAAAAAAGTCAAACCACTTTCTAGTTTTTTCCTTTGAATATGTCTCCCTATAAGTATTATCTCCTCTCCTGACCCCACTGTGAAGTTGGTGCTGTGAGTTATGCCAAAAAATAAACTGTTAATTTTACACAAGTGGATCACTCAGTAATGCCCTGTCACAGAATGTTTTCTCTGCTTCTCTTAAGAGCAATGTGCCAGAGAAATAATCACTCAGAGGGTGGGCTAACAATTTGTTCTTTCATCTGCTGAGCCTGCTTTCCCTAGGCTGAAGGTAAGGGCCAGGTTAAGCTCCTAGGGCACTAGGTTCTCCAAGGCTTTTAAGATGAGATGCTAATAGAAAACCTATCCATTATGAGTTACACATGCTGCACAGAGGTACAACAAATACGTCAGTGATCAAAGCTCTTAAGAAGTATTTTAACTCTAAGCGTCAGAATCGATCGAGCTGTTTCCTAGACATTCTCCTCCATGAATCTAGTGTGAATTGGCCCTATGTGTCTTGGAAACCATTGCTAGCTTGGCTTTATCAGAATTATAAAGCCTCTCCTCAAAGAGGTCCTGAAGTCCAATCTCAAAGCCATGTCCTCAGTGCTGTTAATGATTAGATTCCGTTGTGCTTTATTATTAAAATTTGAAAATACTAAGATGTGCCAAAACAGTTTCATGCTAACACAATGCCATGGAGCCCGAGGTTCATTTCAGTAGCTGACTCTGCGGTGCTTTGCAAACTCCATTCTCTCAGCTGTTAAGGTTTAAAGAGCATCTACTAAACAGTCTCTTTCCAAATCAACACTATTTGGTAGTTGCAGCCAGGCCATAGCAAATCCACAAGCCAGCTAAGGACATGGGTCTTAACCTTCTTATCTTTCAGTTACTCTCCAAAGAGGGAAAACACATATACTGAAAACTTACAGAAGCAGATGAAAATTGTATCAATACACATTGCATAGACGCTGAAGAACCCATGTGCAACTAGGTAAGATCCAATAATGACTGTCTGTAAATGAGTAAAGAACAAAATGAAGATGTCATTAACTTGTCCAGAAGAACAATAATGCAGCTTTAAATGAAAGTCATGATGAGAAACGCTGAAGTACCCTATATAGAAAAGATTTCAATATAGAGACCAAAAAAGTACAATGTTAACACTTTTGGGTAATTTGTACTGGGATCTAAATGTATATATTGTCTGCCAATTTTCTTACCACTATCCCCAATGCCTACCAAAAATATCCCAGATTTAGGATCCTGTAGACTGAGGCAGGAAAGCACGGGAGTTAAGAGCACACACTGCCTAGGGTTGAATCACATGTCAGGCACTCACTCAACAAGTTACTTAACCTCACTGTGTCTCCTGCCTCCTATAAAAAATTACTGGTGGGCAAGGGAAAATGTGAATAATAATAGTATTTATGACATATGGATTGAGTGAGTTAATTAATTGCTATAGATACTGCAGGGCTCCTACCAGGTCCTCTCCAGCTGCTACATCTATCATCCAATTGTTAGGAATGTAGGCTGCTGACAACTGAGTGGCTTCACTCACTAGGAATTGCCCTTGTTGCAGGGAACTGCCTCACCCAAGGTTACGCCAGCATCCAGGGGGCAACCCCTGGCCAACGCCTGCCTGATGCAGCATGCAGAGACCTAATTCTTCCTTCAGAACTTCCTGACAATATGTCTGAGGCCTCTACTGTAACTGCAGCTTTTTCCTTTGCCCATGCCTGCCCTCCTCACTTCCTTGTTATAAGGGTATCTCAGGAGAACACTTCCAAATAACCTTCCCCATACAATCCTGTCTCAGAGGTTGTTTCTAAGGAATCCAATCTAAGGCAGAATAAGGCTTGGCACAAAGTAGGACCAATAATGTTAGCTATTATTATTTTTCTTATTCCTTTTATTTTGCCATCTCTGATAAATCAGAGTCAATATTACCTACCCAGTTGCTATGAATGAATTGTATCCTCTCAAAATGCATATGTTGAAACCTAACCCCTAATGTGACGATATCTGGAGGTGAGGTTTGGGGGAGGTAATTAGGTCATGAGGGTGCAGCCCTCATGAATGGGATTAATGCCCTTAAAAGAGGAGACAGGAGAGATGATGATACCTCTCTCCACCATGTTAAGATACAGTGAGAAGGGGTCCCTTTGCAAACCAGGAAGACAGCTCTCACCAGGAACTGAATCTGTGGGCACCTTGATCTTGGACTTCTCAGCCTTCAGAAATGTGAGGAATAAATTCTTGTTTAAGCCACCCAATCTATGATATTTTTGTTATAGAAGCCTGAACTGACTAAAACACCAACTCTTACCAGCAAAGGTACCCAGTAGTAATTTAAAGATGTTGGTCCTTCTATCATCATTGGCAATCTGTGTGTGAAGAGTAAGAAGGCCAGCACACCTACATTGGAAAGGCAGAACATGTATATTATGTATTTGCAAAGGAATATAGCTTTTCCAAGTACCTTCTAAACTTATTATGTTTATTATTACTTACCTATACATCCAGCAACTAGAATTTTCCCCAGGATTAGTACAAAGTCTGTAACTTTATCCATAACTGCAACTCTGAGAATCAGAAAAAAAGTATAATTTTGTGTTTAAATTACATTTGTCACTTGAAATTTATGAGAGTAAATAATTTATGAGCTCACTTTGATGTGTCTTCACTGGAAATTTTATTTGGCCTTTGTTAAATGCAAGAAATGAAGGTAGACCCCAGGAATGAAGTTCTGATTTATTTTCGATGAAGTAAACAGAAGATGGCATTGTGGGGCTATCAGGCACTATTAGTTATGTCAGCTTCTGTTTCAAAGCCTAAGACACCCTGAATTTCGAGGAGATTTCATTTTTTCCCCTGCTTTTGCTCACTCAGACTCTCTCAATTTGGGGAGGGGGAAGTGGTCAGAAACATGATGTTTGTGTGGAGAATTTCTTGAGCAGAAGGGATAATAAAAATCAATAAAATGCCAGTTAGTGTGAAGATGTAGATGGATGATGGCAGCAACATTCTAAGATACAAAAAGAAATAGTGTGAGAGAGAAGATTTAAGTCTATCCAATTGAAAGATAATATTCATGTCTAATAAGACCACCATCAATTTAAATCACAATATGTGAAGTCTGTGATGCTCAAATTTCACCAAATTGTCTTTTGCAAATTCAACCTGATTACTTACTTTAAAACATTTCTCATCAGCAGATTGAAAGCATCTCTTGCTGACCTGCAGAAGTTTTTGCCATATATTGCAATCTGAGGAAAACAGACGTTATTATTCTGGAGTCAGTAACATACCCTAACAAGACCAACAGACAATCCAATGACAGGAAAATTAATTAATTCTCTTATCACCCAGACAGCTACTGTCATTCCTCTTTCCAGCATTTGGGTATGTGGGAGACCTGGAAACTGTTTAACCTCAACTCTGCACAGCTGTCAGGGACGCTGGTGTGCTCCAGATTCTATATGCCTATAAACTTCATGGGAATTCACACAGAGGTAGATCTTTTTCTCAAATCCCAGGATATGGCTTCTGTCTTTGAAGTGTTTTGGCTAGGGTCTGTTGTGAATGGGATAAATGTTGCAGCATTCACATTAAAAATTATTCTGGGGAACCCAACACCTTTCAAAACATTGATTTACTGATTAAAAGTTTCAATATAGTATTCTCACTGGAGGTAAATTAGTGACTATTTAAATCTTCATGCCTATTTGAATCACCCTACAGACTCTGGTCATGGGGAAGACAAGCAAGTATCATAAGGTTGTAGTTACAAAATTTTAGAAGAATTATGTTTTTGGAATCCCTATTTTTAAAAAATCTCCAAATTCCCCATAGAAAATAAGTAACACATTCAGGTAGGCCTTGTCGATTCCCACACATTTCAACATAAGATTTATGAAAAGAAATAGACCATTCCCTAGAAATATGTAAATCCCAGAATTAGATTTTTTTTTTCTCAGAGTGAAATATAGAACCTCTCCTTGCACTAAAAACTATGTCAAAGACACACAAAATCTTTTCAATCTAACATATTTAAAAATTTCTAAGGTAAATAATATTTTCCCTCTTTAAAAAGATATTAACAGTAATAATGAACTACAGTTAAGATATTATCTCAACTAGGATAGAATAGCTCTGAATCATGCATGGGATTCACAAATCCTTATATCAACATGGTGATAAATTCAACTGTATGATGTAAAAAGTGTTAGAGATGGAAATGTACACATGGGGTTTGGGTTTGCAAAGAAGAAATTTAGTAAATAAAGAATAATCTACTTACCATAACATAGGCATTTCTGTTAAAAAACTTTACCATTTTTTCCAAACACCAGAAACAGCATTTCAGGCAGCATTGTAGAAATTTAGAAATGTTGTTCTGGGCCTCTATGAAAATGAAATATTAAAATCTATTAATGATTTGTAACTAAACTATGATCAAAAAAATAAAAATTTTAAAAATAGGCTTTTAATTTTTTTTTAAATTTTGGTAAAATATATAGTTACCATTTTAACCATTTTAAGTGTACAATTCAATTATGTACAATACTGTACAATTCAATTCAATCCATTAAGTGCATTCCTAGTGTTGTGCAACCATTATTACTATCCATTTCTAGAACTTTTCATCATCTCAAATAGAAACTCTGTACCTATTAAAAAATAACTTCTCATTCTCCCCTTCCCCAAGCTCCTGGTAACTTCTACTGTAGTTTGTATGAATTTGCCTCTTCTGGACACCTCATATAAGTGGAATGATACAATATTTATCCTTTTGTGTCTTGCTTATTTCACTTAACAAAGTTTTCAAGGCTCATCATTTCATTCCTTTTTAGAGCTGAACAACATCCCATTGCATGTATATATCACATTTTGTTTATCCTTTTATCTGTTCATGGAAATTTGGGTTGTTTCTACCTTTTAGCTACTGTGAATAATGCTAATATGAATACTTGTATGCAAGTATCTGAGTCCTTGTTTCAATTCTTTTGAGTATATATGTATAGAAGTGAAATTGCTGGATCATATGGCAATCCTATTTTTAACTTTCTGAAGAATCACCATAATGTTCTCCATAATGGCTATACCATTTTACATTCCCACCAACAATACACAAAGGTTCCCAGTTTATCCCCATCCTACAAATACTTGTTCTTTTTCATTTTTTAAAATAGTAGCCATTCTAATGGATGTGAAGTGGTAACCTTATTACGATTTTGATTTGCATTTCCTTAATGAATAATATTGAGCATCTTTCCATGTGCTTATTCCCCACTTGTGTATCTTCTTTGGAGCAATGTATATGCCAGTCCTTTGTAGAAGGGACCAAGGTGGTGACATAAGAGGCCCCCGAACTTCCCTCCTTCCACAGATGCACCTAAAGTACAGCTACACATGGAAAAATTTCCTCTGCAAAAAAACCAGAAACTAGCTGAATGACTCCTACCACATCAGGCAACTAAAAAAACAACCACAGTGAAATGGGTAGGAAAGGATGAGACAAACGTATTGTAAACCCCATTTCTGGCACAGAACCATACTATAAGGAAGATAACCCCAACTCTCAGCCTCTTCCTGAGGAGTAAAGCATTTGGACAGTACATACAGGATTCCAACTTTTAAGGCTCCCACCTAAGGGACAGGCCCACAAAATTCCTAGCTCTGAAAGCCAGTGGAGCTTATAACCACAAGTCCTACAGCACTACAGAAAACAAAGCTAGTTCTTTACATTCTAGCACTCACTGTGGCTGTCCTCCCTTAGCACAGAGGAAGTAGAAAAAAAAATGTTCATTTTCCAGTCTTTTCCTGGAAGGGGATGGACTACATACTTTACAAACCACTGCCTTAGGTCTGGCTTATAATTTGCACACATCTAGGTGCTAGCTGCAATCCTTCATGGAGTTGTCCAGGGGAGCTAGTGGGCACTTCTACTACTTTCTCCCTCTAGCTAACTCCAATTATATAATTAGGCCACCAACATCTCTTTGGAAGGAGATTTTACACATACCAACTGCCCTAGTTTTTGCAGCTGCTGCCCAAAGAATGGTCCACACCTTCCCTGGCTCTGATAGCCAATGGGGGTTGCATAGAAAAGTCCCACAGGACTATAACAAACAAATAAGCAGTTTTTAAATGGTGCAGGAGCACCCTCCTCCAATCCCAGCATGGATATACCCCTTGGCTCAATGCAGAAGGAATAGGCAAATATCCACTTTCCAGTTTCTCTGTGAAAGAGGCTTAACTGCATACTTGCCCACTTGCTGCCTGAGGGTCTGGCTTCTAATCAGCTTACATATAGGTTCTGACTGTGATCCTTCTCTTTGGAGCACTGATAGATCTTGGCACATATTCAACTATTGGGGACCATTAAGAATAATGTGGCTAGGACAATCACAAATGCTTGAGAGACCTAGAAGTTTGAGCTGGGCTGATTGATGAAATTCATCTCCTGTATGAGACCAGTCTGTCAAGACTGGGAGAAGTGACTGTTTTATCTAATACAACAAACCCACCATAGAGAGTCAAAAAAATGAAGAGGGGAATATGTTCCAAACAAAAAACAAGATAAATCTCCAGAAACTGATATTTCAGAAGTAAGTGGTTTACCTAATAGAGTTTGAAATAATGGCCATAAAGATGCTCATCAAGATCAGGGGAACAATGAATAAACATTGAGAATTTTAACAAAGGGACAGAAAATATAAAAAAGCATCAAACAGAATTTATAGAACCAAAGAGTACAATAACGGACTTAAAAAATTCAACAGAGGGTTTTAATAGCAGACCAGATCAAGCAGAGGAAGGGATCAACAAACTCAAAGACAGGGCAGTGGAATTCATCCAATTAGAGAAGCAAAAGGAAAAAAGCATGGAAAGAGTGATGGATTTATTGGACACCATCAGGCAGACCAAAATGGAGGTCCCAGCAGGAGAAGAGAGAGAGAAAGGGGCAGAAAGTTCAATCGAAGAAATAATGGCTGAAGACTTCCCTAATCTGGAGAAACAAACAGACATTCAGATCCAGAAAGTCTAAAGAACCCCAAAAAAGATTAATCTAAAGAGACCTACACTGAAACACATAAAATTAAATTTTCAAAAGTTGAAAGGCAGTTAAAGGCAGCAGAAGAAATGTGACTTTTACCTTTTTCAGGGTAAAAAAAAGTCACAGAAAAGTGACTTTTTCAGCAGAAATTTTGTAGGCCAAAATAGAGTGGAATGATATATTCAAAGTGATAAAAGAAAAAAAACTGCCAAGCAAAAAACTCTATGGGACAAAGTTGTCCTTCAGAATTGAAGGATAAAGTTTTCCAGACAAATAAAAGCTGAAGAGTTCATCTTGTAAGGCTCACTAGACAGCCTTACAAGAAATGTTAAAGGGAGTTTTTAAAGCTGAAACAAAAGGATGCTAATTAGTAACATGAAAATATGTGGAGTATAAAATTCACTGGTAAAAGGTAAATATATAGTTAAATTCAGAATACTCTAAAACTAATGGTAGCAGGTAAATCACAATTCTAGTATAAAGATTAAAGTACAAAGTGTTAAAGATAACTATAACTACAATAAGTTAATGGATACACAATATAAAAAGATGTAAATTGTGTCATCAAAAATGCAGCATAAATGTGGGGAAAGTGTAAAAATGTAGAGCTTTTGTACACATTTGAAATTAAGTTATCAGCTTAAAATAGATTGATATAACTAAGATGTTTTATGTAAGATATAAAACAGCCAGAAAACAACAAAATGGCAATACTAAATCCATAACTATCTATAATATAAATGAACTAAATTCTCCAATCAAAAGACACAGAGTGGCTGAGTGTATTAAAAAAAAAAAAAAAACTCAACTATAAGCTATCTATAAGTCTCACTTCACCTGTAAAAACACATACAGAATGAAAGTGAAGGATTGGAAAAATATTTTTCATGCAAATGGAAACCAAAGTAGGAAGAGTTATACTTATATCAGACAAGATAGACTTTAAGCCAAAAACTGTAACACAAAAGTCATTATACTGTGATAAAGGGGTCTATTCATCAAAATAATTTAAAAATTATAAATATTTATGTACCCAACATTGGAACACCTAAATATACAAAACAAATATAAACAGATATGAAGGGAGAAATATACAGTAATATAATAATAGTAGAGGATTTTAATACCCCACTTTCAACAATAGATCATTCAGACAGAAGACCGAAAAGGAAATATTGGACTTAAATTATACATTGACCTGACAGATTAGACATTTACAATACAGTCCTTCCAAACACAGTAGAATACACATTCTTCTCAAGTGCATATGGAATATTTTCCAGGACAAATCATATGCTAGATCACAAAACAGGTCTTAATAAATGTAAGAAGACTGAAATCATACCAAGCATCTTTTCCAACCACAGTGGTATGAAACTAGAAATCAATTACAGGAAGAAAACTGGAAAATTCACCAGTGTGTGGAGATTAAACAACATGCTACTGAACAACCAATGAGCCAAAGAGGAAATCAAAAAGGAAATCAAAGAGTACCTTGAGACAAAACTGGAAATACAACATGCCAACATATGGAATGCAGCAAAGTAGTTCAAAGAAGGAAGTTCATAGCAATGAACACCTATATTAAGAAAAACAAAAGATATCAATCTGACATTACATCTTAAGGAAATAGAAAAAGAAGAACAAACTAAGCACAAAATTAGTTGAAGGAAAGATATGGCAAATCTCAGAGTAGAAATGGATGAAATAGAGATTAAGAAGACCATAGGAAACATCAGTGGAACTAATAGTTGGTTTTTTGAAATGATAAAATTAACAAACCTTTAGCTAGACTAAGGAACAAAGAAATAAATACAGAAATGAAAGAGAAGATATTACAATCAATACCACAGAAATACAAAGGATCATAAGAGACTACTATGAACAATTGTACACAAATTAGATAACATAGAAGAAATGGATAAATTCCTACAGACATACAACCTCCAAGACTGAATTATGATGAAATAAAAAATCTGTAAAGATCAATTACTAGTAAGGATTTTGAATCAATAATCAAAAACTTCCCAACAGGGGCAGCTGGGCGGCTCAGTCATTAAGTGTCTGCCTTCAGCTCAGGTCACAGTCCCGGGGTACGGTCCCAGGGTCCTGGGATCGAGCCCCGCATCGGGCTCCCTGCTCAGCGGGAAGCCTGCTTCTTCCTCTGCCACTCCCCCTGCTTGTGTTCCCTCTCTCACTGGGTCTCTCTCTGTCAAATAAATAAAATCTTAAAAAAAACAAAAAAACAAAAAAACTTCCCAACAAACAAAAGGCCACAACCAGATGGCTTTACTGGTAAATTCTATCAAACATTTAAAGAAGAATTAATATCAATCCTCTCAAACTCTTCTAAAAAACAGAAGAGAAACACTTCCAAATTCATTTTACAAGGCCAGAATCACCCTGATAACCAAAGCAAGAAAAGGACACTACACAAAGAGAAAATTATAGGCCAATATCCCTAATGAACATAAATGCAAAAATCCTCAACAAAATATTAGCAAACTGAATTCAGCAGTACAGTAAAAGGATCATACACCAAGATCAAGTGGATTCATCCAAGACATGCAAGAATGGTTCAATATATGCAAATCAATAAATGTGATGTACCACATTAACAAAATGAAGGATCAAAATCGTGGTCATCTTGGTTGATGCAGAAAATTCACTTAACAAAATTCAACCTCCTTTCATCTTATAACTTAAATAACTGAAGTTATAACTTATAACTTAAAATTTATACCTATTAATTGATTAGAGAATGCCTTAACATAATAAAAGCCACATATGACAAGACCACAACTAACATGATACTCAATGGTAAAAAGCTGAAAACTTTTCCTCTAAAATCAGGAATAAGACAGGGATGTCCACTCTTGCCATTCTTATTCAACATAATACTAGACGTCCTAGTCAGAACAACTAGGCAAGAAAAAGAAATAAAAGGGATTAAAACTGTAAAAGAAGAAGTAAAATTCTTTCAGATCACATGATATTACTTATAGAAAACCCTACAGTCCACAAAAAAACAAACAAACAAACAAACAAACAAAAAACAGTCTATTAGAATAAATGAATTCAGTGAAGTTGCAGGAAAGAAAATCAATACATAAACTCAACTTCATTTCTATATACTAACAACTGACTATTGAAAAGAGAAATTAAGAAGACAATCCCATTTACAACTGCATCAAAAATAAGAAAACACCTAGAAACAAAATTAACTAAGGTGGAGAATTCCTTGTGCATTGAAAACTGTAAGCCATTGATGAAATAAAGACAAAAAAGTGTATATCCTATGATCCTAGGTTGGAAAAATTAATATTGTTAACTGTCCATAATACCCAAGCAATTTACAAAATCAGTGCAATTCCTATCAAAATTCCAATGGCATTCTTCACAGAAATAGAAAAAAACAGTCCTAAAATTTATTTGGAATCACAAAAGACTCTGAATAGTCAAAGCAATTGTGAAAGAAGAATAAAGCTGAAGGCATTACATTTCCTGATTTCAAACTATATTACAAAGCATGGCAATCAAAATACTATAGCATTGGGAAAGAAAGAGCCACATAGATGAATGGAACAGAATAGAGAACCCAGAAATACACCCAAGTATATATGGTCAATTTTTAAAAAAGAAGTCAAGAATATAGAATGGAGAAAGGTTAGTCTCTTCAATTCAATGGTTCTGGGAAAACTGAATGTCCACATGCAAAAGAATAAAATTGGACTCTTATCTTACATCACAAAAAACAATTCAAAATGGATTAAAGATTTGAATGGAGACCTGAAACCATAAAACTCCTAGAAGAAAACATAAAGGCAAGCTCTTTGATATTGGTCTTGGCAATGATTGTTTGGATTGGATGCCAAAAGCAAGGGCAACAAAAGCAAAAATAAGCAAGTGAGACTGCGTCAAACTAAAAAGCTTCTGCACTGCAAAGGAAACCATCAACAAAATGGAAAGGCAATCTATGCAATGGGAGAAAATATCTGCAAACCATATATGTGATGATGAGTTAATATCCAAAATATACAAGGAACTCACAGAACTCAATAGGAAAAACACTAATAACTCAATAAAAAAAAATGGGTAAAGGACCTGAACAGACATTTTTCTAAAGAAGACACACAGATGGCCAATAAGTACATGAAATGGTGATCAACATTACTATTCATCAGAGAAATACAAATCAAAACCACAGTGAGGTAGAGGATAGGATGTCTATTATCCAAAGACAAAAGATAAGGATGTGGAGGTGAAGATGTGGAGAAAAGGGAACTCTTGTATACTGTTGGTGGGAATGTAAATTGGTGCTTCCACTATGGAAAACAGTATGGATGTTTGTCAAAAAATTAAAAATATAACTACCATATGATCCAGAAATTCCACTTCTGCATATATATCCAAAGAAAATGAAATCACTATCTCAAAGAGATATTTACACTCCTATATTCACTGCAGCATCATTTACAATATCAAATGTATGAAAATGTGTCATTCAATGGATCAATGGATAAAGAAAATGTGGTATAGATACACAATGGAACATTATTCAGCTTTTAAAAAGAAGGAAATACTGCTTTTGCAACAACACAGATGAACTTGAAGGGCATGATGCTAAGAGAAATAAGCCAGATAGAGACAAATACACATGATATCCCTTATATGTACAATTTTTAAAAATGTTGAACTCATAGAAAGAGCAGAATGATGGTCACTACAGTCTGGGGGGTGGGAGAAATAGGGAGAGGCTGGTAAAAAGGTATAAATTTTAAGTTATAAGATGAATAAGGTCTTTCGATCCAGTGTATAACAGTGAATATAGTTGATAATACTACATTGTATAATTTAAATTTGCTTATGGAGAACTTAAGCATTCTCATAGAAGGAAGGAAGGAAGGAAAAGAGAAATATGTGAGGTAATGGACGTTTATTACCTTGAATGTGGGACTCCTTTCACAACATATGTGTATATCAAAAAACATATTGTACACTTTAAGTATATTACAATTTTGTCAATTATACCTCAATAAAGCTGAAAAAATTTACATAATTTTAAAAATCCTTTGTTCATGTTGAATCAGATTGTTTATTGTTGAGTTGTGGAAGCTCTTTTTTTTTAATTTAAATTCAATTAGCCAACATACAGTACATCATTAGTTTTTGATGTAGTGTTCAGTGATTCACTAGTTGCATATAACACTAGTGCTCATCACAACACATGCCCTCCTTAATACCCATCACCCGGTTACCCCATCCCCCCACCCCCTCCCTTCTGTAACCCTCAGTTTGTTTCCCTGGAGTAAAGAGTCTCTCACGGTTTGTCTCCCTCTCTGATTTCTTCCCATTCAGTTTTCCCTCCCTTCCCCTGTGATCTTCTGCAGTATTTCTCATATTCCACCTATGAGTGAAACCATATGATAACTGTCTTTCTCTGACTGACTCACCTCACTCAGCATAATACCCTGGAGTTCCATCCATGTTGATGTAAATGGTAGGTATTCATCCTTTCTGATGGCTGAGTAATATTCCATTGTATATATGAACCACATCTTCTTTATCAATTCATCTGTTGAAGGACAGCTCCTTCCACAGTTTGGCTATTGTGGACATTGCTGCTATGAACATTGGGGTGCAGGTACCCTTCTTTTCACTACATCTGTATCTTTGGGGTAAATACTCAGTAGTGCAACTACCAGGTTGTAGGGTAGCTCTATTTTTAACTTCTTGAGGAACCTCCATACTGTTTTCCAGAGTGGCTGCTCCAACTTTTATTCCAACCAAAGTGTAAGAGGGTTCCCCTTTCTCCACACCCTCGACAACATTTGTTGTTTCCTGTCTTGTTAATTTTAGCCATTCTAACTGGTGTAAGCTGGTATCTCATTATGGTTTTGATTTGTACTTCCCTGATGACAAGTGATGTGGAGCATCTTCTCATGTATCTGCTGACCATCTGTATGTCTTCTTTGGAGAAGTGTTTGTTCATGTCTTCTGCCCATTTCTTGACTGGATTATTTGCTTTTTGGGTGTTGAGTTTGATAAGTTCTTTATAGACCTTGGATACCAGCCCTTTATCTAATGTCGTTTGCAAATTTCTTCCCCCATTCTGTAGGTTGCCTTTTAGTTTTGTTGACTGTTTCCATTGCTGTGCAGAAGTTTTTTTATCTTGATGAAGTCCCAATAGTTCATTTTTGTCTTTGTTTCCCTTGCCTTTGGAGATGTGTCTAGCAAGAAGTTGTTGTGGTTGAGGTTGAAGAGATTACTGCCTGTGTTCTCCTCTAGGATACTGATGGATTCCTATCTCAAATTTAGGTCTTTCATCCATTTTGAGTTTATCTTTGTGTATGGTATAAGAGAATGGTCCAGTTTCATTCTTCTGTATGTGTCTGTCCAATTTTCCCAATACCATTTATTGAAGAGACTGTCTTTTTTCCATTGGATATTCTTTCCTGCTTTGTCAAAGATTAGTTGACCATAGAGTTGAGGGTCCATTTCTGGGCTGTCTACTCTGTTCTAATGATCTAGGTGTCAGTTTTTGTGCCAGTACCATGCTGTCTTGATGATCACAGCTTTGTAATATAGCTTGAAGTCCAGCATTGTGATGCCACCAGCTTTGATTTTCTTTCTCAAGATTGGTTTGGCTATTTGGGGTCTTTTCTGGTTCCATACAAATTTTAGGATTGTTTGTTCCAGCTCTGTGAAAAATGTTGATGGTATTTTGATAGGGATTGCATTGAATGTGTAGATTGCTCTGGGCAGCACAGACATTTTAACAATGTTTATTCTTCCAATCCATGAGCATGGAATGTTTTTCTCTGTGTCTTCCTCAATTTCTTTCATAAGTGTTCTTTAGTTTTTAGAGTACAGATCCTTTACCTCTTTGGTTAGGTTTATTACTAGGTATCTTATGGGTTTTGGTGCAACTGTAAATGTAATTGATTCCTTAATTTCTCTTTCTTCAGCCACATTGTTAGTGTATAGAAATACAACTGATTTCTGTGCATTGATTTGTATCCTGACACATTGCTGAATTGCTGTATGAGTTCTTTTGGGTTTTCCACATAGAGTATCATGTCATCTGTGAAGAGTGACAGTTTGACTTCTTTGCCAATTCGGATACCTTTTATTTCTTTTTGTTGTCTGATTGCTGAGGCTAGGACTTCTAGTACTATGTTGAATAGCAGTGGTGATAGTGGACATCCCTGCCGTGTTCCTGACCTTAAGGGAAAAGCTCTCACTTTTCCCCATTGAGAATGATATTCCTTGTGGGCTTTTCATATAAGGCTTTTATGATATTGAGGTATGTTTCCTCTATCCCTACACTGTGAAGAGTTTTAATCAAGAAAGGATGCTATACTTTGTCAAATGCTTTTCTGCATCAAATGAGAGGATCATATGTTTTTTTTATTAATATGGTGTATCATGTTGATTGATTTGGGGATATCTAACTATCCTTGTATCCCAGGAATAAATCCCACTTGGTCGTGCTGAATAATCCTTTTAATGTACTGTTGGATCCTATGGAATAGTATCTTGGTGAGTATTTTGGCATCCATGTTCATCAGGGACATTGGTCTGTAATTCTCCTTTTTGATAAGGTCTTTGTCTGGTTTTGGGATCAAGGTAATGCTGGCCTCATAGAAAGAGTTTGGAAGTTTTCCTTCCATGTCTATTTTTTGAAACATCTTCAGAAGAATAGGTATTATTTCTTCTTTAAATGTTTGGTAGAATTCTCCTGGGAAGCCATTGGCCCTGGACTCTTGTGTGTTGGAGATTTTTTATTAAGGCTTCAATTTCCTTGCTGGATATTGGTCTTTTCAGATTTTCTATTTCTTCCTGTTTCAGTTTTGGTAGTTTATAAGTTTCCAGGAATGCATCCATTTCTTCCAGATTGCCTAATTTGTTGGCATATAGTTGCTCATAATACGTTCTTATAATTGTCTGTATTTCCTTGGTGTTGGTCATGATCTCTCCCCTTTCATTCATGACTTTATTAATTTGGATTCTTTCTCTTTTCTTTTAGATAAATCTGGCCAAAGGTTTATCGATCTTATTAATTCTTTCAAAGAACCAGCTTCTAGTTTTGTTAATCAGTTCTGTTCTTCTGGTTTCTATTTCATTGTTTTCTGCTCTAATCTTTATCATTTCCCTTCTGTTTGGTTTAGGATTTATTTGCTGTTCTTTCTCCAAGTCCTTTAGGTGTAAGGTTAGCTTGTGTATTTGGGATTTTTCTAATTTTTTGAGAGAGGCTTGAATGACTATGTACTTCCCTCTTAGGACCACCTTTGCAGTATCCCATAAGTTTTGATCCAATGTGTTTTCATTTTCATTGGTTTCAGTGAATTGTTTAAGTTCTACTTTAATCTGGGTTGACCCATTCATTCTTTAGCAGTATACTCTTTAACCTCCAAGTGTTTGAGTTCCTTCCAAATTTCCTCTTGTGATTGAGTTCAAGTTTCAAAGCACTGTGGTCAGAAAATATGTAGGAAATAATCTCAATCTTTTGGTATCATTTGACACCTGATTTGTGACCCAGTACATGATCTATTCTAGAGAAAGTTCCAAGTGCACTTGAGAAGAATGAGTATTCTGTTGTTTTAGGATGGAATGTTCTGTATGTATCTGTGAAGTCCATCCGGTCTAGTGTGTCATTCAAAGCCCTTGTTTCTTTGTTGATCTTCTGCTTAGATGATGTGTCCATTGCTGTGAGTGTGGTGTGCAAGTCCCCTACTATTAATGTATTATTATCAATATGTTTCTTTATTTTGGTTATTAATTGGTTTATATAATTGGCTGCTCCCATGTTGGGGGCATAAATATTTACAATTGTTGAATCTTCTTGTTGGATAGACCCTTTAAGTAGATATAGTGTCCCTCTTCATCTCTTATTACAGTCTTTGGTTTAAAATCTAATTTGTCTCATATGAGGATTGCTACCCCAACCTTCTTTTAAGGACCACTAGCATGGTAAATGTGTCTCCACCCCCTCAGTTTCAGTCTGGAGGTGTCTTTAGGTCTAAAATGAGTCTCTTGTAGACAGCATATGGGTCTTGCTTTTTGATCCAATCTGATACCCTGTATTTTTTGATTGGAGCATTTAGCCCATTTACATTCAGGGTAACTTGAAATATATGAATTTAGTGCCGTTGTATTGCCTGTAAAGTCTCTGTTTCTTTCTGGTCTATGGTACTCTTGGGGTCCCTCTTCACTTACAGGATCCCCCTTAATATTTCTTGCAGAGCTGGCTTGGTGGTCACATATTCTTTCAGTTTCTGCCTGTCCTGGAAACTCTTTATCTCTCCTTCCATTCTGAATGATAGCCTTGCTGGAAAAAGAATTCTTGGCTGCATGTTCTTCTCATTTAGTACCCTGAATATATCATGCCAGCCCTTTTGGCCTGCCAGGTTTCTGTGGATAGGTCTGATGTTAATCTGATGTTCCTCCCTCTGTAGGTAAGGAACCCCTTTGTCTCTAGCTGGTCTCAGGATTCTCTCTTTTTCTCTAAAATTTGCAAGCTTCACTATTATATGTCAGGGTGTTGATCTATTTTTATTGATTTGGGGAGGGGTCCTCTCTGCCTCTTGGACATGAATGCTTGTTTCCTTCCCCAGATTAGTGAGGTTCTCAGCTATGATTTGCTCAAATATACCTTCTGCCCCCCCCTTCCCCCTTCCCTCTCAGGCACACCAATAATTCTGACATTTGTTCATGTCAGAGCATCATTAAATTCTTAAAGCCTTTCTTCATGGGTTCTGAGTTGTCTTTCTCTCTTTTCCTCTATTTACTTCCTTTCTATCAGCCTGTCTTCTAGATCCCTTGCTCTCTCTTCTGTCTCATTCACCCTAGCTGTTAGAGCATCCAATTTAGACTGCATCTCAGTTATAGCATTTTTAAGTTTGGCCTGATTAGATCTCATTTCTGCACTTAGAGATTCTCTGCTGTCTTTTATGCTTTTTTCTAGCCTGACTATTAACTTTATAATTGTTGTGTGTTAGAAGACACTACCTCCCAAAATTGCAAAGAAAGCAAAACTTATCTATATACAAAAATTAAATTGAATAGTGAAAAAAAGAGCTAAAATGAAGCATATACCTATTAAATGTATATGTAAAAAATAAAAGTTAAAAAGCAATTTAAAAACATTAAAAAATGGAAAATTTCAGACTGAAAACCAAATTGTGAGAATAAACCTCAAACTCAATATACTATTTTCCCCTGGTGCTGAAATTTTACAGTCTTGTGGGATCGGTAACCTACTTTGCACCTGTTTTTCCAGATTATCTTCTAAGGGAGGGGATTGCTCTGCTGCTTCTCAGGTCTTTGCCTGGTTGGAGTTGCACTGCCCCTTGCCAGGGGGCTGTGCTCAGTGTAAGTTGATCCTCTGTGTGGCTTTTATTCCCTGGAGGCTTTCCGCACCTCTTTAGAGGATCAGAATAAAAATGGCCATGCCCTGATCCCCAGCCCCAGAGCTGAAAGATCACAGTCTCCCCTCTTCAATAAACCTCTGGGACAAATAGTCTTCACTTTTGTTTGTGCCAGTCTCCACAGTCTCTTGCAGTGCGTGCCACTGTAATCCTCCTAGTGGGTGTCCAAGGGACCTGTGTCCCTGCCCTTTGTGTGCCCAGGAACTGAGAGTGATTGTGGGCTCATGTGCATACCCTGCTCCACTGTTCCCAGGGGACTGCTGGGTGTCACCCTACTGTCTTTCCAGGGCCACCACCCCAAGAACTGTTGCTCAGTCTTGGGTGCATCCTTTTTGCCCCTTCTGGGATATGGCAAATGGCTGCATGTTCCAGTCCTTTTCAAAGTGCTCAGACAGAGTGGTCACCCAACCAGCTCGGCTCGCAACTGTCCTTATGCTAGCACCACACTGTTTTGACTACTGTAGCTTTATATTAAGTTTTAAAATCAGGTAACTGAGAATGTTCAACTTAGTTTTTCTGTTTGAAGACTATTTTGGCAATTAATAATAAAATAAAGTGCAAAGTAGAGTTTGTAAACTATATGTGTTATGTGTAAAGATTTATGCTGATGACATCCATATTTATATTTTAAGCCTGACTTATCCTGAGCTTCAGACTTAAAACTGCCTGACATCTCCACCATGCTTCTCAATATTAACATACCAAAAACAGTTTTTCATCTCTTCTTTGAAATTTGCTTTTCCCGGTTTCTACATCTTAGTAAATGGCATCACACACTTTTTCTCTTTTTTTTTACCACTGCTTCTCCTCCCATCCTCTCCTGTCCCATATCCTATCTCTCAGCAAGTCCTGTTGGCTTTTTCTTCCAAACATATCCCCAATCTGACCACTTCCATCCTCATTACCCTAGTCCAACTTGCAGTCATCATATTTCCCTTAACTCCTTGCCCCAATCCATTCTCTTTACAGAAGTCAAGAAGTCTGAGAAAAAATGAATTCTGGAGTCTTACCTTTAAGACGGTGGTCCAAGTATTCTAGGACTAATTTAAACATTTGAATTAATGCAAGAATTAAAGATCCAAATGCTAGGGATCCTGTGTGATATCTGGGCAAAGATAAAATGAGAATCAAAGTTAAAATATCTTTACTACTAACTAAAAGGATGCTAAACAATTTTAATAGGTAAAAAGGATCTGCAGAAGGATAGGGAAGAGTTTATTACACTTTCGTATTCAGGTTGATAAAGGTCTTCTTAGAGGATTTTATATGATATACATCTATATTGCCCTTCATCTACAAAAATGATACCAAAAGCCTGTCATCAGAAAATACAATGTTTGGGCTAAGCAATGGAGAGAAGTCAAGTTAATTCTTAATTTTTATTTTGGTGCCCTCCCCTACTACCTGTCTTCAGCAACCTATGGCTTTTAGAAGGATGTTGGCCTGGGTAGGGATTGTAAAACTGTGGCTATAAAATCAGACATAGCCAATGGACATCCATGAATCTTAAATCATACCTCTGACCTCATTTGTATTTTGCCACTTGAATTATATAAGCATAAGATTGAATTATAAGCACACTAAACATAACTGGGAAGACAGATGTAGGATTCCATGTGGAACTTACCGTATGGCTCGTCCAAATGCAGTAAAAACTGGATACTGTGGGATGTCATCAGGTTTTTTCAAGGCCCAGTAATAAGAAGCAAAGGCACCAGCAAGGGCACACTGACCCAGTGCAATGACAAAGTTTATAAGCCAGAGAAAGACAAATAGATTGAACATCTGGAAGGTAGGGACATACTGATGGTATAGGCTCTTTCCACCATAGAAAGCAAAGTTACATTGAGCCCCAGGGCAAACTCTGGCAATTTCAGTTGTATTAAAAATCTGCACTCAGAAAAAAAAAATACAGATAATATAGTATGAAATGCCATTCCAAGATAACACATTCCCTGCCTTCTCTTCTTGTGTAACCCCCCAATTGCATGTCCTACTCTTTTCACATTAACTTCTGCAGTTAGTCTTATTTTCTTTTTTTTGAATATATAGTTGTTTTTTTAAGATTTGAGAGTGAGCGAGCATGAGAGAGAGCATGATCACAAGTTGGGGGGGGGGGGAAGGGGAGAGGGAGAAGCAGACTCCCCGCTGAGCAGGGAGCCCAACAAGGGGCTTGATCCTAGGACCCTGGAATCATGACCTGAGCCAAAGGCAGATGCTTAATCCACTGAGCCACCCAGGTGCCTCTGTTATTCCTATTTTCTATCCCATCACTTTATATTATTCCTTAATGAGCACTGTAAAGTATTTCATTTTCTATCATATGGTCACCACTCTGCACCCACCAAAATTTCACATTTATTACTGTTGTTGTTGACCATTCCAGCTTCTTCCATGGGCTCAGGAAATAATAGTGCTTTGTCTCTATTCTGCCTATCATTTCAGTGCTCTCCTGCTAACACCTGATCCACCCTCCCCTTCTTAACAGTGGTCCCCATTAAGGTCTCTATTTCTGAATGATTTTTACAACTGCTAGGTGAAATGTAGTAGAGTTTTGTATTGAAGTAAGTAAAAGAGAGAGAGTTTCTTTGACTTACCTCTGGGTTACAGGTTGTATTTTCATGTTTACATGTCCTTTCTGGGGATATGACTTTGTATATAGGTACCCCCGATGTAGCCAAGTAACTGGGTTAACCTATTAAGGATAAACTATTCCAACTGGTAGATAGAAAGTAGATGGACAAGAAAATAATGGAAATAACTCAAAAGCCTGCAGAGAGATTAACTTCAAAAACTTCTAATCCTTTAATAATTCATACATTTTTTCAGACCTGGAATAATATAACATGGGTCAGCTACACTGAGTGGCCCCTTAACAGTAGAATACAAAGGAATTTTCTTAGGTTATTGCCAAGAAGAAGTACCATATGTGAAGACAAAACAAAATCTACCATATGACCTATCTGGGGGAAATTCAATCAGTAGACAAAGTTTTTTAGAGCTTAGCAAAAACAACAACAAAAAAAAAAACAACCAGAAAAAAAAAAAAACCTTTAGGATGTTCCGAGTCTTCCTAGGATGGGAAGCACTGGACACAAACTCCTGGTTCTTAAATAGTAGTGTGGACCTGAGGTTTAAAGATGTCAGTTACCGAAGGATACATTGCTGTCACTGCCCAGTAGGCAATACAGATGGAGAGGAAAATGAAAGTTAAAACTGGATAAATTAATGTAGTAGGGAGGTATCCAATGGCTCTGAAATAAAGCAAATAGTTGAAATTCAAAATGATTCAGAGATATAATTTCTCAATTAAATCTTTATCTGTTAAAACTAGAAAGAAGCTTTAAAATGAATCCATTCTAAGAATGGTGGTAATAACCATTGACTCTTTTTTGCTGATCATTCTGGCATTTTCTTTAAAAAAATTAAAATTTTTAATTGGCTTTTAAATTTTATTTAAATGTTATTTATTTGTTTTTAGTAATTAGAGGCCTTCTTTTAATGTTCATATTTGATTCCTGTCAAAAGTTCCCCAAAGTTCCCCCAAGTTTCTGTATGACTCAAAGATTTGATACCCTAAACCTTCTCCTCTTTGGTTATTTCTGTATGACTCATAAAGATTTGATACATTATAATCATAGTTCTTCCTTTTGTTTAGATTCTTAGACTCTCAAAATTGGAGAGGACCTTGAGATCATCTGATCAAATGTGAGAATCCCTTCCTAATTCAGGAATCCCTTCTATGTTATCTTTTAAATATGTTCATTAGTTTCTGGTGACCATATGGAGTAATAAAAACTTACTTTTGTATGACAGTGCTTATTCTATTCTCTTAACAACCAAAATATTAGAAAGTTCTTCCTTATCAGCTAGCCTGTTACTCATATCCACTACCTTTTGGAGAAAAAATGATCACCTTTTCCATACAGCAGCCTTTCAAGGAACTCCTTATTCTTTTATACTCCAGTATAATCATCCCTTTAATATTTCCTCATAAGTCATGGTGTCTGAAATGTTCACCATCCTAGTTGCCCTGTTCCTACTTTTGAATAATCTTTTCAGCATATGACACTGGAAACCCAATACTGTTTGATATAACCACTAAGAACTATGATGGAACTATTTCCACTCCTAATGCAATGCATTGGCATATCTTAGATGCTTTTTGCATTTGTTACCTTGTCACCACACTATTTGAGCTAAGTTCTCTCCTTTCTCCAGATACTGCTATTAAGCGAAACATTGAACATCTCTATGTTTACCCTGTATTCTCATACCAATTTATTCCAGCTCTTACTTTCCCTTAAAAAAAATTATCAACATGTCACAGTTGTATTGGCCCTTTCACACACACACACACACACACACACACACACACACACACGTGTAACAGTGGGGCAAGTTACAGTGAATTGTACAATATATTATTTAAGAAATAAACCCAGCAAATGAGGAGTTTTCAGTGGCTAATGATAGTGTTTCAGTTATGGGTAGGAGAGAGACTTTAACAAACTGCTTGTTAACTATTTAAACCATTGGATTCAAGTGGCACTCTTATTATAGATGACAATTTTGTTAAAATAATCCTTACAGACTATTTAAAATAATTTGGTCTTTGGTCATTAATAACTTAGTTTTTCATCATTCTAAATAGAATGCATGGTCTGTTGGCTTTATAGTAATGCTTTTCTTGTTTCTTCCATGCATTATTCAAAAGTTTAAAGTATTATCCTCAAGTGACCTTTGGAATAGTTTAGAAACTGTAGGTATCATTATCTCCCAGCATGAATTTTAGTGTTTATTTTATAGCATTTTTTAACAAAAATGGTTCTGGGTATAAAGTGTTCTGAATTAAGAGCTGTAGATAGAAAATGTATAGTCTGGTGTTCCTAGGATCAGTTATTCTGTCTATTAGCAAATTTTGTCACTCATATAGAAATGGTAATAGCACATAATTGACTTTATAGAATTATGGTGATTTAAAGTTTTGCAAATGATCTCAACCATCAATATTAACATATGATTCAGCAGGGGAATAATACAATATATAATACAAGTTATTACTTTTACATAGCACTTTATCACTTACTTTCACACGTTATTCTAACATACATTTGGTATTCAGAAAGTGTTAATACAGACACTACACAGGTTTCAGCCTTAGTTCATCCTATGATAATTGAGGTCTGGGGATACTGAGGGATTTGTTAGCATGACCTTTCTAATAAGTGGCCAAGTCTGAACTTCAGTCTTCTTGAATGGAAAGCAGATTTGTTTAACAAGTGTTAAAGGGGAAGTCTATCTACACAATAGGCAGTGACTGATTTGAGTGACTGATATACATTATGTGAGTTTCTCTATCAGGGACTTACTTGCTCCCTTCCTTCAGCAGGGCAATGGAGATGCGGATTCGTTCCCTGAGGAAGATCAGCATGAGGATGATAAACACTTCAAGAAGGCAGAGTATTATCACTTTAAACAGGAAAAAAAAAATTAGTGTGTGATACAAATCAACCCAAAAAACAAACTTTCTCTGCAAAAATTTAGGACTGAGTTTCATGACTTTTTCTGCCAATTCTGACACTCCATAATTTAAGCAGTGCTACCTCTCCCAAAATGCTAATCTTAGAAATTCATTTTCAAAATCTCCAAGAAATGCTAAGAAATCTAGATTAAAACATTTAGCTAGAGTTTGAGCAACTCAATTGGTCAGGCTTCATTTTATCTGTAGAAACATTTCACACCATTTGTAGAAATGAGAGAAGGAAGGCCTGCTGTAGGCAGCTCTATTTCAGATGTTTTCACTTTCACTTCATTGAGTAAGAGAATCATTACAGAAGAAACTCTTTGAACTGTCCACCCTGGGCATCACAATGCCTCTTCATTAATTGACCTTGCTGACTGACAGGGCAGGCTCTTGGCTGCCACATTTTTATTTTGTGACTCTACCCATCATGGCTACCATTGATGGAATCAGGATGTAAACCCAACCCCAGTTGTCTAATAAAAGTCTCAGGATTAGAACTAAGGGAGTCTACTTCAGTTTTGAATTGAAGTTTGTGGACCTCTTGAACTTCGAGTTATATAAACTTAATGAACTATGTCACCTTTATGTGAAATAAGTGAATTTGCAAAGACGGAATAACATGTATGTGTATTAAAGAAACACAGCAGAGAGGCAATCTTGAGTTCTTTTGGCTTTCTGTTTCCTGGATCCAAGTACACCTGAAAGTCCAGCTGCTTTTCTGCTTTTCTGAGTTTGGTGAGACACTTCTATATTCTTATAAGTACCAATGCCTTGCCCCTAGCTTGTTCCAATTTTCTTTTCTTTTTGGCTACCTTCAATTAGTTTCTTTTTACTTTAAGCCAAATGGTCCTAATTACTATATTTCATCAATTCAAAGACACATCTTTAACTTAGTAGTAACTTTTCAAGAAAAATGAAATCCTACATTAAATGTCTTTTCGTTGATTATAAGATGCATCCTGACTTCAGATATGTTAAAAAGTGAAAAGTTTGGATCTTAAAATTAAGGAAATATAGCACTGCTAATCATAGACTCTGAAATTGTAGAAGAAACTTAATGGAAATTTAAATTCCCACCTGCAAAAGAATCTGCTCTATTACATCCTTTGTTAGACAGTTATTCTGCTCATGTCTGAGCACTTTGAGTGACAGGACACTCATTATTTCATTTGATGTTACACCATGAAGATTCTGATGTCACAGCACACATCAGTTAACATCTCCTAGTAGAAACCAGTAACCCAGAGATGTGAGAGGATCTTACATCTTACATCTTCTTTTAGTTAAATTATGTATGTATGTATGTTGTCATGCATATTTGATTCTCTTAAAACAATACACTGAGTCCAAAATTATGGGGTATAGCCATATTAAGCTAAAATCATTATCTTCAGACAAACCTAAGAAAATGAGATATACCAAGAATCGCTTTATATTCTGAAATTGCATTGATAAACAACATTGCATGTGAAGCTTATACCTTTACAAAATTGCATATCCAAAAGGATTAGAGAAATTTTATTGTCCTTTGAATTTATGTATTATATTCCTTTCTTGTGTTTAAGTAAGAGCAAACAATGGAAATCTATTTTTTGAGACCCTGTAGAGAAGCTGGTATAACTAACTTTTCAGAGGAGGAGACTGAGATAACTAATAGCAGAAATGAGATTAGAACCATCTCCTAACACAATCTGAGACTCATAAAAATGATAGTTTTTATATGTATAACTCTGCTTATTTTCAGTGTTTCCATCAGTGAGTATAATTTCATATTATGCCCTTTTCTCTAATACCTAGAATTTTGTCCAAACACAGAGCAAGTAATCAATTAATGTCCAATAAATGGATTGTGAAAGTGGGGGCTCATTTGAGGAACGATTGGTACTGCTAGACTTGAAAATAAAAGCAAACTCTATATCTTCCTCAAAGGACATCATTTAACTTCTCCAGTGGTGGATTCTGATCATGTCAATAATTTTTGTGTTGAAAGCCCTTAAGAGACAGTAGTGGAATGACCACAGAACCTGTAATTAAGATCCACCTGAGAATAAAACTAGAGGTTTCAATACATAATGATGAGATTCATCATCTTTAGACATGATAGATAATTGCAAGTGGATTGCTGAGAAGGTATGGAATCACTCAAATTCAGGAAAAGTGATGAGGATACAAGTCCCAAGATGCCTGATTTTTATAATTAAAAAGAAATGGCTACAAATGAAATCATCTTTCTGCAGTATATTTGAAAAAAATTGTTATATGAAGGGAACTAATCTGCATGTGAGCTGGAAGTAGGAAGCCAAAGAACAAGGATGTGGCATTTTGATCCAGCACTGCCCAAGGAAAAGAGAAAAACTGAATGTGGTGGCCAAAAGGAATCTGGGGGGGGGGGGGCTTCTGTGCGGGCTAGGTCATCAAGCTTGCCAAGAGCCTATAGAATAAAATCTCTCAAAGCAAAGCCCTTTGCTAAAAAGGCTACTCATTATTAATTTTGTTCCCCACATGCCTTGATTCCAGGAAAGCAGTGTCCTGGATGGAATAGGTCTGCATTCTGGTCAGGAAGAGTAGCCTAGTAGTATAAACAACTAAAATGGCACACTGGTTACATAACGTGAGCCTGTCCTTGAAAGCCTGATGACTTGCGGGGAAGTGACAAAACCAAGTTTTCACATTTATGGAGATGGGACCCAAACCTGGACCCATGATGCCTCCATCAAGATACTGCTCACCTCTGAGGCTACCTCTGGGCTTCTTACCAGGCCTCCTTGAATGTGCCTTGTTTGGCTCTCTAACTTAAACAATATGAAGAATTTTTTTTAAAGCAACATGTAATTAGAGATTATTTTTAAATCTTGATTAAAGAACATGAAATGGGAGAAATATTATAATAAAACCATTTTAGGAATATAAAATTAAAGCTATCTCTGAAATCATCTTGCTCTAAAAATTCTGTTAATATTACCCTTAACTAATTCAATAATCTGAATAAACATTTCAAAATGTAAATTTATTTTATTACTCATTATTCCAATTCCTGTAATAGTTTAAAAGTGTTGTTATGAAAAAAATTGGTCTTTCTTTTTTCCGTTTTTAAAACAAGTTTGAAAAATCAGTTTTTTCCTTTTAAAACACCTTTCTTGGATATCAAGTTAATGGCTATAAACATCCACATCCAAATCATTTTAAGGTGAAGGCAAATAGCATGACATCATTGTAAAGTATTATTTT
This sequence comes from Halichoerus grypus, assembly GCF_964656455.1. NCBI lineage: Eukaryota > Metazoa > Chordata > Mammalia > Carnivora > Phocidae > Halichoerus > Halichoerus grypus. The sequence goes on along the minus strand of NC_135716.1, from coordinate 126,535,421 downwards.
CTTAGATTATATAATAAATTCCCCTCAATGACTTTGCCATTTACTGTAGCTATTAAGATTATAGACACATTTACTTTAATGACATTAGTGATAAATGTATCTAACAGGTTACACCAACCCAAGATTTCCTTTAGACAAAGATTCTTTCATTATTTAACAAAACCAGTTTTTCAAATCCACTCACTAAATGCAAACCATGTTTGTTTCAGTTGGAAGTACATGCTTATATCAGTCTGAAACCCGATGTCATATATAGTTAAGTGAGAATTTGGCCGTCCCTGAAGATTGCTATGTTCCTGGTAACAGTGCCATATTCCTTGAAAAGAAAAGAAAAACAGACTAATGTAAAATGCTATTTCCTGAAATATAAGCTATACACTTAATACATATTTACATGAAATTGAACAGCATGGTCATTTCTACAAAGGCAAGATTCATATTTACATAGTAAACATTTTATATGGATCTAATATTCTAAATGTACTATATATTCAAAATAAATGTTATCAGTATTTGCCTGGCTGACTATGGCAACATCTGGCTTTAAATGTCCTTTTGACTAGAAACAACCTCAATGTCCAACAGGGACTAGCTAAATAAATTATGGTATATTTGTACAGTAGAATACTAGCTTTTCATATAAAGAAGAGAAAGTGTACTGATATTCAATGATCACTAAGCTATTTTGATAAGTGAAAAAAGCAAGGTACAAAATGACATAAAAAGTGTGCTATAATTCACATAAGATGATCTTTATATATATTTTCTTATATACACATAAAGTATCTCTGAAAGGATACACAGTAATGTATTTTTTACTTCCAGGGAAGGAAACTTACCAACCAAGGAATAGAACAAGAAGGAAATTTCACTGTATAGACTTTATACCTTTTGAAATTTGAAGCACGTAAATATACAATCAATTTAAAAAGCAAATTTGTAAAAATCATTTAAGTTGAAAAAATGCTTTTAAATTAAAAAAATGTTTTTGGTGAAGTCATGTCTTGATGGAATTACCTAATGCATATTCTTATCAAAGATTGTGTCCCACCCAGCTAAGTAAATATGGACTAACCAATTCCCTATGACACTGCATTTCCGACTGTATAATGAATTTTTTTTTAAAGATTTATTTATGAGAGAGAGAGAGGGGGAGGGAGAGAAAAAGTAGGGGGAGGGGCAGAGGGAGAGAGAGAATCCCAAGCAGACTCCCTGCTGAATGAGAGAGCCTGATGCAGAGCTCAATCTCATGACCGTGAGATCATGACCTAAGCAGAAATCAAGAGTCGGATGCTTAACTGACTGAGCCACGCAGGTGCCCATCAGACTGCTTAATGACTTTTTACATGATCTAGACAAAGTAAAAATAAATAAATAAATAAATAGAGTTAAGTTTATTTTTATGAGCAATGAGTCTGGATTAGATACCTTGGCAATGTTCTAGCAATAATGAGAAAAACTGCTTTTTAAACCCCAACTATAAACTAACAGGTTTTTTTCTAGATAAAGATAAGAGAGTGAGGTCCATGGAGAGAGGCAAGACTAGACTAGAAGGGACATTTGTTTCTCAAAGAGATATAAGACAAATCTCTTTAAGGTCCTTCTTTCCCAGTGTATTTTTTAAAATGCTTTTGGGGGGCACCTGGGTGGTTCAGTCAGTTAAGGGCCAACTCTTGATTCCAGCTCAGGTCATGATCTCAGGGTCCTGGGATCAAGCCTGCACTGGGCTCTGAGCTCTGCAGGGAGTTTGCTTGAGGATTCTCTCTCTCCCTAAATAAACTCTGCCCCTCCCTCCACTCACACTCTCTCTCTAAAATAAATAAATAAATCTTTAACAAAAATGCTTTTGGCATATTTGATACATATAAAATTATATGTAATAACAGATTTAAGTTTTAAAACATATAATCAAATCAACACATATGGATGCATCACCTAGTTTAAGATTTTATGATCTTAAGTTTGCTCTAATTAAGCAAAATAAAACTTTTTCTTTTTTCTTTTATCATACCTCCCTGCCTCTCTCCACCAAAGAACAATTATTCTGAATTTTGTGCCTATTATTCTCTTATTTTAACAAAGATTTGTTGAAATCTCCCCTAAGGGAGATTCATAACTCATACAAGTTTTTTCTATGATTTATCCTTATTGTTCTATGAATTTTCAATCTACTTTATTAGATGCATATAATCTATTTTATTAGATGCATATATGTTTAGAATTGGTATATCTTTTAAGCAAATTAAATCCCTTCTAGCTCTAGTAATGCTTTTTATTTTAAAATCTGTTTTGTCCGATTAATATGGCAACTGCAGATTTCTTTTGGTTAAAGATTCTAAATAAATTTATACCCCTTTCACCAGTTTCTTCCACCAACCCCACCCCCCTCCCACACCTCTGCCAACTACTCATCTGTTCTCTGTATCTATGAGCTTGGCTTTTTAATTTTGTATTCTTAATTTTTAATTGAAATATAGTTAACATACAATATAATATTTGTATAACAGTGATTTGACAATTCTATACATTACAAAACACTCACTAGGGAAAGTATAGTTACCATCTGTCATTGTATAAAGTTATTATAATATTATTGACTATATTACCTATGCTGTACTTTGCATCCCCATGACTTGTTTTATAACTGGAAGTTTGTACCTCTTAATCTCTTTCCCCTATTTTACCTATCTCCCCACTCCCCACCCCTGTGGCAACCCTCAATTTGTTCTCTATATTTATGGGTCTGTTTCTGTGCTTGTTTTTTAGATTCCACATATAAGTAAAATCATATGGTATTTTTCTTTGACTTACTTCATTTAGCGTAATACTCTATAGATTCATGTTGTCACAAATGGCAAGGTTTCATCCTTTTTAATCCATTTTTTATCAATTTCTTTATCCATTCATCCACTGATGGTTGTTTCCATATCTTGGCTATTATAAATAAGGCTGCAATGAACATGGGGGTGCATATATCTTTTTGAGTTAGTGTTTTCATTTTCTTCAGGTAAATACCCAAAAGTGGACTTGTTGAATCAGATGGTATTTCTATTTTTAATTTTTTGAGGAACTTCCATACTGTTTTCCATAGTGGCTGAATCAATTTACATTCCTACCAACTGTGCACAAGGGTTCATTTCTCTCTACATCCTTGCCAACACTTAATTCTTGTCTTTTTCATAATAGGCATTCTAACAGGTGTGAAGTGCTATCAGATTGTGGTTTTGATTTGCATTTCCCCGATGAATAGTGATGTTGAGTACCTTTCATGTAACTGTTGGCCATCTGTAGGTTTTCTTTGAGAAAATGTCTATTCAGATTTTCTGCCCATTTTTAAGTTGGGTAGTTTGATTTTTTAAATTTTACCTTTTTTGCTACTAAATTGTGTGAATTATTTATATTAGCTCCTTATCAGATATCTGATTTACAAATATTTTCTCCCATCCAATAGGTTGTCTTTTCATTTTGTTGAGGGATTTCTTTGCTGTTCAGAAGCTTTGTAGATTATGTAGTTCCACTTATTTATTTTTTATTTTATTGCTTGTGATTTTTAGGTCATATTAAAAAAAATCATTGCCAAGAACTATATCAAGGAGCTTGAAACTCCTTGAAAACATACTGCTGATGTGTTCTTCTAGGGGTTTTATGGTTTCAGGTCTTACATTCAAGTATTTAATCCATTTTGAGTTAATTTTTGTGTATGCTGTAAGATAGTGGTCCAGTTTCATTCTTTTGTGTGTGCCTGTCCGGTTATCCCAACACAATTTATTGAACAGACTGTCCTTTCCATTGTATATCTTGGCTCCTCTGTCATAAATTGATATGAGTGGGTTTATTTTGGGGCTCTCTATTCCATTCCATTGATCTATGTGTCTGTTTTTATGCCAATACCATACTGTTTTAATTACTATAGCTTTGTAATATAGTTCAAAATCAGGGCATATGATACCTCCAGTTTTGTTCTCTTTCTCAAGATTGCTTTGGCTTTTTGGTTTTGTGGGGGTTTATTTGTAGTTCCATACAAATTTTAGGATTATCTGTTCTACTTATTTTAAAAGGTAATTTGAATTTTGATAGGGATTGCACTGAATCTGCATATTACCTTGGGTAATATGCAGATTTTAACTATATTTATTCTCCCAATCCATGAGCACAGAATATCTTTCCATTTATTTGTGTCTTCTCCAATCTCTTTTATTAATGTCTTGTAGTTTTCAATACACAGGACTTTCACCTCCTTTGTTAAATTTATTCCTAGTTATTTTATTCTTCTGATGCAACTGTAAATGGGATTATAAATGGATAGACCACCCAGACAAAAATCAGTAAGGAAACATCAGCCTTAAACAACATATTAAACCAGGAGGACTTAACAGATATATATAGAACATTCCATCCAAAAACAACAGAATACACATTCTTCTCAAGTGCACATGAAGTATTTTCAAGGACAGATCATATGTTAGGCCACAAAACAAGTCTAAATAAATTTAAGAGAACTGAAATCATATCAGGTATCTTCTTTGACCACAATAGATGAAACTAGAAATTAATTACATAAGGAAAACTGGAAAATTCACAACTATGTGGAAATTAAACAACATGTTACTGAACAACCAATAGGTCAAAGAAGAAATCAAAAGGGAAATACCTTGAGACAAATGAAAATGGAAATATACCAAAATTTGTGGTACACAGTAAAAGTAGTTCATAAGGGCGCAGGTTTACTTCAAGAAACAAGAAAATTCTCAAATAAACAATCTAACTTTATACCTCCCTTGAGGTATAAAGAAAAGAACAAACGAAAGCCAAAGTTAGAAGGAAGGAAATAACAAAGATTAGAGCAGAAATAAACGAGATAGAGACTAAGAAGACAATACAGAAGATCAATGAAACTAAGAGCTAGTTCTTTGAAAAGATAAAAAAAAAAAAAAAAAGGACAAGTGTTTAGCTAGACTCACCAAGAAAGAGAGGACTCAAAATCAGAAATGAAAGAGGAGAGTTTACAACTGATACTACAGAAATACAAAGGATCATAAAAGACTACAGTCAATCCCTAAACAACAGGGGGGTTAGGGGTGCCTACACCAAACACAGTCAAAAACCCATATATAAATTTTGACTCTCCAAAATCTTACCTATTAATAGCCAACTATTGACCAGAAGCCTTACTGATACCACAAGCAGCTGATTAACACTTAACATTTTAACACTTAATACTTAGTACGCTATATGTATTATGTACTCTTATAATAAAGTAAACTACAGAAAATATTAAGAAAATCATAAGAAAAAGAAAATTCATTTACAGTACTGTATTTATTTAAATTTTATTTTATTATGTTATGTTAGTCACCATACATCATTAGTTTTTGATGTAGTGATCCACCCTTCATTGTTTTCGTATAACACCCAGTGCTCCATGCAGTATGTGCCCTCCTTAATACCCATCTTAATACCCGGGCTAAACCATCCCCCCAACTCCCACCCCTCTAAAACCCTGTTTGTTTCTCAGAGTCCATAGTGTTTCATGGTTCATCTCTCCCTCCGATTTCCCCCCCTTCATTTTTCCCTTCCTTCTCCTAATGTCCGCCATGCTATTCCTTATGTTCCACAAATAAGTGAAACCATATGATAATTGACTTTCTCTGCTTGACTTATTTCACTTAGCTTAATTTCTTCCAGTCCCATCCACGTTGATGTAAAAGTTGGGTATTCATCCTTTCTGATGGCTGAGTAATATTCCATTGTATATATGGACAACATCTTTATCCATTCATCTGTTGAAGGGCATCTCGGCTCTCCAGTTTGGCTATTGCGGACATTGCTGCTATGAACATTGGGGTGCATATGGCCTTTCTTTTCACTACATCTGTGTCCTTGGGGTAAATACCCAGTAGTGCAATTGCTGGGTCATAGGGAAGTTCTATTTTTAATTTTTTGAGGCACCTCCACACTGTTTTCCAAAGTGGCTGTACCAACTTGCATTCCCACCAACAATGTAAGAGGGTTCCCCTTTCTCCACAACCTCTCCAACATTCATTGTTTCTTGCCTTGTCAATTTTTGTCATTCTAACTGATGTAAGGTGGTATCTCAATGAGGTTTTGATTTGAATTTCCCTGATGGCTAATGATGATGAACATTTTTTCATGTGTCTGTTAGCTATTTGTATGTCTTCTTTGGAGAAGTGTCTGTTCATGTCTTATGCCCATTTTTTGACTGGATTATTTGTTTTTGGGGTGTTGAGTTTGAGAAGTTCTTTATAGATCTTGGATACCAGCCCTTTATCTGTAGTGTCATTTGCAAATATCTTCTCCCATTCTGTGGGTTGCCTCTTTGTTTACTGTTTCTTTTGCTGTGCAGAAGCTTTTTATCTTTTTTTTTTTTTTAATTTTTTTGTTATGTTAATCCCCATACATTACATCATTAGTTTTAGATATAGTGTTCCATGATTCATTGTTTGTGCATAACACCCAGTGCTCCATGCAGAACGTGCCCTCCTCAAAACCCATCACCAGGCTAACCCATCCTCCCAACGCCCTCCCCTCTAGAACCCTCAGTTTGTTTTTCAGAGTCCATCGCCTCTCATGGTTCTTCTCCCCCTCCGATTTCCCCCCCTTCATTCTTCCCCTTCTGCTACATTCTTCTTCTTTTTTTCTTTCTTAACATATATTGCATTATTTGTTTCAGAGGTACAGGGGAGGAAGCTTTTTATCTTGATGAAGTCCCAAAAGTTCATTTTTGCTTTTGTTTCACTAGGCTTTGGAGATGTATCTTGAAAGAGGCTTCTGTGGCCAATGTCAAAGAGGTTAGTGCCTATGTTCTCCTCTAGGATTTTGATGGATTCCTGTCTCACATTGAGGTCTTTCATCCATTTTCAGTTTATCTTTGTGTATGGTGTTAGAGAATGGTTGAGTTTCATTCTTCTGTATATAGCTGTCCAATTTTCCCAGCACCATTTATTGAAGAGACTGTCTTTTTTCCATTGCACATTTTTTCCTGCTTTGTTGAAGATTATTTGACCATAGAGTTGAGGGTCCATATCTGGGGTCTCTATTCTGTTCCATTGGTCTGTAAGTCTGTTTTTATGCCAGTACCATGCTGTCTTGGTGATCATTGCTTTGTAATATAGCTTGAAATCAGGCAATGTGATGCCCCCTAGCTTTGTTTTTCTTTTTCAACATTTCCTTGGCAATTTGGGGTCTTTTCTGATTCCACACAAATTTTAGGATTGTTTGTTCCAGCACTTTGAAAAATGTCATTGGAATTTTGATTGGGATGGCATTGAAGGTATAGATTGCTCTGGGTAGCATAGACATTTTAACAATGTTTATTCTTCCGATCCATGAGGATGGAATGTTTTTCTATCTTTTTGTGTCTTCTTCAATTTCTTTCATGAGTGTTCTGTAGTTCCTAGAGTATAGATCCTTTACCTCTTTGGTTAGGTTTATTCCGAGGTATCTTATGGTTTTTGGTGCTATTGTAAATGGAATCGTTTCTCTAATTTCTCTTTTTATAGTTGCATTGTTAGTGTATAAGAAAGCAACTGATTTCTGTGCATTGATTTTGTATCCTGCCACATTACTGAATTGCTGTATGAGTTCTAGTAATTTGGGGGTGGAGTCTTTTGGGTTTTCCACATAAAGTATCATGTCATCTGCAAAGAGAGAGAGTTTGACTTCTTCTTTGCCAATTTGAATACCTTTTATTTCTTTTTGTTGTCTGATTGCTGTTGCTAGGACTTCTAGTACTATGTTGAACAATAGTGGTAAGAGTGGGCATCCTTGTCATGCTCCTGATCTAAAGGGAAAGGCTCTCAGCTTTTCCCCATTGAGGATGATATTCACTGTGTGTTTTTCATAGATGGATTTTATGAACTTGAGGAATGTTCCCCCTATCCCTATACTCTGAAGAGTTTTAATCAGGAAAGGATGCTGTATTTTGTCAAATGCTTTTTCTGCATCAATTGAGAGGACCATATGGTTCTTCTCTCTCCTCTTATTAATGTGTTCTATCACATTGATTGATTTGCAAATGTTGAACCACCCTTGCATCCCAGGGATCAATCCCACTTGGTTGTGGTGGATGATCCTTTTAATGTACTGTTGGATTCTATTAGCTAGGATTTTGTTGAGGATTTTGGAATCCATATTCATCAGGGATATGGGTCTGAAATTCTCCTTTTTGATGGGGTCTTTGCCTGGTTTGGGGATCAAGGCAATGCTGGCCTCATAGAATGAGTCTGGAAGCTTTCCTTCTGTTTCTGTTTTTTGAAACAGCTTCAGTAGAATAGGTATTATTTCTTCTTTGAATGTTTGGTAGAATTCCCCAGGGAATCCATCAGGCCCTGGACTCTTGTTTTTTGGGAGCTTTTTGATCACTGCTTCAATCTCGTTACTGGTTATTGGCCTACTCAGGTTGTCAATTTCTTCCTGTTTCAGTCTTGGGAGTTTATAGGCTTCCAGGAAGCATCCATTTCATCCAGGTTGCTCAATTTATTGGCATATAGTTGTTGATAATAATTTCTAATAATTATTTCTATTTCCTTGGTGTTAGTCATGATCTCTCCCTTTCATTCATAATTTTATTAATTTGGGTCCTTTCTCTTTTCTTTTGGATAAGTCTGGCCAGTGGTTTATCGATCTTCTTAATTCTTTCAAAGAACCAGCTTCTAGTTTCGTTGATCTGATCTACTGTGTTTCTGGTTTCTAATTCATTGATCTCTGCTCTAATCTTAATTATTTCTCTTCTCATGCATGGCTTAGGCATTGTTTGTTGCTTTTTTCTCTAGTTCTTGAAGATGTAAAGTTAGTTGGTGAATTTGGGATTTTTCTATTTTGAGTGAGGCTTGGATGGCTATGTATTTCCCCCTTAGGACCATCTTTGCAGTATCCCATAGGTTTGGGACCGATGTGTTTTCATTCTCATTGGTTTCCATGAATTGTTTAAGTTCTTCTTTGATTTCCTGGTTGACCCAAACATTCTTGAGCAGAGTGATCTTTAGCTTCCAAGTGTTTGAATTTCTTCCAAATTTTTTCCTGTGATTGAGTTCCAGTTTTAAAGCATTAAGGTCTGAGAATATGCAGGGAATAATCTCAATCTTTTGGTATCGGTTGAGACCTGATTTGTGACCCAGTATGTGGTCTATTCTGGAGAAAGTTCCATGTGCGCTCAAGAAGAATGAGTATTCTGTTGTTTTAGGGTGGAATGTTCTGTATATATCTATGAGGTCCATCTGGTCCAGTGTCCTCATTCAAAGCTCTTGTTTCTTTGTTGATTTTCTGCTTAGATGATCTGTCTATTGCTGAGAATGGAGTATTGAGGTCTCCGACAATTAACATATTGTTATCAATAGGACTCTTTATTTTGGTTAACAGTTGGCTTATGTAGATGGCTGCTCCCATGTTGGGGGTGTAGATATTTACAATTGTTAGATCTTCTTGTTGGATAGACCCTATAAGAATGATATAGTGTCCTTCTGTGTCTCTAACTACAGTCTTTAGTTTAAAATCTGTCTGATATAAGAATTGCTACCCCAGCTTTCTTTTGAGGTCCGTTGGCATGGAAGATGGATCTCCATCCCTTCACTTTCAGTCTGGATGTATTTTTAGGTTCAAAATGAGTCTCTTGTAGATAGCATATGGATGGGTCCTGTTTTTTTATCCAATCTGCAACCCTGTGCCATTTTATGGAAGCATTTAGGCCATTCATATTGAGAGTGATTATTGAAAGATATGAATTTATTGTCATCATGTTGCCTGTGAAGACCTTGTTTTTATAGATTGTCCCTGTAAATTTCTGTTCTATATCACTCTTCGGGTCTTTCTCCTTTTATAGAACCCCCCTTATTTCTTCCAGGGCTGGCTTAGTGGTCACATATTCTTTCAGTTTCTGCCAGTCTTGGAAGCTCTGCATCTCTCCATCCATTCTAAATGAAAGCCTTGCCAGATAAAGTATTCTTGGCAGCATGTTCTTCTCATTTAGTACCCTGAATATATCTTGCCAGCCTTTTCTGGCTTGCCAGGTCTCTGTGGATAGGTCTGACATTATTCTGATGTTCCTCCCTCTGTACATAAGTAATCTCTTCCCCCTAACTGCCCTTAAGATGGTTTCCTTGGTTCTAAGATTTGCGAGTTTTACTATTGCATGCCGGGGTATTGGCCTGTTTTCCTTGATCTTGGGGGGGGTCCTCTCTGCCTCTGGGACACGAATGTTTGTTTCATTCCCCAAATTAGGGAAGTTCTCAGCTACAATTTGCTCAAATATATCTTCTAGTCTTCTCTCTCTCTCTCCACCCCCTTAGGGATCCCAATAATTCTGACAATGTTTCATGGTGTCACTTATTTCTCTGATTCTATTTTCATGGATTCTGAGTTGTTTTTCCCTGACCTCCTCTTTTCCCTTCTTGTCTATTAACTGGTCTTTAAATCACTAATTCATTCTTCTGCCTTGCTTACCCTAGCTATTAGATTATCTAGATTAGATTGGATCTCATTGATAGCATTTTTAAATTCTGCCAATTCAGCTTTCATTTCTGCCCTTAGAGACTCTGTTGCCATTAATCGATTTCTCCATTCTAGCTATTGTCTTCACAATTGCTAGCCTGAATTTCATCTCCAACATCTTGGTTATATCTGTATCCATTATCTGTGGCGTAAGTCATAGTCTCTGAGTCTCTCCTATTTTGGGGGTTCCTCCTCCTAGTCATTCTGTTGATGGGTAGTTGAGGGAATGTATAGAGTCCAAATTATTGACCACAACGCAAGCAAGATGCACCTGTTTTCTAGGGACCTTAGGGTTGCTGGCCTCTTGTTTCCCCAGCCTGTCTTCTGGGGGAGGGGACTGCCATGCTGTTACTCAGGTAACCCTGTTTGGGCAAAGTTGCCCTGCCCCATGTGGCAGGAGATGGGCTCAGTGAAAACCGGTCTTTTGTGGCTTCTGTTCTCTGGTGGTTTTCCCTGGCGGTTTTCCATGTCTCTTCTGAAAGAGCAGAAGAGATCATTTCCAACACTCGCCTCAGAGCAGAGATCGCAGTCTGCTCTTCAGTGAGCTCTCCAGGCCACACTATCTCCGTTTCTGTCTGTGCTGCTATAAACTGCAGGGTCTTGGGTTGTGCACCCCTCCACAGCACTCCCAGTCCTCACCTCCAGGTCAGGGCACATCTCTGCCCTTTGTGCTTCTAAAACCACCAGCCACCCCCAGTTTGCACATGCAGCCCCGCTGCTCTGGGTTTCCATCTGGGGCGCTGCCCTAAAGTCCTTTCCCTGTTGCTACCGGTCTGCAAGTCTGTGCCCAGTCCCCAGGACGGGAGGCTATCGCTCACCGGTGGTGTAGGATCCCAACAGCTCGACTCCCTCCCCCTTCTGTTTATCCTCCGATATCTGCCCGCAGAATCACAGCTCCCCACTTCATACTTCGAAACCAAACACCTGCGATATTCTGTTTGTAGAGATCCAGATCTATCTTCTTACATCTCAGGCTGATTTCGTGGGTGTTCAGAGTGGTCTGGTAAATATCCAGCTCAATTTCGAGGATGGTTGGAATAGGGTCCCCTACTCCTCTGCCATCTTTTCCCATAGTACTGTATGTATAAAGAAGTCTGCATATAAGTGGACATATGCAGTTCAAACCCATGGTGTTCAAGTTTCAACTGTACCATGAACAATTATATGCCAACAAATTCAACAACTTAGAAGAAATGGATAAATTCCTAGAAAGATACAACCTACCAAGATTGAATCATGATAAAATAGAATATCTGAACAGACTGGTTACTAGTAAGAAGATTGAATCAGTAATCAAAAATCTCCCCAACAAACAAAAGGCCAGGACCAGGTAGCTTCACTGGTGAAGTCTACCAAAATTCAAAGAAGAATTAATACCATCCTTCTCAAGCTCTCCAAAACATAGAAGTGGAGGGAACATTTCCAAACTCATTTTATAAGGCCAGCATTACCCTGATATCAAAATCAGACATAGAAACCACAAGAAAAGAGAACTATAGTCCAATACCCCTGATGAACACAGATGTACAAATCCTCAATAAAATATTAACTGAATTCAACACTACATTAAAAATATCATACACCATGGGATTTATTCCAGGGATGCAAGGATGGTTCAGCATCCACAAATCAATAAATGTGATACACCACATTAATGAAATGAAAGATAAAAATCATATGATAATCTCAATAGATGCAGGACAAGCATTTGAGAAAATTTAACAACCATTCCTGTGTTAACAACTACAACCGAGACTTTTTACTGAACATTATGTACTAGGCAGCTTTCCAAGGGCTTTATGTACATCATTTTTAAAAATATTCACGAATCCTATTGTATAGTTGAAGAAACTACTAATTAGACTACGTACGTGCAGAGGATCATACAGTTAATATGCAATGAATCTGTGCCTTTTCAATCTCCAAATCCATGCCTGTAACCCCACTGTTCTATGACCTTTCCTGGATAAATCTTAACTTATTCTGGTCAATAAGAATTGTTCCACTGACGTTCAAGGCACTTGCCCACAAACAGCCTGGCTTTTTCTCTGCTCAGTATGTTGCTTTCTCTAGTAAATAGGCTGCTGTTAATAGGAAATGATTGGTTTCCCAGGATACAGAGAAAGTCGTTGTCCAAGATAGTAGCAGAGGTCAGTTACACAGTGTTATACTTCTCAAATCTAACTGGCCATTTCCCCACTCAGTGAATGGCTTTAAGCTGACTTGCCACACCATTAACTGCTGAGATAGCACTACCTAGGAAGTCAACAAGGAGCTGACATTGGTTGTTTCACCTGTATTTGTGATATATTGATGACCTTTCTCCCTCTTGGCACTGTCAAACTTCACTATAGCCAATCTCAGATTTTTCTTGCTCCTTACGACAAGTCACTGAAATCAATACCAGACAATACGGTCTTTCCCTTCTTGATGACAATAAAAGAGTGACTGAATCACATGCCCAGGCTTTATAGTAGTATAGGGCAGAAACATACATAAAAGACTTTTACACAAAAAGCTTTCTTGGGAGTCTTCGATTAAGGGGTAGCAGTTCTTATATTCCTCCACCAGACTGACTCAACCCTTTCACATGCAGCTGCACAGAAGGAGCAGATAAGGAAACCCTGAAGAGATCTGAAACTGTCTAGAAGCCTATTGAGGATAACAAGGAGGATAGTAACAATAAACCAACACATATTGAGTGTTTACTGTTTTTCAGATATTGTTCTAAGAGCTTTATATTCATTGTCTCAGTTAATCCTCACAATCTTGTGAGATGGAGATACATACCATTACCATGCTGATGTTATGGATAAGGAAACTGGGTCTTATAATCATTAGGAAGCATTTCCAAAATTCCTCAGTTATCTGTTATGCAGCTGGGATTAGAATTCAGGCTAACTATAGAACCTGGGGATTCAACTGCATTCTTATATTGATATGTGCAAAGCTCTTCTTCAGGTGACAATAATAGGAAATTGCTATTTTTGGTGTCTGCTACCATAAAACTGCATTGTCAATCCAAATGGTATTTTAGGGGAAATTACTCTTGAATAGAAACCTCACAAACATTCATATATTGGCCCATATGTTTATTAGCACTCTGAAGGAATCTGCCATAAATGCTATACTGTTCCTTGGGAGAAACTTTAGTTCCTTTGTTGGTGTTCACACTGTACCTGTACTGCTTCTAAGGGGACAGGGTTGCTGGTTAGATTTCAAACGTGATATAAAGTAACTCTCCACCCAAAGAGTGTGATTCAGAATACTTGCCTCTAGGGAGTGACGCCTCATTATGTAGTACTGGCCAATTATTAGAAAGTCTGACAGTACCCGGCTTAAAATTACTCAATTGAAAGAGAAAAATAGATCACACTTCTGTAACTATACAAACCTAGCATTTGATCAGACAGGAAAGTTAAAGGAATAACATACGTTTTCTGAAATGTTTTTCATTAACCTAAATGGTGTTTTTTACCTCCTTCTTAAAAACCATAAGGCATGGGACCAAAGGTCAGTAAGGAAAAAGGGTAGAACATTTTGATAGCACTTTTTTTCAAGATAAAGAAGATAAAAGTTATAGAAATAATTTATGCAAAATTAAATAATTTTTCTCAATTTAACACTTTGGGGGTGGGAAGTAAATAATTAAATTCACTGCAAGTTAAATGCTTCCTGGTAATTGATAATGGCAACTGAAAAGAAAAGGACTATTTTGATATTTAGTGATTTTTAAGAAGGGCAATACCTACCATAACCTATAATTCCAATCACACCCACCATGAAGACCCAGAAGAGGAATCCAGCTGTGAACCTCAGGAGTATCACAAACAACCAACTAAGGAGCATGGCGATAGTCAGGCCACTAGAGGAAAAAGCATACAACAGACAGGGGTCAAGAGTGTTAAACATAACATAAAGTTAACAGCAAGACAACATCTTCTATTCAAAATAATTATCAGATTATTTTATTTTAGCTGGCTATAGAAATATTTATAATATTAAAAAGTATAAACAATAGTTCCTATTAAGACTTTCATATGAAAGAGTAGGACCATCGGGAACTTCGTACCGGAGTCAGTATTTGTGTACCTGGGTAAACAGAAGTTCAGTAGCAACCACAGTTCAAAGAAAAACACAATTCCTCCAACCTACCATTTTGGCCTATCTGCCACAGTTGCCATGCTGTATTTTTTTTCCCCTCCACACGTCTCACTAAGTGATAAATTATAAAACATATCCATGATACTAATAGAAGGAAACCCTATACAACAGAACTATCTAGAAGTAAGGGAGCAGTCTTAGGGCAGAAAAGAAAAATAATTGCCCCACACAGTTCCTGAATCCATGATTTTGTAGTCATTATTATGGTCTAATTATCTTTAATAATTTGTGATGTCTGACATCACATCTATTTCAGGTCCCCAGTGACCTGTAGGCCATTATATGGAGCCATGATAGAGCTTCTGTATCTCCTGGGCCATATGACTTTATCAAGCAGTCAGCAGCATGACTTTTTTTTTTTTCAAATTTTTTAATTAAAAAAAATTTTTTTTTTAATTTTTAAAATTTTTTTAATACTAGAGATACTTCTCCCCCCAGCTCATATATCCAGGTTAAATCCATATTGGATTTTTCTAGGTAATTTCATTAAACAGAATTCATTAAGATTAGAAATTTGGATGACGCTTCCATTAAGAACTGACACCTCCAATGCTCTTTCAAGTTTCCAAACAGAAACATAGCCTGATACATTTATTGAGCTTATTGTCTCCAAGTATTATCTTTTTTAAAAAAATCTTAATAATTCCTGTCACTGGATAGATGACAGTATTGTATCAAAGTAACTTCTAAGGTCACATCCTTGCAGAGCCTATGCTTTCAACTCCAGAAGTCATTCCCTATTAACATCACAGATACTTTAATGCTTAAATATTCAATATGGTTGAAGGATTATTCTATGGCATAGTCCAAGAGGAATATTCAAAAAGGTCAGGGGGAAGAAAAGAAATATAGCTGTTTATTCTCTGTGTTTTTAATTCCTGCATAAAATTCTAACTGAATAAATAAAGTCACGGCATATTAGTCTTTGGCTTTATATTTATGAGATAGATGGAGAACAGAAGAGTCAAAAATAAAGGGAGTGTTTATGTTCTAGTGGTGTGAGCAATGCCTGGGTGGAGAGGGTTTCAGTGTGTGTTGGGAGTGAGGTAAACAGGAAGGTCTATCATAATGCATACTTTTTCAGATAATAGTTAAAAAGCCAAAATAAAGAGGAAATGTACAAATTATCTAATGATATTTGAGTTTGACAATAGGGGAACCAGTTTAACTATTGTCAAGTATAGACTACAATCTGTGCTATGGAGAGAGATCCTGAAATACTGATGCACACTAAAATAATTATTGCATTTAAGGCAAAACATCGAAATGAGTAAAATCTCAAAAAACACTATCTAGTTTTACAGCTATACAAACTAGTCACTGGTATTTTACACACAATTTTGACTTTATTAGGCATCATATAGTTAAATACATCTATCTTGTTCCCCTAGTGGTTTTATAACTGTTCCTTGAACCCACATTTTCTATGCATCTTCTATGGTCCAAGGACCACACTAGGAGTTACAAAAATAGAGATGAGTTAGACATAGTTACCATGGTAAAGAATTCATAGTTTATCATAGAAAAAGAGCCAGGTAAATAACATAAAGTTCTAGGTGCTATGTAGATGACAGGTATGTGTGTATGTGTAGGTGTCTGCATGTGTGTGTGTGTGTGTGTCTGTGTGCGTGCACGCTTGTGCACACACGTGCATGTGGGTAGGAGGAACACAGGGAAAAAGTAATTATATCTGGAGAAGTCAAGAAAGACTTCATAAATTACACAAAAGCTGATTTTATTTTATTTTTTTTAAGATTTTATTTATTTGAGAGAGAGAAGGAAAGAGAGAGAGAGAAAGCACACAAGTGGGAGGGAGTGGCAGAGGGACAGGGAGAGGCAGGGTCCCCACTGAGCAGGGAGCCTGATGTGCGCTGGATCCCAGGACCCCCGGGATCATGACCTGAGCTGAAGGCAGACGCTTCACTAACTGAGCCACCCAGGTTCCCCAAAAGTTGATTTTAAATAATGAGATGGAGTTGCCCAGGACACAGCAAGGATGTGCCAGGAAAGAGAACAGAATGTGCAAAAACATGGGGGTTTGACACTCTAGGAATGGGTGTGTTATTTGATGTGTTTAGAATATAGGGTCAATCAAGTAACATGGGTGGAGAAGAATCTGGGACACTAAATGGACCAGGTTGTAAAGGGCCTTGTAACTATCTGAAGAAGTTTTCTCTTTGCTCTTTGATCACTAGGGAACCATAGATGCTTTTAAGGCATAAGGTGATATAGAGCCAGATAGTAGCAATAGCCTTAAATATATCAAACACAGGTACCCACTCCAGTAGAGTGATTGCATTTTCCCTTACCTTTCAGGAATGCAAACCTTATGGCTAAAAATTTTTAATCTCCTCCTCCTTTCAAATATTTTTTCAGCTCTTCATAACTACAGTGACCTTTGGTGATGATAATAACAAACATTATGTGGAAAGGATGTGTTAAAAAATAAGAGGGAAGGACAAATGAGAAAACAGACCCAGAGAAATAAAACTGCATCCACTGTAACATAACAATAAGAAGCAGACGTACTACAGCTGTTGTCCCTGCATGACTTGAAGTATATTTATACAAGTACTTTTATTGGGAATTTAATGAATAAAGTTCAAATTTACATTCTTATAACTTTTGTAACACTGGGTATATTTCCAAATATCTTTGCCCCATTTTTCAGCCACAGGAACTGAGTCAACCTTTTATTCACAAATATGAATGGGGAATTTTTTAAAAAGATTTATTTGAGAGAGAGAGAGAGAATCAGGAGCGGGGGGGAAGGGTAGAAGGAGAAGCAGGCTCCCTGCTGAGCCGGAATCCTGATGTGGGGCTGGATCCCAGGACCCTGGGTCATGAGCCAAGCCGAAGGCAGACGCTTAACCGACTGAGCCACCCAGGCGCCCTGAATGGGGAATTTGAAGAAAGCGTTCTACAAGGATAAAATGGGGCTGGAGAAGAAACACCAATGTTTGCACTTACATGAGAATCCAATACCAAGTTGTTGCATAGTCTTCAAATACTTTCATTCCAATTGCCCTTGCATCAAGGATTTTATTGACACGACTGAATTCAAAGAAGGAAAAAATCAATTATTTTGACTACCACTAAACAGAAATGTTCTTGTTATGATAAAAGGGGTTTGCAAGCTGCTATTCAAAACATATTTTTAGAAACCATTTATCAAGAGGCACTCTTTCCCCAGCCATAACAGTATGTGAGATGTCACTTTGGTAGACTACAAAGGCCACTATAGCTACACAGAGAACGTGGCTTTCAAGAATGGTGAACAGATCCCTTTTCAACGTATGTGACATGTCCTCAATATTGCAGTAATCTCACTGTAAGAAATGAATTTAAATAAGATCAGTTTTTAGCTTACAAAATCCATAGCATCAAGAATGAACATCATCCTTAATTCCCTTTTCTAAACCTCTGACAGCTGTGTAGCAGGAAGGCACCATGGGGCACATACAGAAAAGTGCACAAATCATTAGTGTCCAGTTTGACAGATTATCAGAAGTGAATGCACTATGTAACTACAATATTGTTCTCCCTTTCCCCCTGTGCCCCAGTTACAACACCTCCTCCTTCCCCTAAGGTAACCACAATCCTGACTTCTGCGATAATAATTTCCTAGTTTTCTTTTTCAGTTTTACCACTTACATATGCGTCGCAGGGTAATTTAATTTAGTTGTGCTTGGTTTTGAATTTTTCTATCAGTGGAACTGCACTTGTACTATTATTTTGTGATTTCTTTCACATAGCTTTATATTTGTGAAATCCATCCACGTTGCTATTACATTCTAAATATGCAGGACCATTCTACTTGGACTGCTAAACTCAAGGAAGAGAAAAACATTTTTAGAATATCTTTTATGTTTCACTTTTAATTCAACAATTGAGCTACACAATGATACTCGGTGTTTGTGCACACATGTGAATGTACCCACCCAGACAATTGTATTTCCCAATAACCTGAAACATCACAATGTGTACACTAAGGAAACAGTAAATTGACTTTACTGTAGTTAGTACATAGAAACTGATATGGTCCTGAAACAGCATTACCAAGGTTGTCTCGCCTTTCTTAAGGCCCTCTTCCCTTTAAGACATCTGGCAGTTTCATTATCTTAGTCAATTTTTTTGAATGGTGATTTAAAAAGCATCTTTTTATTGTGTTCATTCAACAAGTAAATTAAGGTCTTTCAATATGCTTACTGAGATCCCAATTCTATACCTGTTGATAATCCACAGTGACATGTATATTTCATAATAATGCATAATTCTTCCTCTATAACCCTTAACCTAATGGAAGCTTTCGTTTTGTGTATAGTAATAGGATGCATCCAAACTGAAAATAAGAAGGTAAACAAACATACTTTGCAGCTGTCCTGAGTTCTACAGCATTTCTTGTCTTTCCACTTCCATCTTCAAATATTGTCTTATTTCCTACTGTCAAAGTGCCATTTTTAGTAGTGAAGTCAGGGAAACATCTCTGGAGAACTGTAAAAAAATAAAATTATGGTAAACATTTTTCTACTTCTTCCTATGTAATGTTTTCCCTTTCTTAAGCTTTCTGTTATTTATAATTAGATTCTTGCTAGACAATATATAAACATACTGCTCAACATGATAATTGCCCATTACTTGATGGTCAGAAGGTTTTCTGATGGTTCTAAGACACATGTAAAAAGCAAATATGATCACAATCTGAAGATACACTCTAAACTTGTTGATTATTTTACACATGGTATATTCATCACGTAGCCAGTAAGTAAGATGCACAGCACAGGTGTTAAAAGAATAATACTGATAACATATCTCACATGGTAAAAACATTTTAATAAAAAGGTTACATTTATTGTATGACTGAGTTTACTTTTTTTTTTTTAGGATTTTATTTATTTGAGAGAGAGAGAGAGAGAGCGCGCGCACCGGCAGTGGGGAGGGGCAGAAAAAAGGGAGAAGCTGACTCCCCGCTGAGCAGAGAGCTCAATGAGGGGCTCGATCCCAGGACTCAGGGATCATGACCTAAACTGAAGACGGATGCTTAACCAACTGAGCCACCGAGGTGCTCTGAGTTTACTTTTTCTTTCTTTTTTTTTTTTTTTAAGATTTTATTTATTTATTTGACAGAGAGAGACACAGCGAGAGAGGGAACACAAGCAGGGGGAGTGGGAGAGGGAGAAGCAGGTTTCCTGAGGAGCAGGGAGCCTGAAGCGGGGCTTGATCCCAAGACCCTGGGATCATGACCTGAGCCGAGGCAGACACTTAACGACTGAGCCACCCAGGCACCCCTACTTTTTCTTATTAAAAAAATCTTAAGATACTTCTTGAATGAAACATTGAAAACTGGAGATTAGTGAATAATTCCTTGAGAAACGAGAACTAGCTCAAACTTCAGGCTACTAGGACAACTGAATTTTTATTTTTGAAGTCTTAATAATTTGTCTCCCAGCTTTCTCATTTACCTGGTGTTTTGGAGGGGCTGAAAACAGAAATTCTAAAGCTATCAAAATGCCCCACACTTTGTAGACTAGCATAATTTCTCCGAAGAGCTACCTCACTGTTCAATCTTCTATGCACTTATTTTGATTTAAATAGAATCCTTGCCTCTTTACAAATCTGTATTATTAAAGTATTTTAAAACCCCAATTTCAAATCAAGAGGGAAGAGAAATCAGAAGTGGATCATTTTTATATTTTTTCTTACAAGAAGAATCACAGATTTGCATGGGTTTTCAGGGAATTTAAACTTGAAAATATTAAAGCAGTTGATATAGGGAAAGAAGAAATAGGTCTTTACCAAGGCTTTTCTGACTTTTTGGGCTTAAAATGATCTCCTGTCTACCTACCTTCATCTTCTGTAGCACTTAAAATATGGCTGATTCCTTCAGTATCTTCCTCATCTTCTTCTGGTTCTTCCCTGGCAAATTTGACATAGTAGTCTCTACCAGCTGCTCCTATTCCCTCTCAATCCAATCACATGCTGCCCCCACCACTCCAAGGAATTTGTCCTCCCAGTGATCCCAATAATATCCTAATGGCCAAAAACTCCAAATATCTTTTAGTCATCATCCTACTTGAACCCATTACCTAGCACAGTGCTTGGTACATAGTGGAACTCAGTAAATATTTCCTGTTAATTGAGTTAACTTTTCTGAGTCTTTGATAGAGTAGACAACCCCTGCCTTCTTCCTTTGGCTTACATGCCCAAGTTCTCTCCTGCCCTCCCTTTAGCTTTTCTGTGCGTTTTTTCCCTTGCCACTCCTTAAATAGGACTGTTTCCACCTACAGAGTCCTCCAACCTTGTTCTGGGCAATTTCATCCAATCAGTTAGTTCCAATGACTAAATATGCTCATCATATATTTGGAAAATAAAGAAAATAAGAAGGAAGATAACAAAATACATAGTCCTACCACCCACAATGAACTCTAACATTTTAGATAAATTTCCTTCTAGTCTTTCTTCTACAAGAAATTTTTTTGAGAGTCATAACCATAAAATAAATGCAGGGTTTTCCCTTGTTTCTTTCTTTTAATATTACTTATTTCCTTTCATAAACTATTTAATAAGTGAATTTTATTAGCTGTATACTCTTCCATTAAGTAGTATACTTAATCACCTATTGGGGGAATGAATACAAGTTGATTGTGATGTTTACCATAATGTCTCCTTTACTGTACTGTGAGGGACTATGCCTTATACATTTCTGTGTCCCCAGTGTACGTTTTATATTGTGTGATTTAACCAAACTATACTTGTAAGGGCAGGGATGTCTTATATTCTTATGCCTATTATATCTTCAGTGACTAAGGATTCATTTTCATCTTTTTGTAACATTGTTCTTGGCTACTGACACTCGTTGCCCAGGGCTTCCTGGCAAAATGCAGTTGCTTGCATCTTTACTTCATGGTCCTCAATGACCCAAAGAAAAGGGAGAGGGGCCCATAAGGCATTGTGTTTGGTGGTAGCTACTTCGATGGTACCTGACTTTCTACCCAAATAGAAAATGGTACGTGGCTTTCTACTCCAATAGAAAAAAGAAGAAAGAAGAGAGGGGCGCCTGGGTGGCTCAGTCGTTAAGCGTCTGCCTTCGGCTCAGGTCATGATCCCAGGGTCCTGGGATCGAGCCCCGCATCGGGCTCCCTGCTCCGCGAGAAGCCTGCTTCTCCCTCTCCCACTCCCCCTGCTTGTGTTTCCTCTCTCGCTGCCTCTCTCTGTCAAATAAATAAATAAAATCTTAAAAAAAAAAAAAAGAAGAGAGGAAATGCCCACAGTTTTGTCATCTCCAAAACATCCATACTATTTTGGCATATTTCTTTGCAATATTTTTCTTTGAATAGCCTTTTTTATTTTAATTTATATATGCTTATCATTATAATGCATATAGCATTTTATTTAATATTATACTATATAATACTTATATTTAATAATTCTAAAATATTTCATTTAATGAATACACCATAATTTATTTAAAGCACTTTCTTGCTCTTGGACATAAGAGTGTTTCTTTTTCCTTTCCTTTTTTTTTTCTTTTTGGTTCTTCTGAATAGCATTGTGATGGGCATCTTTAGGTAAAGTTGTTTCTCTGTAGTTAGGATTATATTTGTAAGAATAGGAAATTAGTGATTATTTTATTTTCTTTTTCAAAAAGTTAGACAAAGTTTATGTAAACTTTAAATAATATTTATAAATCTTAAAAATATAAAATATTGATTCCTTTAAGAGATATATAAATATTTCAAATTTCAAATTTTAGGACAAGTTTATTTCCTACCATCACCCCCCAGGCAAATTCTGAACATACTCTTTGGCTGAATTCAGGGGTGAGTGTGCAAGATTATGTCTGTGTGTGCTTATCTGTGCTCATAGAACACCAAATAATCAATCTGGGCTTTTAAAATCAATTTTTAATCTTTTCTGTGTATGTTGATGCAGCAAAACTCTAAAACTACCAGAGCTCCAGTGGAAATATCTCTGGCTGGAGGCAGGAGAATGGGCTTTAGCTTTGGCTTCCTTCTAATTAACTCTGGGACCAGTCATACAACTATTCTTGGCTTCAATTTTGTCAATAGTGAAATAGGGAACTGAATTGAGTAACTTTTTATGATTGTATGTTCTAAGATAAGTAATAACCACTTACATGGTTTGCTTGGAAAAATTGCTATTGGACAATCATCATCCAGTAAGACTTGTGTGACAGTCTAAAATGGAAGGAAGAGTATGTTAACATTTCAAAGGCTACGTAATGACAACTTTTACTCTCAGTATAAAAATTGTGTCCTTTGAAAATTTAACTCCATAATTATCTCATTATTTCATATTACTATCCTAATAAGAGTGGTTTTAAGATTATCAGACACACACATAGTTATTTGACAAATGCTCTAAAATGTCCTAACTGTAATTCAATCAAATCAACAATAATAAAACCAGACCCACTGAAGCCAAGACACACCTTTGAAAGTGTGTATCTATGTCTTAGTCACATTCTGAGTCTCTAATTCTTCAAAAAAATTTTTTCTGGAAAAACAGCATCTTCTCTAAGTTAGAAGCCATTAATACTATTTAACATAATGGGGCTTTAGAATTCCTTTATAAGTCTCAAACCTAGGTAGGGTTTGAGGATTTTTTTTTTAATGAATAATTATCAAATTGGGTTTGGAAATAAAATTCTACTTGTTACTAAGTAGCCATGGATCTTCATCATCACATTAATGAAATGGTAACATTAATAAAATCAAATGACATTAGCTCCTAGATCTTGATGGTAAAAAAATCAAGCCAAGTAGAGAATTTGTTAGTTTCAGGAAACAGTTAAAGCTAACTTACCAGACTTAAGAGTCTTGCATAACACCTGAAGTCTACACAATGATAAGCTATAAATGGTGCACGTGTGTTTCTATGTAACTTTGTGTTTTAATGGAATAATACATAATCATTTCCTAGATGATTTGGGAGCTTGTCTATTACAAATGCTCATGTTGCACTTGAGATTGACACAAAAGTTAAATTCTTCTCTAGTTTTAAGCTTAAACACACATACCTTTGCAGGCTTAACAAAACGGGATTTGCAGAACTGGCTGTAGTACATCCAATAGTGTTTGTTTGTTCTGTACCTAAACTGTATTTCCATGTAAGTTAAAAATTTTTCTGGGCACTTGGAGACACAGATCTGTGAAGAAAAGGAACACAGCGGTGGGAACTCAATTGAGTTGAACAAACCAAGGAAGTAGCTGTAAGTTTAGACTTCTAAGTTATCTACCACTATAAAGAGCAAAGCACTATTTTCCATCTAAGAAATTTACATCAATTTTCTAATTTATGTAAAAAATAAAATTTCATGTACTGGTTATCAATCTCTACTCCTTGCCCTTTGATGAATGATTTGTGTTAAGACAAGAAGATGTTGTACAATGACAGACTTGTTTTTAACTTCTGATTTTGAGAAACTGTAGATCTACTTGCAGCTGTGAGAAATAATGTATTCCACCCAGTTTTATCCAATGGTAATAACTTCCACAATTACAGAACAATATTACAACCAAAAAATTGATATTGTTACCATCCAATAACCTTATGTAGATTTCACTAGTCTTACATGCACTCATTTATTTGTGTGTGTGCATGCACGCACATGCAGTTCTATGCAATTTTATCATGTGTAGATTCATGTGACCACTACCACAGGACAATGATGGATTTTTAATAAAATATTTCCTTATTAGTTTCTGAGTTAGTAGATAAGAGTATAATGCAAGATTAATATTTGCAAGATTAATTTTGTCTGTGTAGTTTATGTATTTTCAGGGTTAGAGTCTTGCTTCCTTTCCTATATATGAATAAAATGGTCATTAAACATGCTCCAAATATTGATAACTTATGTCACTAATAATTATCAGTGCCAGTGAATTCTCAACAATTCTCAAAATATAATTGGGGATTTATTACTATAAGAAACTAACAAAATTGGGGCTATTTGTGGCAGTCAATCATTATTATAGTCTTTTACCAGCCAAATGTAGGCAGAGAGGTCACCAATACAATTATTTTACATGAATGACCTTAGAGGGCCTATTAATGCCAAACTAGATCATTGTGCTAGTAGTCCACAGAGTCACTGTGGAGTGAGTGAAATCCAATTAGGAACTCCACAGAGAGAAAGCAGAACCCGAGAAGATACACTCTATTGGCTTTGCTTTTGTTTGTAATTGAAAACAAAAACAAAGATCTTAGTAAGCCATGAGAGTTGCAGTCCTTACACATTCTCTCCTTCAGTTCCTCCTTATGAAAGCCTTCTCAGCTCTGACTTGCTGCATCTCCCTGCTGTACTTTGTTAACTTCTCACTGGCCAGATTCTAGCTCAATCCATGGGCAGCTAGGTAAAAACACCGCTGCTGAGCTGACATCTCTTTCCCATTCTTTGGGTCATGTTTCTACTGTACGCAAAAATATTTGGTGTCAACTCCACAGCCACAGTAGCAGGTGGATAACTAAATGGATACGTCCAATCTCACAGTTAATATTGTTTTGTAGTAGCAGCAGCAGTGACCTAATTTCTTCTAGAAGTTCTGACAAGGCAAACAACCTGTCTCCACATTCATGCCTCCATATGTATTTTCTCTTTGTCAGTTTCTCATATATACATAGGCATTCACACACACACACACACACACACACACTCACTCACTCACTCACACACCTCTAGAGGAAATATTGAAATTTCACAGGTATCTTTCTACAAAAGCCAAAGAACTGTTTAGGGACATTCAAAGCCCCCAAATGCTCACATTTTTATAAAGAAGGCTAAGGTTATCATCAATGCAAATGTAAAAATTTCACTCTGATTGGAGCTAAGCTGAGTATACCTTTAACATATTGGAAGATACTTTACATTTAGACTTTGACAATTATATGGCTTTGAAAGATAACTTCACTAGTTCCCCTACTGGGTACATTTAAATGGATTTATAAAATGAATACTGAAAGTACTAATGCTTTCACAGGCCTTAAATAACAGTAGGAACTACTGAGTTGGGACCATGATGATTTCTGTATTCCTAAATACACACACATACAATGTATACTACATATTAAAAGTGCTGTGTATGCAACATATACAAGAAATAATTAAAAATGGCAAAAAGTGGTTTGTTAAAGAGAATCACAAATTTCATTCCAGACACAAATGAGCTGTTAAAATACAATATAGCAATTGCTCTTTACTCTCTCCCTCTATCAGACCAATTTGTTCATTTCAAATACGATGCTGATTAGTAGCAATCAACATATAATTAGGCAAAAATGAAGGTCACATTGAGGTAGGGTATCCTAATTGATCACAGTGTGTCCTTTAAATGCTTGTGACACATGTCTGGACTATGCTGGCAGTTAACAAAAAACATAATGCATAAAAATATGGCTTGGATCAGTAGATACACTAATGCCTGGCAGACTAAAAGCAAGTCTCCATTACTGGCAGCTAAAATATATTCTGACTCAATCCTTTGTGTAACCATAAAGGGGCACTTTATTTTTTTTATGGATATTCTTTTTTTGTTTATTGAGATATAATTGACATAACATTCTGTTAGTTTCAGGTGACTCAATATTTGTATATATTGTGAAATGATTGCCACAGTATGGTTAACATCTGTCATCATACATAGCTAAAAAATTTTTTTCTTGTGATGAAAGCTTTTAAGATCTACCCTTTTAGCAACTTTCAAATATACAATATGGTATTATTAACTATTATCACCATGGTGTACCTTACATCTTAAGTGGATATTCTTTTTTTTTTTTAATTTTATTATGTTATGTTAGTCACCATACAATACATCATTGGTTTTTGATGTGGTGATCCACGATCCATTGTTTTCGTATAACACCCAGTGCTTCATGCAGTACGTTCCCTCCTTAATACCCATCACCGGGCTAACCAATCCCCCCTCCCCTCTCCCCTCTAAAACCCTGTTTGTTTCTCAGAGTCCATAGTCTCTCATGGTTCATCTCTCCCTCCAATTCCCCCCCCCATTTTTCCCTTCCTTCTCCTAATGTCCTCCATGCTGTTCCTTATGTTCCACAAATAAGTGAAACCATATGATAATTGACTTTCTCTGCTTGACTTATTTCACTTAGCATAATCTCCTCCAGTCCCATCCATGTTGATGAAAAAGTTGGGTATTCATCTTTTCCGATAGCTGAGTAATATTCCATTGTATATATGGACCACATCTTCTTTATCCATTCATCTGTTGAAGGGCATCTCGGCTCTTTCCACAGTTTGGCTATTGCCGACATTGCTGCTATGAACATTGGGGTGCATATGGCCCTTCTTTTCACTACATCTGTGTCTTTGGGGTAAATACCCATGAGTGCAATTGCTGGGTCATAGGGTAGCTCTATTTTTAAATTTTTGAGGAACCTCCACACTGTTTTCCAAAGTGGCTGTACCAACTTGCATTCCCACCAACAATGTAAGAGGGTTCCCCTTTCTCCACAACCTCTCCAACATTTGTTGTTTCTTTCCCTGTCCATTTTTGCCATTCTAACTGGTATAAGGTGGTATCTCAATGTGGTTTTAATTTGAATTTCCCTGATGGCTAATGATGATGAACATTTTTTCATGTGTCTGTTAGCTATTTGTATGTCTTCTTCAGAGAAGTGTCTTTTCATATCTTCTGCCCACTTTTTGACTTGATTATTTTTTTGGGTGTTGAGTTTGAGAAGTTCTTTATAGATCTTGGATACCAGCCCTTTATCTGTAGTGTCATTTGCAAATATCTTCTCCCATTCTGTGGGTTGCCTCTTTGTTTTGTTGACTGTTTCCTTTGCTGTGCAGAAGCTTTTTATCTTGATGAAGTCCCAAAAGTTCATTTTTGCTTTTGTTTCACTAGCCTTTGGAGATGTATCTTGAAAGAAGTTGCTGTGGGCGATGTCAAAGAGATTACTGCCTATGTTCTCCTCTAGGATTTTGATGGATTCCTGTCTCACATTGAGGTCTTTCATCCACTTTGAGTTTATCTTTGTGAATGGTGTTAGAGAATGGTCGAGTTTCATTCTTCTGCACCATTTATTGAAGAGACTGTCTTTTTTCCATTGCATGATTTTTCCTGCTCTGTCAAAGATTATTTGACCATAGAGTTGAGGGTCCATATCTGGGCTCTCTATTCTGTTCCATTGGTCTATATGTCTGTTTTTGTGCCAGTACTATGCTGTCTTGGTGATCACTGCTTTGTAATATAGCTTGAAATCGGACAACGTGATGCCCCCAGCTTTGTTTTTCTTTTTCAACATTTCCTTGGCGATTCGGGGTCTTTTCTGATTCCATACAAATTTTAGGATTGTTTGTTCCAGCACTTTGAAAAATGTCATTGGAATTTTTGTCGGGATGGCACTGAAGGTATAGATTGCTCTGGGTAGCATAGACATTTTAACAATGTTTATTCTTCTGATCCATGAGCATGGAATATTTTTCCATCTTTTTGTGTCTTTTTCAATTTCTTTCATGAGTGTTTTGTAGTTCCTAGAGTATAGATCCTTTACCACAAAGGGGCACTTTAAATGTAGTTCTTCATCATTATTTTTATATATTCAATTCATATAGGTTTAACATTCTAATACAAATCAGAATTTGGTGAGTAGAAGAGCTATACTGTAGGTTAAAAGACTACATTTGGTATGAAAAAAGCATGATTTAGTAAGTAATCTATGGTGTACTTAACATAAATGTAAATAACATGTACATGGGTACATAAAAAACAATGTACAAAGATATTTTTGTTTCATCATGGGAATGATGGATTTGTACAGTGGAAAATTTCCTAGACTGGGAAGAGGAAGATATTAATTCACTCATTTATTCCTGCAACAAATACTTATTGATCACCTACTCTGAGCCTATTCTAGGCACTGGAAACACAATAGTGAATAAAACAGATAAAAACCCTTGCCCTTAATCTGTTTACTTTCTAGTAGAGGCGAAATGGATAACAACAAGTAAGTAAAATTATTTGTTACAAGATGGTAAAAAATGCAATGGAGAAAAATAAGGCTAGAAAGAAGGTTAGAGGCTACAAAGTAGCTGAGTAGGATTCCAGTTTTACATGGGTAATCAAGGAAGGCCTCCCTAAAAAGGTAACATTTGAGGAAAGATGTGAAGACTATTGATCAAGCCTTAGTCATTTGGAGAAAGAGTACTCTAGGCAGAGAGAACAGCAAAGTCTAATGCTCTGAGACAGGAGCACTCCTGGATCCTTCAAAGACAAGAGATGGGTAATATAACCTGAGTGTAGTGAGTAGAGAAAGAGTAACAGCAAATGTAGTCAAAGTTGGACAGACAGTGAAGGATCCTGTAAAGCCACTGTTAAGACTTTGCTTTTAAACTCAGTAACTTGGGAAGCCATGGGGGCAAGGGCTGAACAAAGGAGAAACATAAATGTGACATATTTAATGGGATCACACTTGCTGCTGGGTAGAAAAGAGACTGTAAGGGGTAGAAATTAGGGCAAGGATAAAATCAGAGAGACCAGTCAGGAAGTCATTGAACTAATCTAGGAGAGAGACGATGGTTCTTTGGAAAAAGGAAGAGAAGGTGAAAAGTAGTTAGTCCAGGTATATTTTGAATGGAGACCAGAGGAATTAGCTGAAGATTCACACATGATACAAGAGAAAAAGAGGAATGAAGGATGATTCCATGTTATTTGTATCTGACCTTAACTGAAAGAGGGAAGACTGCTGGGTTTGGAGAATAATTTTAAGGATGAAGTCAGAGGTTAGGAATTGAATTTTGGAGATGTTAAATTTGAGATGCCAACTAAACATCCATGTAGTCACATTGCATAGTTGGTTGCATATAAAGATGAGGAGTTCAGGGAGCAGACTTATCTGGAGGGTATATATAAATAAATTAGGGAAGGCAGCATGTAGATGATGTTAAAACCATAAGACTAGATGAGATCACCAAAAGAGTAAATGTAGATTTTGAAAAGGACTAAGCTTGGTATGGGAGGGAGCTCCAACATTTACAAGATGTTGGAAAGATGAAGAAAAACCAGCAAAGGAGAGTAACAAGGAGTAGCCAGAGAGTTGGGAGGAAACCTAAAAGAATGTTGTGCCCTAGAAGCCAAGTCAAGAAAGTGTTTTAAGGAGGAGGGCTTGAATAAACAATGCTGTTAGATCAAATAAATGTGGAAATGAGAATTGGCCATTGGTTTAATAATATGGAGGTCCATGGTATCATTTGGAGAAAATTGGAGTAGGAGTAAAAGCCTGAATGAGAAGAGAGGATTTAGACACACTGAATATAGACTATTCTTCTGAGGACTTTTACAAAAAAGAGGTACAGAGATATGAAGCAGTACCGGAGGGTGGGGTGTGTTGGATCAAGGAGAGAATTTTTTGAGATAGAAGAAATAACAGCATGTTTGTATACTGATAGGGATAATTTAGTAGAGAAGGAAAAATGGTAATAAAAAAAAAAAAACCCAGAAAATTCCTGGAATGATGTGCTTGAGTGTGTGAGAGAGATATAATGCACAAATGGATGGGCTGACCTTAGGAGCACAGGCAGTTCATCCACATTATGACAAGGAAAGGCTGAAGAAGTATATGAACATAAATGATAACAGGTAGGCAAGAGGATATTACTGTAGGAGCTTTTAAAAGTTGTCTTCTAAACACTTATATTTCTCAGTGAAATAGGAAGCAAAATCAGAGGCTGACAAAGAGATTGGGATGGAGTTCTTAGAGGCTTAAGAGGAAAAGATGTGGAATTGTTTTCTAGAAATGGTTTTCTAGCTAGGCTAGTGAATAGACAAGGGGTTTGTAGCGTGGTTGTGGGACAGCACTAAGGGCCCACTGAGATTAGTGGTTCTGAATCGAAAGAACTATTATGTAGGTTTCCTCCAACAACTCACAGCTGCCTGAGTTCAAGCATGGAATAGGCAGAAAGTTGCACTTAGCTAGGGATGAAGTTTTGCAGGAAGTACAACTACGTGGGATGGGGCAAAGGAATTGGGGGTTTATATAAGGGAGTGAATTTAAAGAGGGGTCATGAAATCTAAGTCAGAGAGGGAAATGAAAACATGATGGAACTGAGGGATACTGTGAAGGGGTTAACATTAGGGGTTTGTAGGTCCCGGTGAGATAGAATGATTGTAATTGGAATGTTAGAGGGATTGAGATGGGCAGACATTGGGATGTTTGAAATTGAGATTACGAGGGGTGGTAATTACTGGTATGACAAGGTCAAGGATTTGATTTTGGGAGTGGGTGACTGTGGTAGAAAACAAAGTCTTGTGGTAGAGGTAGTCACAGAACTAAGATGCCAAATATCTCAAGTTGGCTTTAGTCTCAGCAGGAAGTAAGATATCAAAAGTCTTTGAGAGAGATGAGGAAGAGAGCAAGCAAGCAGATTTACAAACTAGATCAGAGAAGATCTTTGGGTGTGGTTTACTAGTACATGGAACAAAGAGGAAGCAAATAAGTTAGAAGCCTATTACATTTTTGAGGCAGTTGTGCTGCCAAAGAATTCATGACCTAATCTGAAAAGGCCTTTGACTGTTAAAATAATCTTTGAGGTGCTAAATTTGCACAACAGGAAGGGAGCTTCAAAGTTCTATGGCCCTCAAAAGAGCATATATCTCCAATGCTCAGCAATGATGTGGTCTGAGGCTAGCAGACAGGAAATAACCTCCCAGGTGGTTAAAGGACCATAGGCTGAAATGGGGAATACAATCCAGGTCGAATAAGAATGTTTTCCAGTGCCATGCACAGGAAACCCCTGTGCATTTATCACTCCTCCCTTTCTGAACTGGAGTTTGTATTCTAATAGTCCCAGCCTCATACCCCATTGTGCATTCAATGTAAAGACCTGATAAAGAGAGGATGTATCACCCAGAGATCCTTGAACTTTGGGTTAAAAATAGTACTATGGGGGATGCTGGGTTGTCTCCCTTGGGAAGAAGGGTATTCTGGAGGACAGAGGGATAGACTATAGAAGACCCAACTAACTGCCCATTGAAGTCTGTGCCTTATCCCACAATGGCACTGCTTTAGTCCTTCCTTCTTGCATCTAGGTGTGAACATATAAAAATAATATGCATGTTGTAGGAGTAGAAATGTAATGTGTGAACCCTTCTAAACCAAGGCTTATAAGAGCAGAGATGCTTATTTATCTTCTGTCTCCTTCTGGCAAGTGGATGCAGATGACAAGAAGGACTTAAGACAGAGCCACCAGATGAAAGGAGTCTGGAGAAGAGTTGCCCACTGACCAAAACCACCAGCCTTATACTGTCACAAGACCAGAAATAAACTTTATTATGTTAAGTCACTGAAAAACTCGAGTTTATTAGTTATAGTAGCTAGCTTTGCTCTTCCTAATATAGATCTTGAGAAAAATACCACTTCTCAGGGTTGCAGTTTGTTCATTTTATAAAAATAGGTGGTTCAACAAAATCACTGAGAATCTTTAGTGATACCATAATGATTAATCCTGCTTCATTTTGATTGTATATGAACAAACACGAGCTCATGCTTATGTCTTCCCACCTTCTATAAATTCATCATTAACCATACACACACAGAATTCAAATGGAATTGCTGATTCTTTTATCCAAGAATGTTCAAAATTGCAATGCATTTTTTGCCTTACCTGTGTGGTAGGGCACTGTAGGTTTACCACCACAGAGGGACTGGTACAGCTGAACAAGTTAAAGTAAAACAAAATGGTCTTGTTCCTGTTAGGAAAACAACATAAAATAATCTTTTTAGTGACTGTGGAAATAGTCCATATCATTTCAGACCCTGTACACTTTTAATATAATGACCTTTAAAATTTGGCTTCATTTTCCCTAGACGGCTACAATATAGTCCCCAACTCCTCTTTAAGCTGCCTAACATTCAAAGCTCCTTTTTGTAATAGTAAAAAACTGAAATAATTAAATTGTTCATCAACAGTGGATTGGTTAAAGAATTTTAGTCCACAAAGAAGACTATATTACCACTGAAAATAACGTTGAAGAAAATGTTTAATGGATGAATTCACAATACATTAATTTTAGGAAGCACGTTACTAAAGAGTATTAAAATATAATTAGATTTTAATTTTTCAAAAACAGGTAAAGCATATGCAGAAACAATATATATGAATGGTGGGATAATATGTTTAATTTTTGTACCTTTATGGATTTTCTAAAATAAATTTATTACTTTGGTAAACTAAAAAAAGATAAGTAAATTGAGTGATATCTTCTGTTTGAAATTGTGGTCAGTAGCATAGTAACGAGGCAGGTTGATACTCACTATCACTAGCATTGAGTGAAGTATTACTCTGCCATTTAGCAGTCAATGATTCTCTTTTGAATCTCAATTTCATCTGTACAATGGGGATAATACCAGCCCTACTGACTTCACAGTGGTGTTGGGAGGACATAAGAGAATATGTAGTGAACTCAAGACATGTGGCTGTCCAACTTTAATATGTATCTCTAAAATTTGGGAGTGTTTGTTGAAAATTGTGATTCCTGACTCCTTCTCTACCCTTACGAGCCCAAATTTCAGGATATGGGGCCCAGGAATTCACATTTTATCCCTATTCTCCCCAGATTTATCTATTTACTTTTATATAAATTCCACTAGCCAACATATAGTATATCATTAGTTTCAGATGTAGAGTTCAATAATTCATCAGTTGTGTGTAACACCCAGTGCTCATCACATCATCTAGTTACCCCATGCCCCCACCTACCTCCCCTCCAGCAACCCTCAGTTTGTTTCCTATAGTTAAGAGTCTCTCATGGTTTGTCTCTCTATCTGATTACTTCCCATTCAGTTTTCCCTCCCTTCTCCTATGATTCTCTATGCAGTTTATATTCCACATATGAATGAAACCATATAATTGTATTTCTCTGACTTATTTCACTTAGCATAATACCCTCCAGTTCCATCCATGTCAATGTAAATGCTAAGTATTCATCCTTTCTGATGGCTGAGTAATACTCCATTGTGTATATACACTACATCTTCTTTATCCATTCATCTGTGGACATCTCAGCTCTTTCCATAGTTAGGCTATTGTGGACACTGCTGCTATAAACATTGAGGTGCAGGTGCCCCTTCAGATCATTTGTATCTTTGGGGTAAATAACTAGTAGTTCAATTGCTGGGTCATAGGGTAGGTCTATTTTCAACCTTTTGAGGAACCTCCATACTGTTTTCCAGAGTGGCTGCACCAGCTTGCATTTCCATCAACAGTGTAGGAGGGTTCCCCTTTCTCCACATCCTCGCCAACATCTGTTGTTTACTGTCTTGTTAATTCTAGCCATTCTGACTGGTGTGAGGTGGTATCTCATTGTGCTTTTGTGTTTCCCTGATGCCAAGTGATGTTGAGCATTTTTTCATGTGTCTGTTGACCATCTGTATGTCTTCTTTGGAGAAATGTCTGTTCGTGTCTTCTGCCCATTTCTTGATGGATTATTTGTTCTTTGGGTGTTGAGTTTGATAAGTTCTTTATAGATCTTGGATACTAGCCCTTTATCTGATGTTATTTGTAAATATCTATATTAATTAATATTAATGTAGTGTATCACATTGATTTGCGGATGTTGAACCACACTTGCAACCCAGGAATAAATCCCATTGGTCGTGGTGAATAATCCTTTTAATGTACTGTTGGATCCTATGGGATAGTATCTTGGTGAGAATTTTGGCATCCATGTTTATCAGGGATATTGGTCTGTAATTCTCCTTTTTGATGGGGTCTTTGTCTGGTTTTGGGATTAAGGTAATGCTGGCTTCATAGAAAGAGTTTGGAAGTTTTCCTTCCATGTATATTTTTTGAAACAGCTTCAGAAGAATAGGAATTAATTCTTCTTTAATTATTTGGTAGAATTCCCCTGGAAAGCCATCTAACCCTGGACTCTTGTTTGTTGGGAGATTTTTGATTATGGCTTCAATTTCCTTGCTGGTTATGGGTCTGCTCAGGTTTTCTATTTCTTCCTGTTTCAGTTTTGGTAGTTTATAAGTTTCCAGGAATGTATCCATTTCTTCCAGATTGCCTAATTTGTTGGCATATAGTTGCTCATAACATGTTCTTATGACTGTATTTCCTTGGTGTTGGTTGTGTTCTCTCCTCTTTTATTCATGGTTTTATTAATTTGGGTCTTTTTTTCTTTTTGATCAGTCTGGCTAGGGGTTTACTGATCTTATTAATTCTTTCAAAAAACCAGTTTCTAGTTTCGTTGATCTGTTCTGTTTTTTCATTTCTATTTAGTTGATATCTGCTCTAATCCTTATGATTTCTGGTCTCCTGCTTGGTTTAGGCTCTATTTGCTGTTCTTTCTCCATGTCCTTTAAGTGTAAGGTTAGTTTGTGTATTTAAGACTTTTCTAGTTTCTTGAGAAAGGCTTGTATTGCTATGTACTTCCCTCTTAGGACTGCCTTTGCTGTATCCCAAGGGTTTTGAACAGTGTGTTTTAATTTTCATTTGTTCCCATGAATTTTTAAAAATTTCTCTTTAATTTCCTGGTTCAATTCATTGTTTAATAGGATGCTTTTTAGCCTCCATGTATTTGAGTTCCTTCCAAATTCCCTCTTGTGATTGAATTCAAGTTTCAAAGCACTGTGGTCTGAAAATATGAAGGGAATAATCCCAATCTTTTGGTACCAGTTGAGTCCTGACTTGTGACCCAGGATGTGATCTATTCTGGAGAATGTTCCATGTGCACTCAAGAGTATTCTGTTGTTTTAGGATGGAATGCTCTGTATATATCTGTGAAGCCCATCTGGTCCAGTGTGTCATCCAAAGCCCTTGTTTCCTTGTTTCCTTGTTGATCTTCTGCTTAGATGATCTATCCATGCTGTGAGTGGGGTGTTAAAATCCTCTACTATTATTGTATTATTATCAATGTGTTTAATTTTGTTATTAATTGGTTTATATAATTGGCTGCTCCTAAGTTGGCACATAAATATTTATAATTGTTAGATCTACTTTTTGGAGAGACCCTTTAAGTATGATATAGTGTCCCTCTTCATCCCTTACTACAGTCTTTGGTTTAAAAGCTAATTTGTCTAATATGAGGATTGCTACCCCAGCTTTCTTTTGATGTCTATAAGCATAATAAATGGTTCTCCACCCCTTCACTTTCAGTCTGGAGGTGTCTTTGGGTCTAAAATGAGTCTCTTGTGGACAGCATATCAAAGGGTCTTCCTTTTTTATCCAATCTGATACCCTGTGTCTTTTGATTAGAGCATTTAGCCCATTTACATTCAGAGTAACTACTGAAAGATATGAATTCAGTGCCATTTTATTACCTGTAAAATCACTGTTTCTGTTTATTGTCTCTGTTCCTTTACTGGTCTATGTTACTTGTGAGCTCTCTTTGCTTCCAAGATCCTCTTTAATATTTCTTGCAGGGCTGGTTTAATGTTCACAAGTTCTCTTAGTTTCTGTTTGCCCTAGAAGTTCTTTATCTCTCCTTCCATTCTGAATGATAGCCTTGCTGGATAAAGTATTCTTGGTCCCATGTTTTTCTCATTTAGCACCCTGAACATATCATGCCAGCCCTTTCTGGCCTGCCTGGTCTCGGTGGATAGGTCTGCTGCCAGTCTAATGTTTCTACCCGTATAAGGTTAAGGACCTCTTGTCTCAAGCTGCTTTCAGGATTTTCTCTTTATCTCTGAAATTTGCAAGCTTCACTATTATATGTCGGGGTGTTGATCTATATTTAATGATTTTGAGAGGGGTTCTCTGTGCCTCCTGGACTTGATGCCTATTTCCTTCCCCAGATTAGGGATATTCTCAGCTATAATTTGCTCAAATATACCTTCTACCCCTATCTTTCTTCTCCCTCTGGAACCCCAATAATTCTAATCTTGTTTTGCTTTATACTCTCACTGATCTCTCAAATCCTCCCCTCATGGTCCAATAATTGTTTCTCTCTCTTTTGCTCAGTTTCTTTATTCTCCATAATTTTATCTTCTGTATCACTTATTCTCTCTTCTGCCTCATTTATCCTAGCAATAAGAGCCTCTATTATTGATTGTATCTCAGCAATAACCTTTTTTATTTCAACCTGATTAGGTCTTAGTTCTTTTATTTCTCCAGAAAGGGAATCTCTTGTGTCTTCTATGCTTTTTTCAAGCCCAGCTAGTATCATTATACTCATTTTTCTTAATTCTAGCTCTGAAATTTTACCAATATCCATATTTATTAAGTCTATCACTGTGATTACTGCCTCTTGTTCTTTTTTTCTGGGAATTTGTCCTTCTGGTCATTTTGTCCAGAGAAGAATAGATGAACAAGAGAACAAAAAAAGAAAAAAAAATCAACCATGACCCCAGCAAAATATACACTAGGCAAATCAGAAGAGATCAGAAACCAAAAAAGAAAAAAAAGGCGGGGGGGTAGAATATAACCAAACAGGTAGACAGAACAGGGTGATACATTTTGTCCTGGATGTATTTTTGTCTGTTAGAAGACACTTGATCCCAAAATTGTAAAGAAAGAAAAACATATATATACAAAAATAAAATTGAATACAGTGAAAGGAAGTCAAAAATGAAGAATATAGCTATAAAATGTAAAAATGAAAATTAAAAAAAAGACTTAGAGTTGATAAGAGAAGCTAGTTGAAAAGGGAAAAAAAAAATTTAAAATTGGAAGAGTAAAGAATCATGAGAAAAAACCCTCAAATTCTATATACTATTTTCCCCTAGTGCAGGAGTTTTTCAGTTCTATGTGATCCATAAACTTGGTATTCACCTGATGTTCCTCCTGATCTTCTACGGGAGGAGCCTGCTGTGCTGATTCTCAGGTGTCTTTGCCTGGGCAGACTTGCACCACCCCTTGCCAGCTCAGTCTAAGCTGCTTTGGGTTACTCTAAGAGGATTTTGTTCCCTGAAGGCTTTTCATGCCACTTTAGAGGATGAAAAAGTAAAATAAAAATGGCGGCACCCTGATCTCCAGCCCCGGAGCTGAATGATTGCGACCCCCACCTCTTCAGTGCACCCTCAGGGAAAAGCAGGCAATCACTTTCTTGTGCGCCAAATTCCACAGACTCCTGCAGTGCACATCTTCCCGGGGCGGGGGGGGGGGGGGGGGGGGGGGGGGGGAGTCTCACCACGGCCCTGCTGCTTTCTGGGGAGCTGTTGCTCGATCCTGTGCGTACCGCATAGCTCCTCCCATGGGAAGGAGCAGGGTTTCACAGCAGTTTTGCTGCTTGCTGGGCCCCTGCTTCAAAAGCAGTCATCTGATCATGCTGCAGTTTGAGCTTTATGGCAACACCTAGCTGAGAGGCTATTCTGAGGCTTGCTAATTGTAGCTGGCTTCCCTGCTCCAATGCTTGGGAACTCTGCTGCATGCAGGCACCCCCGTTCTCCCCCATTCGGGGATCCGGAGACCATACTGTCCCACCTAGCTTTCTGCCCCACTTCACCACCTGAACACCTTTCAGGCAGAGATGTCACTCACCCGAGAAGACTTCTAAAAGTTCCACTTTTATGCTCTGCTGCTATATCACTTTCCAGTTGCCGGTTTATGGAGGCTCCCTCCGCCGAAGTTCATCTTCCAATATAATGCCTCAGATTCACTTCTCTGCACCTCCACACTTCTCCTTGCAGAAAGTGGCCAATTTTCTATTTGTAGAATTGCAGCCATTCTTTTCTTAGATTGCAGGTTGAGTTTGCAGGTGTTCAGAATGATTTGATAGATATCTAGCTGAATTCAAGGGACCAGATGAAACAAGGGCCCCTATTCTTTCACCATTTTCCATCCACTTCCTCCCCAGTAGATTTAGATACAGGTGGCTTATAAACCATACCTTGAGAGAACACAGCCCTAAACATTCAAGCATTTGTTAAGTCCCCAATTAATTAATGTGACTACATACATAGAAGAATGTATAGCAGACTGTTAACTCAGAATCGCCAAGTAGGATCCAAATGTAAAAATAAAGAAAGCCCTCCACAAAAAAAAAAAAGTTCTGGCTAGATTCTTGCATCATTTCTACCCTCTTCCTGCCCCGGAATGGGTGAATTTTTTTCCCAACTCCAAATTGCAGAGGGCTCTGAGATAATCTCTCATACAGACTGAGGGTACCTGTAGGAAGGGCAGACCAGCATTTCATTTTCAAATGTACATCTCTTCTGTGGCAGACTTATTCATCAACCCTCTGTGCCCATTTTAGAAGTGAGAAATGAAACCCAAAATGACCACAGAGGGTTAGAAAAGCCAATGGCACAGAAAGAGGACAGCCCTGAAGCAGCGTCTTATGGGAGGATGAAGAATCAAGTAAATGGGCTTGCACTTCCCTCGTGATAACCATCTGACACCAAGAGACTGGTAGTGAGTCACCAGGGATGGAGCTGAAGGGGTTTGGAGGGTGGCAAGCCAAAGCTGATCTCTCAAATCAAAGGACTATTTAGTAAGGACTTCCCCCAGAGAATCTTCTCTTGTACAGCATGAGAGAGCCAGCTTTTGGATGCTTACCCCAAAGAGGGTACTGATGTCTAGTTAATCATGTCTCAGCTGCAGTAGTAATAAGCACATGGGCCTAGGGCAATGGCCAGACACTCCTCCTCCTTCCATCCCTCACAACACAAAGAAACAGCCAGAACCAAAAGAGAGGGAAGAGAAGGGAAAGGACGGACCAGGCCCTCTCTTCCTCTCTCAGTTCCCTTGCAGAGTTCAAACTTGAGCTGGGGGATTGGAAGAAATGAGATTCAAATTTTAAATTGGACTACACTAAACTCTATAACAATAGAAAGGGTCTGGAAAAATACAGAATCTACCTGAGATGTTCAAGTGAGAAGAAGACAGACTTGCATGAACTCTGTTAAAGCCAATGATATGGGAAAAATAAACCCATTTCATGTTTGTAATCCTATCAAGTTCAGATGGCTCAAGAATATGGTCATCGACTTATACACAGTATGCACACAGCTACTTCATGATTCCCAAGAGCCAGCTTTGCTCTTTCACCAAACAGCCCTATCATCTACACAGTCTTGTGGTACACGTGATTCGAATTTGTACCTATGCAAATGAATATATTATTGCATGTCATGAATCGTTGGAGTTCCTTGGGAGTAGTGTGAATGGTAAATCATTAAGTGTCAAGAGTCCCCCACAGGTAAAATTGATTTATAAACTGCAAATGATACATAAACTCAAGTTATTCACCCGATTATGCTATTGTCAAGGGTAAGGTTTATACCTTCTTCACCTTTATATCCCACTTTTCCAACACTTATCCTAGTACTTGGCCCATTCTAGATTTTTATTAAATGTTGCAGAATGAATGAGAACAATTCCAGAGTAAGTTGTTGTTGTTGTTGTTTAATCTTAGAATCCTCCTTAGTTTCCCAGTACAAATCTAAGGTCATTCAATTCCAGTCTGTCTGATATCCTTAAACTTCAGTGAACCTCATGGGGTGCCCCGGTGGCTCAGTCGGTTAAGTGTCCAACTCTTGATTTCAGCTCAGTGTCATGATCTCGGGGTTCTGGGATAGAACCCCACATTGGGTTCTGTGCTCTCCCTCTGCCCTTCCCCCCACACATGTACTCTTTCTCTAAAATAAATAAATCTTAAAAAACAAAAACAAACTTCAGTGAACCTCAAATTCCTCAGGTACAGCATTGTGGTGATGGTTGCAACTGAGCAATTCCGTGGGAGTGACTGAGGGAGTAACTATTTAACTTCAACTGCATATCCATCAAGAAACAACAAAGTAAAATCAACTGCAAACTACTAGTTCAAAATGATGTACCATGCACTTAAGCCTTCTCTCCTCTTTCCTGAGCCTCAAGGAAATAAAAGAATGGAAGTACAAAAAGGAATAAACCTTACCACACCAGCTGAGGGTGGGAAAGACAGGATCTGTTCACAATTGTATGAGAGTTCAACAATTTCTGGAAAATGGAAAGCATATGAGAGTATGTTGAGTGATGAAGACACCAGAGAGGGGTAGGGAAAGGGTGAGATACAACCTGCCTATTGGAAATCATGAGATGCTGGATTCAGAGTTGAAAGTGAAAAATGTGGTTGAACACAAGATTAACTGAAGGTTTATGTACAGAGCTACAGTACAAACCAGCACCTCTCTGTTTTTTCCCATACCCCGGCACTTGGAATTCCAGCATCCAAGAAAAACATGCAAAACTGAGGCCTCCTTTGTGGAATGAACCTTCTGGGGTTAGCAAAGGCTTTTATGGAATTTGGTGCCCCAGCCTACAAGCCTTCATATTTTGCAAACGTATGCCTGACAACCAGCTTCCCATCAGTTTATGCTGTCGTGAAATCTGACAGCAAACATAGCCTCATCACCTTATACAGGGCAGAGGTCTCACAGGAAAACTGACCTACTAACATAGCTGTGGGACAAATTCATACAAGCGACTTCTTTCTTTAATAATAATTGGTAATCAAGTAGAACCAGGAATGTAAGGAAGAATCAGAATATGAAAGAGAAAGACTAAACAAAAACTGATGCTGGATGAAATACAATAATTTAGGGCATAGGATGGACCTTTAAAGAAAATCCAATATTTTCAAAATAATCCAAGCGGACTGCCCATAAAATAAAAATACTATAACATTACAAAGAAATAGAGGATAAGAGGGCTCCTAAAGATGAAAAATATGAGGAAGATGGAACAGTAGGAGGACCCTAAGCTCACCTCATCCCATGGATACAACTAGATAACACCCACATCATATAAATAACCCAGAAAATGACCCAAAGACTGGTAGAACAGATTCTCCACAGCTAAACATAGAGAAGAGGCCACCTTGAAAAGGGTAGGAAGGGCAGAGACACAGACAGGAGTTAAACAGACCCACAGGACTGTCCCCAGGAGGAACAATGCAAGTACAGAGAGGGAAAAGAAACCACCCTCACACCAGGCACCCCAGGCATGGGGAACCTGCATGGGAAAGATAAACCCCCATAACATTTGGCTTTGAAAACCAGAGGGGCCGAATTTTGTGAGTTTTTACAATCACTGGGGCTTAGTACCTAGAACTTTAAAAGTCAGCAGGCTGGACTCTGGAAGAGCTGGGAGAGCCTGGAGGAGGAAGAAACGGAGTCCCCACCCTTAAAAAGAGCACAACAAACTGCCCCACTAAGATACAGCATAGAAGCAGCAGTTTGAAAAACACCTGGGGTATGAAGGATGGAGATCTGTTTACTAATCTGAGAGTGAAGGCTGGAAGGGCAGGGATTTTGGGGAGATTTCTCCAGGAACAAAAGAGCTGACAGGTGTCATTCCACCCCCCTGCCCGCCAGCTTAGACACAGGGACACCTGTGGGAACCAACACAGTGCCAACAGTTATTATCTCACTTGCTATAACACTGCTGGCATTCTCCAGCAGACATGCCCATCCACAGCCAAGCCTCCATTCCAGGTCCACTCCCAAGCACACCTGAGCAAAACTTCCTGACACTCTGTACCTCACGCCCATGTTCGCCTGCGGACCTGCCCCCTTCAATACAACTGTGGAGAGACCATCCAAAGTGCTACCATGAGCCTGGCAGTGTGCAAGCAGCCCTGAGAGAGGCCAGCACAACTCCAGAGTGACTCCTGCTCTAGGGGAGAGGGGATGATAACCACATACACAGGATCGAATTTGGCCACAAAGGTGGGCTGGGGGCAGACAGCTGGTCTGACTACAGGCCCTGCCCACCAACAAAAGCTTCTCAAAGGACAACAGAGGGAAAGAACCCTGCAGTTCAGTGCTACTGCCTCTCTGGCAAACATTTAGTCTGACTCAACTCAAGTGCAAGGCGGCCACAGCTTGACCCACTAAGAGAGGAAATAAATGCTACCCACAAGGAAAGAGAGCCATTGCAGATAACTGGACTAAAGGCAAATACAGCTCAGTTACCACAGCAGGGCACACACAACATATATAAGAGACATTCCTAAAGTGCCAGGTTCTGGTAAACAGGGGACATTGCAGTGCAGTGCACTACAGGACCTTTTTATAAGGCCATTACTTTCAAGAGCAGGAGATGTAGCTGACTTTCTTAACACATAAAAACAGACACAGAGTTACATAAAATAAGGAGACAAAGGAATTTGTTCCAAATAAAAGAACAGGACAAAATTACAGCAAGAGCACTAAACGTAATGAAGTAATACATATACCTGACAAAGAATTTAAAGTAATGATCACAAAAATATTCAGTGGATTTGAGAAAAGAGTGGAGGACCTCAATAACACCCCCAACAAAGAGACAGAAAACATAAAAAAGAACCAATCAGAGAAGAAGAAATAATAATGAAAATTAAAAATACATTAAATGGAATAAATAGTGGACTAGAGGAAGCAGAGAAACAGGTTAATGATCTGGAGGACAGACTAATGGAAAGCAATCAAACTGAACAGGAGAAAGAAAAAAAATAATACAAAATGAAAATAGATTTAGGGACCTCAGTGACACCATCAAGTGTACTAACATTCGCACTGTACAGATCCTAGAAAGAGAAGAGAGAAAAAAGGGGGTAGAGAATTTATTTGAAGAAATAATAGGTGAAAACTTCCCAAATATGGGGAAGGAAACAGAAATCCAGATCCAACACTCACAGAGAACCCCCAACAAAATCAATCCAGGAAGGTCCACACCAAGACACACAGTAATTAAAATGGCAAAAAGTAGTGATAAGGAGAGAATTTTAAAAGCAGCAAAAGAAAACAGGTGCATACAAGGGAAATCCCATAAGGCTATCAGCTGATTTTTCAGCAGAAATTTTGTAGGCC
The DNA here is from genome assembly GCF_964656455.1 of Halichoerus grypus. Classification (NCBI taxonomy): domain Eukaryota; kingdom Metazoa; phylum Chordata; class Mammalia; order Carnivora; family Phocidae; genus Halichoerus; species Halichoerus grypus. The sequence goes on along the minus strand of NC_135716.1, from coordinate 126,491,993 downwards.
TGAAGAGGGTGGCATGATATATTCAAAGTACTGAAAGAAAAAAACCTGTAACCAAGAATACTCTATCCAGCAAGACAATCATTCAGAATAGAAGGAGATACAAAGAATTTCCTAGACAAACAAAATTTAAAGTAATTCATGACCACTAAACCAGCCCTACAAAAAATGTTAAAGGGGACTCTCTGAATGGATAGGAAAGACCATAAGCAATCCCATTTACTAGACCAATTTTCTACACCATACACAAAAATAAAAATGGATTAAAGACCTAAGTGTGAGACAGGAAACCACCAAAGTCCCCTTTGATAATAACGTCTTTGGAATTAGTTGTAGCAGCTTCTTACTAGACACATCACTGGAGGCAAGGGAAACAAAAGCAAAAATGAACTACTGGGACTTTATCAAGATAAAAAGCTCCTGCACAGTGAAGGAAACAATCAACAAAATTCTAAGGCAATCTATGGAATGGGGGAAGATATTAGCAAATGACATATCTGATAAAGGGTTGTTACCCAAATCTAAAAAGAACTCAACAAACTCAACACTCAGCAAACAAATAATCCAGTTAAGAAATGGGCTGAAGACATGAATAGACATTTTTCCAAAGAAAACTTCCAGATGGCCAGCACACATGAAAAGACGCTCAATATCACTGATCATTAGGAAGATGCAAATCAAAACTACAGTGAGCTATCACCTCATTCCTGTCAGAATGACTAAAAATAACAACACAGGAAACAAAAGGTGTTGGCAAGGATGTGGAGAATGGGAAACCCTCTTACACTGTTGGTGAGAATGCACACTGGTGGAGCCACTCTGGAAAACAGTATGGAGTTTCCTCCAAAAGTTAAAAATAGAACTACCCTATGTCTCAGTAATTGTACTACTAGGTATTCACCCAAAAGATGCAAAAATACTCATTTGAAGGGATACATGCACCCCGATGTTTACAACAGCATTATCAACAATAGCCAAATTATGGAAAGAACCCAAATGTCCATCTACTGATGAATGGATAAAGAGTACTTGGGGTGTACACACACACACACAGGAATATCACTCAGCCATTAAAAAGAATGCAATCTTGCCATTTGCAACAAAGTGGATGAAGCTAGAGAGTATTATAAGTGAAATAAGTCCATAAAAGAAAGAAAAGTACTGTATGAGTTCACTCCTATGTGGAATTTAAGAAACAAAATGTATGAACATAAGGGGGAAAAAAAGAGAGGTAACCCATAAGACAGACTCTTAACTATAGAGAACAAACTGAGGGTTGCTGGAAATCAGGTAGGTAGGGGGGATGGGTTAAATGGGTGACAGGTATTAAGGAGGGCACTGGTTGTGAGCAGCATTGGGTATTGTAGGAAGTGATGAATCACTAAATTCTACACCTGAAACTAACATTACATTGTATGTTAACCAACTGGAATTTAAATAAAAATGTGAAACCAAAAAAAAAAAAAAAAAAATGAATCCAGGAAGTCCAAGGTGTGAATAACAGAATTCCAAAGAGACAACCAATAAAATGGGAAGAATGAAAATAGCTAAGAAATAACTGAAGAAAAATTTCCAGGGCTAATGAGAATCCTAGTTTTTCAGAATTAAAGGACTCAAGACTGAACAAAAATAACTTAAGAAGAGAAAAACACCGATGTCACACTGTGAGATTTCAAAACACTAAGAATAAAGAAATGATTTTAAATGCCTTTTCCAAAAGAAAAAAAGTCACCACAAAATATGTGAATCAGTCTGGCATTAGCCACACTGGATGCCAAAAACACTGAAACAATGTCTTCAAATTTCTGACAAAAATTGTCTTTCAAGGTACAAATCTATCAGTAGGCCATCAATCAACTATAAATAGGGAAAAGAAAAGTATTTCTAGGGGAAATACTCAGGAATTTACTTCTCAGGAAATACACTTCCTGTGCTTCCTTTCTTTAGGAAGATCATCGAGAATATTCTCTATCAAAACAAGGGTGTCAGCAAGGAAAACAAATTGGCAAACAGGAAACAGTACACGGGACATGTACATACTTTAAAAAGTGTCTGTTGTTTATCTGAAATTAAAATTTAAGTGGGCATTCTGTGTTTTTATTTGCTTAGTCTGGCAACTCTAGAATCAGGATCCAATCTAATGGGGTAGACAAGTCCCAAAATTAAAGCTTTGCAGTAGATCTAAAATTTACCAGGTCCTGAGTGAAACAAAAGGACAGAGGCACTGCAGGGTTGTCTTCAGAGAAAAGGGGCCTCTGAAAAATGGGGTGATTGGGTCCTGATAAAGGCTATTCACAAAAGCTGAGCATAATACCTTCTAGGTCCATCCATGTTGTTGCAAATGGCAAGATTTCATTCTTTTTTTTTTTTTTTTAAACATTTTATTTATTTATTTGACAGAGAGAGAGAGAGAGAGAGAGAGCACAAGTAGGCAGAGCGGCAGGCAGAGGGAGAGGGAGAAGCAGGCTCCCCGCGGAGCAGGAAGCCTGATGTGGGGCTCGATCCCAGGACCCTGGGATCACGACCTGAGCCGAAGGCAGACGCTTAACCGACTGAGCCACCCAGGCGCCCCAAGATTTCATTCTTTTTTATGGCTAATATTCCATTGTGTTTATATGCCACAAAACAAGTGAACAAATGAATACAACAAAAGAGAAACAGACTCATAAATATAGAGAATAAACTGGTGGTTGCCAGAGGGGCAGGGGCAGAGAGATAGGCAAAATAGGTGGATAGGGATTAAAAGGTACACACTTCCAATTATAAAATAAATAGGTCACAGGGATGAGAAGGACAGCATAGGGAATAGAGTCAATAATACTATAATAACTTTCTGTGATGACAGGTGGCAACTATCCTTGACATGGTGAGCATATTGAAATGTATACAGTTGTTGAATCACTATGTTGTACACCCGAAACATTATAAGTCAACATTATATATAATTACATATTACATTACCTATAAGGTAACATTGTAAGTCAACTATGGGCCAATTAAAAAATTTTTTAAAGAAAAAATCTTGTTGGCAAAATATAATTAAGAATGTTAATGCCCTATGTTAAAGCAAACTAAAATATGGGAGGATACTAAGCCACTAATAAAGCATAAGATTTGACTTTGATATCAGTGACCTAGTAGACATGAAAATGGAATGGCCTGGTATTGAGTAAAGTTTACATAGTTATAACAGAATCAAAGTCTTTTGTTTCCAACTTCTAGAATCAACCTACCAGTAGAACATGGAAGGTGATGTAATGTGTGGTGATTAACATAACATAATAAAATAAAATTTTTTAAAAAGTTGTGGAACTGAACTTCATAACAAATTTGATTAAGTAAAAAGGTAAATATAGAAAGTGGAAGGGGAAATGAAAAGAAAGAGGGAGAGAAAGGTAGCAGGGTAATATCCTCCTTTTATATAAAGAGGGAGTCAAAACACTGACAAAAGTTAATGGAACAAGAAATAGAGGTGTTAGTATACTATTTAAAGTCACAGAAGTAACCATATGAAAATCTACAGGTAATAATCTAACTGCAAACAAGCGAGGAGGAGGGGATCAGGCAAAGAGATAATGTAAATGAGTTAAATCTTCATTTTTCATAGCAGGCTGGCAATGGATACTTTTTTAATGCATACTTTCTAACATTAATAAAGCACAAAACAAAAGAATAAGCATATTACTTAAAGTTATGCAAAAAACCACCAGAGAACTAAGGCCAGTGTTATAGACTGAATGTATCCACCCACAAATCCATATGTTGAAATCCTAACCCCCAATGTGATAGTCCTAGGAGGTGGAACTTTTGCGAGGTGAGTGGGTCATGGTAGTGGAGCCCCCATGAACAGGATTAGGGCTCTTATAAGAGACCCCAGAGAGCTCTCTAGCCCCTTCCTCCATTTGAAGATGCAGAGTGAGGCCTGCTGTCTGCACGCCGGGGAACAGGCCCTCACCAAGAGCCTGACCACACTGGCACCCTGATCTCGGACCTCCAGTCCCTAGAACTGTAAGAAATGAATTTCTGTCATTCACAAGCCACCCAGTCTATGGTATTCTGTTATAGCAGCCTGAACTTACTAAGAGAACCAGAGAGAGAAGAGAGGGTCTCTGTGGAATGAAATTGTCATTAAGGAGTCCTGGGACAGGAGACCATTGCTTTTATTGCCTTTAGAAGCTCTTCATTAATGTTCAGTTTACTTCCACATGCATATATTATATCTATATAAGTATATAAATATATTGATATAGATTTTTAAAAATTAAATCAAGTTACTTCGGGCCTTGTAGTGTGTTCAAACAAATTTGTGAGACCTCCTTGCTGTTTTATGAGAGGTTCTTCAGTAAACTGAAGACAAGTTTTCTTGCTGGACCTAGATGCCAAATTGATGCAAAACGTAAATGGCAGAGTTTTGTCCTCTTAATCTGAGCTGTTTCTCTAACTGAATCTCACTCTAGGGATGGGTGTTTTCATCTAATTTGGTAACTGTGCTGTATCAATGTTCAGAACACATCTACAAGCTGAAGTTTTTGTAGTAGCCAGGAGGTGGCATCAAAATCAATTGAGTGGAAATCCCAAAGAACAGGACCATACACAAGTATCAGGAATAACTTCCCTGAAAGGCAGAGAAAGTTACATCAACAGAGCACTCCGTTTTCCTTTGAGGTCTCTGTTTTATCTGTTTTGACATTTTAGAAAACCCCCAGTGCTCTCCTAGTGTCTTTTTGGTTAGGCATGGATATACAAAACACAAAATGGCCAAACTCTACGTCCCAAATATTATCACACTATTTCTAAACACAGAATTTAAGCTTAGTAATAAGGAAGGTGTTTGAGAATTGAGGATCTAAGGGTTGCTGTAAGTACATCATGACACTAACAAGTACAAATACTCTGTTAGAGTCTAACAAGTATTTCCTGGACTGTATTGTTTGGGGGGCTTTAATTACACATCCTGACATAGATGCATTTCATTTTACAACAGAAGTGCGTGCGTGCGTGTGTGTGTGTGTGTGTTTTAATTTAATGATATTTTTACCAGTTTATGTTCAAGATTTTTAGGATTGGTAAACATGCAACATTTTATCATAGGACTGTACTGTAATTTATTTAATTAATCTCTACTGATAGCCATATAGGATATTTCCATTTAATTACTACTATTTCATAGTACCTGTATCACTATAACATCAGGAAATTTTATGCAAATTTCCACTAGGTAAGTTTCTAGGAGGAAAACTGCTGAATCAGAAAGAATATACAAATTTGAAAAGTATTTCATAGAAGCCACTTTTAGACAACAGGCTTGAGCAATGGAAACTTGGTCAAGGCAGAAGGGCCCAAAGTGACCCTGGCTGAATGAATACAGACAGGCCCATCAGCGGACCCACCTCAAAAGTTCCATAGGACCTCTAACCGATGGGCTACTTACAACCAGGCACAGTTACCAAACGGGAAATTCCGCATGTTGCCACACCTCCTCACCTTCCCCCTTTAAAAACAGCCCCCACCCACTACCTCCATGCAGATCACCTCTCCTCCACTGTCTGGCCTGCAGCTCCCTTGAGGTGTATTCAGTAAACTTCTATCTCCTTTGTTCTGCCTCGGGTGAATTCTTGTCACCACGGGCACCACTGGCTTCCACCCAAGAGCCACCCCACATTTGGGGGCCCCCCCAATCCGATCGGGAGACACACCACATTTAGATACCACAGTTTTGATAAATATTATATTTCATTACCAAAGTAGAAAAGGAGATGCTTTTAACACTGTAAAATTTTAATGTTTTCAATTTTCAACCTAATAAGCAAAAAAGTGTATTAATTTGCATTTCTTTAACTATGGTTGAACAATGCCTTGTATGATTATTGGCCATTATGTTATTTTCTGTTTATGACTTTTGCCAACTTTGATACTGAATTATTCTTTTCCTCTTTAATTTTGTCACAGCAGTTGATATAATAAAGCTATTGACCCACTGTCAGATACATATGTTGAAAATATTTTTTTCTGGGTTGCCACTTATCTTTTAACTTTGTATACAGTGAGTTAAATGGTAATATAGTGGCAATATATTTTCAAATAAAGACTTCTTTACCCCATAATTCTATAAATATACCTCTGCATTTTCTTCTGTTACTTTTTTTATTGTGTATTTTATATACAAAATCTTCAGTGTTTCAGTATTCATTTTGGTGTAAGGTAGGAGATAAATATCTAATTTTATATTCATGAATAGCATTTCAGTTAATTCAGTACCATTTAATAATTCATATTTTTGCTACTGATTCGGAATCCCACCTTTATCACATTCCAATTGTATTGTATTTACTTGTATTTACTTCTCTCTGCCTATGTCTGTGATAGTTCCACACGGTTTAAGTGATTGAAATCTGATATTCTCATAAATATTTTCACTTACTATTAAAAACTCTAACCATCATTTAAACTTCCTTGTTAAATTTTCAAATTAATACACAATTATAAGAATTAAAACAATTGAGAAGCTTAAAAATATAAATTATATATTATATAATTATTACATGATAATGATGGTATCAAAAATCAGTGGGGAAAAGAGCATATTATTCAACCAACTATTCTGAGATAATTGCATCTGCAGTTGGAAAAAAAAATTTGATTCCTACTTCAGTCCATATAAAAAAAAGAAATTCCAAGTAGATTAGAAATTTAACTGTAAAAAAGGGAACCATAAAAATATTAGAGAAATACAGGTGAATGTTTTTCAAGAGTAGGAAAGCAATTACAATCATGACACAAAATCCAGAAACTATAAAGGAAAAGTCAACAGAATCACCTCTTGAAAATATAAACATAAGTTTTAATGGTTCCATTACATTAGAGGCATCATAATTTACCATCATCCACATATTATTGGATATCTGCATAGCTTCCAATATATTGTTATTATAAATAATACATTAATGAACAAGTCTGTGTTACACTAGGATGGTCTTTGAATGATCTTTATGTACTGCAATTTGTAGTATCCCATTTTTGTTGGAGATAAGTAGGTCATTGGCTTAGGTCTAGAAAACTTACTGTTACAGAGGTCCTTTTAAAAATAGCCTATTTTAAGAACTAGAGATTTAGACATTTGTATGATTTTTTTTTTTTTACACCACCTGGTGCTTTCTTTGTCCTTCATAGTGTAAAAGTTTTGTTGGCAATGTCTAGGGTTTTCTGAGTTACTGAGGTTAAAATAAGAATTACCATTCTAGATGAGGACTTAGTCCAGTTTCCAATGGGCTACAAGGACCTTTTGTAGGAGTCCATTCGTCTGTCATAAACTCAATCTGATATGATTAAGGATTTGATCCTCACCCACCCCGCTGTCCAAATTTCTAGTTTCTCTTGATCATCTGTAATAATTCTACTCCATGAACTTTATTAACCCTTTCCTGAATCTATTTTTTAAATTTGTATCTCTTGGAATAATAAGCTCCAAAGTTATGGGTGGGCAACATACTGAACACAACAAATGTTCACATAAAAACACACACACAAAAATGTTCTGAACCTTATTTTTTTGTTGTTTTTGGTAGTAGTGAGGGCTGCTGTTGTTTTTGCTTTTTACCCATTCAATGCCAACTTTTATAGAAACTGAACTGGTTATGAAGAACCAGGAGATCTAGTAAAAACCCAGGTATTGCCAGAAAAGAAACGGACCAGTGAGAAAAGAGAGGAAATTTTCTAAAAATGTTAAATTTATGTTTTTGTTTTTTTTTTTAAGGTAAAGAAACAGAAAAATTGCCTTTGGAAATTGGAAACTTTTGTTATGATTAACATTAGAAAGGAATCTGATAGAACATTCTCCCTTGTTTCAGCTAGTCAGAGCCATAGTCTATAGCAACCAAGTAGCTTTGAAAAGCCTACCACTCACTGAAGATTTCTGGGTGGCACACACTTTCAAAAGTGAAGTGATTTGTCAGTAGGTACTGTGGCAAAAACAATTCTAACTGCAACGTTTAGCTACTCAGAACTCAGCCTTCCAAAAGCCCATTTCATAAGGCATTTTAAAATATGGCTTCTGATAAAATCACTCGTCCAATTCATCCACTATAATTATACTTTTACTAAGCAGAGTCTCCATGCATTCTAATAAAATGCTGCATAACAATGACAACTTGTCCTAAATCATATAGTATGAAATTTCCCAATTGCTTATAGATGGTCTCTAGGAAAAATGGGAGGGAAAAACCTCCTTTCTGAATTTCAATCTTCTTACGAAGTCTAGTAGGATTAATGTAAAATGATTTTGTTACCAGCTAGACCCTGAGACCTGGCCATTATGGCTCACCTGCTTGTACCCACCAACATTTGTCCCACATTTTCCTTAAGCTCTTCTTCCCAACTTATCTCTTAACTTAGGCAAAGGACCTTATGGGCATAACATCCCATGATGGACACTGAAACTACCCCTCAAGCAATGATGACTGCCTGAGGAAGAGTTCTGGTGGCCCAGACCACCAAACTTGTTTGAGTTAACCCCCCTGACTCACTTCTGCACAAATGGACCATGGAGTGACCTCTGGAATGACCAACAATTAATTACCTTTACCTCGTCATAATACTAAAATCTCTGCCCAAGATGGAGCACAAGCCTCATTTACATATCATACATACCATATCTATATATATGTCTATATATTTCTATAGGCATGTTTCTTTAAGGTGCATGCATGACCTTATACCTACCTCTGCATAAGATGACAAAGCTTTCCCATCTAAATATTCATCCTAATCTTAAATAAAAGGAACCCATTCACCCTTGCTCAGGGAGTCACAACTTTGGAAGTTATTTCCTGTGATCAACTTATTTGGTGCAAATAAAGTTTCCCTTGTGTGACAACTCACCTGGTGTAGTTTCTACCTGTGACTCACCAAGAAGCGAACTCATGCTGGTTCAGTTACAGTTTCTAGGTTCCAGCTTAGACGGCAAAAATCAGACAAAGGAAAGGTAGCCATACTCACTCATTGGGGGTGCCCTTCTGTCCACAAAAGTGGCCCTTGCTGTCTGTAGGGTAGGCCACTCTCCTGGGGTCTCCATGTACCCAGGCTGCAAGAACAAGAAAGGACAAAAACTCTATCAGCGACAGCTGACTAAAGGCAGTCTGATTTGAGAAATTAGAATGCACCACGGCAACACACTAACCTCTCCCCTCAGTCACAGGAGATTATTGATTTTCTTCAAAGTAATTTCTTAATGAAAAGTAAAATAAAATATGGATGAATCAGTCAGAAAACACATTTCTTTTAATCTCTCAGGACTCATCTGGGTTGTAGCCAAAACCTGAGGTAATGCACTTAGAAAATGACATTTATTAGAATGTGAATTAGAGGGCACACTGTAAATGCTTGGTTGGCTAGAAGTCACTTTTCTCCAGGGCTTAAAACTAAATGACTTCATAGCAAAGCTAATAAATTTACAGTAAATATTATGATGTAATTCTTTTGGGTTATACATAAGTGAAAACCATTTAAAAATTCAACCGAATGAAACTGTAATACCCAATTCACATTGACTAGTTCTTTATGACTTCACGTGCCGTTATGAAAGGCAAACATCAGCAACTTTAGTGGCAATATATAATAAAGATTTGCTGTACATTTTGTTGGATAATCTCAAAGCTTAGTATAAATTTTGAGTGTTCTCAAACTTCATGCAAACTGAGGACTTGATTCTGTTTTCTCAGGAAATGCAGGGCTTTACCTTATATAAACTTATCACCTTTATTTTCCAAGAATTATAAACTTGACTGACAGCTAGAATATAGAATGACAGAAAGTAACATGCATTAGCTAAATAATACCCCCAATTCTAACTGAAGGTTTCTTTTTCAGTTTGATTAATATAGTTCCTAGAAATCTAGAAAATGCATTGGCCATCTGATAACGCTTGCCTCTGCATATGGAAAACCTATCTCTTTGTCCTTTGCTTCCTTTAACGGTTGCCCAGCTATCTCCTTACCCCACATTTATTGGATTTGACAGTTCATGTAATAATTCAATCACCCTTATGTACATGCCCTGTGTGACTTGGGAAGATAAAAAAAAATCAATTCTGAATGAGAATTTTAATATGGAAGAGAAATTTTTCTCAATAATTTTTCTCATCCATCCAAGTCTTTCCTTTTAGTATCTAAGTACCCAGAAAAGTCTCCTTTGTCTCATTCTTTGTTCAATGTCATAGAAGCCAAATAGGTTTCATCTTCTAATACAGTCGTATAAAATCTGACTCATTCAGGCTGCCTTATCTTCTTGTCTTTATTTCCCAGAATAAAGATAGTGGACTGTAAAGAAAGCATTTAAATTCATCTAAGCGTTCAGTGGACAATGTCTCTGGATACTATTCCATTATATTCTGCTTTTATATCTTTTTGCGGGGGGTCACATTTAGGCTAAAACTAAGAGGTCCACTTTTACCTATTTCCTGCAATATTTTTCTTTTACCCTGAAATATTTTATTTCTTTTCCATACAAATATTAACTCAGAAATGGCACGTAAAGAAGCATTTAGATTGCTAGGTTGGCTTCTTAATATATTTATGACCCTGAACAAGTCATTTAATTGTTTTAGCTTTGGCTTTCTAATCTGTTACTATAAAATGGGTATAATACCAAACCCCATAAGAATGTTGAGAATATGAAAAAAGACAATAAAGTAGAATGCCTAACATGGTGCTTTGCATGCAACATGGACTTGGTAATGTTAGTTCCTGTCTTATTTAGGTTTCCCCAACACAAATCCCTGAGACAAGGACTTTGCTATGGGTAGATTAATTTAGGAGATAATTCTAGGAAGCTTAGGTGGGAACGAAAAGGGAAGGAAGCAAAGCCAACAAAAGGCATGTTAACAAGTGGGATACTGTTGGGGGCAGTGGTGACTCCATTCCGCTGAGGACCTTCTGAGGAACCACATAGAACATGCTTGTTGGGGGCATGCTGAAACAGTCTACCACAGCTGCAAGCAAACCCAGAAGAACTGAGGGGATGTGGGGTAGGACATTAGCAGAATCTACTATAGTTTTCTTTCCCTTTTTCATCAATCAATTAACAAAAGAATTTACTAAGCAACCACTATGTGTCCTGTACTAGAAGTCAATACCATTATAGTTTATATCAGACTTCTCAAGAAAAACATGAAAAGGAGACAACAAAATTTGCAGAAGCAGACACTTGAGTGGCTCAGTTGGTTAAGCATCTGACTTGAATTTTGCTCAGGTCATGATCTAGGGTGGTGAAATTGAACCTCAAGTCAGGCTCCACGCTCAACATGGAGTCTACTTGAGATTCTCTCTCTCTCTCTCCCCTCTCCTTTTGCCCCTCCTCATGCCCATGCACACTCATGCTCTCTCTCAAATAATAATTGAATAAATAAATAAATAAATAATCTTTAAAATTTACAGAAGCCATAGAGAAGAGGTAAAAGCTGGCAAAGACTGAAAAATGACTAGAACTTGGACCAGGTGGCCAGGAGCAGGGAAGAAATTATAGAACAAGGAAATATATAATAAGAGCTTCAATGTATTAATTACTCACAGTGTGTCAAGTTCTATGCTAAATGTATGACATCCATTGTCTCATTTGAGTCTTGCAATAATTCTATAAGGTAGATATTATTTTCACCCAAATTTTATAGGTTAAAAAAAGAAGAGCTTCAGTTAAGAGATGGCAGGGAGGGGCAGAGGGCAAGGGAGAGGGAGAGAGAATCCTAAGCAGGCTCCATGCCCAGCATGTGAGCCCGACTGCACAATCCCAAGATCATGACCTGAGCCAAAAATCAAGAGTCAGACACTTAACCTGCTGAGCCATGCAGGTGTCCCTCAGAGTTTTATTTACTTCTCAAGGTCACAGTTTTTCAGTGGCATAAACAGGGCTTGAACTTAGGCTTGTTGCTGTCTAAGGCTCAAGTTTTAACCACTAGGCTAAAAAGCTGTAGTACTGCCTGCTAGAGGATAAATTAGGAATGAACTTGTTAATAGTGGGAAACAACATGGATATCAGCTACATGAGGATCAGCAGGATGTTGGACACATATGGTAGGAAAGGAAAGGACACAGGTAATTTTGGAATCTTTGTCATTTGAAAAGAAAAACTTTATACTTGGCAGGAGAGGACAAGTATCAGGTTGGGAGGGATCTGATGCCTGGGGACAAAGGAGAAAGGGACCAAGATTTAATTGTCAAGGGAAGAATGCTCTTCCTTTGTTCTGTAGTTTTAAGCTGCGGCAGGTGGCTGTGATTATGAAGTTGCTGCTTCATCTCCCTATGCAGACTCTGGCACAGAAGTTGTGTTGCAGATCATCTGTGCTTGAGCTGGAATGACAAATCTTCCAGCTAATAGCTGCAAGGTCCTGTTCAACCAAGTCACCTCAGTCAAGGGTATCTAGTTTTATCTTCTCCATCAAGTCCCCATCTTGCCGCACCTCCACTGGAGGAATTTGACAGGGAAAAAAAAAAAAAGAGGAAATGGAGATGTGGAGCAACAGCATTTTGTCTGTTAATAAACTAAGGGACTGCTCACATTTTACTTCCTTTCTTGAAATTTCTCTATTCATGGCACTTCTCAGAATGTGCTGTCCAATATGGTGGCCACTAGCCACTCGTGTCCACTGAACACTTAAATGTGGCTTACCTGAACTGAGACATGTTATAAGTACAAAATACACATCAGATTTTAAAGACAGCATGAAAAAAAAATGTAAAAATTTCAATAATTTTATATTGATCATATCTGAAATAATAGTTATAGTTAAATAAAATATATTATTAAAATTAATTTCACTTGACTATTTTTATTCTCTTAACTATGGCTACTGGAAAATTTGACATTAGACATGACTCACATTTTGTTGCTCCTGTGTAGATCTACTCTAAAATATTTCCCCACAAATGTCAAGGGCTTGTCATATAAGGTGATTAATAGTGTCATAACATCACAGATCTGTTGGGGCGCCTGGGGTGGCTCACTTGGTTAAGTGTCCAACTCTTGATTTCAGCTCAGGTCATGATCTTGGGGTCGTGAGATTGAGCCCTGCATCAGGCTCCGTGCCTGGGGGGGAGTCTGCTTGAGATTCTTTCCCTGTCCTTCTACCCCTCCCACCACTCACGTGCTCTCTCTCTCTAAAAAAATAAATTAATTTAAAAAATCTTTAAAAAAATAGTGCCATAACTTCAGATTTGTAGGCCAGTCCTTCTCCAACCACATCATACTCAATGCATCCTTTTTATAATAAATATTTTGCCATGCTCCTTTTATAATCTTGAAATAATACAGATAACATAACTCACCCATGTACATAATTTCTTTTAAAATATCAATAACATGTCCTCACGTAATATAAATGAGAAATAGAAAATAGTTTATAATTAAATAGTATGCACATCAATATGCAAATGCTCACAAGTGACTAAACCAAAAGACAGTGAATTAAGCCAGGTACATGCACCTATAGATAGAATCACTGAATGTAACAGCTATAACTGCAGGAAGATATAGGTGTATTGCATAGGAGACTTAAATAATACAAGTGTGTTGTCAATAAAATGATTTTCCTAAGGGAACAAATTTTAGTGAATTCTAACAAAAAAGTACATTCTTTCTTCAAACTCCCTTGGTATTCATTGAAACCACGCAAAAATAACATTTGTAATTTTAAAACAGAAGTTCTAGATTCAAATACTTAAACATGAGTTGTCACCTACATGAGGGGACATGGGAAAGTCAAGCAGGAAGTGAGACAATTCTTGGTTGTTCAGAACTGTCCGAGATATTGCAAAACATCTACCTTTCCTGGCTCCCATCCACTAAATGCCAGCAGTACTCCCCCTCGAATACTATAACAATCAAAAAATCAACTCAAATTTTTTGAAAGATCCCCCTAAGCAGTGGTCCTGCTTCAGTTGAGATCCATTGGTTTATATGTTCATTCACACTCTCAAAAAATCTCCCAAAAAATACATACATATATATGTATATCCCAGATTATCTTTTTTGCTTCCAGATTTTATGGGGGGAGGGGCAGATATGCTATCATAGAGTTCTTTCTTATAATGTAATACCATTTACTTTTATTCAGCTGATCACCATCTATGATGACTTTCAAATATGTCCATAAATTATGTGACATTTTTCCTTCTAGAGGTGGTGCATAATTCCCCATCTCTTCAGTGTGGACTAGACTTAGTGACTTGCTTCTAATGAATAGACGTGGCAGAAATTACATTTGGGTGACTTCCAAAAGTAGGTCATAAAAGACATTACAGTTTCGTCTTTGCTCTTCTTTAGATCACTAGCTCTAGAGCTTGAGATACTCAGAAATCCTATAGAAAAACCCATACGATTGTCAGCAGTTGGTGAGAACTGAAGCTTCCTGGCAACATTCATGTAAGTGAGCCATCTTGAAGGCTGATCCTCTACCCTAGTCAAGCCTTCAGCTGACTGTAGCCTTGGCATAAATCTTGACTGCAACCTCATGAAGCCATGAACTTGGAGCTAGAGCCACTGGCTAAGCTGTTCCCAACTCCTGACCACAGAAACTGTGAAATAAGAAACATTCTTTGCTTCAAGTTGTCAATTTTTGGAGTAATTTGCTATTTGGCAATAAAGAACTAATTACTATACAGCTTTTAAAAATATTTTATATACTTGAAGGATTTAGTTAAATCATTTTTCTTTTCTCCAATCTAAATATTCATAATAATTAAATCCTCTTTTCTATTTGATTTGTTTTGTTATGCTTAACTCATAGCTACAATTGCTAGGATTTTAGTAATTTTTGTTTCTTTATAAATGATTTAATACATGGAGTCTCAACTTGATTTAGATATTCCCTAGGGCCTAACCAATTATACACTATCTGATACCTATTAACCTTAATTCTTAAAGTTAACATGAAAAGTTTGAAAGTGCCAGTCTAGAATATGATCAAACTCCCATGCACTCATTCATTCATTCATACTGAATTGTCAATTATCATATTTCTATCCATTTAGTCATTCATTCATTGGGCCTTACTTATTGTGGTAAGCACATAAAGACTCTGAGGATATACAGATGAACACATTCATATTTAGTATAGTATTATTTTGTAATTAACACATTCTCCCTAAGGAAACTATATTTCATCCTGATTGACCAGTGTAGAGAGAGGATGGCTTCTGAAGAATGATAATGAATTATCTTCAGCTTAACTAAGTCATGACCTTAATTTTAACTGCTCAAGTTGTAGTCTTTACTAGAACAAACCAAAGTTTGTTGCAGCAGCTGATCTAACAAAAGCTTTCCCCCTTTCCCAAAAAGTAGAAAACACCAAGGGAAATTGCTTTTACCTGGCAGAGATAGTACTGCATCCTCACTATCTTCCTTCAAGGCCATATGACTTCCTAGCTCTTTGCCACAATTTAGTCTGCAGAGTTTTGATAATATCCTTACTCCACAGGATACCACGCAAATTCCTTATGTTGATGGCATCCTGAAGATAAGATCTGGAGAATATTGGAAAGCATGTAATCTAGATGCCTTTGAAAGACTTATGTATGCTAATGGATGGGAAATAAATCTCAGGAAAATGCAAAAGTCTTCTAATACAGACCTGAGGAGTCTAGTAGAGATATCTCCTCCAAAGTGAAAGATAAGTTGCTGCACCTTGCATTCTCTGTTAAGAAAGAGGCACAACTCTAATTGCCTACCAGATTTGAGTAAAGCCCAGAGAAATAAAATGCTTTTCAAGATAATCCAGGCTACTGTATAAGTAGATCTACCAGTAGGTATGGCATAATGTACTCAATGGTGCTTAAAATATCTGTCAGAACAGGATGCTGTATAGGACCTATGGAAAATGTCTTTTAGAGAATCATAGTTGGAGGTCCCTAGGGTTTTGGAGAAAACTCATGGTTTCAAGCAAATAACTGTTCTTTTGAGAAGTTGCTCCTGGACCCTGAATGATCACTCAATGACATAAGAAGCCCAGCATAAACTAGATGTTATCTGATCCAACAAGCTTAAAGTTAGCTGTGCCCAACAGCAGTCCGTTATTGAGTAGAAGTGGTATATTCATACAGTGCTTGAGAAGGTCATGAAGGCACAAGAAAGTTACATATACTGCTTACAATAGTGTGTTGACTCTTGAGGCACTGTCTTAACATGGACCTACGATTCATGAAAGGGGCCTTATGATAGTTGAATGGAAAATAAAAAAGCTAGACTTATAGATGGCTAAGGAGAATCTGTTGGCACTGATCAGGGGAAATGTTCCTGGTTATACACTTTGACTGGAAGAAAAGATGACTTGAATCATTTATTTATTCATAAACAGAAGCCAACAATTTGGCCACATTATCATGGACTTGAAAATAAAAACGTTAGATAATCAGTGGCAAGGAAGTTTGAGAAATAACTAGAAGGATGAGCAAAGACCCTTTTGTAGAGGTATCTTTAATGATTAAATGTTAAGACACTCATTCAATGATTTTGTGAAAAAGTAATCATGACAACATGGATGAAGATTATGTGGGGATTTTGATAACATGGAGTTTTATCCACAAAGGTTGACTTGGCTCCTAATAAGGCTTATGTGACAAATTTCCAGCAGTGGATGACAAACCCTGAGCCAGCCAGCCTTATGGAACAGTTGAATAACCTATGGAAGATCCATTTAAAGCACTATTTAGGAAGCAATACCTTTCATGGTTGGGCTGTTACTTTTTTAGATTACAGCAGGATCCTGGCAGGAAATACATGTTATACTTACACAGAAAAATTGTAGAGAGTTTAGTAAATATTTATAAAGGTATAGGTAGAGTTATAGGAAACAAGAGTTGATGCAGAACCCAGAGGCTAGCAACAATTGGAAGCCATTTTCACCTCCATGACTGAAGTGGCAAAGGGGGAAGAGGTTACCCAAATCCAGAAAAGAGAAGCCAAATGGAAAAGCTGACTGACAAAACTTGAAGCCTTAGGGAGAGAGGTATAGCTAATCTGAGGAGACTCGCCAGGAAGAGAGCCAGAATACATTTCACAAACTCATTCTCCTACCCTCCACTTATTGATATCCCCCATTGGCCAAATCATATCGGAAGTTGCAGGACAAGAGAACCTGTTTATGTAATCCTTATGGATTATATGCTAGTTTCCCAGGGGACAGAGCAGGGTGAAGAGCAGGTAGAGAAGGAACCCAGAGGGGAAAAAGAAAAATACCCAGCCTGTATTCTGAACATGTGACCAGCCTACCTAAGGGTGGAATTTTAAATATTCAGCAAGACATCTAGAACTTCATTAAAAACAAAAGAGTAAAGAAAATAACCTGAGGTATAAGGTTTCAGATTCTCTTTTGTCAGAATTTACTGTAACACAGGGCAGCAATCGAAGAGAGCAGAAAGACACACATTCTAAATTTCAGAGTCTGAAATGGGAGGGGTGATAGTAGGAGGTAAAAGGGGGAAAATGCATATTTTTAAGAAAGATTTGTAAAAAAAAAAAATAGACAAAGAATTAAAAGAAAATGGAAAAACAACCAAATATCCAAGAAACTAAATTAACCTTTTCACATCTTTGTTTTCCTTATTAGCAAGGCTGACTCTATGCTGTTTAATATACTTTTTCTAGTTATTCTAGATAACGTTGGTCTATCACATTCATAACCTGTTTAAAGATTTTGATTCATATTGGAAAATTAGGGGGGTTTTTTAAGGTAAAGAAGTAGTTGGAAATAACGACAGAAATTTATTCATTCTTTTCTTCATTCATCCCACAAATATTTTTTGAGTGCCTGCTATGTGTTGGCACCATACCAGACCCTGGGTATATAAAGGTCCTTGCTCTCTGAGCCTAGAGTCTATTGGGGGAAAGAGATCTTAATGAATAAATTGCACAAACATGAAATTTCAATTCTGACCAGCACTGCAAAAGAGCAAAAAATGGTAGAGAGGGATTCATAGAAGACAATGACCAAATGAGAGAGGTCAGGGATGATGTCTTTGAAAAGGTAATGCAGGAGCTGAGACCTGAAAAATGAATGGAGGCACAAAGAGGCTTCCATTAGATGGACACATGGACAAAGGCCCTGTGAGGGGTGGGGCGTGATGGGTACTGGAAAGGAAAAGGAAAGCAATGTGGTGCATACACAGGCTGACTCATGGTTCCAGATGCGGATGGACAGGCAATATCTTAGGTTATTTTCTATAATGAACTACAGAGAGATGGTTTTAGCATAATATGGTTGTCAGTGCCAGCATACAATCCCCAGCAGAGGCTCTGTTCTCTTCCTATTCAAATTTCCTGGAAAAACTCAAGGTCACCACACATTCAGTGTCACTCATCCTGGTGTTTGCTTAATTCTAGTTCCATAATTGGCAACACCCCCTTGCTTTATGAAGGAAGAGCTCTCATCATTCCTGAAAACTGGCGTAATTTATTACATCTGAAAATGCTATATGTAATATTCATTAATATCTTTTTTTTTTTTAAAGATTTTTTATTTATGTACTTGACAGACAGAGACACAGCGAGAGAGGGAACACAGGCAGGGGGAGCGGGAGAGGGAGAAGCAGGCTTCCCGCTGAGCAGGGATCCCGATGCGGGGCTCGATCCCAGGACCCTGGGATCATGACCTGAGCCGAAGGCAGACGCTTAACGACTGAGCCACTCAGGCGCCCCCATTAATATCTACTAATAAATACATCTTTTTTGAAAGAATCATGAAATCATTTGAGGTCTTCCTGGCCAAAAAACCCCCAAAGAATGAGATACTGTCTGACATAATTTTATTTACTCTATAGGACAAGTACTAACTGAAGGAAAAAAAAAAACAAGCCTATATTAATAGGTGTCTATTAGCATAAAGACTGTGTTCTTCTCTTTAGTGTGTACTTAATAGAGGCTAATTTTGCAAACAACCACTGAACGTAAACAATGACACCACAGTGAAGTGAACACACACTCAGTCCCACAGGGTTAAGACTGAATATTAGATTATTCATGGTTTTTGCTTGCAAAAGAATACCTGCTTTCCACCTACTGTCAGACACTTGCTGTTTTAAGCCCAACTCTGTGTGTGTGAAATTAGGAGGGGAAGAGAAGGAGAGAGAGAAAAGCATTAGGAGGATATCACGGGGTTCTGGTCTGCCCCCTCTCTTAGTAATCTTTATTACTTAGAGAATCCTTATCTTCTTCATTAAATAGAAGTCACTATAGTATGGTGGTTTAGAGCACAGGCTCTAGAATTAAACTATCTGGGTTGTATTGGTGAATAAAACTAAATAACAAAGTGACACAGCAATCAATACAAATCTAGATCACCTATTCCCCTTAATTTTCTCACTGTTTTAGAAATAACTTTGAAAGACCACTTTAAGCAAAACTAGTGTGTGTGTGTGTGTGTGTGTGTGTGTGTGTGTGTGTTGCATGTAAGAGAAAGAGAAGTTATTTGTAAAACACTCCTATTTGGGTAATTCATAGCAGTAAGCAAAGACTGGTAAGAGATGGGTAAAAAGTTTATTCAGGCAAATTATCCTTTCACTCCTATCAAGGAAATGCAGGTTACTGAAGTACCAGGAGCAAGCATTATTATCTAGTATTATCTCTCATTCTCAACATTTGTAAAGCATGTTCCTGTTGTGCTCTAGGGTTGAGTCAGAAGTTGCAGCCATTAAAAAGCCCTCTGTCAAGGAGAAAATGTGATTAGACCAACTGCTTGCACTGACACTTAAAAATTAACTGCAAATCTGTTTGGGGCAGCTAAGGCATTCCCTAAACACTTGCTGGTTGGGAATGCTGGCTTTCAAATCATTATTTTGTATCCCTTAAAGGTACATTTTAACTGTTTTAATATGTGAGAAACAGGCCTGCCAAATTGTGCTTATGGCTTTTTAACACAAGCAATTTACAAATGCAATGAAGCAGATAATAGGACACATGATACCGAATTTGAAAATCTGTGTTGATGACACTTGCGCTGTAGAAACATTTTTGGAAGAAGCCCTATATCCAGTTGCCTGGATAAGAAAAAATGTTGTTTATCATTTCACAGGTGGCCTCTTCCACCCAATGGTGAGCTTAGGGTCATGTCCTTGAGCACAAATCAGTCTCTCTCATACTAACAATATTCTACTTGAAAAGGTCTAGAATGCACGAATTCAGCAAAATATAACAAACAGGAAAACATCTCACTCAACACAAAAAATCTGTTCAAGTAACAGTTAAAACTAAGTGCTCTCTTTCTTAAAATGAAGACTTCCAAAACAAGAGGAAGTGTAGGTATCTAGTTTAATTTATAAACGTTTATATATTTGTAAAGAATGAAAAAGGACATTTAATACTGGTTTTGGTTAATTATAAATATAATAAATTTTTCACTAATAAAAGGTTACTTGACTTCTGGGAAAAAGAATGGGGAAGACCCTAAGCTCACTTGGTCTCATGTATACAACTAGATAACATCCACATCAGTGTAAACACCCAGAAAACAACCCAAAGACTGGAAGAATAGACCCTCCACAGCTACATATAGAGAAGAGACCACATCCAGAGTGTAGGTGGAAAGGCAGTTGGGAGTTAACCGGACCCACAGGACTGTCCACAGGAGAGAGGGATGCCACAGGCACAGGGAGGGGAAAGAAACAGAACCTTGCACTCCAGGCAGGGGGCCTACACTTGGAATACAAATACCCATAATATTTAGTTTTGAAAACCAAAGGAGCTTAACTTTGTAAGTTCTTATAATCATGGGGCTTAACACCTGGAACTTTAAAATCAGCAGCTTGGCTCTAGGAAAGCTGAAGAGCCACAAAACACAGAGTTCCCACCCTTAAAGAGACAGCACAACAAATAGCCCCACTGAGATATAACATAGAAGCAGCACCGTTGTTTTTTTTTTTTTTTTTTAAGATTTTTATTTTTAAGTAATCTCTACACCCAATATGGGGCTTGAACTCAGAACCTGGAGATCAAGAATTGCATGCTCTACCAACTGAGCCAGCCAGGTGCCCCTAGAAACAGCACTTTTAAAAAAATGCCTGGGGTATAAGGGATGGAGATTTATCCACTAATCTCAGAGCCTGTGCTGGAGGGGCAGGAATCTTTGGGAGACTTCAAGAACAAAGGAACTGACAGGTGCCATTTCCCTCCTCCACTCCCAACCTAAATACACAGACACCTGCAGGAACCAGCGCAGCCTGAACACTTTCCACCTAACTTGATAACAGTGTGCCTGCCCCTGTGGGCTTCTGTAGATCTGCCCCCTCCATCCCCATCAGCCTCAGCAGAAATTCTCCCAGGCAGCTGCAGGTCCACTCCTAAAGGAGACCAGCGAGGACATTACTGGCACCACATGCTCTGCCCCCGCATTCGCCTGTGGACCTGTGCTTTCCAATACACCCTTGGCCAGAGAACATCCAAGGCAGTGTCACAAACGTGGCAGTGTGCAAGCAGCCCTGACAGGGGCCAGTACAACTCCAAAGTGATTCCTAAACCAGGAAGAGGGAAAGATAACCACATGCACCAGACTGACTGGGGCCGAGTAGGAGCCTGGGGGCAGATATCTGATCTGACGGCAGCCCCACCCACCAATAAAAACTTCTCAGGGGACAACACAAGGAAAGCACACTGCAGTTTGCTGCTACCTCAGCTCTAGCAAACACCTGGTTGAACTCAACTCAAGCACAAAGTGGTCCCAGAATGGACCATTAACAACACAGGTACAAAATGTTGCCCACAACAAAAAGCCATTGCAGACAAGCAGCCTAAAGGCAAATGCAGCTCAGCCACAATAGCAGGGTGCATGCAACACACATAGAAAACACCCCTGAAGCACCAGGTTCTGGTGAACAGGGGACATCACACTGGAAGGCACTATAGGACCTCTTCTTCATAAGGCCATGGCTTTCAAGAGCAGGAGACGTAGCTGACTTTCCTAACACATAGAAACAGACACAGAGAGTTACACAAGATATGGAGACAACAGAATTTGTCCTAAATAAAACAGGGCAAAAATCACAGCCAGAGAGCTAAATGTAATGGAGATAATTAATATATATGCCTGACAGAGAATTTGAAGTAACGGTCATAAAAATACTCAGTGGACTTGAGAAAAGAGTGGAGGACCTCAGTGAGACCCTCAACAAAGAGACAGAAAACACAGAGAACAAATCAGAGATGAAGAAACAATAGCTAAAATTAAAAATACACTAGATGGAATAAGTAGTAGACTAGAGAAAGCAGAGAAACAGATCAGTGACCTGGAGGACAGAGTAATGGAAAGCAATCTCACTGAAAAGGAGAGAGAGAAAAAAAATACAAAATGAAAATAGATTTAGGAAACTCAGTGACACCATCAAGCATAATAACATTTACATTATACAGACCTTAAAAAGATAAGAGAGAGAAAAGGAGGCAGAAAATTTAGTTGAGGAAATAGGTGAAAACTTCCCCAATCTGGGGAAGGAAAGCAGAAATCCAGATGCAAGAGGCACAGAGAAGCCCCAACAAAATCAACCCAAGGAAGTCCATACCAGGACATATTGTAATTAAAACAGCAAAAAAAAAAAAAAAAAAGGTGATAAAGACTTTAAAAGGTTGCAAGAGAAAAAAAGATAATTACATATTAGAGGAACCCCAGAAGCCTATCAGCTGATTTTTCAGCAAAATTTTGCAGGCCAGAAGAAAGTGCCATGATATATTCAAAATGCTGAAAGAAAAAGACCTGCAACCAAGAATGCTCTATCCAGAAAGGCTATAATTCAGAACAGAAAGAGACCGAGTTTCCCAGATGAACAAAAGTTAAAGAAATTTATTCTAACCAAAGAGGCAAAGAATCTGTACTCAGAAAACTATAAAATACTCATGAAAAAAAAAATACTCATGAAAGGAATTGAGGAAGACACAAAGAAATGGAAAAATGTTCCATGCTCATGGATTGGAAGAACAAATGTGAAGATGTCAATGCTACCTAGAGCAATCTACACATTTAATGCAATCCCTATCAAAATACCATCAACTTTTTTCAAAGAAATGGAACAAATAATCCTAAAATTTGTATGGAACCAGAAAAGACCCCAAATAGCCAGAGGAATGTTGAAAAAGGAAAGCAAAGCCGGTGGCATCACAATTCCAGACTTCAAGCTCTGTTACAAAGCTGTCATCATCAAGACAGTATGGTACTGGCACAAAAACAGACACATAGATCAATGGAACAGAATAGAGAGCCCAGAAATGGACCCTCAACCCAAAGGTCAACTAATCTTTGACAAAGCAGGAAAGAATGTCCAATGGAAACAAGACAGTCTCTTCAACAAATGGTGCTGGGAAAATTGGACAGCCACATGCAGAAGAATGAAACCAAACCATTTCCTTACACCACACACAAAAATAGACTCAAAATGGATGAAAGACCTAAATGTGAGACAGGAATCCATCAAAATCCTTGAGGAGAACACAAGCAGCAACCTCTTCGACCTCAGCCACTGCAATTTCTTCCCAGAAACATCACCAAAGGTAAGGGATGCAAGGGCAAAAATGAACTATTGGGACTTCATCAAGATAAAAAGCTTTTGCACAGCAAAAGAAACAGTCAACAAAACCAAAAGACAACCGACAGAATGGGAGAAGATATTTGCAAATGACGTATCAGATAAAGGGCTAGTATCCAAAATCTATAAAGAACTTGTCAAACTCAACACCCAAAGAACAAATAATCCAATCAAGAAATGGGCTGAAGACATGAACAGACATTTTTCCAAAGAAGACATCCAAATGGCCAACAGACACATGAAAGAGTGCTCAACATCGCTCGGCATCAGGCAAATCCAAAACAAATGAGATACCACCTCACACCAGTCAGAATGGCTAAAATTAACAAATCAGGAAACAACAGATGTTGGCAAGAATGTGGAGAAAGGGGAACCCTCCTACACTGTTGGTGGGAATGCAAGCTGGTGCAACCACTCTGGAAAACAGTGTGGAGGTTCCTCAAAAAGTTGAAAATAGAGCTACCCTATGATCCAGCAATTGCACTACTAGGTATTTATCCCAAAGATACAAATTCAGTGATCCAAAGGGGCACATGCACCCCAATGTTTATAGCAGCAATGTCCACAATAGCCAAACTATGGAAAGAGCCTAGATGTCCATCAACAGATGAATGGATAAAGAAGATGTGGTGTGTATGTGTGTATGTATGTATGAGTGTATGTGGGTGTGTGTGTGTGTGTGTACACATAGACAATGGAATATTATGCAGCCATCAAAATATGAAATCTTGCCATTTGCAATGACATGGATGGAACTAGATGGTTTGCTAAGCGAAATAAGTCAATCAGAGAAAGACAAGTATCATATGATCTCACTGATATGAGGAATTTGAGAAACAAGACAGAGGATCATAGGGGAAGGGAGGGAAAAATGAAACAACAAAACTGGAGAGGGAGACAAATCATAAGAGACTCTTAATATCAGGAAACAAACTGAGGGTTGCTGGAGTGGAGGCAGGTGGGAGGGATGGGGTGGCTGGGTGATGGACATTGGAGAGGGTAGGTACTATGGTGAGCGCTGTGAATTGTGTAAGACTGATGAATCACAGACCTGTACCCCAGAGACAAATATTATATGTAAATAAAAAAATTAAAATAAAAAAACATCTGAAATAAAAATCAACATGATATATACAACACATCAAGAAAAGATAAAAACCATATGATCATTTTAATAGATGCAGAAAAAGATGTGATACATACAACACCCATTCATGTAAAAATCTTCAAAGAAGTAGGCTTAGGGGGGAACACACCTCAACATAATAAAGGCCATACATGAAAAACCCACAGCTAACATCCTACTCAATGCTGAAAAACTGAGATCTTTTCCCCTAAGATCAGGAACAAGACAAGGATGTCCACTCACCACTTTTATTCAACGTAGTACCAGAAGGACAGAAATCAGACAAGAAATAAAAGGCATCCAAAATGGTAAGGAAGAAGTAAAACTTTCACTATTTGCAGATGATATAATACTATAAATAAAGCAAACCATGAAGACTCCACCAGAAACTACTAGAATTTATTAATGACTTCAGTAAGGTCACAGGTTACAAAAATCAATATAGAAATTGGTTGCATTTGTATACACAAATAATGAAGTAAAGAGAAATTAAGAGAACAACCCCATTTACAATTTCACCAACAATAATAAAATACCTAGGAGTAAGCTTAACCAAGCAGGTGGAAGACCTGTACTCTGAAAACTATAAAATACTGAGGAAAAAAATTGAAGACAGTACAAACAAATGGAAAGCTATCTCATGTTCATGGATTGGAACAACAAATATTGTTAAAATGTCTATACTACCCTAAACAATCTATAGATTTAATGCAATCCCTATAAAACTACCAACAGCATTTTTTACAGAACTAGAACAAACAATCCTAAAATCTTTATGGAACCACAAAAGACCCCCAATAGCCAAACAATCTTGAAAAAGAACAAAAAAGCTGGAGGTATCACTATCCCAGATTTCAAGATATACTACAAAGCTGTAGCATCAAAACAGTATGAGACTAGCATGAAAATAAGCACATAGATCAATGAAACAGAATATAGCACCCAGAAATAAACCCTTGATCACATGGTCAAATCTTTGACAAAGGAGGCAAGAATATGCAATGGGAAAAGACAGTCTCTTCAATAAACAGCTTGAGAAGACTGGTCAGCCATATACAGAAGAATAAAAGTGGACCACTTTCTTACAGCATTCACAAAAATAAACTCAAAATGGATTAAGGACCTAAATGTGAAATCTGAAACTGTAAAAATCCTAGAAGAGAGAACAAGCAATAATTTGCTTGACATAGTAACATTTTCCTAGATATGTCTCCTAAGGGAAATAAAAGTAAAACAAAACAAAACAAAACAAAACAAAAGTATTGGGACTATGCCAAAATAAAAAGCTTCTGCACAGCAAAGGGAACAATCAACAAAACTAAAAGGCAACCTACTGAATGGGAGAAGATATTTGCAAATGACATATCCAATAAAGGGTTAGTATCCAAAATACATAAAGATCTCATAGAACTCAACACCCCCCCAAAAACAAACAATCCAATTTAAAAAATGGGCAGAAGACATGAACAGACTTTTCACCAAAGAAGACATACAGATGGCCAACAGACACATGAAAGGATGCTGAACATTGCTAATCATCAGGAAAAATGCAAATCAAAACCATAATGAGATATCACCTCACACCTGTCAGAATGGCTAAAATCAAAAACATAAGAAACAACAAGTTTCTTGGCCAGGATGTGGAGAAACAGGAACCCTCATGCACTGTTCATGGGAATGCAAACTGGGGCAGTCACTGTGGAAGACAGTACGGAGGTTCCTCAAAGAATTAAAAATAGAACTACCCTATGATCCAGTAATTCCACTACTGGGTATTTACCCAAAGAATATGAAAACACTAGTTTGAAAAGATAATATGTATCCCTATGTTTACTGCAGCATTATTTCCAACAGCCAAATTATGGAAACAGCCTAATTATCCATGAATGAATGGCTAAAGTGGTGTGTATGTGTGTGTGTGTATATACACACAAAATGGAGTATTACTCAGCCATAAAAAGGAAATGTTGCCATTTGTAACAACATGAGTGTAGAAAGTAGACAGCTAAGTGAAATAAGTCAGTCAAAGACAAATATGATTTCCCTCACATGTGGAATTTAAGAAAAAATAATAAAATAAAAAATAGACAAACCAAGAAACAGACTTAACTGTAGAGAACAAACATGGTTACCAGAGGGGAGGTGGGTGGGAGGATGGGTGAAATAAGTGAAGGGGATTAAGGGGACACTTATAATGAGCACTGAGTCATGCATAGAACTGTTGAATCACTATATTGTACACCCAAAACTAATATAACAATGTATGTTAACTATCCTGGAATTAAAATTTAAAAAAGAAAAAGTTTTAAAGAAAAAAAGCTTATTAGAACAATTTTAAAAACAAAGAAACTAGAATTCTTCAAATTTCTTACTTTTTTATTGGAAGAAATAGTTTTTCTTTGCTAAAACAATGTTTCCAAGCTGTGATCTGATAGGAAGGCACATTTTAGTTTCCAAGTAGACTAAAAGCATAGTAGGATGTCCTGTCAGAGCCACTGTCCATCACCAGTTTCCCCTTACCATGAATATTAGGATCATACCATCAAGATCACAAACTATAACAGGATGCTTGGTGAGGCATAACTTATTTTTTATATTATATCTATTTATTAGTAAGATAAACTGTTCACTATTTCTGTGTATAGACAGAATCAAAGTCAGCTTGGAATTATCTTTGCTCTTCTGAAGGTCACCTGAGTGACCTCCCAGTTATGAAAACATGGTTTCTCCTTTTTTGTATTCCTTGGGATGGGGAATATCAATTTTCTTCATAAGAAATGGACAAGAACTCAAACTTTTCTGAGATTTCAATTTAGGACAGGTAAGAATGACCCTGAACTAGATCTGAAGGCCAAAAGGAATACAAATACTCCAAAAGGGAACTTGCCATGAAGGCGGAGACTGAGCTGGTCCCCTAGGCTGAATACCAGGGCCTAAGAGTAGGGGCAGCATTCAGACACTAGTAGTGCTTTGGGGAGAAATGGCTGAGCACTGCATAAAGACTTAAAAGCTCTATTTTTGGATCCTAGTGTAGGAAACCACTACAGTAGCAGAAGGATCCAGATGAGCAATTGACTAAGAAAGGATACCAAATGGCATCAGCCGAAATGTTAGAGCTCCAGTAGACTCTAAGGTCTCTCTTTCCACTTAGATACCAGAAGTAAGACTTCGCCTTCCTTGGCATTTTGGGGCAGTTCAAGTCAGGGAAGAGAATTATATGGTGGATTTCCTGAAGCAATGAATAGAAAAGTACACATATGACCGTATTATTACCCCATATACTTTAACACCAGAAATGATGGAGTCAAGTTTGACCACATTTAATTATTAATTTTGCTCCCTTGTTTATTCTCTACCCCATTCTACAAAGGATTTAAGACTGAATTATGCAAAGCCTCCTCCTTTCTGTCCTTGGTACTTTCAGTCTACTGAAAAGTGCAGTGGATCCATGATGGCCTTCCCTTATTCCTTTGCCACTGATCTATAAATCACTTGCACATCAAGGCCCTTAACTAGTCTAATTTGGCTTAGTTCATTTCTCTATTGAAGAGGGAATCCCAAGCTTCACCTCTTGGCAGAAAGAAGGGCAAAGAAGTCACAGCCCTGTGTTAAAACTACCTTAGTCCAGCCTCTGGCCACACATTTTTATATTCCCTCTGCAACCAAATACGTTTATACTCTCCCAAGATCCCCAGAAGCCTCATCCAATTAAAGCATCAGGCTCAGGTTCAAAGTATGGATCTCATCACCTAAGTCAGGGCCAGGTGTGGATGAGGCTCTTTAGGGTTGGCTCCTCTCCTAAGCGTGATCTTTCGCTAGATCATTGAATTCATCAGGTACATTTCCTACTTCCCACATTACCATCTGCAGGAGCGTTGCCAAACTGTTACCACTATGTAACATCTCCTGTTTCTAAGTGCATTTTTCTCACTTTCCTTCAAACTCTTAACAGTTTCCTCCAAACCCATTGGGCTTCTGAACATGCCCTGGTTTAAAAACCAGTGCCCGTGTTTTAGGTTTTGTTAAGCAGCATCCCACTTCCAGGTACCAAATTTTGTTCTCCTTATCTATTTTTATACCTCCAAACTCACTGGCTTATAATTGGCAGTCAGCAATTTGGGGAAGGCTCAGCTGGGGCCCATCTAGTCACATGTTGACAGAGCTTCAATTATCTGAAAACCCTACGAAGTGGATAGTAAATACTATTCCTGGGAGCTCAGCTGAGCCTGATGATCAGGGCCCCTACACATGGCTTCTCCCCATGGCTTGGGCCTCTCACAGCACGGCCAGAGTTCTCAGTTTGCTTATATTATTTTACTTTGTATTAATGTCCTATCATCTCAACTAATAGGAATAATTATTCCTAAGACTGAAAAGCAAAACCAAAAACAAACTGGACCCTAATTCCAAGTGCTTCGTATGTAAATACAACAATGAACTAACACACTCAACTGGAAATACATTTGAAAAGAAAAAGAAATATGGCAAATGCTATATGATTTCACTCATATGTAGAATTTAAGAAGCAAAACAAACAGGAAAAATGAAGACACAAACCAAAAAACAGACTCTTACCTACTGAGGAAAATGAGGGTGGGGGGATGGGTGAAATAGGTGAAGGGAATTAAGAAGAGTACACTTATCTTACAAGCACTGAGTAATGTATGGAATTGTTGAATCATATATGGTATACCTGAAACTCATATAACACTGTATGTTAACTATACTGGAATTAAAATTCTTTTAAAAAGAGGAAATAAAGAAAAATTTATTCAATGTTAAAATTGTGCTATTATTGTATAATGTTAGCACAAGGATAACAAAGGACGATTTGCATAATAAACATTCCTATTCATTTTTCTACTTAGTACAATAATTGGATAGCAACCATCAGTGAAGTGGGACAAAAGAGAGCTATTATCATAAACGTTAGTTTGATCTTTCAAGGAGATGTGATTACCTTCTACCCAAACTCCACTTTACTCACTTGAACAGAGGTTCTGCTTTTCATTAGCCGAATGTCTAGTGCCTTTGTTGCATCCAAGTGTTACCCTAGCCGGCCATATTCCACATAAAGGGCATAGAACAGGTTTTTTTTTCCTCAGCAGAAATTGCAAGAAACATGGCTCTTTCATGGTAAAACTTCTTATAAAAAGAAATGGACAAAAGATACACCTTAGAAGGTCCTGATCTAACAAAATGGCAAAAGATGTCAAACTACTATGAACCTTAAAAATAAAACTGCCAGTTTCACCAGTAAAAATGGGCTTAACTCGGGAATAACAGAGCAAGCTACAACAAAACTGAGCAAAGGAGGGGAACACGGCTTTATAAAGGGGAAAAGGGAAGCTGAGAGGGCTATTATAAACAAAAAGTCAATTGGAGTAACTTGGAATTTCAATTATAGTGGTTTCTCATTGGCTGAGTTATGACTGTCTCTTATTGGTAATTGGCTGGGCTGTTGCTGGGGGAGAGAACTTTTCTTCCTCCTTCTGGGAGAGTAAAGTAGCAGCAAAATCAGTACTGTCCTTGTTGAGTCACTATATTGTACATCTGAAACTAAAATAACACTGTATGTTAACTATACTGGAATTAAAATTTGAAAATAAAATAAAAACACTTCTATATTTTTCAACAAGTAAGTAAAGTAGTACTGACTTGGGGGTACCTCTCTTCCTGTTGGATTTGCAATCAATGAGGAGTGGTAGGCAGGAGAGCTACTTTAAACAAGGTTTCCTTTTATTGATTTTCACACTACTTATGACACATCAGTGAAACTGAGTCAGCCTCATATTTCATCAGGTGAAGGTATATATTCTTTCATGTC
This sequence comes from Halichoerus grypus, assembly GCF_964656455.1. Classification (NCBI taxonomy): domain Eukaryota; kingdom Metazoa; phylum Chordata; class Mammalia; order Carnivora; family Phocidae; genus Halichoerus; species Halichoerus grypus. The sequence goes on along the minus strand of NC_135716.1, from coordinate 126,461,497 downwards.
AAAAAAATTTTCACACTCCTAGTAAACTCTGCTAATCGTTTTTCTTCATTCTTCTTTTAATTCAACATAGGGCATAAGTGAAGAGTTAAGTGTATCTTAGACTAGTTAGACTATTTGTAGTTCAGGAATGAGGGAATTGTGTGTGTGTGTATATATGTATATACATATATACACGCACACACATATATATAGTAAATATGTATATATGTATACACATGTGTGTATATATATATTAAGTAAATTTTAGGAGTCATTCATTTTAATCAGTGGCATCAGGACTAATTTGGAAGAATCACTAAATCTAATATTGAACACAGTTTTTCACTGAACAACATTTATCCTTCAATTTCTTTATGTGAATTAAGGTATTTATAAACTGAATCTGGAGATCTTAAACCAAGGGGCCAAGTTCTTATCTTGCTCCAGAGGTTATGAAGGGGTGCACTCCCATCCCTTTTCTCTACTGTGTCAACAGGAGAGTGTCAGTGGTTTTCCCAGCTCTATAAAAGGCTGGAACACATTTCTCTGTGGATTACAACACATTGACCCTGAGAAATGGAGGAGACTATTTGTTATGCCATAGGATCTCCTGATGGAAAGATTCCAGGCACAGTATGAGATCTTTATGAAGTTCCTGTATGCATTCAAACTTTAATAACCAAAATTATGGGCTGCCATAGAAACAATATAGGAAATTACATTTAAAAGCAATTTATTAAAATTCAGAACAACTAGATTACACAATGATAGCAAATGAAATACTGCTTAGTAATTTTTATGTACCATTACTGGTGTACCTGGATATCATTTCATTTACTCCACACAGCAGCCCTGCAAAGTAGATAGTCTTTCTACACTTCACACATGAGAAAAATGAGGTTAAGATACTAGTCCAAGTCCACCAAATAATATGAGGAAACCCTAGATCAACTTGACTCCAAGTCTTCTTTCTCTTATGCAACCAATTTCAATTCTCCGACAAAAAGTAAAAACCAACAAACAAAATTAGAGACAAGAAAGATGTGTCCCAAAGTTAGAGAAGCTAAAATTCTTTTAATTGCATAAGAAAATTTATGTTATTATAATATTCAACATATAGACTGTGTATTGTGCTACAACTGCCTTAATGTTGAGAAGTTAAAATGCTTGGAAGAAATACCAAAGGAGGAGCGCCCGGGTGGCTCAGTCGTTAAGCATCTGCCTTCGGCTCAGATCCTGATCCCAGGGTCCTGGGATCGAGTCCCACATTGGGCTCCCTGCTCAGTGGGAAGTCTGCTTCTCCCTCTCCCACTCCCACTGCCTGTGTTCCCTCTCTCACTGTGTCTCTCTCTGTCAAATAAATAAATAAAATCTTAAAAAAAAAAAAAAAGAAATACCAAAGGAATCTTCAGAAGGTCTTAGAGAACATTATTTAGTGTTGTGGCTTATTCTCCTTTATTCTTCCCTCCCTATTTTTATTTCTTCCTGCCTTACTTTTTTGAATTCTCCAATTCTGCATAGTTTTTGCATGGTATTGCTGAGATGATCTTTTGAAAATTACTTTCAATTGCTATTCTCAAAGTATTTCTCTTATTGGGAGATAAAACTGAAGAACAGGAAAGAGCATTTTCCACTCTTCTTCAGTATGTACAGACTTCTTTCGGCTTATGCATTCTGTCCACACTAACTCCAGCCCATTCATTATTGGTACTAGAATTACTGAAGTTTTCTAGCCCCTGCTCTCATAATAATACATTAAAATTTCTTAAGCCAGCATCTAGGGAACAGGACTTCAGTCTCAGAGAGAAAAAGTGATACATTCAAATGCAATTATGAAACCTTTTTTACAGAAAATATTCACTATCCTTTGGTAGGTTTTTAAAAATGTAAATAATTTGTATATTTTTTCTCTTTATTTTCACCTTCAAAGAAAAATCTTTAACCTAACAGTAAATAACAGAATATCTTTTCCTGGTAGGTAAAGACAATAAGACTTCTTAAACGTCAATGAATTATGTGGTGAAATTCTTAATAATTGTTCCCTTTTTTTAATTTGCTTATAAAAAGAGAAGTTTATATATTACCTCAACTAATCTAGGCCCTAGTGCATACCAGTAAATAGCAATGTGAACATAATTAGCTGCTTAATAGAATTTCCCAAGTAAAAATGATTAAAAAGAAATCATAAGTTTTTGAGTTTTTTTTAAGATTTTATTTATCTATTTGAGAGAGCAGAGGGAGAGGGAGAAACAAGCTCCCCGCTGAGTGGGGACTTGATCCCAGGACCCCGGGGATCATGACCCAAGCTGAAGGCAGACGCTTAACTGACTGCCACCCAGGTGCCCCAAAACCATAAGCTTTTTTCTTCCATCTTTATAATTGTATGTACTTAAGTAATTTGGGCTTGCCTTTGAATGAACTACCTTGTGTTTATTATTCTTTGAGTCTGCTACCCAGTGAGTACCTGGGAGGCACATTCCCTCCAGAAAAGACAATAATCAGTAATAACAAGGCTTTGGGAAGAAAATGATTAATATTCAAAATGTGACATTGACTTTGTTATTCCATTAGCAAATTTTAAATCTCTTCTATACCTTTATTTACTCACCCACAAGTCCTAAAAGAATGTAGGCAATGATGAACAGTATGAAGATGATGCAGCACAGAACATCTGTACAACTCCTAAAGACAAAAAGGAATCCAGAATTAAAAGGGGTCCAAAATGACATCTTACCTAGTAAACAAATATAGGAAAGGGGAAAAAATAATAATAGCAATATGCCATTTCAAATCCAATAATTCCAAAAGGTATATCAGATGTATTTCTGTAATCAAAGACTTTGGCAGCAATGGAATGGTCATAGTTCCAGGACTAAAAAGCTCCCTCAGAATTCTTAGTATTTATTCTCTCTTGGTTCTTTATTTGTATGTTTTTAGAGACAAGTCCAGCAACATCAAGCAAATATTTTTTTATTTGAAATTGTAATTTAAGTTATTTGATTTTATGATTTTCCTCATTGTGCCTCCCCACTGCATGGTATAGTAAAAAAAAAAAAAATAGCCATTTTCCATTTCTCCCTCCCCCCCATTATCTTTCTACATACACATTTATAGGGTACTACTTATTGGGACACCTGTATGATTCAGTCAGTTAAGCATCCGACTCTTGATTTCAGCTCAGTCCATGATCTCAGGGTTGTGAGATCAAGCCCTGGGCTGGGCATGGAACCGTCTTAAGATTCTCTCTCTCCCTCTCCTGCTGCCCCTCCCCCACCTCTCTCCCTCTCTTTTAAAAAAAGGTACTATTTATTAAGTAAAGGATTGACTACATAAACTTTCTATGGGGAGTAGATTTGCAACTATATTCACAATAATGTATATAATGCATTCAAAAATGAAATGGCTCAAAACTGTAATTTTACCAGCCATTCCATAAACTAGATATTGTCAAACCAGGTTTAGAGAAAAACTGGCTTGATAGAGACTCATTGATTTGCTAAGGATCACAAGTCAAGCTAAGATCCAGCAGGGATACTCAAGGCTTTCAACTGAAGTATTTCCTAGGCCTAATATTATATCTTGTTCAGCTTGTAAGTGGTCTGGGAGGCCAAAACTATATCTTGAAAGTGAGAAACAATCCAACCATTCTCTATTTGAAACTTAATGAAAAATTTATTAGTAAAGAAAAAAAGATCAAACTATTTGAGAGGATTAAAAGTTGCACATGAGAATTTTCATAGCAAAAACTTCTTGCTCTTTAGAGCATAAGGATATATGTTCTAATGTTTTAGCGCAGGCTGGTTGAAGTTACACACTATTTTTTCTGATGGTATTAGTAATAATAATGAATAATAATTGTACAGTAACAGACACATACCTTGTGAGTTTCTGAAGAATACATTTAGGTTTTTAGGGGTAGTAAGGTGAGTCAACTTATTTAAGGTCCATGAGAGAGAGGTAGAGAGAGGGTAAAGTAGAACAAATATCTAGATCTCCAATGCCTAACCCTTGCATTTAGCAGTTATCCTAATATTATTTCAATTTTCTGTAAAGCCTCAAATTGGCCGTATCTAAAATTTCACACACATCCCTATTTCTCTACCCCACAATAGGAAATGAATCTTTCATAGAGAAAGCTAATCATGCTCAATCCATAAACTATCATTTGCTTAAATCCAACTTCAACCCAGGAATTTTAAATTTCACTTGGATTTAAGAATTATGAGAATAATAATAAAAAGAGAAGAAAACAGGTGCTCTAGTTTTCTTTGGTTGACAATCATTGAAAAGCAAAAACCTGCTTGGAGGTGAGGAGAGTATCTGGTTCATGTGCATTCTGACACACCCTACTCAAGATCAGGTTCTCATCCTATCAGAGCGGTTGTTAAATTGAGAGCAGTAGTTACATAGGGTGAAATCTAATAGAAATGCCTGCAGGTAAGGAAGTAAAGGAGAGAAAACTAGAACACTGGTGTGCCTTAATTAGAAATCTTGAAGTTGTTAAAGCCCTTGTGGTAACCACCAAGAAGAAGATCAGGTGTGACCAGAAGCACCAGTCAGACTGACCAGCATCCTATAATTATATACCTATAATATGTTTATACCTATATATTTACATTATATATAATTATATACCATAATTCTTATTTATAATAATCTGTTACATAGTGTTATAATGTTATATATTTATAATGTTATGTAGCAAGCACAGGGAGAGGTAAACATATACTAGCAATGACTGAAAGAAACTTATGAATCTCAAAGGACAGGGCACAAAGAAAGTAGCAGAGCCCAAAAGGAAATTGTTTAAAACTAAAACCCACACTCTTCAGCTACTGGCACTGATAAATAGGCATCAGCTGGAGTTTTGGTTCCATATGGGGTTTTACACTATGGTTTCTCTCTCTCTCTCTTTCTTTTTGGTGCCAAGGACAGGCTATAGCACCAGGGACTACTCCATGCCCACACAACCATCCCCCCACCAGTCTCTCACCACAGTGGGATAGCATTTCTCAATAATTCACACTTTGAGGTGTTTGGCGATTATATTCTGGGACCAGGGAGGATAATGTATTCAAGTCTGCTTTGTTTTTCTGGTACACTGCTTTGGAGAAATAGTAGACCATACCCCCTGGCCAGACCAGTTAATTTTCTCCTGCCTAAAGCAAAGGGATGGAAGATCAGTAAACTGGTTTCATTTGATACAAGTAAGGAAGGGGACCTTAAGGTCCCGTATACTTTTCTGGTCTGTGTGCCGATTCATGGTCCAAACCAGTGATGTGGTCCCCACTGGGTAGTGGTCCAGATTCTCTTTATTCATCTTTATAGCCAGGCGTGAAGTGACTCCACGTGAGAGTTATGGAATAAAGTACAATTACCATCTCCCCAGGGAAAGGGCCTGGCCCTGATGTGGAGATGGGGGTAGGGAACTTGGGTCTCTCATGCTCTCCGTGGTGCAACTTCAGGAAGATGTTCGGCATGATCACTTGCACGCAGAGGAACACTAGAAGTAGGTGAAGGCCTTCCACATGTGAGCTGAGCCCTCCTCCTTGTGGGTGCCACTTGACCGCCCCAGCTGTGCCCCCAGGCCAATCTAGCAGCCCTGAAACCAGCAATACAACTACCTCCACCTTTTTCAACCTGGACCTCTCTTTGTTATTTTAGAAACTCCCCCTTAAAAATAGGGGGCAGGGTGCCTGGGTGGCACAATGAGTTAGGGGTAGGACTCTTGGTTTCGGCTCAGGTCATGAGATCTAGCCAGTAAATGGCTCTGCATTCAGTGCAGAGTACGCTTGAGATTTTCTCTCCCTCTCCCTCTGCCCCTCCGCCTATTCACACACCTTCTCTCTCTCCTCTCTCTCTCTCTCTGTCTCTCTCTGTCTCTCTCTCTCTCTCTCTCTCTCTCTATATATATATATAAACAATTCTTTAAAAAAAGAAAAAAAGAAGGGCTGCCTGGGTGGCTCAGTCGGCTGAGCATCTGACTCTTAGTTTTAGCTCAGGTCATGATCTCAGGGTCATGAGATATAGCCCCGTTGGCTCTGCGCTCAATGGGAGTCTGCTTGAAATTCTCTCCCTCTCCCTCTGTACCCACGCCTCCGCCCCACCCTGTGTGCTCTCTCTTTCTCTCAAATAATAAATAAGTAAATCTTTTAAGAAATGGGGAGGGGGTGCATATGTGTGTGTGTGCTTTCAGGTAATTATAATTACCTGCTATTTTTTCCCCATTAATTCATCTGTTTCTCTCCCTTTCCTCAGACATAGTCCCTCTGGAAAGAAAAAATTACTGTTAGGAAACCACTGGAAAATTGAATTTGGACAAAATATCAAATATAACGGGCACCATTTTGTGAGTCAGGAATAAAGCAGAAGCTTAATTCAAATTTTTACAAGTTGTAGCATCTTATTTTTCCTTTCTTTTGGATTTCAGGGCATATGTCACAATCCCAAGTATTCTGTGGGAAATAAGTTACTTTTATTTTTTTTCAGGTTTTTATTTAAATTCCAGTTAGTTAATATACAGTGTAATATTAGTTTCAGACGTAGAATTTAATGATTCATCACTTCCATACAAAAACCCAGTGCTCATCACAAGTGCCCTCCTTAATACCCAGAGCCCATTTAACCCATCCTACCAGCCCACCTCCCCTCCAGTAACCCTCAGTTTGTTCTCTATAGTTAAGAGTCTGTTTTCTGATTTGCCTCTCTCTTTTTTCCCCCTATGTTCATCTGTTTTGTTTTTTAAATTCCACATAGGAATGAAATCATATGGTATTTGTCTTTCTCTGACTGACTTAGTTCACTTAGCATAATGCCCTGTAGCTCCATCCACCTCATTGCAAATGGCAAGATTTCATTCTTTTTTATGGCTGAGTAATACACCACTTCTTTTTTATCCATTCATCAGTTGAGGAGCATTTGGGCTCTTTCCATAATTTGGCTACTGTTGATAATGCTGCTATAAACATTGGGGTGCATGTATCCCTTCAAATATGTATTTTTGTATCTTTTCAGTAAATACACAGTAGTGCAATTGCTGGGACATAGACTAGTCCTATTTTTAATTTTCTGGGGAACCTCCACACTGTTTTTCAGAGGGGCTGTACCGGTTTGCATTTCTACCAACAGTGCAAGAGGGTTCCCTTTTCTCCACATGCTTGCCAACACCTGTTGTTTCCTGTGTTGTTAATTTTAGCCATTCTGACTGGTGTGAGGTGGTATCTCTTTGTAGTTTTGATTTGCATTTCTCTGATGATGAGTGATGTTGAGCATATTTTCATGGGTCAGTTAGCCACCTGGATTCTTCTTTAGAAAAATATCTATTCATGTCTTCTGCCCATTTTTTAACTGGATTATTTGTTTTTTGGTTGTTGAGTTTTATAAGTTCTTTATAGGTTTGCATACTAACCCTTTTACCAGATATGTCATTTGCAAATATCTTCTCCCATTCTGTAGATTGCCTTTTAGTTTTGTTGATTGTTTCCTTTGCTGTGCAGAAGCTTTTTATCTTGATAAAGTCCCAATAGTTCATTTTTGCTTTTGTTTCTCTTACCTCAAGATATGTATCTAGAAAGAAGTTGCTATGGCCAATGTCAAAGAGGTTACTGCCTGTGTTCTCCTCTAGGATTTTGATGGTTTCCTGTCTCACATTTAGGTCTTTCACCATTTTGAATTTATTTTTGTGTATAGTATAGGAAAGTGGTCCAGTTTCATTCTCCTGCATGTGACTGTTCAGTTTTCCCAACACTATTTGTTGAAGAGACTTTTTTTTTTTCCTTCCATTGGATATTCTTTCCTGCTTTGTCAAAGATTGGTTGACCACATAGTTGTGGGTTCATTTCTGGGTTTTCTATTCTGTTCTATCGATCTATGTCTGCCTTTGTGCCAGCACTATACTGTCTTGATGACTACAGCTTTGTAATAGAGCTTGAAGTCCAGAATCCTGATGCCTCCAGTTTTGCTTTTCTTTTTCAAGACTGCTTTGGCTATTCAGGGTCTTTTCTGGTTCCATACAAATTTTAGGATTGTTTGTTATAGTTCTTGAAAAATGCTGGTGATATTTTGCTAGGGATTGCATTAAATGTGTAGATTGCTTTTGGTATTATAGATATTTTACAATATTTGTTCTTCCAATCCATGAGCATGGAATGTTTTTCCCATCTTTAATTTCTTTCATCAGTGTTTTATACTTTTCAGAGTACAGGTCTTTTACCTCTTTGGTTAAGTTTATTCCTAAGTATCTTACAGTTTTTGATGCAACTATAAATGGGATCAATTCCTTGATTTCTCTTTCTGCTGTTTCATTATTGTTGTATGGAAATGCAACAAATTTCTGTCTGTTGATTTTGTATCCTGAAGCTCTACTGAATTTGTGTATCAGTTCTAGCAATTTTTTTGGTGGAGTCTTCTGGGTTTTCTACATAGAGTATCATGTCATCTGCAAATAGTGAAAGTTTGACTTCTTCCTTGCTCATTTGGATGCCTTTTATTTCTTTTTGTTGTCTGATTGCTGAGGCAAGGACTTCCAGGATGATGTTAAATAACAATGTTGAAAGTAGACATCCTGTCTTGTTCTTGACCTTAGGGGAAATGTTCTCAGTTTTTCCCCATTGAGGATGATATTAGCTGTGGGTTTTTTGTATATGGCTTTTATGATATTAAGGTATGTTCTCTCTATCTCTATTTTGTACAGGGTTTTTATCATGAGTGGATGTTGTACTTTGTCAAATGCTTTTCCTGCGTCTATTGAGAGGAGTCTCTTTTATTAATGTGGTATATCATGTTGGTTGATTTGCAAATAGTAAACCACCTTGCAGCCCAGGAACAAATCCCACTTCATCGTGGTGAATGATTCTTTTAATATACTGTTGGATTCTATTTGCTAGTATTTTTTTTTGAGAGTTTTTGCATCCATGTTCATCAGGTATATTGGCCTCTAGTTCTCTTTTTTAATGGAATCTTTGTCTGGTTTTGGAGTCAAGGTAATATTGGCCTCATAGAATGAGTTTGGAAGTTTTCCTTCCATTTCTATTTTTTGGCATAGTTTGGGAAGGATAGGTATTAATTCTTCTTTAAATGTTTGGTAGAATTCCCTTGTGAAGCCATGTGGCCCTAGACTTTTGTTTGTTGGAAGATTTTTTATTACTGATTCAATTTCTTTGCTGGTTATGGGTCTGTTCAAGTTTTCTAGTTCTAGTTTTCTTCCTGTTTTAGTTTTGGTAGTTTATATATTCCTAGGAATTATTCCATTTCTTCCAGATTGTCCAATTTGTTGGCATATAATTTTCATAATATCCTCTTATAATTATTTGTATTTCTGTGGTATTGGTTGTTATTTCTCCTCTCTCATTTGTGATTTTATTTATTTGGGTCCTTTCTCTTTTCTTTTTGATAAGTCTGGTGAAAGGTTTATCAAACTTACTATTTTCTTCAAAGAACCAGCTGATGATTTCACTGATCTCTTCTACTGTTTGTTTAGTTTATATATCATTTCCAGTCTTGAAACTTGAAATCAATCATAAGACCAGAAATGAAGTTTAAAAAAAAAACAAAAACAAGGATTTAGTTTGGATAATTGTTAAGACTCTCAAGATAGCTACTGAAATAGCTGGGTGATACCAGCTCATGGCTGAAAATCATTCTGAATCATATTCTACCTAGAGGCCTGTCATTGCTGTGCCTTTACCTCAAGTGCATTCATTTTTACTTTCAAAGCAAGCACTAAGAACTACTGTACTAAATTAAAAATGGATTGCATCCCACTGGGCCCCAGAAAGAAGAAAGAAAGAATAGTTAAAGAGAAATATGCCCCAACCCTCTCCCTCACCCTCACTCCAAATCAAAGCCCAACTTTTTCAAAACAAGATGCTCACATTCACATTTATCAGAAAGCTATTCAAAACTCTATTCAGATCGAGCTACCCTGGTACAAAAATATTTTCAAAAGTTAAACTACAGAAATACCATTGTTATATCTATTTTTCCAAACTGCAATATGAAGAATAGGATCGCAATTATATATGCATTTGCAAATTTCTCCTTCCTTCCTATCTGGAACCAACAAATATACTATGTGTATAGTAACTTCAACTTAAATCATTGAAGTTTCCTTTGACTTTCCCTTTCTTAGCTTATCTTTTATATTCAATTGACAAGTTCTCTTGTCTCCTTCTCTTTGATGTGTCTTTCATCTATCCCTTCCTTTCTATTCCTGCTGCCTGGACTCAATCCAAATTCTCTTATCCTGTCTTCAAACTATTGCCATGGTCTCCTAATTGGGCTCCTGCATGTAGTCTCTGCCTGATCCAATTCATTCCGTACATCACTGATTATCACTGATATGTGATGATGTCATTTTATTGTTGAAAAAAATAGCACTGCCTCTCCACCACCTACTTAATAATTTCCAAATATCTTAACTTTATGTTTAAGAACCTACAAATTCAATCCTAGTTCAAGCCCCAGACTGTCTTTCTAGCTTTATCTCCCATTATTCTTCCTAATGTGCTTCAACCAACTTGGGCTTTTTCATTCACTGAATACACCTGTACACTTTCCCTTGACTACACTCAGGGCTCTCTGTTAAATGGACCCTTTAGATTCCTCATCCTGGAATAACCCATATGTCCCAATTTGCATGGAACAGCCAGGGTTTACACCTATTGTCTGGAGTAACCATTATCAATGTTCCCTTTTACTCACAAAAGTGCTCCTGTGTGGATCTTCAACCCATCTATAAAATCCCATTCTTCATATGATAGGATTCTCTTAATTTTTTTAGGACTGCATAATACTCCATTATATGTATATATCACATTTTTTTAATCCATTCATTTGGCAATGGATGTTTCAGTTGTTTGTACATGTTAGCTATTGTGGATAATACTGCAATGAACATAAGAGTGCAGATACCTGTTTGTGATCCTGATTTCAATTCCTCTGGATGAACATGGGTGAACCTGGAGGACATTTTGCTAGGTGAAATAAGCCAGTCACAAAAGGACAAATACTGCATGATTGCACTTATATGAGATATCTAAAATAGCCAAACTCATAGAAACAGAAAGCAGAATTGTGTTTACCAGGGGCTGGAGGAAGAGGCAAATAGGGACCTGCTATTCAATGGGTATAAATTTCAGTTACACACAAAGAATAAGTTATAGAGATCAGTGGTACAACATTGTGCCTCTATTAAATACACATAAAAATTTGTTAAGAGGGTTGATTTCAGGTTAAGTGTTCTTACCATAAAAAATACAGCATGGAAAACATCATAATCATCACTAGGCTACAATATATAGGAATGTATTTGTTCAGTGTTATATGTTATTTGAATTTAAAATTTTGCTATGAATAAACTTAATATGGGTATCAAATGAGCAAATGTAAATGTAAAAAAAAAATTAAATGCAAATTTTTTGTTTTGTTTTTAGAGAGAGAGAGCATGTATGAGCGGGGGTGGGGGCAGAGGGAGAGCGAGAGAGAGAATCATAAGCCGGCTCCATACCCAGCACAGAGTCCCATGTGGGGCTCGAACTCATGACCCTGAGATCACGTCCTGAGCTGAAATCAAGAGTCAGATGCTTAACCAACTGAACTACCCAGGTGTCCCTACATGTAAACTTTGTTTAAATTAAAATTCCATCCTTCAAATTAGTTCAAATATCACCTCCTTCATGAAGTTTTTAACTAGAAGAGATCCCTTTAATCTTTGTAGACTTATGGACATTTTGTTTGTATATCCTGAAGGCAACTATCTTCCATTTATTATAACTTAGACCAGGGGGTTAGACTAACTCAAATCTGGCCTACTGCCTGTTTTATATAGCTTGCGAATTAAGAATGTTTCTTACATTTTTTTTATTATGTTATGTTAATCACCATACATTACATCATTAGTTTTTGATGTAGTGTTCCATGATTCATTGTTTGCGTATAACACCCAGTGCTCCATGCAGAACGTGCCCTCTTTAATACCCATCACCAGGCTAACCCACCCCCACCCCCTCCCCTCTAGAACCCTCAGTTTGTTTCTCAGAGTCCATAGTCTCTCATGGTTCGTCTCCCCCTCTGATGTTTCTCACATTTTTAATGGTTTAAAAAAAATCAAAAAATTACTATTTTGTGCCATACAAATTATACAAAATTCAAATTCCAGTTTCCATAAATAAAGATTTTTGGAAAATAACCATACTCATTCACATATATTTTTTTTCTTTTTTTTTAAATTTTTTTATTGTTATGTTAATCCCCATACATTACATCATTAGTTTTAGATATAGTGTTCCATGATTCATTGTTTGTGCATAACACCCAGTGCTCCATGCAGAACGTACCCTCCCCAATACCCATCACCAGGCTAACCCATCCTCCCACCCCCCTCCCCTCTAGAACCCTCAGTTTGTTTTTCAGAGTCCATCGTCTCTCATGGTTCTTCTCCCCCTCCGATTTCCCCCCCTTCATTCTTCCCCTCCTGCTACATTCTTCTTCTTCTTTTTTTCTTTCTTAACATATGTTGCATTATTTGTTTCAGAGGTACAGATCTGAGATTCAACAGTCTTGCACAGTTCACAGCACTTACCAGAGCACATACCCTCCCCAGTGTCCATCACCCAGTCACCCCATCCCTCCCACTTTGCAACGACGTGGATGGAACTGGAGGGTATTATGCTGAGCGAAATAAGTCAAACAGAGAAAGACATGTATCATATGACCTCACTGATATGAGGAATTCTTAATCTCATATATTTTTTCTAAGGCTACTTTTGTGCTACAATGGCTGAGTTGAGTAGTTGCAGTAGAAACTATCTGGTTGGCACAACCTGAAATATTTACCACCTGGACCTTTATAGAAATTTTGACCTAGACCATGGCAGCATTTGGTACAAAGCCTTGCATGCTACAGACATACAATCCCATGAATGACCAGTAAGACACGCGTCTTACTGCTGATAGGCTAATGTGTCATAAGCAGGCGCTCATGAAATTAAAAGTTCTGTGTTTCAAACTTCAGGGTTTTGTGGAAGGAGGAGCCCTATAGTGAATATGTTGTCTAGGGATTCAATTTTTTGGTCAAGCTTAAGCTTCTGACCTGGACATTACTGTCTCGAGTAAAATAAATCAATCTCTTTCTCCCTCTCCCCCTCCCTCTTCCTTTCCCCCCCTCTTCTACCCTACACAACCCCATGAGATTAAATTAGGAGGTCATAAGAGAGTTTTGTTTGTTAAATGCATACTTCATTTCCACACTAGTTCTTATTCTCCAACAACTGTCATTCTGCTTCCTTTTCAGGAACAGTTTTGTACCTTCATTCAGAAACTGATTCATTTACTGGTTTTCTTTTTTTGTAGCAGATGAAATTCCATTGATATCAACCATTCTGAAAGGTCATTAATATCAAGCATTAGAGCCAGAAGGAAAGTCCTAAAGTCATTATTCTCTGACAGATCATCAATTTGTGTTTAATGAATCAGTTTAGGGACTGTCCACTGCTTGTAATTCCAGTCGGATGATCACCTCCCATTCTTAAGTTCTTAGTGTCACCTGGATACATCTGTTTACAACATGGCTGCATTTATAACTCATAGTTTAGAAGCATTGCTCCTCTGTGGTTCTGCTGGCACCTGCACGATGCAGATCGTCTGTTACCTCTCAGATTCTCCCTGCAGAAGTCTGTTCCAGGAAATAGAAAGACTGCTTCACTTCCCAGAGACTTTATTACGGGACAATGCACTTTGGGGCCACCCTCCAAGCTTCACTGAGATACACTTGGCAACTACAGAGTGTGGCTTGAATTGCACAGATCATCTGAATTGATGCTAGTAAGTCAGCAAACTCAAAATTTGGGCTATTTCAGGGTAAAGTTTTACGTAAGTTAAACATATTTTACCTTTATTCCTCCACTATTAGTGGAGAATTTGGTAATTTTGTGAGAGAAACATTCTCTAAGCGCTTGTGTTTGAGGGGGTTAATTATATCCTTTCCACTTGCACTTACCATTTCTACAAGGACAATAAGAGGTTAAAAGAGTATCTTGAAGAATTCCACTATTCTGGAATCAGAAACTTAACAGGAAGCTGCAAGTGAGTTTTTAATTACATGAACTTGTTTTTTCAGGTGTTCAATCTTAATGCAAGTTTTTCAAATCTCAAAAAAACTTCAAGGATGACTTGAATGTAACATCTACCTTAAAATATAATTCCTGCATCCAATCATTAAGAAGTGTTAATTTTGTGAGTTTATTATTTTTTAGCACATTTTAAACTTGCTGAAAAATAAAATATACCAAATTACTTGATATCCTAAGAAATTATAGGATTATGTTGATAATGTCTTTCAAATTTATTAGGTCATATAAGATGATATTTGGATCTAAAGTCTTCTCTATCCTCTATGGTTAATCTTTTCTTCTATCCCATTTGGGTTTCCATTGCCTTGAGAGAGTAGCTTTAACTGGAAGTGGTTTATACTTTCTACTCGTAAAGGGGAAATAAAACTTTATTTTCTTATATAGAGATGTTAGTGATGCCTATATAAATGTCTCTTTTGTTTAAAATGGGACAAGGTCAGACATAAATGGTCTTACTATGTTATTCATCATCTTTGTAAAACTTGCATAATATTCAAGAATCTGTCAGTAGGTGGAAACCACTCAATAAATTGCTAGTTAAGTGAGAGCCAGATCATAGTCATTGCCCATATTACATGTGGCATTATGGATAAAAGGTATGACATAGAAGAGGTGCTAGGAGATCCAGCTTAGAACAAACAAGCCTTGGAACATTAGCCAAATATCAACTAATTTTAGAGGGAATCCATATCAGTTTAGAATGCTCTTAGAGTCCCTTCTACATAGAAATACAGAGTAGGTGCTCAAAATATTTGTTGAAACAATGAACATTTTCATGACTGGGATGGCTATTGAAATCCAGCTATTAAAATTTTTTTAAAACTTCATGCCTTCTAATAATTATATGATAAATAGCTAATGTTTTTAGTAACCAAAGGCATGCACATTAAGTAAAGAAGATTACTATCTGCCACCAAAACTTTTAATAATAAAAATCATTGCTTACTGATGATAGGAGCCTTAGAAAATTGTATGCCCTTTGAGCTAATTTCTTTTCTAGTAATTTATACCATGGAAACACGTATAGAAGAAGTAAGGATTTGTGAGGATTTAAAACACTGCACTCCTCCTAATAAAGAAAAGATGGGAATAAGTTTTAGAACAATAATTATATGAAAACACATTCATAATATATTCAACAAAAAGTAGATTATAGAACATGTTAGTATGGTTATAAGTGTTTATAAAATGTATGTAAATGCTTAACAAAACAAAAATATACAAAAAAAACATTAGTGGTCATTATCTCTGGGTGGTACAGTTTTGTGTGATTCTGTTTTTCCTCTTTTGCTTTATCTGTTTTTTTTTTTCTTCAAAACTTCCACAATGAACACCAATTGCATTTGTAATGGAGACACAAACTGCATTTGACAACGACAAATAGATTGTTGACTCACCTCTTTATAGTAATTTCTTTCCAATCCCCTCAAAATATGTTTAAAAATTGATCTTCCGCTTTCACTTTTTTCTTGATCCTTATTGATTAAAATTCAAAATGTACACCATTTTGTAGTCTTTAAACAAAAATTGCTACCAAAAATGTGTGAGGGGATGAGGGATTGTTTTCTGATTAATCTTTCTTAATGCTCAAACATTCATAAGTGGGAATGGAATTGAAAATATGCATCCATAAATGCCTCATTAAAACATCTTACAAATGACAACTTCATCAACCAGTGAAGATAATAATCTCATGAGCTTTCTAAGATACAGACCCCTAGTTTTTGTTTGAAGCAGGGCATAAAATGAAAACAGAGCTGGCCTTTAAACTTTCATTAATCAAGTCTTTATAATTTGATGTTATGTCTATCTTTTGTCATTTCCTCTATGTATATTTAGCAAAGCTGAATAATGAAAACACCTCTGTTAATTATCTTAAGATGGTATTTATTCAGTGGTGATCTTAGAACTTTGCCTCTGCTTAGAATGTTTATTACCTCCACACTAACCTTTAACAGAGTGTCCTATAATCATCCTAGTGCTTTCAGAACATGAAATAAAACTTCAGTTTGGAAATTAATTAAGCAATGCAATCACCTCAGTTGTAAAACATTTCTATACTTATAATTGTTTGAGTGTCCATTAGGTAAAGGAGTAAATTTAAAATAATTTTAGGTAAGACTACACAAGGAACTGGGAATAGTAGATGCTTTAAGAAGGGGAACTCTGTGTCTGGGAAGAAATAAGGGAGACCTACTTTTCACCTATGTTCTTTTGTAACTTTTAAAGTGTATATCAAACACAAACCAAAAACCTAATCAAAATAATTAAATTTTAAAACAAAATCATTTGAGTATGAATTTGGTATTATTTTAGAATAGAAATAACCTGAGAAATAATGTTAACTATTAACCATTAAAATGAATGGGGGAGAGAAATAAACTTAATAGAAATTAAACTATAAACTATATGACTATAAAGTCATTAGGAATATACCCCAGCTAAAATCCTTCATTGGGATTATAGATCTACCCACTCATCTTGATTGAGAGATTGAATTTTGGCCGTTAGTGATTTAAATCACACACATAGAAAACAAGGTTTCTTCATCATAAATTTTTTTTACTTGTGTGTTTTGGCAATTTTTTCAGTTTTCAGAGGAAAACAATAAATGTAACATGATAAATTTGGCTTGAGTAATATTGGACATTATACCAGCATGCCGTTGGTAAATCTTTACTGTGAAATGGGAGGTCTCTACCAGTTTTAGAAAAAAAATTAACAGATTCATGAGATGCTACAATAAGAGAGAGTTTTCATGACACATCCATAGAAAAGAAGCATAGGCATTCAACACATGTCTATTGAATGAATGAGTCAAAGGGTTACCTGAACATTAGACATTAATACACTGCAGACATTTTCAAAAATGTATAAAAATGCTGTGTCCCTCTGTTCTCAACTTGTTCAGCAAAATGGGAAATTCCAACCATTTGTCCAGAGCCTGAAGTGGTATAAAAATTGTTCATTCTTTTCTGCAAAGATCTGCTAATACATTTCATTCTACAAGTTGTGTATACTATAACAAAGCATTACTAGTAAGAATAGGGTCATAGTTACTAATTTTAAACAGGACTTAACATTTTTAGGGTGTTTAAGATAAAACTAAATGTTATCTAAATGTTTATTAGTTTGAAGCTATTAAATGCCATCTCTGTGTAATCCAGTTTAAATTTGAGCCTAAGTGTATCAGTTAAGAATGTGTCCAGTTGCAAATAACAGAAAATTTATACCAGAAACAACGGTTTGATTCCAAGGAATTTATTTTGTTTCACACAAGAAATCCTGTGGTCGTCAGTCCTGAGCTGGTATGGTGTGTCATTCACTGATGCCATTAGAGACCTGACTCATTTCATCTTTCTACCCCTTCATCCTTAGCTTGTAGACATTTAGCTTCATGTCACAAGTTGACTGCTGCACTGAAGATACCTCAATCTAGTCAATAAAACTTTGTCTTTTTATGTAGAAAAGAAGGTCCTTCCTGACTTCCGTTTTGGCTTCTTGGCCAGAACTGTGTCTCATAGCCATCCCTGCCTGGAAGGTGGTAAGGAAAACTGAGTGTTTAGTTTTTAGCTTCTGTAATAGAGGAAGCAAGAGAGAAGATGATTTGGAATGGATGTTCAGGGACACAAGTTACAGAATATACCACAGCTACTAGTGAGATTTATTTAAACACCCATAAAAAATAATAAGATTTTCCCATTCTAATAATTTGTAGTCAACCCAAATGGATTACGCCAAAGAATGTGTTTTTCTCTGCAACTATTATTAAATATTAAACATATTTTATAAGGTTAACAAAGGAAAACAATATTGTATATTCTCACAGAATTTAAGTCAAACCAAGATTAATTTCATAGCAAAGTATACACTAGAGCTGATATTAATAACAGCAAAATAGCAAGTTGTTAGATCTTATCTCTGAATAATTTTATATTTCATATATTCAATTAATTAAGTAATTCTTGACATTCATGTTCAATGGAATGGGGTTTGAAATTTAAATCCACTTACAGTAAATATATACAAATGCAATTGTCCTAAGCTGAATATTAAAACACAAACCTTCCTTAAGTTAATATACATCTTTTATTAATCATTGGACATAAAATGTATCACATACTATGCCAGTAAGTCTCTTTTATTTCAACATGAGATATTCAGAGTAGCATCTTAGTAGTAAGTATGGGAGTCATTAGGCAATCTTATACTTAATTTTGTCCAAGAATGTTCTCAGTTTTCCTATAACAAAGCACTAAAATGCATCATACATAATGGATTTCAGTTCCTATTACTATCTTCTTTCCTGGCATTTTGAGATGTAAGTTCATGGAGGACCCATATTTTCCAAGGCTTCCCTAAATATAAGTCCTTCCTCCTCAGGGTTTCACAAAACCTCCGTAGCAATTTTTTTCAATGGCTATTTGTTAAGTGTCTATTATTTGCTACTATGGTGAGATGTGTATATGCATGCGTACGTGTGTGTGTGTGTGTGTGAGAGAGAGAGAGAGAGAGAGAGGGAGAGGGAGAAGGGCAGGATGGAGATGAAGGGAAGCCAAGCCTGTTGGGGGAGCGGAGATATAAAGCAGAAAAATAATATGATCCTACCCATCAAACAGTCTAATTTCATGATTTAAAAATAAAAGATTAATGCACCTAAAAGATTAACATTAGAAAATAAATACAGTTTAAAACATAGAGGTAAAAATAACTACTATGGGTAGAAAGGATCTAGATGGTTAGAGTGGAAAAAGCTCAGTGTGACTTAGAGTATGTGAGACACTTTAATCACAAGAGATGGGTTAAGGTTTTGAATTATGCAGATTTTGACTGGTGGAGAAGAGAGGTCTCTTCTAGGCAAAAAACAAGTACAGGAACAAAAATGTGAAATTAAGGATGGCTGATAGGATTAAGAAAACCAGACTGGCTGATATTGGTATTGGTAGAAATTACAAAACAGACTACATTGTACCAGGGAACCAAAAAATAGACTCATTCTTTTACTTATGTAATATTTACTTATGTATTATTTACTTGATATTTACTTGATAAATATTACTTATGTAATATTTACCTCATACAAAAAATAGACTCATTCTTTTAATTATGTAATATTTACTTGATACTTGGTAATATTTCTGTGCCAGGTACTATGGTACATTGTGTAAATACAAAGTGAACTAGACAGACAAGATATCTACTCTCACAGAGCTCACAATTTAGTATGGGAAGTAGGAATACATAAGTAAAGATCAACAAATAAAATGATGATCGATTGCACAGTAAGTACTAGGAAAAAAACAAATATGATACTGTGGAAGAGAATAATAAGGATAGGATGCATGGGAAAGGGCTCTCTAAAGAGGAAGTGAGTACCATTCTGTTGTGATAAAAATTCATATGGAGCCACAAAAGACCTCAAATAGCCAAAACACTCTTGAGAAAAAAGAACAAAGCTGAAAGCATTACACTTCCTCATTTCAAATTATATTACAAAGCTATGCTAATCAAAACAATATGGTATTGACATAAAAAGAGACTCAGAGATCAGCAGAACAGAGTTGAGAGCCCAGAAATAAACCCCCTACATATGTGGTCAACTAATATTTGACAGAGGAGCCAAGACTACTCAATGCAGAAAGGATAGTCTCTTCAAGAAATGGTGCTGGGAAAAACTGGATAACAACATTAAAAAAATGAAATTGGACCCCTATTTTATACCACTCACAAAATTGAATACTCAACTCAAAATGTATTAAAGACTTAAATGTAAGAAATGAAACTGTAGAACTCCTAGCTTTTTCCACTCTAACCATCTAGATCCTTTCTACCCATAGTAGTTATTTTTACCTCTATGTTTTAAACTGTATTTATTTTCTAATGTTAATCTTTTAGGTGCATTAATCTTTTATTTTTAAATCATGAAATTAGACTGTTTGATGGGTAGGATCATATTATTTTTCTGCTTTATATCTCCGCTCCCCCAACAGGCTTGGCTTCCCTTCATCTCCATCCTGCCCTTCTCCCTCTCCCTCTCTCTCTCTCTCTCTCTCTCTCTCTCTCACACACACACACACACACACACACACGTACGCATGCATATACACATCTCACCATAGTAGCAAATAATAGACACTTAACAAATAGCCATTGGAAAAAATTGCTACGGAGGTTTTGTGAAACCCTGAGGAGGAAGGACTTAGGAGTTTCCTTAGGAAGGACTCCTAAGGAAAAAGCTCCTGGCGTTGGTCTTAACAATTATATATATATATATATATATATATATATATATATATATATATATATATATATATATAAGCAACAAAGGCAAAAAGTACAAGCAACAAAGGCAAAAATAAATAAGTGGGACTACATCAAACTAAAAAGCTGCTGCACAGCAATAAAAACCACCAACTAAGTGAAAAGGCAACTTACAGAATGAGAGAAAACATTTGCAAATCAAATATCTGATAAGGGGTTAATATTAAAATAAAGGGGTTAATATTCAAAATATATAAAAAACCTCAACCCAACTCAATAGCAACAAACAACGTGATTAAAAAATTAGCAGAGGATATATATATAATATATGTATGTATGTATATATATATATATCTCACATACATACATACATCAATGGAACATTATTCAGCCATCAGAAAGAAGGAAATCCTGCCATTTGCAACAACATACATGGAACTTGAAGGCATTATGCTAAGTGCAAAATAAGTCAGAGAAACACAAATACTGTATGATATCAATTATGTGTGGAATCTAAAAAAGCTGAACTTGTGGAAACCAAATAGAATGGTGAGGAAATGGGGAGATGCAGGTCAAAGAGTACAAACTTGCAGTTAGAAGATGAATGCACAGTGTAATGATTATAGTCAACAATACTGTATTATATACTTCCAAGTAGCTAGGAAACTAGTCTTAAATGTTCTCACCACACACACACACAAAAAGAAATGGTAATTATGTGATGGGATGGAGGTGTTAGCTAACACTACAGTGGTAACCAATTTGCAAGACATGTGTATCAAATGAACACACTGCACATCTTAAACTTATACAATGTTATATGTCAATCACATCTCAGTAAAGCTGGGTGGGGGGTGAAATAAAGAGGTGGTGGCGGTTGTGTTTCAGGCAGAGGAAACAACAAATGCAAAGGCCCCGAGAACAGGTGAAACAAGGGTTGTGGTGGGAGCTGACAGACGGTCGGTGTGAACACAACATAGAAGAGAAAGGGAGATGGCAGTACACGAGGAGGTTATTACGACGGAATGACTGAGTAGTCCTCAGTGTGGACTTGTCTATCAGGGGATTCCAGTTACGGTATTTTATACATTAAAGTACTTGACAGTTCAAAGCTCATTTTGACATATATTATTTCATTTGAATCATTACAACAACTCTATCAAGTTGATATGAGAGCTGTTCTAACACATCATTTTATAAATTAGGTTAACTCCTGACTACAACTTCAGTTCATTTTCTACTGAAAGTTCTTGAATAGAGTAATATATATCAAAAGCAGTATTTTAGTTGTTTATTTGGCACCAGGATGAAGAATGAATTGGGTGAGTGCAGAAGGATGGTGAGTGCAGAAGGATGAGAATTAGGGAAATGAGGGCTGAGCTAGGAGGTAGCAAGACAGAAGAGAATGAGACCAGGGCCCATTCTGCTTCATCAGCATCACCAGCCTCCTATGCACGTCTATTTTCCTGGGTCACCAGGATATTGTGAAGATAAATGCCACAGCATGGAGACGTTTACAACTCCACAAAGATGCCTCATGGACTGGAATGGATGTGAGTGGATTTCTCCCTAATGGTTTTTAACACAGAGGGAGAAAGGGAAGCTCACAAATCTTTCAGCACCATCTATTTATCTCTCCTACGGTCTTCAGAGCACTCTGTTCCCCTTTTTTATTATATCAACCTGATAAAAATATATTTTGTCTGAGCTTTTGGAGATCAAAGATCTTATTTTTCAGTTTTCTGCTGTGAATGTGGTTAGCTGACATCTGTCTTTTCTGTAATGGACATAAAGGGTTGCTCTTTTGTTGGTTTTAATCCCCAAGGGCCACATCAAAAGAGAGCTGGCCCTGAACACTCCTGGATGTAGACTGTCCATTGCTAACAATACATGTGACAAGTTATTGAACTGTGTTGTTTCTAGCTCTTGTCAACTGCATATAAGTAGGCAAAGACAGGGGAAAAGACAGGAAGGGAAAGAGAAAAGTGACATCTGAAGGCAAGATAAAACCAAGAGAGAAATAAACTGAAAAGAGATTTAAAGAAGAAAAACAAAGAGAAAAAAAGTAGGGCTCCTGATGAAAATCAGAAGAACTAAGGTAAACGCTGAGAAGGAAAAAGCAAAAGAGAAGAAGTCAGAGAAACAAGATCAAGAAAAATACAGAGAAAAGACTAATACGGCATAAGAAAAAAAGTGTAGAGAGGCCATACATAAGGAAGCTTACTGAAATCTGTTTGGTTTGGAGAAAATTTAAAAGCAAGTCCACACATCCAATTATAAGAGTAGTATTTTATATGTGTGCAAAAGAAAATAATGAAGTGGATCATGGTTATTAAATTACCTGAAATTTAATTTCTCTACTTTTACTTTATAGTTTTAAGTGATTCTAACAGTCAAATAGTAAAGGTTGTACACTAGAGCAAAGTTCAAGGGCATGTGTTCTTTGTAACCAGTGTTCCCCTCCTCAAAACATGTATAGTTAATTCCTTTTTGATACAACTATTATGTGTCAACGACCAGAAAGCCAGTCAATGGACCCGTGTTTCTGTCTCTCCCGTTAATTCACTTGGAGAACCTACCTAAACGTCTGTGCAGCCCAGTCCCAGAAGGGTTGCTAATTAATGCTGGGGAACAGGAAACATGCCAGCATCTCTCTCATACTTCGGGGTAAAAACTATGCGCATTCATAGCAGTTTATTATTAAAGCTGGAATATTTGCAGACTTTCCCCCTTACTTCATCTTTTAGTTACATTTAGCCAAATGTGCCCAAGTGGGCAGAGGATCAGCCTGTCTTTAGATTTTAATTGCCTCTGGGGTTGCAGTATCAACAGAGACAGCTAAGATAATGGCTAAAGACTTAAGAAAGCCACAATGAAATATGCTGGGTACAGAAAGAACTTGAGTTTACTTTAATACAAGCACGTATTTGGTAGGGTGACTGGGACTCCTAGAATTCTCTTCTCATGGAATCATCAGATAACTGAACCATCCCCGACTCTTGATGAACACTTCTGTTGAGCTCACTGGTAGCTTTTCAGAATTTCAATCCATCCAATTTGATCTTAAATTTAGACAAGCAAATTAATATGATTGTTTCATCTTAGTTTATGTTCACCCAGAGTCTTCCCAGAAGAAGAAAGTCTTAATTTCAAGTAGCTGAATTGCATCTTTTAGTCATTCTTCTCTGCCTCACTTGCTGTAAACAGAAGGGAATATACTCAAAATATAATCTCTTCTCAGTCTGGGTTTTGTCCTTGAGGTAAAGATTGCCTTGAGGATCATAGTCTGGGAATTTACGGTCTATCTAAAGTTAACACCTGGTGAGTCTCTTAGCACCCCTTTACTTCAGCTTTGAGTACCAAGTTATTATTTCTTTCCTTTTTTAAGATTTTATTGATTTATTTGAGAGAGAGAGAAAAACAGCATGAGTGTTATTATTTCTATCAACAACAGAGAGTGGAGAGGTGGAAGTTGAATTATGCAACATCTATAAACATGTAGAACTCCCCATAGAAAAAGGTGAGTTAGGAGTGTGTGCCCATGAATGTATGTTTAGAAAAGGACATGGAGGGGTGCCTGGGTGGCTGAGTAGGTTAAGCGTCTGCCTTCAGCTTAGGTCATGACCCCAGGGTCCTGGGATTGAGCCCCACGTTGGGCTCCCTGCTCAGTGGGGAACCTGCTTCTCCCTCTGCCCCTCTCCCTGCTCATGCTCTCTCTCTCTCTCTCCTGCTCTCTCTAATAAATAAAATCTTTTTTAAAAAAATAGAAAAGCACATGGAAAAGCAGAAAATTGAAACTCTGACATAGATTGAACTATAAATTATTACCACCGTTATATATAAATCCATATGCAAAAGTTTAAATTAATAAAGATTTAGGGCTGGAAAGAGTTTGTACCAGTCTAAAAAACCTTCATTTTTTTTAACATCTGAAGTCTGAAACCTCCCAATAATACTTAATATTGGTTCTCATTTTACTAGGCAGAACATCACAATATATGATTACTTTCAGTGTACTGCCAAACATGAATTTCCCAGGAAACCACAATTATTAACTACTCCATCCTCGAAATCCTCCTACCTGATCTTCCAGAAAAACTCTCTCACATGCATACTTCTTTCATCTCTTATGCTCCTTCTCAGGCTTCATGGACTGTTCTTTCCCTGGCTGTATCTTAATGTTCACATAATCTCAGGATTCTCTTCTGATCCACCTCACCTTTCAACTCTATCTGCTAATCTAAGGTGATCTCATCGATATCTATGTAGTTTCCAAAGCTTCAGCCATGAATAGCCCTAACCTTTCTCCTGAATTCCAGGTGCTTATTTTTAAATTGAAATGTCCAAAATTGAACTCACTATCTATTGCTCTCAGAGGTCCAAAAATTTTCTTTCTTTTCATTGTCTATTTCTACCACCCACTCTTAACTCCAAAATCGTGCCATTCTTGACTCCTCCCTTATCCTCCACATCTAGTTGATTGACAAGTCCTACTGATTCTCCATCCTACAATGTTCTGCTTCCTTTTCTCCAATCTCACAGCCAGTGGCTAGGTTGGGGCCTCATCATCTCCTGTCAGGACTGATACCACGGCCTCCAAATAGCATCTTGCTCTCTCTGGCCCATCATACACACCTTATAAAACGTAGAACCTGACATATAAATCCACTGGTCAAAACCTTTAAGATTCTCAACTGTTTACAAAATAAAATCCAAACGTCTTAGCCTGGCCCTTACTAAGCTGCTCAAAATTATTTTCTATCTTCTATCCTCTCTCGCAAATAACCTATGCTCTCTCAAATCTTAGTGGCTTTGTATTTGGTTGAACCATATGAAATTGCTGATATTTAACTGGTTTTGACCTTAAAAATGGTAATTGCATATGCTTCAACTAATAATGTTTTTTCTCTGCCTTGAATGCCCTTTCACCCTTACCTGTCAAAACATCAAGAACCAGCTCAAATGTCACCTCCTCTGGGAAGCAATTATTGGTCACACTAGGTTAAAGAGCAGACCGCTTTTCTGTGCCCCCTTAACACTTTGTCATACCTCTGCCAAAGCACTGTGTTTTAATTATTTGTACATACTGGTCTCTACCACTAGAATATGGGAAACATAAGGGTAGAAACTGGGACTAATTATATCTATATCATTATTTCCAGAATAATGTCTAATTAGGAGTTAATAAATATTTGTTGAATGAATGAATGAATTTGTTATACAAAAAAGCTGGTAATATTTTGTCTAAAAACTAGAGGAGAGATAGTGATTTAATATATTGTAGAATGCTTCTTTCCTCTTTTTATATTACATTCCCCTTTTTGCTTCTTACTGGACAATGTATTTGTTCTTACCAGATGAATTTTATGTAGCTGTGAAAGAAATGATGATACCAGACCAGACCACATGGTCACAATGAGCCCTGTTATATGTATGTAATCCACAGGGAAGGAGACATACATGGTTCAACCAGCAAAACTCCAAGAGGCAGCAAGCAGACTTAGGCAGCAGCTATAATGTGAATATGGTTTTTAAGCAATTCTAAGATTGTTTCTGGTAACATTCAAACAAAAGTTGTTTTCTACTCGCCAAAAGCTATGGAGATCAATGAAAGCCCTCCCTGAAAATGCATGAAGGACATTCACAAGCATTGCATTTTGTAGCAGACATTTTTGCAGAGCCTATTTATATTGAAAGAAAGTACACCTTCGCATTTTACAAATCTGTGGAATTAGTGATTAAGAAAAGAAAATCCCAATATCAATGGAAATATAAAAACTGAAGTCTATCCTTTAAAGACTGGAGGGCACATATGAATACAATATTAGATCTTCTCAGACCATAAAATATTCTATATTCAAAAAGTATGATTTTAGACTGAGAGCCTATGAATGCTCCAATTTTTCAATCATTTCCAACAAGAAGCTGGCTACTTAGCTTGGACTGATCTAGGAATAGACAAGATGTACAGGACAAAAGTAGATCAGTGCAAGACCCAGGAAAGGCCAACACTACAGCCGGACTGAGACTAAGGAAGGACTTAACTGGAACTAAGACAGAGACCCTTCCCCAGCCAGTTTTCCCACATATTAATGAAACAGAATTGGGAATTAATATCAGAATCAGAGTGTTCTGATGCCTATGTATAGTTCGCTGCTGAAACTGGTAAGATTTGTTGAAATATTACATACAGCAAATTCTTTAGTTGGGTTCAGATACGTATTCTCAATTAACATTTCTGTACTTTCACACATAACTAAGGACAGATTCTTAAACAAAGTGGATGCACACATCATTTAAAAACATGTTTATGTATATTGTATTCAATAAAAGAGAGTTTACAGTCAAAATAAAATAAAATAAAATAAAATAAAAGCACTATCCTAGTAGGCAGAGTGAACATCCCATGCCTCTTAGCTCAGGCTGCTATAACAAAATATCATAGATGGGGTGGCTTAAATAACAGACATTTATTTCTCACAGTTCTGGAGGTTGGGAAGTTGGGTTCACAATGCCAGTATGGATGACTGCCGACTTGGATCTTCATCTCCCCTACGGCAGAGAGAGAGAGAGCTGGCTTTCTCATCTCTTCTTATAAGGGCACTAATTCCATCATGAAGACCCCACCTCCATAACCTCCTCCAACCCTAATTACCTCCAAAGTCCCTACCTCCAAATATCACTGGGGGAGTAGGGCTTCAACAAATGCATTTGGGGGGACATAAACATTCAGTCCATAACATCAGGCAGCATCTCCTATAGTGTGGTGTCCATGTAGAACCTATTCCAGATTGGGTCTGCCCTCTATTTTTTTTTAAAGATTTTATTTTTATTTTTTATTTTGACAGAGAGAAAGACAGCCAGAGAGGGAACACAAGCAGGGGGAGTGGGAGAGGGAGAAGCAGGCTTCCCGCTGATCAGGGAGCCCGATGTGGGGCTCGATCCCAGGACCCTGGGACCATGACCTGAGCCGAAGGCAGACGCTTAACGACTGAGCCACCCAGGAGCCCCCTGCCCTCTATTTTTTTAATACATTAAAACCCCTCTCTAAAAATAGAGTTGAAGGAGATCATTTAAATTTCCATAGAGACCAAAAGTAAAAGTAATGTTTAAACATCTGACTTTTGTGAATATATATTTCATTTTAAGCAAATGATCTTGTCTGTGTTATCCAAAATCACAGGTAAATAAGTTATATAAAGTGGAGTTTTATAACATGTACATATGCGTTTCATATACTGACTTGAGGCTTCACGTCCTTGAATCTTAGGATACATAAAACTTCAGAAGGGACAAAAGAATGCCAGATACGAATGTCAGGTTAATCCACGTTGTCTTCCGGCTTTTGATGCAGAAGCCTCATCCTTGGCTGATTCTTTAATATTCTACTCTAAGCTTCATTTTTGTTCCAGAGCTTCTGGCCAGCATCAGCCTTTGTGGCTTCCCCTGTTACAGGGTCTCCTTGGTATTCTTGGCAGCTGTCTTACATGGAGAGGTGAGCACCAGAATAAAGTGAAGGGCAAAGCCTGCTTCCTATTCTTCAGAGCCAGTATTCAAAGCTAATCTAGCATTCTTCATTCCAAATATCCAGTCCAAATCTCACATCCAACACACATCTCCCTATTCCATATTTCCAAGGCCTTTCTGGATCTGCAAATCTTCAGAGATGTGTGCTTAGTGAACAAAAGCACATCGAGACTATCAAATAAGAAGGCCCCACAAAATTCTAGCCAGGCTGACATTTAGATGCTAGGCTGGTAAACAGTGCATTATGTTGATTTTTAGTTAGCTCCAAATGATTCTGTAGAGACTTCTGTGTGCTTTGGGATACATTAATATTTGTACAGAAGAGAAATATAATCTCTCCTTCCCTCTCCACCCTGAAACCCCAGGCAAATACATCCTCTCCGAACATATGAGCAGCAGACAAGAAATAGCATTTGTCCTACGTGCCATATCAATTCAGATGATAGAAAAATGTATAAACATAATTGCTGGCTCATAGATTTTTTTGGAATTTTTTATAAAGCAGCTTTAGTTTGGTTTTCATGCAGCATGGACCTCAATAACACCTCTCAATCTACTCTTTCTCAGAGGTAATACTAAAAGATGAAAAAAAATTCTTAGCGCTATTAAAATATTTTTAGTATTGGTTTATTTAAGTCATTACCAATTCTTCTAAAAGCAGTAAAGGAAAAGGATCTTAGGTCCAAGAGCCAAGATCTGCCCTTTATTCTCCAGAACTTTATTCTGTAGACCTCCAAAGAAGTAAGCCTACCAGTGCATTTCTGCCTCCCTGCTATCATCCTTCTGCAAGGAGAGACAAAGTGTGTCTGTTCAACTCTACTAACAGGTTCAGTGTGGACTGTCTTGGGTCATGCATGTCTTAGCTTTCTTAGGTTAGCGTGGATCATTGGGAACAGAACAGAACGTAAAATGATTACATATTATAAGAAGCTCAGCCAAAAGCTTCCAAAATAGTATAGCTAACATAATAATATATGCTAGACAAGGAAAGAAGATACACTTCAATAAAGGAAACAAATGATGAAATAAATGACTTAAATTTAGAATACACTGTAAAGTTCTCTCATTTCATTGTCGCAGTAAGTTTGTTAAATGCTTGGGTTTTGCACCTGAGTTGGAAAACCTATTATCCTTCACTTTCCAAGTCTCCTTCCCTGCCTCATTTTTACTCTGATCCTTTTCAAAGATTTTAGCCCCTTTTAGCATAAAGAAGAGATAAATACTTATAAACAGAAAATGAAAGTTAATTATTTGTAATTCAAATATGCTGGAAAGTCAAGAATATATGGCACGTAAGTATCAAGTAGAATAGGGTTTACATAAAAGCTTATACTTAAATTTAGTAGAAGTTACCTACCAGCAGCCTCAAAAAGAAATATATCTTTGAAAACAGTAATAGAAAATGCTATCAAGCTATATCTGACCAGGAAAAGAAACAAACCCTAAGAGCAATCAAAAAAATTCGTAGGGAGAAAAAGGAAGAGTAAAAGACGAGGGAATTCTTCACACAAAACCTATAAATGAAAGATATTTTAAAAGCATGATTTTATAACTCATCTGCCTTGTAGCAAATACCAAAATTATGTGAAAAGTCTTTAGAGACTGACTACAACATGACATTAATTTTTATGGAAAGAAATACCAACCTTTTGTGCTCTAAGGGACTTAACATAGCCCAAGAAAAAGCCACGAAAATGTACATAGCTTTTCTTGTAAGTCGAGGGAGGTTAAATCCATTCTATACGCCTAAGGATATAAATTCATTTTTAAGTTATAGCCTAAAGGGCTGAATATTAATAGTTGCCCCCTTTCCCTAATGGGAGCAATATTTTGAATGACAAATAGATATTCATTAAATAGTACGGATCATTTAATTATATGTGTCTTCCTAACTGTTTAATATTAGAGAGGTATGTGACCTAAATAATGGTTTTGGTTAGGTGACCTTGTTCTTAAGGTTCTCTTTCTGTCCAATTACCAAGCAAGCTTTTCAAATGCACTTGGAGATTTAATTCACAAATCCCTTAAGAGCCTTCTGGTAAAAGGTTGGGGCAGCACAAATAAGCTAGTGATACATGACCTTGTTTCAGAGAATCAGGCTGAGATTCTAAGTGAGTATGCTTATTTGTCATTGTTGTATTGCTACCAAAGGCAAAAAGCAAAGAAATATGAGTTTTCTATCATAAATATATAGGAGAAAATGCAAATTGGAATTTAGTATCATATTATAATAAGATGTTTATTTATATCTTTATGACATCAGTAAAAGCATTAGTTTCTCAGAAATTTCTATCTATATGTAATTACAGATATCTCGGTTTTAATTAAAAAAGGTCATTTGTCTTTATTTATTGGTATTTTGTCTCTAGTGAATACACGCTCCATTCTCAAAAAGTTTACTGTTTTCTATTTCATCATCTTAAGAACTAACAAATCCTATCTTTCTACAAATACTAATTTGATAATTGGATTATTTGAAGGGAAGAAGCCAGAGCCAAACAATACTATATAACTAATATTACAGCCCCAAACGTATGACAAGTTCCATCTTCCCAGTGAGAAGATTAAAAAAAACGGGGAGGGGTGGGGGTGCCTGGGTGGCTTAGTCAGTTAAACCTCTGACTCTTGGTTTCAGCTCAGGTCATGATCTCAGGGTCATGAGATCGAGCCCCACGTCAGGATCTGGGCTCAGCACGGAACCTGCTTGTCCCTCTCTCTCTGCTCCTCCCATTGCGTTCTCTCTCATAAATAAATAAAATCTTTTTAAAAATAATAATAAATAAGTAATAAAAACAGGGGGAAGGATTCATCAAAATATAATGAGGTAGATAAAATAATTAAAGATCCACTTATGTAATTTGATTTAAAAGTTTATTTACACATGCATATGTAAAATCATACATTAAATAAATATAAATGATATATTAACGTGGTATTCATGAGTTTTTCTTTTTAAATGTCACCAAAAAATTATTTGATTCATCTTTAACATCCACTTCTTTGCCATCACTGGATTTCTTAGTCATACAGTCTAGTTGCCCAGACCACATATCACCTTCACCTCTAAGATGTCTGAGATACAGTTTTTCAATCTATTGGTGATACTTCCACAGGAAATTTAATTCCAGATTTCCCATTTGTGGTCTCCACAATACAACTACTTACTGTACTATTTTAAAAATTGATTTTAATAGAGTGTTTTTACAATAACATCCAATATTTCTTATGACCAGAAGTAATAAATCTATATTACTTGTCCACTCTCTTTTAAAAATCTCATTTCATCAGGTGATCTCTAGAGCAATCCCAAAGTAGCTCTCTGGTACTCGCTAGTGTGTACTCCCCAAATATTACTTAATTCTTCTAAATAAAGTAACTGAGAAATCACTCAGTAATTGGGAGCTATTCTTAGGACTCCAGAAGCATTCAGCAGCAAGGAAAAATTAGAAATTTGGGATATTTTTGAGGAAAGTCTGGATTTAGAACCATCTTCCAAGTCTGATTAATTGCTTCAATAAAGCATAATATGTTGCAGCCATGAGCTCCCCTCTGAAGTAAACTGCGGCTGTTGCAGAAAAAAAATTCTCCTTACTGGGCAGTACAGAAAGTCTGTTAGGTTGAGTTGCAGTCTTCTTTATAGTTTTTTGAAAAGCAATAGAATCTTTTAACTCCTAGTGAGGTCTTGATCCATATTTCCTGTTTTTATTAGGGCCCTGTCAGTAGGATTTTGAAGACCAAGACTATTTAGAGGAGCATGATGAAAGACTGACTTTGGATGCCAGAGAACCCTACCACTTTTTCCATATACCAGCTTTGCCACTAATGAGTTGTGTGCCATTGGATAGTGACTTGCTCTTTCCCTAAGTCTCTGCTCCTAATCTGTAAATGGTAGTTAGAAATAAAAACCTTGTGGAGTTGTCCTGAGATTAAACTGTCCTGGGGATCAAGTGTCTGATACACAGCCAATGTGAAGAAGGAATCACCTTATATTTGAGTTCTAACACATTCCAACAAACTTACTGTGCATGTACTCTATGCCAGGCAATGTACTTGGTGTTGAAGATACAAAAGTGAACAGGCAGACCCATGGCTCACTCTTGTCACTCTTGTAGTGCTCATAGTTTTAGAAAAAGAGACCTAGTCAAATAATCCCACAAATAAATATGTAAGGCAGTCCTCCAAGTGACAAGCTGGGCTCTTGACCCCATCCACCCCGAGGGTATCCTCAGCATTTTAATCACATCCATCAAAATGGATCCAGCTCTCCAAGAAGTTGAGGAATAGAAGTTTGCTGAAGAGGTCATGGTGGGGCGGGTAAGAGGACACACACTGTATGCCATATGTCAGAAACATGAAAATATTCCCCAGTGGGCATGTTTGTTCTCCAAAAGATCCTCCCCTCCGCCACCCAGTTTAAATTCCTTCCTCTTCCTGCATCCATTGCATAGATACGGTTTTCCTCTCATTCTCAGCTTGCTTTTCCACTCACCAAAAAAGAAAAACAAACAAAAGGCTGCCAGGAAATGAAAAGTGACGGACTTACTGAAAAAATGATTTCAGAGAAATACAGAGGAAAGAACTCTATCTAGACTCATAACCTGGAGACCTGGAATCAAACCCCACCTTTGCCATCAAGTCGTTAGGTAACCTTGGTAAATTAAGCCTTTCCATATCTTCAGGCTTTTGTTTCCCCAAACAGAATGCTGAACCAAATAAACTCTCAAGTTGTTTTAAAAGTAAATGGATAATAATGATTCTGTTTCAACAAAAGTATTAAATGATACTATATCTTTTAAATTCTATAGTTGAAGTCAATGGATAATTAAACATGTTTGGCTCATTCTTCCTGTTCATACTCTCTTGCTTAACATATTAGCATCTATGTTTATCTGTAAGATTTAGTCTTTCCACAAAATCAGCTAAGTTTAGGGGCGCCTGGGTGGCTCAGTCGGTTAAGCATCTGACTTTTGATTGCAGCTCAGGTCATTATCTCAGGGTCGTGAGATGGAGCCCCACTTTGGGCTCCACACTCTGCAGGGAGCCTGCTTGGGATTCCCTCTCTCCCTCTCCCTCTGCTCCTCCCCTGGCTCACATGCCTGCCACTTTCCCCACTCCTGCTCGCTCTCTCTAAATAAATAAATAAATAAAATCTTTTTTTTTTTTTTTTTAAATCGGCTAAGTTCATTTGGGGTAAAAAAAAAAATGGCTATTGAATCATTCAGCATGCTAGTATTTCAAAGCAACCAGCCAACAACTGCCATTAGCATTGTCTATTTCTCATGTCAGTCTAAGAAGCATGAAATTTACTGATGTTTTCCTAACCCAAGCTTCCCTACTGTGCAAAATGAATAGTTAAGCAGAACATTAGCAGAACAGTTTCATTTGTAACTCTAGCAGTGAAGACTTCTCACCACTGTGACACAGAAGGATACACACTTAAAGACAATACATTTATTTAGTGGATATGAACGTCTTTTGACTAGAAAAAGAAATAATCATCTGCAGTACTTTAAATAGAAGACATCTGTTTTTCTTAACATACTTCAAATACTTTGAATTTCCTGATTAGTTGTTATATGAGAACTGTATTTCTGAAAGACATAATGAGGCAGTTTAAAGATGAGTCTTAAATGATCTTCAAAGCAATGTGAAGAATAATGCTCATGCTCTGAGTAAGGATAGCTAGACCAGACCCATAAGCTCTGTAATATGAACAAATACAAAATAATTCTTTCAACTATTTGCATTTACATCAAAAGTTCTATTAAATATTGCAAGCAAAGGAGGATGATATAAATGAGTGGAGCATAGTGCTATATGAATGAAAATACAGTTCTGTACTCTTACAGCATGGCAACAAAATCTAAGATGCTATTAAAGCAGTTTTTGCTTGACTAAGCCAAACATGAAGATTTTCAAAGTAATGACATGAAGCATCTTTGTGAGCATTACACAAATGTGTGCATACATCACAGAGTAGGTTCAAGAAGTGTATATACGCAAACACATCTATGGGTAATTACTCCAAGCTGGAGGGTGTATATTTATTTTAGCCACATCAGCCTTTCCTCAGCAATTTGTAACACAAAATGGGAGGATCATCTATTTTTCTCATAAAAGTTTATAAAAGATGCATTGTATAAATATTTGCAGGTGATTTCTTTGTTTTATTTTTCACCCATAATTCTTTTCCTGCTCCATAGCCAACAAACAAACAAAAAAGAGTAGTTATTATTGGGAAATAAGTATTTCAAATCAAATGCCAAAGGATAACAACAAGGAAACAAAAATACGGAATCTATGAACACTGAAGGTTAAGGGCCTCACACTTTTTAAAAATCAGGCAAACATGTACTGAGCACCTATTAGGTACCAGACTCTATACTGGGGAATAAGGATCCAGAGAGAAAAGAAAAGCTTCAAGGAACTCACAATCTATTCATGGATAAAAACAGATAAAAAAGCAAACAAAAAACCCTCAATATGATCAGGGTCATAAGTGGAGTATGTATAATGTATAAAATATTTAAAGAACACAGACAAAAGAGCAATTGATTCTGCCAGGGAGTAACTAGGGCTAAGAGTTACACAAGAAACATGTGGATTTGACCTTTATATATAAGTAGAAGACAAAGAAGAATATTGAGGACATTATTTCTTCAAATTGTATGGATAGTAATAAAGTTTTAAGAATCTAATACATTTCCTTCAAGACCTCTCTTCAAACTCCTATGACTTCTCTGTATATACTAATGAATTGATCTCCCAGATGTAGTGTTAGCCTAAATACAGTAGAGAAAAAATAAACAGTAGAAAAAGCTATTATGGTGTGCTATTATTTTTTACATAAAGAAAGGGATATATAAGATATATATGTATGTATGTATGTATATACATACAAGTATATACAAAATTTTACATGCATACATTAATTTGAAAGGCTACACGAGTCATTGATAGTATTTGTTGTCTCTGAGGAAGGATTCTGAGGTGCTAGGGACTCGATGTCTTTTCTGTACTGTTTGAAATGTTTACCTACATGTATTACCTACTTAAATAAATGAAAATTCCTTAAAACAAAACACTTTCTATGGCTGTTCCAACTAAGAAATAACATATTCTTATTTTACTCTGCATATTCCCAGGGGTGTAAAACAATTCAGCATGGGTCATACCAGGTTCTGATTTTTAAGGGAATTAAAATTGAACTCACAAACCATAAGATTGTAGCTAAAGGGCTCCTCACATTTTAGCACACTCAGGCAATGAAAGTTAGAGATATTAAGAGACAATACCATGCTCCTTGTTAAAGATGCGGAGATTGTATCTACTCAATACCAAGACAGTCAATATGACCAATCCAATGAAAAAACTGGGCCAGTTCAAAGAGGGTACAAGTCAAATAAGTTTCAATAGTTGGGCTGACCTCCTAATGCAAACTGGCCTTCAGGATATCTACAAGAGATGAAGCCCTATGTTTAGGATAGTATTCCAAATACTGAATGAAGACTTTTTGCCTTTATAGATTTTTTTTTAAAACTTGGAATACTTTGTCCTTTTCTTTGCAAAATACTCTTCCAACCCATCTTTCCAGGCTCAGTTCAAAAGTTCTCTTGTACATTAAATCTGATCTTTATCACTTGACTGAGGTCTTTCTTCTATAACTGGAAATTCTATTGCCCTTACAATCATCATCATGGTTTAGCACTTAACAACTTGCTAAAGTTTATGTGTGTGAGTTTTAACTCCCCCGGGGAACTGTAAATGATACAGACGGCCTATCAGGTTAGGGAAGTAGACATGGTCTACTAATCCAAAACAGATCACAGAATAAACAGTACACCAAAACTATAATACATAGTTTAGGGAACCAAGAATATTAAATAAATTCATAAATTCAGCACAAATATTATGCACACATATTAAAGCCAGAGTTTTAGGGAGGAAGGTGATGGCAGTGGGATGGGAAATCAAACCTCTTCCAGAAAGGAAGAGATGTAGTTTCATTCCCTCTTTTATTGAACAAAATTAAATTATGGATAATGCATATGGAGAAGGTGGCTTATGTGGTTGTAACTTTGGTTTCCTGAATCTGAAAAAACAAGTTGTGATATCAAATGCACAAATGTAAACTAACAGTACCTTCTACACTTCTTCTATACTTATTGCAGGGCACAAGGGGGACGTATAAAATGTAAATGCACATTACAATGGAATGTTTTTAGGAGGGAAACATTAAGAATAAGGCACATAGAGACCATCAACTCTAGTGTAAATTTTTTTACTTTAAATTTTGAGCAAACAATACTTTTCTTTCAATTTTCAGCATTGAGCCTTTTTTTTTTTTACATTTCTGACAGAAAGCATTCGCTGAAGAATACATGACAAATTACCAAGAAACATAAGATAAATAATATTTTACAGGGCCACGCCTTTACCAATGTGAAGGAATTAATTCTTGAAGACATTTCACCAAGTAAATAGGAGACTTCCAGCTTGAAATAAATGCATAATGATCTGAATTCAAAAGTCTAGAGCACATAAAGTGATATCTATACTTGTAAATCATGAAACACAATGACATCTTGGATAAATTTTTAACAAGTAACTTAAATCAAAATGACAATATGACATGTGTTGGGAAGTTTTAGTCTAATTTTATCATGTCCTGACTGTTAAAATACACAGTTGTGAGGTTTGTTGTCACTTTGTCCATTTGGGTTTATAACGCCAGCAATAAAAAGCTGTTGTTGTTTTGTTTTGTTTTTTTCTCTAAGAGGCTATATATAGGATTTGGACAAGCTCATATCAAGTGAAGGGTCATGCCTGACTGATGGCTTCATTACCAAAATAGAAAGGCATTTCAAGTAACGCTTAACTGACATTTGCATACGCTATTTATTTAATAATTCCTTACTTAACCAACCAAGCAAAATAATCATCTAAAAAAAACTAAAGCACAATTTGGGAAAGATTTAAATTAAATACCAATACCTAGATGAAGTTTGATATACTTCTTCACTAATTTTTCCTCACAGATTTAACTGGAAAATAACCTTCATATCAAACAGTTGCATAGTCATTACATTAAGAAAAGCAATTAAGGTCACCTGCTAGTGAGTGGAGAGAATTCTACTAGGCTTTGCCTTTCTGCCTCCTGATAATGCTCTTTCTACTCCTGGGTTTTCTGTGGTTCTATTAAGAATTAGTAACCTGGCTCCACACTGCTGGTGTCTGAATGATTTAGAAATTCCATAATGAGATGCTGTTACTAGGATTGCCTCCAGAGGCTTCATTTCACATTATCCAGCCCAGTTACAGAGTGAGGGCCACACCCCTGGGCCCAACCCCTTGGAAGCTGCTTCACCCCTACTGGCTTCCCCATTGTGCCCACTCATGGGTCTCCTGCTCCAAATGGACACGAAGTACTTCCAATTTTTAAACAGAAAAATAGTTTTTCTCCCCATTGTCTTGCCAAAAGAATTCAAACTTAAAGTATTATAATGGTTAAGAGCAAATGAAAAATTCATTCAGTAGCAAAACAGCCTGAATATAACAACATTTGAAGAGTATGTGGTAATAAACTCTTCTGACACAGGTATATGGTAATATGGTGTATGGTATACAGGTGTATAGTAATAAAAACAAGCATTAGCTTCTCCAAGAAAAGAAGCTATGGGTCTATGAGAAATATTTTAGTTGTCATCATAGTAAAGGTGAAGAGTCAAATGTCTGTGGTGAATGAAACATTAAGGATACTATTATCCAAGAATAAGAGACCAGATGAAAATGGACACAATGCATAGTCTCTCTCCCTCCCCCCACACAAAAATTTATTAAGCAGCCATGTTCTATGGCAACTCTTACTTCTAATAGGTGCTGCTGCCCTAGCTTCACTACGTGGGGTTCTCTCCCAAAAGCAGAGCATTACATGATCACATAGTCCTACATAACTCCCTTAACAAATCCCCAAAGGAAAAAGAGTCCTAAATCCTCATCATGCCCTTTAAACTTCTCTGTAATCCCAAACAAGCTGCTCAGTTTCATTCCCAAGGTGGGTTTTGCCCGAGTCTCTGTTCCAGTCCCTCTGGAACACCATGGAACACACCATGCACTCACATTCTGTGGTCCCCCTGGAGATGCACCACCCGGGTTCCCTTCAAGAAGCACTTACTGCCTGGTTGGGGCAAGTGTGGTCATCAACAGCCTTTATGTGCCAGGATCTTCACAGTCTGCCTCAGCCACTTCACACCAGGTTATGCCCTCCAAGGACAGCTGACAAACCAGGGACTGAGCCAAGTGGGCTCATTAAGATGTAGCCATTTCAGAGTTACTCCAGACTCCTGGGAGGGACAGTATGTACTCCAGAGCTCCCTGCTAGGTGGGTTGAGGCTTTGTGGTAGCAGCTGACATCTCTCTCTGTGCAATCCCACCTTCTTCCCCTTCTTTTCACTGGTGTTGATTCCTAATAAAGAGCTTGCACCCCAAATTCCAGCTCACCATCTGCTTCTGGATAACTCAATCTGCAACATAGGCCTCCATGAGTCTGATTCTGTTCTTCAATCTCTATTAAAATCATTCTCCTCTTCCAAGGTCCAGCTCAAATGATACCTTCAAAAAACCTTTTTTCATCCTTCCAATTGGGAATAATTATTCATTTCATTCATTTTACTCTATCCCCCTGAATTATGCCTGTATCTCTGTGTATCAAGTCAGTATTTTTTATATTGAAGTTAGTAGTTTAAATTTTAAGTTTATTGAGAGTATAGTCTATGTCTTATTAATTTCTGTATGCCCACGTGCATAACAGATAAGAGTTATGAATGAAAGAAAAGACTAATGCATGATCTGGAATCTACATATACCTCTTCTCTTTTCCTTCTCCATTATAACTAAAAAAACCCCATCCCCTTTCCATCCCCAACCCCATCCCCTTTCCATCATACTGCACTCACACCAGCCTTCATTCTGCTCTTTGAACATACTAAGCTTATTCCCTCTTTAAAGACTTTATGTTTTGCTATTCCTCTGTCTGAAGTGCCATGTCCTCAATCTTTGTATGGCTAGCTCCTCCTTGCAATTCAGGTCGCATTTCAATTGTCAGCTCTATAAAGAGGTCTACTGTGGCCACAAAGTCTAAATTAGAGCCCAACCCCATCCTCAGCTATGCATTATCACATCATACTGTTTCGTTTTCTTCCTCATAGTTTCCACTTTGTGATACTGTCATGTTCATTTCTCAGATGTTGTCTGCCCTATCTCTTCCCTCTTCCAAAAAAACAGGTGCCTTGTCTATCTTGCTCATCACTATATCTTTAATGCCTAGAGGATATTGGGCAAATAACAGATGAACAATAAATATTTGTTGAATGAAAATAAATGAATACTAATCTTTGGAAGAGCAGCCACATAAGACATCCACAGCTAAGAGGTCCTTTGTTCTCTTCCACTGCTTGTACTTTCTACATTGAACCATAAAGTTTTTTCAGTTGTCTGTTTCTTCTATTATCTAATTCCTGAGGACAAGGACATCCTATCTTTGTATTATCACCCACTAGCATAATTCTTATCACAGAGTTATGTGTATTATAAATATTTGTTCAATGACTAAAGGAAAGCAAGGCTGAGGAGGAAGCAGAGTGACATAGAACCTATGGATAAACACAAGGGTGAACCTCACAAGAGGCTGAATAATGGCCATAGCACTCACTATTGTATTTGAGGCAAAACAGTCATCATATATGACTGTAAGTAAAGCCTTACTTACAGGTTTGAACTCTAGGACTTTAAAGTCGTATTTAAAGCTCTTGCTGAGAAGCTATCCAAATTCTATTACCATTTTCAAATGACATTGGTGTGATATGGGTGCTCAAATTCCTAAATGCAACTCTCAGCTAATAGGAAAATAACATCAGAGTCCTCTGAGCTATTTGCATTACTAGGGCTTATGTAATACATACCAATTTTGAATTCAATTAGTTTTAATGAAGTGTCCACAGAGGGCATGACACTCTATGCAGTGCAGATCCAAGTATGCTATGTCAAGGCAGGTCAAAGATTTATAGGTCCAAGTGTAAAAAGTTGTTTATTCTGTTTATCTCATTCATTTTATGTTAGAGCAAAGCCATTAAAATGTTATGACCATTTGCTTGACCTGTGGTCCAAGTCTGAAAAAATAAAGTCCAAATTGCTACAATTGGCACTCTACAATAAAGGTCATATATTATCTTCTCAGGACATGGAGATGGGATTTGTTTATTTTATTTATTTTTCAATGGGAAAGCTCACCTGAAAGATGCAGATTAAAAGAATATTAACATTTATAAGCACAGCTATGAAAGAAATAACCCCATTCTTTATAAACAGAATGCTATCCAAGGAGTAGATGCTCTAGCTAATGGTATATTGAGGGGGGGAAAAAAGCCAGCCCTCATCATTATTCACATATATACTGAATGCAGATCTCTGTGCTTCAAGAGAATTATAAGACAGATGACAAAATAATACATGAGTACAAGTTAAAAAGCAATCACAAGTAGAATGTACTGAATATCATTCACAGCAAAAGCTGCAGGATTTCAGTGGAGGAAGATACTCTGAGACTGGGGTCAGAAGGGGTGGATCCTGCGCAGGGCCATTAAGCAAGGAAGACTACCACTTTATGTAACAGTAAGGTGCTTCCCCAAAACTTGAGAGAATAGAAAATAATGCTGCTTTCTGAGAGTTAAACTAAGAAATCAACACATAATTAAAGCAGAGATGTACATAGTCACTTCAATGATACTATAAGCCTCCCAGTCCAACAAGCCTGATTTTAAACTTACTGACTTTATTAACATATCTAAAGAGAAGTGCAGATAATGATCAAACAGATCTGCCCTTCAAGCACTCTCCAGGTTAGGGCACCAAATCAAACTCATGTGAGGATCCAATTCCGTTGATAGACACCATAGGCGGCCAGCACCTGATGCCATTAGGCATTCTACTCATGCAATTCCCTTGTTTGAACTATACACTCATCAAGCAACCTTTTAATAATTAGGTTTCTCGTGTAGTTTGTCTAAAGGGAGCAATGTGCTGGTCAGGCCAACATGAACACCAGGTCTGCTCAGCAATTAAATTTCTTAATGTAAATTACTGCATTGGTATTCTGGTTTTATACATCAGTCTCTTGTGAGATTTGTTAGTGCCAGTCATCATCCCTGAGTTGTTGTAATTCTAGGCCACTGACATAATAAATTTTCAGACCCTGCAGAAGTATACAGGACTGGTTTGATTCAACAGAAATTTCATTCAAGGGTTTAGAAACCCCAGAGAGAGAGAGAGAGAGAGAGACAGAACCAAGGGGAGGAAGAGTAGTTTAGGCAGATATAGTAAGACAAATTTGTGTAGGGATTTGAATTTAATATTAAGGCATGGGAATTAATGTTTAGCAGTAGAAACTCACTGGTGAAATTTGAGTAGGGGTGCGACATGACCAAAACTGTTACTACTTAGCAGAACTCATGATTTAATTGAAGAATTAGCCAAGCAAACAACTAATTACAATACAGTATTATAAGTACGCAGAGTATTCTGAGAACAGCGAAGAAAGTACCTGCAATTTATTCTAGGGATGATCAGGGAGTATTTCTCAGAAGAGAAAACTTACAGTATTTTTTTAATGTTTTATTTTTTAAGATGTTATTTATTTATTTGAGAGCGAGAGAGGACAAGCAGGGGAAGCGGCAGAGGGAGAGGGAGAAGCAGACTCCCCACCGAGCAGGGAGCCCAATGTGGGGCTCGATCCCAGGACCCTGAGATCATGAACTGAGTCGAAGGCAGATGCTTAACCAACTGAGACACCCAGTCACCCCCTTACAGTTTTTTATTACACTTTAATATTCTTTCAAATTTTCCTCTTTATTTACATACTTTTTTAGTTAAAAGAAATATATCAATATTTCCAAGAGCCTCAGAAGTATATTTCTGACTTTCTACTAAATATTCCTACCTGGATATGCCACAGGAATCCCAAACTCAACATTTCAAAATCTAAATTTATGGTTTTCTCTGCCCTTCATAACCATCCTTCTTCTCCTCATGTGTTTCCTGCTTTGGTGATCATAACCACAATCCATCTGAATATCAGACACAGCCATGCTAAATTCTCTTTTCTATCCCCAACATACAGTCAGTCCAAAAGTCTTAAAGGTTTTGCCTTTTCATTACCACTTAAACTTCTCTCCCAGGGCCACTGCCTTAGTCCACGTTTTAATCATTTCTCAGCTGGATTACTGAAATAGTCTTCTAAATGGAACCCTGCCTTCTTTCCAACTAGCGTCTATCCTTTCCAGCACATCTTCAGTTTTGAAGCTAGGGTGATAGTTCATTTAGTCATCCAACAAATACATAGGTGTCAGGGACTTTCTAAACCCAGGGATAGAATGATGAACAAAAGAGACAAGGTTCTTGCTTTTCATTGACCTGATACTCTAGACAGGACATTAATTATGTAAGCAAAGAAATGACTAAAGCAGTTTTTCAGTAGTGATAAATATTATAAAGTAAATACAATTAAATGATGTGGCAGAGAGTGACTATGTTAACTAACTGGAATTTAAATGAAAAGTTGAAACTACTAAAAAAAAGGGAGAGAGAGAGTGACTGGGGGACTGGGTTGTCATTAAGGCCTCTTAGGCAATGGCAGTTAGGAGCAGGATGATAAGAGGTAGCCAGCCATATAAAGGTCTGGGGGCAAAACATTTCAGGCAGAGGAATAACAAACACAAAGTCTCCAAGATGGATGTAAGTTTAGAATGTTCAAAAATTTGGAAGAAAGCAAGTGTAGCTACAATGAGAGAATAAAGAGAAAAAGAGTGGTAGAAGATAAGGTCAGCGAATTACACAAAGGGCACTCATGTAAGGCCCAGTAAGTTTGAGTTTTAATCAAAGTGCTATGGGAAGCTATTGAAAATATATAAGTAGAAGAGCTGTGTAATTTCATCTATGATTTGAAAGTTCACTCAGGGTCTTGTGTGGATAATGGATTTAAGAAAAGCAGGAGTGTAAGAAGGAAGACGATTCTAGGGTCCAGTGCAAAAGTACAGGCAGGATGTATAGAGCCATGGATGAAGGTGGTAGCAGGAAAGATGGAGAAGCAGTTGGTCTGGTGATATATTGTGGAGCTAAAGCCAATAAGACTTCCTATGGAGTGAATGTGGGAGATGAGAAAAAAATAAGAAACCAAGGATGTGTAACCTAATGGATATTGGTGTCATTTTCTGAGATGGAGAAGACAGAGGGGGAGGTTTTAGAACTTTGGGGAAAGAGTAGGAATCAAGAGCTCAGTTGGGCCAGATTAAGAGAGAATAAGTATTGAGAATTCAAAGAGACATGTCAAGTAGGCAGCTAAATCCGGAAATA
This sequence comes from Halichoerus grypus, assembly GCF_964656455.1. Lineage (NCBI taxonomy): Eukaryota > Metazoa > Chordata > Mammalia > Carnivora > Phocidae > Halichoerus > Halichoerus grypus. The sequence goes on along the minus strand of NC_135716.1, from coordinate 126,418,196 downwards.
CAGAGGTCAATGGAAGAGTCATTGGTAACTATACAAGCTTGGGAGTCATTGACATGCAGATAATACTTAAAGTTATTGGCTTAGTCTGAAAATAGACTAGAAAAGGAGAAGAGTAGACGGCCAAGGACCAAATCCTGTGGCATCCCAACATATGGAGATCAAGCAAAGATTGAGGAAACTGAAAAGTAGAGATCAATGAGGTAAAAGAATCTTCAGGTGAGTATAAGGTCAAGGAAACCAAGAGAAAAGAGTGTTTCAAAAAGTAGAGTGGTCACCCTTGTCAAACGTTGCTGGGAGGTTAAAACAAAAGACACCACCCACTGCACTTGGAAAGATGGAAATCATTGGTAACCTTCTCAAAATCAGTGTGAGGAGAGTGTTAGAGAATAAATCACTACTGGAGAGAATGTGAGGGAAGAGAGAAAGTTACAAGCCATTTTGACTTACAAAATAGTTTGAAATAAAAAGCCTATATCCATAGCACTCCCTTTGAAAACTTTTAGATAGTCTCCAAATGTGAAAGGAAATGGAAGGAAATAAAAATAAATGATGTTATAATTGGTATAACAAAAAAGCACACCAATTATTTCAACAAGTAGCCAATATAACTGCATAAATTTAAGAGACAGCATTGTATTCTCACAGTAACTTGAGATGTCTACTTGATAATGGCACTTTAGAAGTCACAAGAGGACATCAGTACAGTACTTTCCATGTGTATCACTTAGGCCATAAGCTGGACTCTTCCTTCTGTGCTTTGGCATTAAGAGTTGAATCAGTTGTGAAATTTCATGGTTGAAAAGGACTTAGAGGTCATTTAGTCCGACTCCTTTGTGTGAATGAATCCCCTCTACCACATCCTTAATGAATGCTGCTTCTTTCTCTTCTTGAACCCCTTTCATGACAGTGGATTTGCCACATCCTCCCAGTGCTTCAGGTAGAAATAAATGCATCTTATTACATTTCAGACAGATTTTCCACCCTTCATAATAATAGTTATTTTCAGCACTGTGAAACCTACCAATTTGATTAGTATGAGTCCTCTGTCCTTCATCTGTTTTGTGTATAAAGGAAAAAAGGCAATTATGGAACATGTAGGCCTTTTATTTCTATTTACCTGTCAACCTATATGCTGCCTCCTTCCAGAAAAAAAAATCTTAAATGAAATGACTTAAAACACCTGGGTGCAACAGTTATTAAAATAGAAATAGAAATTCAAACTCCCGAAAAGAAATTCTTGACTCAAAGACTAATGTAGTTGCTGGCATTGAAATTAAATTTATCAGTGGGCTTTCTAGAATTCAGTACGAAAGGAGAAATATAGTGGATTACACAGTTCTCCTTATCTAACAGAAGAAAGTATACTAATTCTCCATTGAATGAAAATCTTTTTCTTAGTTCTAAATTACAAGAGGAATTTCTCATGTAGCATCTTACAAAAGAGCCTTATTTCTTTGTTTTCTATTTGCAGTCATTTTCACTGCCATTTCATTTTTACCAAGCTTACAATCTCAATCCAATGTTAAAAAAAAACTTATAGGGGCGCCGGGGTGGCTCAGTCGTTAAGCGTCTGCCTTCGGCTCAGGTCATGATCCAGGGTCCTGAGATCGAGCCCCGCATCGGGCTCCCTGTTCGGCAGGAGGCCTGCTTCTCCCTCTCCCACTCCTCCTGCTTGTGTTCCCTCTCTCGCTGTCTCTCTTGTCAAATAAATAAATAAAATCTTTAAAAAAAAAAACAACTTATAAAAACTCTGTTGAATATAGGGGACAAAGCCTGAGCACTGGATAACTACTTTTCAAAAGGGACTGGAAAAACACCTTAAACTACCAAAATCATCCTTTTGGGGGGGATCAATATTATGGGGCATTGGTTCCCATAGGTCCAATTCTTAGTGGATGGGAACAAATGAGAAACTGAGTTAATATCTCCTATGGCACTACCATCATTCCTTCACCTCTCTTAGAAGTAACTAAAGTTGGGTGATTACTAGGTACAAATGATATCCTTGTGAACTGAGAGAGGTGTACAGAACATGGTCGACTGAGAAGCAGAGAATGCTGAAAGGGTTGGCCTGAATATCTGACAATAATTTGGATCTCTCAGAAGGGAAGTGATACCTGTAAGCAAAAGGTATTACTAAAGCTGGCCCTGCTGCTAGGGGTAATGTGAAGAATTTGGGCTTTCTCATTTGCTCATTAAACACTCCAATTATTTTCCCAGGAAGGGCATTATAGGAAAGTTACAAATGCGTCAACTGTGTCTTCCTATAGTTAAGCCCCTGTGGTTTTAACAATACTTTTCCCTGTTCTTGGATTAGAGAGTGGGGGAGGTATGCCCACATAATGACCATTGCACCTTTGAAGGCTTCTGTGGTGCCTAAGACATCACAAAAGGCCCTCAGTAAAAATAAATTACTTTGCTCATAGTGATTATCACAGTTGGTTAGACTTTACCTGGACTCCCTGCTTCCATCATTAAACTCTAAATAACTAAAGACAGATCTCAACTCCTTCCCCACACCTAAAGCCAGCCCGGCATAGCTCTGCTTTCTTCTCTATAGCTAGAAAAGGCACACCTTTAATCTGTATTTTGTCCATCCAAATGTGGCAGCACATTATTATTATTATTATTACTGCTACAACTACTACTACTGTTGAATCTGGGTTATATCTTGAGGTCCCTTAAGGCCAATAAGCTAGATTCGATTCTCACAAATTAGTTACTGTAAAATCAATGCAAGTGCAGTAAAAGTAACCCACATACTGAATGAGGCTGTTTGTATACTGGACAACAGAATGTATGCATGGTGTTACCATGGAAAGAATGAGAGATTTCAGACTTAATCTAAAGAAGGCATTGGTACCCCTTTGAATAAGTAACCCCAAACAAACAACTTGGCTTTTTGCAGAATTAGAATAAACTGAACACATACTTGTTTAAAGCCGGGATATTGTAGGCACAGTAAATGCTAATGTCCATGCTGATAGTTGGCAAGTGCAAACAAGCATGCTGATCATTATTTCATCTAGCAGTTTATTATAACAAATGCCAGAAATCAAAGTCAAAGCTAAGCAAAACCCAGCTACCAACAGCATAATTTTCTCCTCATTTTTACCTATTCTACCCTTTAAATCCCTTTCTGATTAGCAGGAATCCTGGAAAAGAGGGTAAAAATAATAATAAAAGAGCCTGTGAATTATTGGATAGTGTTTAAATGCCACACAACTTTGAGAGAGAAGCACCAGTTGAGACAAGTACCTATTTCCCTAGAGCAGTCTAAAATATCTGAAAGCTTACACGATGCAATGGTGAATGGTTGTCTCTAAGAAAGCTCTCTGCTTTTGGAAGCTGAGTAGCACAAATACCTGGTGTGGAAGAAGTTGGCATAGCAACTCTGCATTTGCAGTGGTGAATCACAGAGTAAACAGGTGCATAAAACAACTACTCAAATGTGTTTGCTTCTCTACAAAGTGGTTACATCTTGTAAAGCATTTTTAGGCTTCTCTTTTTGAGAAATACAAACTCTTCGGTCTAATAATTTAAGGCATTTCATTTGCTGAATAAAAGAGGATATTCATGAGTCATGGAAAGATTTATTCTCTGTATTTTCTCTATATAAATGAGGTGACATTTAGGCTAAAAATAAGTCATTTCCCCTTCATAGAAGATACAATTCTCCATTGACCAGAAAATGGTACCAAAAGTAAGCTTTCTGTGTTTGTTAAAAAATACATTTCCAAGAAAAAAATTGCTTACCTCTTGGCAACAGGCCCCTTGAAATTAGGATCAAATGTCCTTGGATAACCTGCATTTAAAACAAAGAACTTTTTAAGCATATATGCCAATGAAATGGCAAATAAATACATATAAGATATTAATAAAGAAAAATCTACATCTTGGTTACTACCCAGTACAATGTTGAATTCATTCTTTGGTCCAGGGAAACATCCATTATGCCTTGGCTACATCTGCCAATCTTTTCCCTCTCTCCAATAAGAAGCAAGACTGGGAAGAGTTAAGGACCATATTCTATGCATACCGTACACATATCTCCCACTGTTCTGTGTGACAACATTATAGATTCCATCCAGGCTAGCAAAACTTGGAGGCCTTCTGGTCTGCAAAGCCGTTCTACCATCTGCCATCACCAAGTATTGCTGAGTGTTCATGAGGTGCACAGTATAATAGAGATGCCTGCTTATCTGGTTCTCCCCTTTCTCTCAGTAGATTAGGCTTTCCTTCAAGAAGTTGAAATATTAGTTGGTCTCTGCCACATTGGCTATATGGTATATACAAATCATTATTATATTATATAAGTATTATTTTTAACTGAATTTTTTAAGATCCTATTGGCAGGCTTCATGCCATCTGGGGAGATATCATTTATTATTGCATTATGAGTATGATATATTACCCCTGTTTTTTTTCTCTTTTTAAAATATTTAAACTTTGAATGGCTATCATTCTTGATTATTTTTGTGTATATTTTTCTTGTACAAATTTTTATATAAACTTTCTTTTCGTAGCATGTCATGAATATCTATGTCAATAAATTTGTATCTACAACTTTATTTTTTAATGGCTGAAAACATTTCATTGTATGAAAGCCTGTTATTTAAATTTACCAGTCCTCTTTTGAACTTTCAGATTCTTTCAGTTTTTCTTTTATAAACATTGCTGTGATGAACATTCTTGTTAAATTTTTGCACACATCCTTAATGTTTCCCTTAAAATAAATTTCTGAAAGTTTAATACCTACATGTAGACAGTTCTTAAGAATTAAAATATAATGGCAAATTACCCTTCAAAAAGCTTGCATTTGTTTATATTCCTATAAACAATGAGAATGCCTGTTTTTCCATAGTCTCTCAGCAATGCTAGTTATTATCAGTTTTCCTCATCTTTTTTTTTTTTTTTTTTAATTTTTAAACAGGACAAGGTACACACAGAATGGCCTTTTCCCAGGACATGTACTGTGTAATCAGACCCAGGACTAAGTTCTGTAAAATCATTTCTGGTCAGTGATCTGTATTTTGCAATCCCAAACCCTCGATGCTTCTCCCCCAACCTAAGCATTCCCACCTCTTCCTCTAGGGATTTGTCCCTGTGAGAAGGTCTAGTCCTGAAATTAAAGAGAGCATTTCAAAAGGGACTGGCAAAAAACCCCCATGTGTCAGCAACCTAACTCTGCCTGTAAATGGGGACATGAGTTCTGAGGACTCAGAGGCCTCTTCACTGTAATCACAGGCTGAGGACAAAATAACAGAAAGGTAAGGACACACACAGAACAGAAATCTAAGAGCCAGCCTGTCAGTGAATATTCATAAAGCACCTATGATATGCCGAGAGTGCCAAGGGCACAGAAGATATATAAGGCATGGCCCCCATCTTGGAGACCTTAGCAACTGGTGGGACAAGATCAACATTTGATTCATTCAACAAATACTTCTTGAGAATCTTTATTTACCAGGCCCTGTGCTGTAACATATAAACACTGAATATACCATATAAAACAATCGAGAGCTAAATTGTGTGGTTATCTGCCTTAAGTGTTACAAGAGTTCTAAGAAAGTAGGTTTCATCAAGGACTAGAACAGTCAAGAGGGTCTCATTCGAGAAGTGAGAGTTTTATGAAAGATTAGAATAAAACAAGAGGGAAAAGAGAAACATTTTGGGTGGATGAAACCAGAATTCTGTTCAATTCAGGAATTATTTATTGATCACCTATTATGTGTTCTGCATTAAAAGAGGCACTGCAGGGGATACAAGCTTTACTGAAACAGTCTCTGTCTTCAACAAGCTAATGAGCTGATGAGCACAGAGAGAAATAAGAAAAGTACAAAAATTACTATAATACAAAGCTGAACATGATATCATAAGAGGGTTACAAAGAAAGTGTTATGAGAGTTCCAGAGAAGGAAAGGTCACTTTTAGTTGAGATTAGTAAGGAAGGGTTCCTAGAGCCACAACATTTGGGGATGGACAGGTGAAGTTTAGACCTGTAGCAATGAATGAAGTCACAGAGATGATTAGTGTGGTTGGGGGGATGGTGAAAAACCCAGTTTTATTGGAGTAATGGATAATGGGATAAGAGAAGGGGAAAATAAAGCTGAATAGATACCATAGGATCAGACACAGAGAGCCTGAAAAATTGGGATGGAATTTATTTTATACATCCTAGGCCACAGGGAGCCATAGAAGGATTTTGAATGAAAGAATGACGTGGTAAAAGCAGTGCTTAAGGAGAGCAATCCAGCAGCAGTATACAAGTTGTATGGCAAAATGCAAAGTCCAGGAAATCAACTTAGGAGTCCGTTGTAATAATAGAAGTGAAGTAATGGGAGCCACTGCCCAAGTGGTGGTAGAAGTGATGGAAAGAGAGATTCAAGATTCATCAGGGAGAGTTGTGTGGCATAGAAGTCAGGAGAATCGTTTCACCTCTGAGTCTTGGTTTCCATATTTGTAAATGGGGATAACAACAGTACATATGCCATAAAGTTGTTATGAGGATTCGATGAATTAAAACCTGTAAAAGTGCTTAGAACAGAGTCTGGTACTTAGTAAGTCCCCAGTGGATATTCATTATTAGTGAAGGTAATTACATGAAAAAAATGTATGAATGACTTGGGGGGTAAAAGAGAGAAGTTAAAGATGGCTTCAAATCAAGTGACTATAGACCTAGAACCCGTAATTCTCAATCACTTTTAGTCTCTTGCCTAGGCTTTAGGGAAGATTGATGCTACTGAAATAGTTTGGGAACATTAGTAGGTGGAAGAAATTGCAAAGTTGTTATAAGAAAAAGAACATGAGGTTGATTTTGAAGAGACATCTGATTATAAATCCATCATTCAACCGGAGTTAAGAAACAGGAGTCTTGGGTCAAGTCTTGAGATAAATATGTGGAAGTCACAAAGTTTGTATCATGAAGTGATGAACTCCATAAAGAAGAACTTCAGGATCTGTCAATTATGTTATTATAACAACCAGAACAATAGTATTTAACATGTTTTTAGCATTAAATGCTAAGTGCTTTACCAAGTGCTTCATTTGCATTGTTTTGCTAGCTTTGATACGATAACCTTATTATGTAGGTAGATTGAAAACCATTATTAGCCTCGCTTTACATATTAAAAAACATAAGGCACAAAGAGGCTGAGAACGTGCCCCACCTGGGATCCCCTCTGTCTAATCTTATTGTGGCAGAACAGATCTCACTGGCTATACCCTACAATGCCAACATTGGTTTCTACTCCAAGGGAAAGTGTATAAAATGTTTCCTGTTTGAGACAGTCCATATATACTTCAGTGTTGAGTTCTCTGACACACTGTCAACTTCTCTTTTCCTGACTGCTTCTCTAACTTTGCCCAACTGGGAACTCACCTCCTCACAATTAAGGGTAAAAGGTAAAATTAAACAGTTACAGGAAGGGAAATAGAAAAGTGACGCTCAGGAAAGCTAAAGAATTCCAAGAAAGAGGGAAGATTATAAATTCCACAGAAAAATGATTACTAAATGAATGCTTATTTGTATCTGGGACTGCTATAAGTACTTTGCACATAAATCTGCCATTTTGCACAATTCCACAGAGAATGCAATGTGAATTGTACTCCCTTGCACTGTGCAATGCAATACCCCCAGTATATTTAGTATGTTATTTAATGCTCCATAATTCTGTGAGGTGTGTCATTGTTATCATTCCATTTTACAAATGAGGAAGTTGAGGTACAGAGAGTGAGCTAATTTGCCCTAGCCCCTCAGCTAACAAGAGGTGCAGGTGGGATTGGAAAGCACATGGTCTGACCCCAAAGCCTATATTGAGCCACTTGGCAAGAAGTTGCTCATTGGTGATCTCAAAGAAATTCCACAGATGAGTGGGGAGAGGAGGCAGATGAAAAGGGATTAGCAACTTACATTGATCTTTAATTATTCGCTTTTTACATTAAAGATAGGCAAAACTGCTTTAAAAGTATCTAGGCTGGAGGGGCACCTGGCTGGCTCAGTCAGGAGAGCATGTGACTCAATCTCAGGGGTCGTGAGTTTGAGCCCCACATTGGGTGAAGAGATTACTTAAAAACAAAAAAAAGTATCTAAGCTGCTTCCAATTTTGATGTGATTTGTACCTTACAAAGTGAAAAAGTGGATCACAGTGTAAATGAAATGCTATTGTCAAATCTGTCTGAAAAGCTGACACCTTCTGATTGTAAATCCTGGCTGCCTTATATTTCAGGTGAAAATACACTAACGCCATAGATAAATGATAAGATTTAGCTGATTCCATATAGTAATGACAGCTGGAAAGTGATGACTTCAGCCTGCCCCATGTGCTGGAAGAATTTGTATTGTCATGCAAATTTTTTATTTCCTGAAATCAATACAGGCCCTTGCTTTTTCAGAGGCCCTCACATGCTCTAATTGCATCTCTGGAATAAATAGACTGAAAGGCCAGCTAAATGAAAAGAGCCAAATGCTGAACTATCACATGGCTTAGCTAGCTGAATATAATTCATATTTCTAACTTACAGAAAAAATAATTATAATTAGGTAATCATTTTAAGAGCTTCTTAAGTTCATGTGATTTTCAGATCACCAAAATTATTATGACAACAGAATCACTAAAAAATATTCATTATAGAAATTACACACTTGTTATTATAGTTAACAGTTTGTATTGCACTTATACAATGCAATTTTTGTTACTAGAAATCACTCATGAGGATTAAGGAAAATAGTCCAGGTAATTAATTCAGCTCATGGGTGTGGATTTCACATGACTCTGTTGAATGCAAATGGTAAGATAAAGCAGCCAGGCATGCTTGGAAAGACTCTTTTCTTTAAAAGCAATCTGTTTCTCCAAGAAAAATTACAATAAAACTACTACTGATCAGTTATAAAAACCAAAAATCTGAGACCTTTAATTTTATTCCTTCAGGTATATTCTTCAGAGAATGTAATGTGGTTTAGACAGCAAAAAGGGAACTCTAAGGTGGGGAAAGTAGGACTTAGAACTGTTATGAATGACCAAGTCAGATAGCTTACCAAAAAGCAAGGGAAAATGGTATACTACAAAATTAAGTCTTGCCTTAATATTCAACAACAGATACCGGAAAACTGTGAATAATCAAGTACTTGTTTTACATTTGATTTTTACAAACATGTTTATGATTCTGTCTATAACTGAAGGCCTGCCACTTCATCCGGGGAAAGGAGTCCCTTTCCTCCAAGTCTCAACAAAGGATAAGGAATCATGTTCTTTGCCATTTCTTACAGGGAGATGTTCCTACTTCTCAGCCCAACACACAAGGCCTCTCACAAATGGGCCCCTATGGCCAGCCTCATCTCCTACCATCCCTTACTTCAAACTTGATCTTCTAGCAATTCTGTACTGCTATGATTCCAGCCCAAATCAGGTGTTTTGCATAGTGCCCTATGAACAATATGCCTTTCCCCTCTTTGTTCTGTTGACAATGGCTAAAGAAATCCTACAGTTCTTACAAATTCCCCACTCATCCTCTAGGAGAAGGACAAGGACCAAAACATTCTACTGCCTACTGTGCCAGTGGGCAGGGCCCACTTTTGATTAGAGACCAATGCTGAGAACTTTCATATAACCCCATCTCAAAGTAGCTAATTCCATTCATCTCTGAGACATACATTGCTGCACTTGGTACACTATGCCTTAAGGCATGTGCTATGGTAGACAGATGCCTACATCCAAATCCCCCAAATTGGTGAATATTTTACTTTACACGGCAAAAGGGACTTTGTGGGTGTGATTAAGTTGAGAACTATGAGATGGGGAGATCCTCCTGGATTATCTGGTTGAGACCAGTATAATTACAACAGTCCATACATGGGGAAGAAGGAGACAAAAACATCAAAGACGGAGATGTGACTATGGAAACAAGGTTGGAGTGATATGATAGGAGAAAAACTCAACTGACCATTGCCGGCTTTGAAGATGGAAGGGAGTCATGAGCCAAGGAATGTGGCAACCTCTAGAAGCTGGGAAAAGTAAGAAAATGGATTCTTCCCTAGAGCCTCTAGAAAGAAATTCAGCTGGGCTTATCCTTTCATTTTAGCCCGTTGAGACCTATTTTGGACTTCTGACGTCCAGAATTATAAGACAACAAATTTGTGTGATTATAAGCCACCACATTTGTGGTAATCATTACAGCAGCAAGAGGAAGCTAATATATATGACTGTTTCTCCTACTGGATTAATAGCTCCTTTAGGGCGGACACCAGATCTTGGTTATTATTCTACTGTTATTACCTACTTTGGTGTCTCATATGTACATACATAACAGGCACTCAATAGATGTTTCTGGAGTAAATTTTTATTAAATTTCAATGTAATTTTGAACTCATATGTTTAATTTAGATTATGAATATACAAATAGGACATCAATCTTGACAATTACCAGCTAATCATTGTAGATAGAGTGCAACCTGGATTAAAAGCAAGTTAATAGATTCCTAGAATTGCACTGATGTGAAAATTACTCTATTAACTCAGCATCCAATTTGTAATGTCAAGACCAGTAGGAGTTAACAAAGGAAGTAATGGAGACAGTATCCCATACTGGTGAATAAAAATTGGGCATCAAATTTCTTGGTATCAAATGTCATCTTTCCCATCTAAGAACTGTATGATCTTGGGAGAATTACTGTTTTTCTCTGTGAACTTCCATTTTGTCATCTATTAAATGATAGATAGCAGCAAAAAAAATTTAAAAAATAACAAAAGAAGGAAACAATTTCTGTCTTTGGGGTGACCATTGGAAGCAGTAAAATATATGTAAATTACCCTCATAACCAAAGTAGATCAGTGTAGAATCAATGCAACCCAATTTAAGTTGGATTGTCACCTGACTATAAGCGACACCAATAATTCTAGAAAGGTTTCCATGACTAAGCTGGATGTGACATTTATGGAATAACCTTTTGGAGGAGAGGAATTTTGAGGATGCTTAAAGGGAAGAATGTGCCATGTGGGAAAGCTGGAAAAAGCACATGCTCAGCCATAGCAAAGAGTATTCCTGGGGGAGGAGACATGAGAGCAGTTAGAAGAATGACACACATCATCCAGAGTTGGAGTAGGATTTACAAAGCCCCTCAAGTCTTCTGAGAAAGTAATACAATTGACATGTGTTTATGTATCTGTATGATGAAGAAATAGGAAAGTTAAGGCCGAGGGACTGACAAAAAGATTGCTGTCATATTTCAGAGATAAGATGGTAGGTGCCTGACTGAGGCTGATGCAGTGAGAGAGGATGAGGCAATTCCAAAAGCACTGCAGAGGAATACATTTGGTGGGGGTGAAGGAAAGGGCAGGGTGCCATGCTTCATCACCTAATGACGGCAATGCCTCATGCAGAAAATGATGTGCATTCCAGAAACTCATCTAGGGCAGAAACATGACCCCTCGTTGGACATAGCAAGATTAATGGAAATGCAAATGAGACTCCTTCAGCACTGATTCATACCAAACAATACTGTGGTACCATGACCTTACAATGGTTGCCTTTCTCCCAGTCTGAGTAACTTCCTAAACATACAAAATGATAAATCACCCTATGTTACATCAAGAATGTCAAACCTCCTGCTTTAAGAAAGGGTTTTCTAATCACGGGGTTGGTTTCTAAATAGTTTGCATCATCATTTGAAATAATTCATCCAATATGAACACAAGTCACTAACATTCAGTGAAAATGTCAACCTTAGAAGCAATACCTAAAAGAAACAACCCCTACTTCCACTGAACAAACAAAAGAAAACATTCATAAAGCACTCAGGCTGCTTCTTCATAGACTGATTTTATAGGCAGTGCTGAAAGATGCATGTTTGGGGGCATTGGAAATGCACTTCTGAAAAAATGATTTTTCTTGACTACTGTGACAAAGCAGTGAATTTGTGCTATAGAACAGCCATGAATTATTGGATAATCACATATCTTCTCAGAATAAATAAAATTCTGAATCAATATTGATTTAAAAAGAGAGTCTGGAAGCAAACAAGAACATGAATTGAGTTTGAAGGTTATCAGCTTAGGGTTTCTAATATTTCTTTCTAGCCATTTTTGTATTTATTGCCCAACATGAGGCACTCAAAAAAAAAAAAAAAAGAGCAATGACATACTCTAATTGTGCTGGAACAATTCCTTTTTTTCTTCCAGTATCACAGGATATGCATTATAATAATGATTACACAAGACCCTATTCCCTTACATCCCAAAAAATATAACAATTTCACAATCAGAGATAGGAAATGAAGAGTATATTTACTTGCCCTGAATATAAAAATAAGTGGCTTCATCTTGCCTTTCCATCTGCAGAATTCAAGCAATAACACAGTAAATGAATAAAGTTTGGGGGAAATGATAGTTTTCATCATTATACAGATACAAAAATGAACTTTTATTAAGAAGGAGAAAATTTTTTAAAGTTATAGTTGAGTAAAAGACTTTCTGTTGAACTTAGGAATAAACACTACTAAAGAAAAATAGCAAGAACTTGTCAATTTATCACAAATGCATAAAGCAGTTTGGTAGCTAGTGATGACATCTCTCCTACTTCTTCGTATTGTTCACAGGTTATTGATGAGAACAAAATTAAACTGCACATCAACTCTGGCTTTTGCCACAACTCAAGATAATAATCACTGGAAAAACATCCCTATTCCTGGGCCTGAATGTAGGGAAGGAAACACGATTTTAGTGTATACTTTCTACCCACAAGGCATCATGATCCAACAAATAAAAACTACAGGTGGAATATACTATTAGAATCTGTGTTAGATGAATGCCTCTACTTAATAGGATAATTGGGGGGAAATTGTGGTAAACTATGGTCTTTCACCAATGGGTTAGACTAGTTACTCAGAATGACAAATGGGGGAATAGCAGACAACAGGGATTACACAAAACCTACTGGATGACCCACCCTAAACTGCTATTTGCATTCAGAGAGGAGAAAGAGAGAGAGAGAGATACTAAGATTCTTCTTTCTCAGGGCTGGGATGGGGGAGTGGGTGTGTGTTACAGAACAAGACAATCACTTGGAATGGATGCCTGGGGACTTATCTCACTTCCTCCTATAGTCCCATCTCCTCGGATCGAGTCAAAGATAAAATAGCCTGGATTTTATACTTGTAAATTCTATGGAGCATCTGTGAGGCAGAAATGCTCATGAATATTTTTTCCTCACAAAATGGATTTTCCACAAAGAGACTGAACATATTATGGTTCATTGTCAAAAGAAAACTTTGGTCTTACTTCTTTTACATTCTATATAAATTTGGAGGTGGGAGTGAAAGACTGGGGAAGGAAAATCTAGCACTCAGGACAAGGGTTTGCCCCATAATCTGCCATGATGGTAGTAATACAAAACTATGAAGATCAATCTGTAAGTAAAAGTTTACTTCTCAGCTCTAATTCCAAAAGTATGAGAGGTTCAACTCTCTCCATCCCCATAAAAACAACTACAAATTCTGGATAAAGCTTAAAGAATATCTTCTAAAGAGCACTGGAAAGCTTACAAAGCAGTGAAGAAATACCAGGCCAAAATCTAAGTGAAAGTGGGAACCCAGGGAGAGAAAGACACTACTAAAGCTACTGTAGCCTCAAAGATATTTACTAACTTAGCAAATTCAAGGAGCAAGGGGAACAGAAGACACAAACCAGAGGCTGCTCAGGATAAGGAGTCAAATAGGAAAACATCACTCCATTAAGTTGGAACTCCAAAGGGATATACTCTCAAAGTGAAACCCACATCACCCCTAACAAAATCACCTTGACACTGAGCAGAAAGATTGGGGAAACACCCTCATTTGAATTTGCAGTGTATGTGAAGTAATCTCAAGTGGGTTCAATCTGTAGGTGTTCCTAGGCAGCTGACAGACAAACAACAGACTTCTGGTGGAATGTATCTTATTCTAAGAATTCTCACAAATAATTTTCCAAAGAAAATATGCAGCAAACAATAAAAAATAACAAATTATATAAAGAAACAAGATATCATGAAAGAACTAGATATACAGAGACAACAGAAATAACCCCATAAAGTCTTCAGATATTTGCATGATTAGTCCCAAATTATAAAACAACTACAGTTAACTGGTTGTTTGTTTTGTTTTGTTTTGTTTTCAGAAATAGAAGACAAACTTGAAAATAAATGTGAAGAACTATGTTTTAAAACTACCTAGCAGATTCAAAAATGAAGCAAATTGAATCTGGAAGTGAAAAACACAATAAATAAAATGTACAGCTCCATGGATAAGTTTGATAGCAGATTAGACCCAGCTGAAGAGGCAATTGGCAAATAAGAAAGTAAGTCAAAATAAATTATTCAGAATGTAGCAGAAAGAAACTAAGAATGGAAAATATCAAAGACAATTTGATAAAATGAGCATAGGGTGAAAAGTTTTAATATATGTCAAATCAGATTTCCAGAAAGAGAGAATAAACATGATGGAGAGAGGTAATGAAAGAAAATAACCACTAACACAGAATATTTATCTAGTGACAATTTGTTCCAGAATAAAGAATGAAATAAAGAAAATTTCAAGAAAAAAAAAAAGAATTTGCCATCAGTAGAGTCTCACTAACATATATTAGTATATATTTTAAAAAAAAGATTTATTTATTTATTTTAGGAAGTGAGAGAGAGCACATGCATGTGTAAGTGGTGGGAGGGGCAAAGGGAGAGAATCTTCATGAAGATTCCCCACCGAGCATGGAGCCTAACTTGGGACTTGATCCCATGACCCATGAGACTCAGGTTTGACCTGAGTCGAAACCGAGTCAGATGTTCAACAAACTGAGCCACCCAGGTGCCCCTTAAGTATATATTTCTGAGAGAAGAAAAAGTGACCCAGATGGAAGGTCTTTGATGAAAGAAGAAATGAAGAATGAAGAATTATGGGGGGGAAAAAGAATGATCACTGGCTATATAAAACAATAATAATAAAGTCTTGTGGGGTTAAATAAAATGAGAGAAGATTATAGCAATAATAGAAAGTAATCCAAAGAAAGGGTAAAATATTAATAAATTTTAAACTCAAATAAGTATGCATGCTGCAGTTTTTAAAAGAGTAGAACCAGCATATATTACTTTGAAAAGAGTGGAGGAAGGAAAATAGAAGAAGAAAAGTTAGTCAATCCAAAATCAAATAAGAAAGAGAAGAAAAATAAACACAGAACAGTCAGAGAAATGAGAAAGCACAGCATAATGTGATGTATATTGTTATGGAGCGAATGTTTGTGTCCTCCCAAAATCATACGTTGAA
Organism: Halichoerus grypus; assembly: GCF_964656455.1. Lineage (NCBI taxonomy): Eukaryota > Metazoa > Chordata > Mammalia > Carnivora > Phocidae > Halichoerus > Halichoerus grypus. Next base: position 126,402,910 of record NC_135716.1, on the reverse strand, counting down.
AGTCCTAACCCCCAATATAATGGTATTTGGAGATCAGGTCTTTGGGCAGTAATAAAGGTTTAGATGAGATCCTAAGAGTGGGATTATTGTTCTTACAAGAAGAGGAAGAGCGACCAGATCTAGCTCTCTCTGCCATGTGAGGACCCAGTGAGAACCAAATTAACTGGTACCTTGATCTTGGACTTCCTGGCCTCCAGAATTACAAGAAATAAATATCTGTTGTTAAGCCACCCAGTCGATGACATTTTGTTATAGCAAACTAAGACATACATAAACTCAGATATATTGATGACTACATTAAATATAAAGGACTAAATATGCCTGTAAAAGATAAAAATTGTCATTCTGGAAAAAAAAAATTGAACAATATGCTGTATGTATATCCCCCAATAAAAGACAGAAAAAGGTTAAAGCAAATTGATGGAAAAATAAATAGTATGTAAATTTTAACAAAAAGAAAGGAATTATAGGTAATCTCTGAAAACAGAAATTAAGGTAAAAAGCATTAGTAGCGATAAAGAGGATCACTTCATAATGATAAAGTCCAATTAACAAAGCAGATACAATAATTTTAAATACATGCACTTAACAAAATTTAAAATGTAAATGTATAGAACTACAGGGAGAAATAGACAAATCCACAATTATAGTAGGAAATTTTAACATACTTTCTCAGTATTTCTCACTATTATAAAGCATCAAAAAATCAGTAAATGTACATTCTCCTCAATAAATAGTGATAGGACGATGGATATCCATAAAGAAAAAAATAATAAACTTGGAGCCCTACTCACAAAATCAATTCTAGATAGAAAGACCTGAAGTGAAGGGTAAAATTATACTTTATGACCTCAGAGAGAGGATTTATTAAGCCATAGTACAAAAAGTACTAGTCATAAAGGAAATAAGTGATAAATTTAACTACAACCAGAATAAGAAATTCTGTTCATCGAAAAACTCAATAAAGAGAGGGACATGACATCTATAGAGGGTAGTAGTAACAGGATAACATTTAATTATTAATACCAAGGATATAAAAAGAACTATGGATCAAAGAGAAAAAGGCTGGTAGCAATAAAAAAGGAGGCAAAAGACTTAGGTAGGAACTTCAGAGGAGGAAATCCAAATGGTGAATAAATAAAAAAGTAGCATTCAATCACATTAATAATTAGGCAGATGTAAATGAAAACCACAAAAAGAAGTAACTATGTGCTCTCCAAACACTTGCAAAAAAGGGAAAAGTTTGACAATAGGATGTGCTGACAAAGATGTGGAATCTCCTACACTGCCCGTGAAAATAAAATCAGTGGTGGCTTTGGAAAAGTTTGCCATGATCTGACCCTACGACACAGCGATTTCAGTCCTAAATTTTATCCCAAACTACTGCATATGTGTATAAAGATACAGAGACAATTATGTTCATGGCAGCATTGTTTATAATAGCCAAAAATTCAAAACAATCCAATGGCCATTATAAGTAGAGAAGATAAATTACGGTATAGTCACAATGGACTACTAAGCAGTTTTGCGATCATTGTTTCCCTATTTTTATTGTAGTTTATCATCTCTTATGCATTCCTAAATCATATAATTTAGTTTTGGTTATTTTTGGTTGTACACAAATGGAATGTGGGGTGGTTTGGGGTTTTTGTGGGTTTTTTGGGTCTTTCCCCCTTATCATTATGCTTGTGAGATTCACGTACCTGTATGTGAGCTTTCTCTCTCTTTCTCAGACACACACAGAAACACACACATATTCATGAACATGGAAGAAAGTAAAATTCCACTTTTTCCAAACAAAAAGTCCCACAAAGGATATTCATATTACTTCAGAGATTCAGGTAGTCCAAGTTCAGAGATTCAAAGAGTCTATTTAGTGACCCAACTGAGAAACCAACTATCTATCATCTTGATTATAGCTGCAAAGCCTGTCTCACCTTAGTAAGTCACTTCTCTGACTCAAAATACATAATATTTCCACTATATATTAGTCATATATACAGTGATTTATTTATTGTCTATTTTCTCCACTAGAAGTTCTAAGAGGACAGGGCTTTGTTTTGTTTACTACTGTATGTTCCACCACCCAGCAGAGCAGTTCTGGTCCAGAGTAGCTGCTGATTCAATATTAGTTATGAACATATAATGGAGTATCTCTTCGAGCTGTCCTTTTAAAGTTATTTGTGCTACTATTTTATATTTGCTCTTGATGCCAGTTAGACTTTTCAGAATGTTGTGCGTGTAAGTGTTGGCCAGAATGCATCATAACATTGACTTAAGAAGTGCGATGCCTTCACATTTTAAAAGCCTAACAAACCTCCAGATTTCCAACTTGCTCTCTGGAGAGAGATAATGAAGATGAGGTTGCAAGACAGGAGTACTTCTCAAGCACATTTTAGTCACTTGGGTTATTTCAGTGATGTTTCTGCCAATAGTCATTCCCTACTGCTGAGGCGGCCAAGGATGGGTGGCATTCCAGCCTTAGGTTCACAAAGAAGAAATAACATGGGGTATTCTCAGCACTTTTCTAAGAGTGATTCTTCTTTCACATTTTATTGACCCCAAAGGCCTGCAAATGAACACATTACCGTCCCTCTCACTATTATTTTTTTAAATGAGTAAAATATTTTAGAGGGATTTTATTGCAGTTTCTACCTCTAAAAAAACATTGATTCTACCTGTAGAATCACTGTAGTTCTCTGTTTCTTTAGCCATAGATTCCCCTGTTAATTCCAGTGCTGTAGGAAAAAGTTCTCAAAGGACTGAGGTGGCACCCTTTAGAACAGCTTTACAGAAAGGTCCATACAGGGGCAACTGGGTGGCTCAGTCGGTTAAGGATCTGCCCTCAGCTCAGGTCATGATCCCTGGGTCCTGGGATCAAGCCCTGCATTGAGCTCCATACTCAGCGGAGAGTCTGCTTCTCCCTCTCCCTCTCCCTCTGCTGTTCTCCCTGCTTGTACTCTCTCTCTCTTCCTCTCTCTCTCTCTCAAATAAATAAAATCTAAAAAAAATTAAAGAAAAAAAAAGAAAGGTCTATACAGCTGTGTACAGGTGGGTACTTTAGGCTGAAGAGAACTCAGATTACAGCCCAATCCCAATCATTCTCAAGGCTTCCTAATTGGTGGGATACCTGAATTAAGGTAGCTAAATGAGTTTACAAAATCAAATGACCCAACCAATGGAACCAACCAATTAGAGGTCCAACCAACATTTGAGCTCTTAACTAAAACCTCCTGGGTCTTCTCATTCTTGCAGGAATCTCCAGAATTTCTGAGACATTTGTTTTTGACTCAGGCCTATTAGGTAGCCCTTTGTTCTCAAGTAAAGAGCAGCTCTGGCCATCTTTTCTATGCTAAGATGATACCAATCCAAGGAGAGTTCACTACTGTCTTCCACTTAGGCCAAGATTAGAATCAGGAGAAGACTGAGAAACATTTCTCCATTACCTCTGAAATTTATATATATTTCTTAATGTTCACTTTCCCTCCCACTCTTAGTAAGATGTGCTATTTAGTAATATATAGTCAAAACTTTTAAATTATGGTATTCTCTGTTTAATAAACAAAAATTTCCCATGCACCTTCTAATTCATGAAAGTTTTACAACAAAATATAACCAGTGTTGATGCACATGAAGAAATAAAAGTCTCTTAACAGATTAAAAAGACAACTATATAAAATAATTATAAAACTGCATTGTTGGGTTTATAACAGATAAAGATGTAGTAGAAAGAGAGTGAAACAAATAACAGTTTATATTTGAGTCCTATGTCTTTGACTCAATATGTAACCTTCAACAAATCATTTTGCCTTTTGATGTTTTAGTTTCTGTTAAAAGAAGGATATAACCCATACACTACTCATGTCATAGATGGGAAAATCAAATGAGATCATGATGGGAAATCATTTATAGAAAGTATGACATTTCCATGAATATGAGAAAGTATGATGATGATCATTATTAATTACTGTTTTACAGTAAATAACATGTAAAATGTTTGACACATCATAGGTTCTCAAGAAAAATTTTCCCTTCTCCTATTTTCCTAAGAAGCCAGCTCAGTATTAATCCCCACACCCATGCCATCCACTCTGTCTTCTTTTACTTTTTTAGTGAGAATTCAAAGAAAAGAAAGGATCACCTTTACATCTTCCTTTGTAGGCTTTAGCTTCTGGTGCTTTTCCAGCCTCCACCAGGGCTAAAATTTCTTTCACATGCCCCATCTCTAAGAGCTCTTAAACTTAGAGGCGCAGGCAACCTGTGCTACTATTCACAGACTGAAAGACCTTGAAATACAAACATATCCTGACCAAAAACTCTCCTTTCAGTTGATTTCAACCTCTGAACAGTTTTCTGAGTATCAAGCAGAATTGATTTTATTTCACTGAGCACTTATACTGTGAAGCACGACCAGGGACACAAAGATGAGTCAGAAACAAGGCTCACGAAGAGCACCGCAGTGTAAAAGTGGGAATGCGCATGCGCACGCACAGCGTACCACAGGAAGACCTGAGTGCTTGGGAATATAACAAATGCCTCTGGAAATGGGAGGGATTTCGCTGAGGAAACCAGGAAGGCCTTTAAATTGAGGAGGGGCCATTTGAGCCGGACTTTGAGAGATGAGTGAGAGACTGGGCCCAGTGGCTGAAGAAAGGAAAATGTGGGATGGGGAAATTCAGTGTGTCAGGAGATAGTGAATCATACAAGGAGAAAATGAGTAAATATGGTCATGACTAGCTTAAGTTAAAGATGCGTTCAGATCAGCTAGTTTTACCTTTCTTACTAATTTGAAGTTAGCCTTGTTCTCAAACCTCATTAGAAAAACCAACAAGTAAGATTCAATAAGTAATATGTCACACATTGCTTCCAGAAAACTTGTTCGAACTTCAGAAATTTTGGACCATAACTTGCCTTTAAAATTTAACATGGCTTTTGCACCAGTCTGCTTCCAGTCGTCCACTTCTTTGATGTCAATTAAAAAAAAAAAATTCTACACTTTTCCTTAGGTAAGCTTTTTCTCTATAAGTTACTTTATTTCATAATAGAAACTGTACCTGATTCATAGTTTAAGTATTTAGTAAACATATAAAGAACAGAAAACAGACATGTTTGAGCAGTCAAGTTTCTTCAACACATACTTTATAAAAAAATGCTTGAAACGATGTAAATCAAGATGCAGTGAATATGTGAAGCACAGGGGTAATGTTATGAATTGCAGAAGCTTGATTAGCATGCATGCCATGTTTGGTACATTTAAATTATTGTTAGCAATTGTACTAATGCTATACCTTATATATTTTAGATTCAGTTTAATATGTTCATTATATGAAAAGCCAACTTTTTGCATTGCGTTTTTACATCATGTTCCCTATGCTCAAGGAATATATTAGTTTGTATTTTTGCAAAAGAGCATTTAGCTATGTTTATAAAAGTTTAACAAATAACTAACAATTTTTTGTCAATATTTATTCAGGCTGGTATCACATCACTAAGCCAAGTGTTAGAATAAAATATCAGTATTAGCAAGAAATTTTACTTTACCAGAATTATTTGGCGGAGTAACCAATCAAAAAAAAAAAAAAAAGTCTCCTGCTAAGTATCACATTTAACAAGATTATCTGACCAATCAGGATAAGGTCCTTGTCACAGTCACTGACTTGAGGAAGTATTTGTTCTGTAGATCCTAATCAGTTCTAACATAGGTGGCATAAACTCAGTGTTTCTTGGAAGATGCATTTCTAAAATCTGCTTTAAGTGGGTACCTTGATATAACAATAAAATCAATTTTGGCTCTTCTTCTCTCTTTCACACTGTACACACACACAACACACCCACAAATTCAGAACAAATGCTCAAAATCAAGCATTGGTGTCCTGAAAATGTGTTCCAAAGAATGTCTATTATGGTCAAAAGGAATTCCGCTCCCTGAGGCATATATGCAACTATGAGAATGTTCTGTATGTTTACTATTTCCACACTCTGCCACAATCTATTACAGGACACGGAAGTTTCTGTATGGAACATTAAATGTACTAACCAGTTAAATGAACATTAAGATTTGTCAACAATACTAAATTACTACAGTCCAATGGAAACTTTCTCTGCAGGCACACATCTTTCTTATTCTTATGGTTTTATGGAAGACATCCAAAGAAAGCAAAAGTAATTAATTCCATCCCTTCTTACTGCTTACATACTTTGGTATAAAACAAATAATCTCCCATCCAAGTAAAACAAATAATCTCCCATCCAAGTACTAACCAGGCCCGACTCTGCTGTTAAGTATCGTAACAGAAATATTTTTAAATAATGTTACTTTTTGTATTTTTGGTTTTAAGGATGTTTAAAACTTTTAGAAATTCCTGAGGTAAGGAGAAGATAATTACTCGTTATTTTCAATGCAATGATTAAAATTGAGATGATAACAGTGATTCACAGAAAGAATCTGCCATGATAGAACTTTCTATTTTGAAGATATATTATTAATTTATTTTTTAAGACAACTTAAATCAGTCTCCAAACAGAGGTTGATTTTTAATTCTGTGATAATAATTTCAGCACACAAATTACTACTTAAAATCAAAATCAAAATTTACTCATTCTTTTTTCACATTTCCAATTAAATGCCATTCTTTTGTTTCATCAATACAAAAACCAAATAGCTTCCTTTTACAGTAACTGAAGAAGTTAGCTAAGGAAAAATAAAACTTCACTAGAAGAGTAGAAAATAAAAGTGAACCAGGTTAACCAAACACCAGGTTTCTGCTTAAACTTTTCCCAATGCTTGGACATGTTACTGCTTTCAGCTCATAGTCCCAAGCCCCAGTCATACTTTCCCATGTAAACAATTCTGTTTTCTCAGCAAGCTCTGAGTTGCTAAGAAATCTTCTATGTTTAAAAGTGAAATTGAGTAGCTTAACTATTTTCCACTAAGGGTGGTCCTGACTGGATGAAACATGTTCTTCAATAAATAGAAAAATTATATTTGTCAACACTTCACTCTCTGGCTTTATAAGCCAGACCTGGTAACCTGGCAAAGAATGTCAAGTTCCTAAAATTCAATTATAGGTTTTCCTTTGGTTCTAGGAAGAAAGAAAGCATTCCTGGGCTCTTTGTATTCAGAATGTTCCCAAGCATTGTTTCCTATTGCAAAGATGGCCAAGGGTTTGTGTATATAGATGCCTAAAGGTGACCTCTTCCACACAATTTATATGGAGTAAGTATTCTTGATCTCTTGCCCTTTCACTAAAGTGTTCTGTTCCCAACCTAGCCTATAAAAGCACACCGAACTGTGATAAATATTAGCTATAGAAGTAGAGAGAAATAAATGGATGGGAACTCTTGTTAATATGCAAACATGTAGGGGCGTCTGGGTGGCTCAGTGAGTTAAGCAACTGCCTTTGGCTCAGGTTATGATCCCAGAGTCCTGGGATCAAGTCCCACATCGGGCTCCCTGCTCGGCAGGGAGCCTGCTTTTCCCTCTCCCTCTGACGTTCCCCCTGCTTGTGTGCTCTCTCTCTCTCTGTCAAATAAATAAAATCTTTAAAAAAAAATATGCAAACATGTATCATGAGTCTCTGATTGGAAACATAATGTAAGGATCTGGATCCATTTTGCATAATAAGGCATCCTTGTTATCTGGTTACAAAAGCAAAGGGATATTTGTTAACATTTTTAAGATTTAGGGGAAATTTAAGAATATTATGCAAGTCTAGGTACAACCAAAAAACACGTATTATAAGTAAAAACACCAAAAAGCCCAGGTTCTAAGATCTAAGCCTAATCCTGGCCCAGCACTAACAATCTTAGTGACCTGCCAAAGTTCTTTAAGTCTTCTGAGGCTCAACCTCCTAACCTTGAAACAAAGGGATTGGAGAGGATCCCCAAATTCCTTCAGGCTCTAAAACAACTGGCTTATGATGGGTCTTGCATAAATGCTCGTTGAATAAAAATACCTATAACTGCCAAAGATCAAGAGATAGAGAATTCAGGATACAGCCTACCCAGACTGTTCTATTCCAAAGTGGTGTAAGCGGAGAACCAGGACACTTCATTTTAGGTCTCACAGGCTGTAGAGAGGGGACAGAAGCAATAAAATTTCTGGAGCAGAAACCCGAGCAACTTTAGTAGAGATCATATACAGGTTGTGTTCAGAACATTCAAGGCAGGGGCGCCTGGGTGGCCCAGTCCATTTGGCGGCACACTTGGTTTCGCTCAGGTTGTGATCCGATGGGTCCCTGAATCGAGCCCCACCTCTGCTCCTCTGTGCTGGGCAGGGAGTCTGCCCCTCCCCCCACTCAGGCACACTTTCTCTCTGTCTCTCCCTCTCAAATAAATCAATCTTTAAAAAAAAAAAAATTCAAGGGAAATTCAGAGGTGTATCTTAGTTTCCTGCAGAGATCAAACAGGAAGTTGAGTAGTACTCCAAAGCTTTGATACAGGATCAGAGTGGGAATGAGGTAGGCCAGTGAAAGGGATCAGTGCTTTCAGAGACAGAAAAGCAGGAATGGGAGGGAAAATGTAATTTCCCTGTTTAAGTAACAGGAAACCGAGAACTTAATAAATCTCATCTGAATGTAGTTTGTCCCACTTGGGAACATTAATAATATGTCCATTAATAGGACCATTTTTGTTGGTTATATGAAAGACCACGCATATGCTAGAGGGAAGAATTAAACTAAAAGGTCTGTTAGGAAAGAGGAATGAGTAGGTGGATTGGGGCTGTGGTCTCAGTCTGAGATGGAGAAATCACTTCAGTTTCTCTGTTGCACGTGGTTGCCACCCACCAAGTGGAGTTATTTTACCAAATACTTTAAACTTCATGCTCTATCTATCTAGGGGCAGCAAGGATATGTAAATGGAAAATCACAGGCTCACCCCATTTCCTAAGGAAGGAAATCGAGTTTCTTTTAATCAAGAAAAGTCTTTTGAAAGTAGAAAACTTTATACAGTTTGTCAGATCTTTATTGCATTTGTTTGCACAACTTACTTAACTTCTCAATGTCTGTTTCCTCATCTATAAAACAGAAATATAGAACCAACTTCAAAGAGTCCTTCGTAGATTGAGTAAATTAGCATAAGTAAAACAATTTAGAATAGTATCCAACAAATAGTAAGTGCCATACACACAAATATTTTGTTATTGTTGTTGTCACATCATCACACTCAAAGACCAGATAGCTTTTTACAGTGCATAAAAATCAGCCTTCCCGATTCTCAAGAAAATTCAAAAATAAGAAACATTTGGGAAATAAAATGAATTCCATTCCAGAATAACCACTTTATCTGGTTTATTTTCTTTCAAGATTTTATTTAAATTCAAGTTAGTTCACATATAATGTAGTATTAGTTTCAAGGGTAGAATTCAGTTATTCATCAATTGCCTATAACACCCAGTGCTCATTTTATCAAGTGCCCTCCTTAATGCCCATCACCCAATTACCCCATCCCTCCACCCACCTCTCCTCCAGCTACACCCAGTTTTCCCCCTATATTTAAGAGTCTCTTATGGTTTGCCTCTCTCTCTGTCTTTATCTTATTTTTCCTTTCCTTCCTTTGTGTTCATTTATTTTGTTTCTTAAATTCCACATATGAGTGAAATCATACGGTATTTGTCTTTCTCTGACTGACTCTCTCTCTCTCTCTCTCTATATATATATATATATATAAGTTCTTCATAGATCTTGGATACCATACTGTCTTGATGATTACAGCTTCATAAGTCCGGATCTATAAAGAACTTATCGAACTCAACACCCCAAAATTAAAAAATCCACTTAGGAAATGGGCAGCAGGCATGAACAGATGAACAGACATCTGTATGTCAATTGTGATGCCTCCAGGTTTGCTTTCTTTTTTCAAGATTACTTTGGCTATTTGGGGTCTTTTCTGGTTTCATACAAATTTTAGAATTGCTTGTTCTAGCTCTGTGAAAAATGCTGGTGGTATTTTGCTAGGGATTACATTAAATGGGTAGATTGCTATGGGTAGTATAGACATTTTAACAATATTTGTTCTTCCAAACCATGAGCATGGAATGTTTTTCCATTTCTTTGTGTCTTCCTTAATTTCTTTCATAAGAGTTCTATAGTTTTCAGAATATATATCTTTTACATCTTTGGTTAGGTTTATTCCCTGGTATCTTTTGGTTTTGGTGCAATTGTAAATGGGATTGATTCCTTGATTTCTCTTTCTGCTGCTTTATTATTGGTGTATAGAAATGCAATAGACTTCTGTACATTGATTTTACATCTTGTGACTTTGCTGAATTCCTATATCAGTTCTAGCAACTTTTTAGTGGAGTCTTTTGGGTTTTCTATATAGATTATCATGTCATTTACAAAGAGTGAAAGTTTGACTTCCTCCTTACCAATCTGGATGCCTTTTATTTCTTTTTGTTGTCTGATTGCTGAGGCTAGGACTTCCAGTACTATGTTGAACAACAGTGGTGAGACTGGACATCCCTGTCTTCTTCCTGACCTTAGGGGAAATGTTCTCAGTTTTTCCCCATTGAGGATGATATTAGCTGTGGGTCTTCCGAATATGGCCTTTATGATGTTGAGGTATGTTCCTCCTATCCCTATTTTTTGAGGGTTTTTATCAAGAAATGATGTATTTTGTCAAGTGCTTTTTCTGCATCTATTGAGAAGATCATATGGTTCTTATCCTTTATTTTATTAATGTGGTGTATCACCTTGTTTGATTTGGGTATATCGAACCATCCCTGCAGCCCAAGAATAAATCCCACTTGGTCGTGGTGAACAATTCTTTTAATATACAGCTGGATTCAATTTGCTAGTATCTTGTTGAGAATTTTGGCATCCATGTTCATCAAGGATATTGGTCTATAATTCTCCTTTATAGTAGGATCTTTGTCTGGTTTTGAAATCAGGGTAATGCTGGCCTCATAGAATGAGTTTGGAAGTTTTCCTTCCATGTCTATTTTTTGGAACATTTTGAGAAGAATAGATATTAACTCTTCTTTAAATGTCTGGTAGAATTCCCCTGGGTAGCCATCTGGCTCTGGACTCTCATTTGTTGGGAGATTTTTGATTACTGATTCAGTTTCTTTGCTGGTTATGGATCCGTTCAGATTTTCTATTTCTTCCTGCTTCAGTTTTGGTAGTTTATATGTTTCTAGGAATTTATCCTTTTCTTCCAGATTGCTTAATTTGTTGGCATATAATTGCTCATAATATTCTCTTATAATTGTTTGTGTTTCTGCAGTGTTGGTTGTTATCTCTCCTCTTTCATTCATGATTTTATTTATTTGGGTCCTTTCTGTTTCCTTTTTGATAAATCTGGCTAGGGGTTTATCAATTTTGTTAATTCTTTTGAAGAACCAGCTCTTAATTTCATTGACCCATTCTACTGTGTTTTTTTTTATTTCTATATCATGTATTTCTGATCTAATCTTTATTATTTCACTTCTCCTGCTGGATTTAGTCTTTAAGAGTTGGTTGTGTATTTAAGATTTTTCTTGCTTCTTGAGAAAGTCCTGTATTGCTATATAGTTCCCTCTTAGGACCATCTTTGCTGCATCCCAAAGGTTTTGGACTGTCATGTTTTCATTTTCATTTGCTTTCATGTATTTTTTTATTTCTTCTTTAATTTCCTGGTTAACCCATTCATTCTTTAGTAGGATGTACTTTAACCTCCATGTATTTGTGGTCTTTCCAAATTTTTTCTTGTGGTTGATTTCAAGAGTCATAGCATTGAGGTCTGAAAATATGCATGGCATGATCTCAATCTTTTTGTACCTGTGGGAGCCTCATTTGTGACCCAGTATGTGATCTATTCTGAAGAATGTTCCATGTGCACTTGAAAAGAATGTTTTCTTCTGCTGCTTTAGGATAAAATTCTCTGAATATATCTGTGAAGTCCATCTGTTCCAGTGTGTCATTCAAAGCCCTTGTTTCCTTGTTGATCTTCTACTTAAATGATCTGTGTTAAAGTCCCTTACTATTACTCACTGTATTATTATCTTTAATTTTATTATTAATTGATTTATATATTTAGCTGCTCCCAAGTTAGGGGCATAGATATTTACAATTGTTAGACCTTCGTGTTGGATAGACACTTTTATTATTATATAGTGCCCTTCTTCATATCTTATTACAGTCTTTGGTTTAAAATCTAGTTTTTCTGATATAAGTATGGCTACTCTAGCTTTCTTTTGATGTCCATTAGCATGATAAATTTTTCTCCACCCCCTCACTTTCAAACTAGAGGTGTCTTTGGGTTAAAAATGAGTCTCTTATAAGCAGCATACTGATGGGTTTTGAGTTTTTATCCATTCTGATACCCTATGTATTTTGATTGGAGCATTTAATCCACTTACATCCAGAGTAATTATTGAAAGATATGAATTTAGTGCCATTGTTTTACCTTTAAAGTTGCTGTAGATTGTCTCTGTTCCTTTCTAGTCTTTGTTGCTTTTGGTCTCTCTTTCCACTCAAAGGGTCCCCTTTAATATTTCTTGCAAAGCTGGTCTAGTGTTCACAAACTCCTTTAGTTTTTGCTTGTCTTGGAAAGTCTCCACCTCTCCTTCTATTCTGAATGACAGCCTTGCTGAATAAGGTATTCTTGGCTGCACATTTTTCCCATTTAGCACATTGAATATTCCCTTCCACTCCTTTTTGGCCTTCCAGGTCTCTGAAGACAGATCTGCTGCTAACCTTATGTGTCTACCCTTGTAGGTTAAGAATTATCATCCCTAGCTGCTTTCAGAATTCTCTCTTAATCTTTGTATTTTGTGAGTTTCACTATGATATTCACATATGATATATGACCTGTTTTTGTTGATTTTGAGGGGAGTTCCCTGTGCTTCTTGGACTTGAATGTCTGTTTCCTTCCCCAGATTAGGGAAGTTATCAGCTATAATTTGTTCAAATAAACCTTCTGCCCCTTTTTCCTGCTCTTCTTCTGGGACTCTTATGATTTGGATATTATTTTGCTTTATGGAATTGGTGAGTTCCCTACATCTACCTTTATTATCTAATAGTTTTCTTTCCCTCTTCTTTTCAGCTTCATTATTCTCTATAATTATATCTTCTATATCACCTATCTTCTCCTCTGCTTCTTCAATCCTCATTGTGATTATATCCAGTCAGTTTTGAATCTCAGTTGTAGCATTTTTTAATTTCAGCCTATTTTTAGGTCCTTTATCTCTGCAACAAGGGTTTCTCTGATGTCCTCTTTGCTTTTTTCTTTTTTTTTTTTAAGATCTATTTATTTATTTGAGAGAGAGAGAGAGAGCAGGGGAGGGGCAAAGGGAGAAAGAATCTCAAGCAGACTCCCTATTGCGCCTGATGCAGGGCCTGAGTCCACAACCCATGAATCATGGCCTGAGCCAAAACCAAGGGTCAGATGCTCAACTGACTAAGCCAACCAGGCACCCCAACTTCTATGCTTTTTCCCAAGCCCAGCTAGTAGTCTTATGACTGTTGTTCTATATTCTTGTTCAGATATATTGCTTTCATCTGTTTTGAGCAAGTCCCTGGCTGTGATTTCTTCCTGAACATTTTTTTGGGGACAGTTCCTCTGTCTTGTCATTTTGGCTAAGTTTTTGTCTTTTGTGTGTTATGAAAGCTTGTTATATTTCCTGCACCTGAGAGTAATGGTATATTAAAAAGGGATCATACACTGTCCAGGACTTGGAACTTCAGGAAGTGTCTCTGGTGTATGCTGTGTGCACTCTGCTCTTGTGTTTTGGCTGCTTTTTCCCACTGGTCAGTCCTCTGCAGGTTTCCTCCTTCCTTGCAGTGGGGGTGTCTGGACGTTTAACTAGGTGTGTTTTGCTTTATTTGTTGAAATAAGCCCAGAAAGAAAAGAAAAGAAAAGGCCTGATCCAAAAAAGAGAGAGAAAAGGAAAAGGACTGAAAAAAAAACCAAAAAAACCCAAAGCTACAATCAAAACACTATAAGCCTGATTCCAAAGAAAAAGAAAGGAAAAAAAAAAAAAAGCAAAACAAAAGAAAAAAGAAACTTGATCCAAAAAAAGAGAAAAGGAAATGAAAAAGTAAGTTAACAAACAAACAAAAAACTATAAGCCTGATTCCAAAGGGAAGCAGAGGAAGAAGAAGAGGAGGAAGAAGAAGAAAAAGAAAGAAAGAAAGAAAAATACAGCTTTGTCCCATTTCTACCAGAACTGCAGGTCAGGCTGTGAAGCATTGTATGATCAGTAGACTTGGTGCATGTGGTATGCTGCCTGTGCTGGTCTTCTGAAGGGGAAAGCCCACCTGCGATGGCTCAGAGTCAGTATTGCCCTGGTAAATATGTACTTCCAAGGGACAGGGTTTGGTGTAAGTAGCTCCCACCTTCACTGAGGGCCACTGTGTTGTTCTCTGAAGTCCTACCATGTTGGTGGTGAGGGGGAAATGGAGCCACCTGACTCTCATCCCTGAACAGGGTATCAGGAAGCCCTCACAGAAAAGCAAGGGCCATCAGCACTCCCCGCACCACAGTTCTCTTGCATTTTATCTTTGGCCCGCAGCTGGGGTTCAAAACTCCAAATCTTAAAGGACCAAGCACCACATGGATCCACTCCATCTTCTGGAGTAGAGCCTCCCCACCATGCTGTGTCTAGTGTCCTTTGTCCCAGGAAAATAGTCCCATGACTGCTCAGTGCACAGAATATATGTTGTAGCACTGGGAAAAGGAGCAACCAAGCTATCCACCTTGTGTGGGCACCTCGGTCCCCTGCCCATGAAAGGCCGTTTGCTGGCGCCTGCAGGGTCTTTTGTCTTTGGAGAGGCAATAAGGAATGTTCTCTCCCAGTGCGACCCAGAAGATCTGTACACCACCTTGTGCACTCTCCACTGGCGCCCTCCTTCTTCCCAGGAGCACTTCCAAAACCTGTGAGACTCAGATCTGCTCGCTCACCAGTCTGTGGTGCAGAGAGGTTTTCTTGTGCAGACCCAACACCGTACTCTCTCAACTCCTCTCTCTTTCTCTCCCTTTTCTCTCCCTGCAGAAAGGGCTCCCTCCCCTCTGGGGCATGGAAGTTTTTCTCTCCCCCAGTTCACTTCCACGCACCTCACACCTGTCACATTGTCTCCTTCAAACCGTGGAGATCCTTCTTCCAAAACTCATATCGATTTCCTGGGTGTTCCAAGTGATCTGACCTCAATACAGCTGTGTTTGAGGAAGGAGAAAAGCCCAGGGTCCCCCTACTTCTCTGCCATCTTAACTCTCCCCTATGTTGTACCCCAACTTTATCTGTTTTTAATAATTTTGAAGAGTAGACAGGCAAAATCCAAACCATTTCAAGATTTATTAATGAGAGATATACACATTAGAGCTACTTAAAGCAAACTATCAAAAACTAAAATGAAGGGTGTCCTATTTAACAGTGTAAGGAGACCATATAGTTTAGTCAATTCCTTCTTCTAAAGGCTCTTGTTCACACAGATGTAGAATAATTGATTGCAGTATTTTGTGCCGAGAGGCAGCCAGTGCTATCCAGAAAGAGAAAGCCAGCTTGGATTGCCAAGGGGAAATAAAAGCTTCAAGGTAAGGAAGAAGAGCTCTTTCCCAGGGGATGAGAAGTCAACTTTACATAATATGTTTTGCCTGAAAAAGAAATATGTCCTCTTCCTTTAAATTTACATTTGCTCCCCTCAAGATCCCTCTAGGCTCTCTGGAATTTCTATTTGGAGTTAATCCTGTTTTAGCAGCAATTTTCAATTGTTACAGCTCTAGCTAACACTGAAAGTCCAAGAGAAAAAATAAGGAGCATTTAAGATTATAGCAGAGTATTTTAACCCTGGCATTTTGACCCTAAGGACACTTAGCACAAAATACAACCTGACCCAAGTAAAATTAGATTAAGTAGAAATTATAATGACAAAATAAAACTAGCAATGCTAAGAATATATATAGTAAAGCATTTTTTTCTTTTCTAATAAAAAATAGCTTGAATAATCACATATTATTAACAGTAAAAACTGCAAAAATTGACCTTAGAAGAAATTAAACTTTTAGAGAAATAACTAACAAAAAACAAAATTGGAACTAAATAAAACTTAAGGTAAAAATTTATTGACCAAAAATTGATAGAAGAATCATATCAAATTTGATGGGGAAAAACTGAATTGGGACCACAAAAATATTTAATGAAGTTGATGAAACTTAATGTAGATAAAAACATAATCAATGAATCAAAACTTTATTTTAAAATTGACACAGAAAATATGGTAGTCTAATTAAAATAAGCTTAGTAGAATAAAAAGGGATAAAACCATAAATAGTTTAATGATGTTATACAAAAAATTAGAAAATCAATTAACTAATAGAATTTACTCTCCCCCACCAAATAAAAGAATAGTTTACTGACCCAAATTTATTAATGTTGGCATAAATCTGATTTAAATGTTGGTGTACAGAAACAGCCAAAATATCCTCAGGTTTAAATTGGGTCAAAATGTCAGAAGCAAATTAGAGGGGTCAAAAAGGCAAGGTCAAAATAACCAATATCCAAAATAGTGCACTGTCCACTGGGCTAATATAATATTTGCTCTTATGATTCCTATATTTATGTACTAAGAATTTTAAAACTGACTAAATTGGTATATTAAATAAAGTGTGATTAGAGGAAAAAAGTAATATTAACTCATTAGTATTTGTGCTTCAAAAATTTAAAAAGCAGTTGGTTATTTGGTCAGTTCACTACTTGATTTTGAAAACAGAAGTGTAGTTATAAACAGATTGTTCTGTGGAGAATGGACTAATGTTAAAGAAAGCATATCTGTGTTTAGTGCAATAGCTAAAGCATAAAAACCAGTGAGGACACTATTGTAAGTATCTAAATGGCAAAAAATGGTTGTTTGAATGAAGTGATGCAGTGGAGATGGTAAGACTAGAAGACTAGGGATGGAAGATAGGTAGACAGCAGATTTGGTGGGACGTGAAGCTGAATTAATGAGCCTAGAGCAAGACAGAGAAATTGGGGCCAGCCATATACATTTAAGAGTATGAGGGGGAAAAGATGGCAGAGGAGTAGGGGACCCTATTCCAACCGGTCCCCAGAATTTAGCTGGATATCTACCAAACCACTCTGAACACCCACAAAATCAGCCTGAGATGTAAGAAGATAGATCCGGATCTCTACAAACAGAATGTCACAGGCATTTGGTTTTGAGGTGCAAAGCGGGGAGCCGTGATTCTGAGGGCAGATATTGGAAGATAAACGGCAGCGGGAGGGAGCTGAGCTGTCGGGATCCTACACCGCCGGTGAGTGATAGCGTCCAACACTGGGGACCAGGCACAGACTTGCAGACCAGTAGCAGTGGGGAAAGGAATTTAGGGCAGGCCCCCGGACTGAAACCTGGAGTGGTGGGGCTGCGCGTGTGAACGAGGGCAGCTGGCAGTTATAGAAGCACAAAGGGCAGAGACATGCCCTGACCTGGAGGCAGGGACAGGGAGCGCTGCTGAGGGGTGCACAACCCAGGACGCTGCACTTTATAGGAACACAGACACAAACGGAGATAGTGTGGCCTGGAGAGCTCACTGAAGAACAGACTGCGATCTCTCTGCTCTGAGGCAGAGGGTTGGAAACGGTCTCGTCTGCTCTGACTCTCAGAAGAGAAGCGGAAAGCTGCCAGGAAAAGCACCAGAGAACAAAAGCCCCAAAAAACTGGTTTTCACTGAGCCCATCCCCCGCCACAGGGGGCAGGGCAACAGGGTTGCCTGAGTAACAGTGCGGCAGGCACCTCCCCCAGAAGACAGGCTGGGACAACAAGAGGCCAGCAACCCTAAGGTCCCTAGAAAACAGGTGCATCTTGCTTGGGTTGTGGTAAAAAATTTGGACTCTATACATTCCCTCAACCACCCATCAACAGAATGACTAGGAGGAGGAACCCCCATATTTGAAAGACTCAGAGATTATGACTTATGCCACAGATTTACAAATGGATTCAGATATAACCAAGATGTCAGAGATGGAATTCAGGCTAGCAATTCTGAAGACAATAGCTAGAATGGAGAAATCAATTAATGACAACATAAGAGTCTCTAAGGGCAGAAATGAAAACTGAATTGGCAGAATTTAAAAATGCTATCAATGAGATCCACTCTAATCTAGATAAGCTAACAGCTAGGGTAAGTGAGGCATAAGAACAAATCAGTGACCTGGAAGACAATTTAATAGGTAAAAAGGGAAAAGAGGAGGCCAGGGAAAAACAACTCGGAATCCATGAAAATAGAATCAGAGAAATAAGTGACACCATGAAGCGTTCCAATGTCAGAATTATTGGGATCCCGAAGGGGGTGGAGAAAGAGAGAGGACTAGAAGATATATTTGAGCAAATCGTAGCTGAGAACTTCCCAAATCTGGGGAATAAAACAAACATTGATGTCCTAGAGGCAGAGAGGACCCCTCCCAAGATCAAGGAAAACAGGCCAACACCCTTGCATGTAATAGTAAAACTTGCAAATCTTAGAATGAAGAAACCATCTTAAGGGCAGTTAGGGGGAAGAGATTCCTTAGGTACAGAGGGAGGAACATCAGAATAACGTCAGACCTATCCACAGAGACCTGGCAAGCCAGAAAAGGCTGACAAGACATATTCAGGGTACTAAACGAGAAGAACATGCAGCCAACAATACTTTGTCCAAGAAGGCTGTCATTTAGAATGGATAGAGAGATGCAGAGCTTCCAAGACCGGCAGAAAGAATATGTGAACACTAAGCCGGCCCTGCAAGAAATATTAAGGGGGGTTCTATAAAAGGAGAAAGACCCCAAGAGTTATATAGAACAGAAATTTACAGAGACAATCTATAAAAACAAGGTCTTCACAGACAACATGATGACAATAAATTCATATCTTTCAATAATCACTCTCAATGTGAATGGCCTAAATGCTCCCATAAAATGGCACAGGGTCGCAGATTGGATAAAAAGACAGGACCCAATCATATGCTATCTACAAGAGACACATTTTGAACCCAAAGATACATCCAGACTGAAAGTGATGGGATGGAGGTCCATCTTCCATGCCAACGGACCTCAGAAGAAAGCTGGGGTAGCAATTCTTATATCAGACAGATTTTAAACTAAAGACTGTAGTTAGAGACACAGACGGACACTATATCATTCTTAAAGGGTCTATCCAACAAGAAGATCTAACAATTGTAAATATCTATGCCCCCAACATGGGAGCAGCCATCTACATAAGCCAACTGTTAACCAAAATAAAGAGTCCTATTGATAACAATACGTTAATTGTAGGAGACCTCAACACTCCACTCTCAGCAATAGATAGATCATCTAAGCAGAAAATCAACAAAGAAACAACAGTTTTGAATGACACACTGGACCAGATGGACCTCATAGATATATACAGAACATTCCACTCTAAAACAACAGAATACTCATTCTTCTCAAGCACACATGGAACTTTCTCCAGAATAGACCACAAACTGGGTCACAAATCAGGTCTCAACCGATACCAAAAGATTGAGATTATTCCCTGCATATTCTCAGACCATAATGCTTTAAAACTGGTACTCAATCACAAGAAAAAATTTGGCAGAAATTCAAACACTTGGAAGCTAAAGACCACTCTGCTCAAGAATGTTTGGGTCAACCAGAAAATCAAAGAAGAACTTAAACAATTCATGGATACCAATGAGAACAAAAACACATTGGTCCAAAACCTATGGGATACTGCAAAGGCAGTCTAAGGGGAAAATACATAGCCGTCCAATTCTCACTCAAAAAATAGAAAAATCCCAAATTCAGCAACTAACTCTACACCTTAAAGAACTAGAGAAAAAGCAACAAACAATGCCTAAGCCACACATTAGAAGAGAAATAATTAAGATTAGAGCAGAGATCAATGAATTAGAAACCAGAAACACAATAGATCAGATCAATGAAACTAGAAGCTGGTTCTTTGAAAGAATTAATAAGATTGATAAACCACTGGCCAGACTTATCCAAAAGAAAAGAGAAAGGACCCAAATTAATAAATTATGAATGAAAAGGGAGAGATCACGACTAACACCAAGGAAATAGAAACAATTATTAGAAATTATTATCAACAACCATATGCCAATAAATTAAGCAACCTGGAAGAAATGGATGCCTTCCTGGAAACCTATAAACTCCCAAGACTGAAACAAGAAGAAATTGACAACCTGAATAGGCCAATAACCAGTAATGAGATTGAAGCAGTGATCAAAAACCTCCCAAGAAACAAGAGTCCAGGGCCTGATGGATTCCCTGGGGAATTCTACCAAACATTCAAAGAAGAAATAATACCTATTCTCCTGAAGCTGTTTCAAAAAATAGAAACAGAAGGAAAGCTTCCAGACTCATTCTATGAGGCCAGCATTGCCTTGATCCCCAAACCAGGCAAAGACCCCATCAAAAAGGAGAATTTCAGACCGATATCCCTGATGAATATGGATTCCAAAATCCTCAACAAAATCCTAGCTAACAGGATCCAACAGTACGTTAAAAGGATCACCCACCACAACCAAGTTGGATTGATCCCTGGGATGCAAGGGTGGTTCAACATTCGCAAATCAATCAATGTGATAGAACACATTAATAAGAGGAGGGAGAAGAACCATATGGTCCTCTCAATTGATGCAGAAAAAGCATTTGACAAAATACAGCATCCTTTCCTGATTAAAACTCTTCAGAGTATAGGGATAGAGGGAACATTCCTCAAATTCATAAAATTCATCTATGAAAAACACACAGTGAATATCATCCTCAATGGGGAAAAGCTGAGAGCCTTTCCCTTAAGATCAGGAACATGACAAGGATGCCCACTCTCGCCACTATTGTTCAACATAGTACTAGAATTCCTAGCAACAGCAATCAGACAACAAAAAGAAATAAAAGGTATTTAAATTGGCAAAGAATAAGTCAAACTCTCTCTCTCTTCGTAGATGACTATGATACTTTATGTGGAAAACCCAAAAGACTCCACCCCCAAATTACTAGAACTCATACAGCAATTCAGTAATGTGGCAGGATACAAAATCAATGCACAGAAATCAGTTGCTTTCTTATACACTAACAATGCAACTGTAGAAAGAGAAATTAGAGAAACGATTCCATTTACAATAGCACCAAAAACCATAAGATACCTTGGAATAAACCTACCAAAGAGGTAAAGGATCTATACTCTAGGAACTACAGAACACTCATGAAAGAAATTGAAGAAGACACAAAAAGATGGAAAAACATTCCATCCTCATGGATCAGAAGAATAAACACTGTTAAAATGTCTATGCTACCCAGAGCAATCTATACCTTCAATGCCATCCCGATCAAAATTCCAATGACATTTTTCAAAGTGCTGGAACAAACAATCCTAAAATTTGTATGGAGTCAGAAAAGACCCCGAATCGCCAAGGAGATGTTGAAAAAGAAAAACAAAGCTGGGGGCATCATGTTGCCTGATTTCAAGCTATATTACAAAGCCGTGATCACCAAGACAGCATGGTACTGGCACAAAAACAGACATACAGACCAATGGAACAGAATAGAGAGCCCAGATATGGACCCTCAACTCTTTGGTCAAATAATCTTCGACAAAGCAGCAAAAAATATGCAATGGAAAAAAGACAGTCTCTTCAATAAATGGTGCTGGGAAAATTGGACAGCCACATGCAGAAGGATGAACCTCGACCATTCTCTAACACCACACACAAAGATAAATTCAAAATGGATGAAAGACCTCAATGTGAGACAGGAATCCATCAAAATCCTAGAGGAGAACATAGGCAATAACCTCTTTGACATCGGCCACAGCAACTTCTTTCAAGATACATCTCCAAAAGCTAGTGAAACAAAAGCAAAAATGAACTTTTGGGACTTCATCAAGATAAAAAGCTTCTGCACAGCAAAGGAAACAGTCAACAAAACAAAGAGGCAACCCACAGAATGGGAGAAGATATTTGCAAATGAC
This sequence comes from Halichoerus grypus, assembly GCF_964656455.1. Classification (NCBI taxonomy): domain Eukaryota; kingdom Metazoa; phylum Chordata; class Mammalia; order Carnivora; family Phocidae; genus Halichoerus; species Halichoerus grypus. Next base: position 126,380,984 of record NC_135716.1, on the reverse strand, counting down.
ACTACAGATAAAGGGCTGGTATCCAAGATCTATAAAGAACTTCTCAAACTCAACACCCCAAAAACAAATAATCAAGTCAAAAAATGGGCAGAAGACATGAACAGACACTTCTCTTAAGAAGACATTCAAATGGCTAACAGACATGTGAAAAAAGGTTCATCATCATTAGCCATCAGGGAAATTCAAATTAAAACGACATTGAGATACCACCTTACACCAGTTAGAATGGAAAAATTGACAGGGCAAGAAATAACAAATGTTGGAGAGGTTGTGGAGAAAGGGGAACCCTCTTACACTGTTGGTGGGAATGCAAGTTGGTACAGCTACTTTGGAAAACAATGTGGATGTGTCTCAAAAAATTAAAAATAGAGCTACCCTATGACCTAGCAATTACACTACTAGGTATTTACCCCAAGGACACAGATGTAGTGAAAAGAAGGGCCATATACACCCCAATGTTCATAGCAGCAATGTCCGCAATAGCCAAACTGTGGAAAGAGCCAAGATGCCCTTCAACAGATGAATGGATAAAGAAGATGTGGTCCATATATACAATGGAATATTACTCAGCCATCAGAAAAGATGAATACCCAACTTTTACATCAACATGGATGGGACTGGAGGAGATTATGCTAAGTGAAATAAGTCAAGCAGAGAAAGTCAATTATCATCTGGTTTCACTTATTTGTGGAACATAAGGAATAGCATGGAGGACATTAGGAGAAGGAAGGGAAAAATGAAGGGGGGGTAATCAGAGGGAGAGACGAACCATGAGAGACTATGGACTCTGAGAAACAAACTGAGGGTTTTAGAAGGGTGGGGGATGGTTTAACCCAGTGATGGGTATTAAGGAGGGCACGTACTTCATGGAGCACTGGGTGTTATATGAAAACAATGAAGCGTGGATCACTACATCAAAAACTAATGATGTATTGTATGGTGACTAACATAACATAATAAAATAAAATTTAAAAAAATAAATTTAGAAGTAAACAGCATGTTTATGGTCTTTAAAACTATGGGAGAAGATGAAATCACCTAGAAGAATACAAAAAGAGAAAATGCACCCTGGGGGTTCTCCAACATTCAGACTCTAAATGTTAGAGATTGGGCAGAGGAACAGGAGATATGAGAGAGAAAGGAGGAAAACCAGAAGAGTGTGGTATCATGGAAGCAGAAGAAAATGTTGCAAAAAAGAGAGTGGCTACATGTGCTGAAGGAGGATAAGGTGAGAAAGAGAATAATTCTCCACTGGAGGAGCAAGAGAGATGTTCTCAGAAATGTGGGTAAAAAGGTGTTTCCCAGAAGTAGTGCAGATACAATTCCAATTGGTGTGGGGTAATGAGAGAATAGGAGAGAAGAAAGTGGAGTCAGTGCCTAAAGACAACTCTAGTAAGGAGTTTCTATGAGAAAAAGCAAAGAAATAGAATGGTATGTGGAAGATGATAAAAGGGTCAATGGAGGCTTCACCAGTTTTTTTCACAGGGCTGATATTTAGGCATGTTTGTATGTAGGTGGGAATGGTGGAAGAGGGACAGGGGACAATTTCATAGCAAGGTCCTTGAGGAGCTACTAGCCTCAGAGAGGATAAGGATTCCCCTTCCTTGTGAGAGCAGAGGAGGCGGAGCCCATGGGGTAAAGTCACCAGCTTCTCTGGGTCTCAGCTTCTTTGGAACAGGAGGCTGCTGAAGAATGTTTTCTATGGGCTAACCTCAACAGTACTCCAATTCTCCCAAGCTCACCTACATTATCAAACACAGTTAAGCTTTCTTTAACAGAAGACTCTTAAAAAGAAGTGTAAATGTTGAGTGAATAGGTCAAAGAGAAAAGACAAAATGGCATACAATTCACGTGCCCCCAACTCCTGGGGGTAACACTCTTATGATCTGGAGGTGTTTCCTCTAATATAGCTGCACTATCAGGGGATGCAAAACAAACAGTCCCTCCTGGACCATGGTTCAGCAGTGAGTCTCCCTAGATATATCTTCTCTGGGAGGATGGAAATTGCAAAGGGTCTCAAGGCAATATTCTACATTGGAGTTTTTCCCTTTCTTTGAAAACTCCTATTCCTCCTTTCATCCTAGCAGAAGCAGTGCTCTGTGGTCCCTCTCTCCTTAGTCTATTATATCAGAAGTGGAGTGTTTATTCTTCTTTGGCTCATTTATCTCAAGAATCTTGTCAGAAAGATGATGATTTTATTATAATCCTAATAACTTTATCCTCATTAAGACAAGGTTTATGAATAAAAATATAACTGATCATATTGAGCAGTAAAACATCATTTTGAATCATGATACATTTTGAGTTAAAATAACTCTGATAGCCCAAAAGACTTGACTTCTATTTTTTCCAAAATAGGAAAAAAATGTATCTGCTGATATATTTTCCACCCCTAAGGTTAGAAAATCACAAATGGAAATTTACAAAATAGCTTCTACAAATGATTACATTACCTACATTTCCACCTTATAGGATCATATGTGATGAAATAAAATCTGTGTGAAGAAACTTTGAAGACTATAAAGTGCTATTATACATGTAAGAACAAACCTTAGAATATTTACCTAGGTACAATGAAACCTAACAAGCATCAATAAAGAGGCTTTGAGAATAGAGATAGGAAAGTGCATATGTGATAACCCTTTCAGTTGAGGATTTGGGATCCAAGTACTGTTGGAAGTCACAGCAGAAAAGTACTTATTTGTATATCTCAGGAGCAATGAGAGCACATCAAGGAAGAACAACTCTTGAAACCAGTGCTGCTCAAATTTTCATTTGCATGAATGACTTGAGGATCTTGTGAAAATGCCGATTCTGATTCTGTAAGACTGGGGTGGGCCCTGAGATTCTGCCTTTCTAGAGGAGCTCCCAGGCGATGCCCCTGCTGTTGGTCCACAGACCATACTTTGAGTAGCAAGACTCAACTCTAAGAGGCTGGCTGAGGGGTGAGCCAAGTGTCACAAAAAGAGGACTGGGTAAGATATAGTGTCATGAAACAGCCAAGAAGCCTGACAACAGAGATCCTTATTAGAAAGAGAGATTTAAATAAGACACATGCGTCAAGGTCATAAGCTGAGATTCAAGGATGGGAAGAAAGCAAGATGTATGGGGTGGCCTGGGTTAATGAAGCATCAGCAGCTATATGATGTTCTTCCTGAAGGATTTTTTTTATAACTCGAAAGAGGAAATCCCTTCAGGAGGAAGAAATCAGCCACTTGAAAGAAGGACCAAACAAGCCATCAGCAATTAATCTTTATCAACCAAATATTTAGGTGTTCCTAGATTTTGAAAGCATCATGTATTTCTTAAATGACAGACTGTCATGAAGAATTCTTAGACTAACTTACCACTTAACACTCAGACTATGACTTACCATAGGTCTCATGGTCTAAGAAAGTTTCTGGTAGTTCTAGGAAAAAACACAAAGGGCAAATAAATCTTTATTTGTGGGATTGGTGATTCTGAAGCTTCATACCCATCTCTCTCTGACATAAAAATTATAGTTCTTAGACTTTAACACACAGAATAACATAAGGTCAGTCGGACTAGCTGAACAGATCTTAATACCCAAAGTCACCAATCATGAGCATTTAATCTTAGGAAGTCCAAAAAAAGTTGCACGAAGTTACTGGAGGTAAGAGGTTTGGGGTGGGGGAATAAAGCTGTTAACTCTTCCATTTTCATCCACTCCCTGTACCAGGTGATATGCACAGTCTCAGAAAATTCAGCACCAAGAAATAAGACGCTTTGTTTACTTTCACTTTATGTTTCTGCTTTGACCTCAGAAGATGCATTAGTCATGAAAAACTTAACATGCATTAAATACTCTTAATTACACACAGAATAACCAGTACAGACTAGAGAAAAAGGATGTAATTCGAATTCTCCCACCACCCTTGAACCACATTACACGTGACCTTTTGCTTTAACGGTAGCTTGCACATGATAATTATTAATGTAGCCTATCCAACTTGGAAGATACAATTTATGGGTTTTTTTTGGGGGGGTGGATATGGCAAGTTCCATAATGAACAATGATAGCACACTAAGGTTTTACTGCTCAAATAATCCCATACATATTGAAACAAAAACATTAATACTTTCTATGAACACTCCATTCTCTGGTACTTTATCACGCTTGTCAAGCCATTAAAAAAGAATTCTCACTATAGAGCCAATGGGCAGAAATTACAACACTTGGTCTAAGCATCAATGCTTCTCATCAATCTAACAATAGTAAATCATGGAGAGTCAGAATTGGGATAAAGACTCTAGGGAAAGTGAGCATTTGTAAACTGTGTTCACTTGGGAAAGATAATGATAATTAAAATAGCAACCAATTTTGAACACTTACTGTGCACTAGGTGCCATGTTTCATTTACATATTCCTTTTAATATTCACAGCATCCCTTGCTGTAGTCATAATAATCAATTCTCCTCTAAAAATGAAAAGCTGAGGTTCCCAGAGGCAATGTGAACCTTAGGGTCTAATCTTTGCTTAGAGTCACCACCCTGCTAGTAAGCAATGGATCTGAAATTCAAACTTAGATTTATGTAGCTCCCATGTCCACTCATAACCAGTACAATTTCCAGCCTCTGATACTAGCAAATATATCACAAAAATAAAGATTATTCATAAAGTTTTTAGGACACTCCCCTCATCCCCTACCACATCCCCTTTAAAATAGAAATTCTGGACCAGATTCCTTAGAATGATAAGCATTATCTCATTTCCCAGCTTTTGCCTCAGGAGCATATAGGTTTCAGAGTCAACATTTGAAAAGCCAAATAAAGCCTCCCAAATGTGGTAAGAATGGCCATCTCTCACTGGTTTTATTAGACTTAAAATCATGTATGTTCAAGGCTGGGTACTTGAGAGAGAAAATTAAATGTTAAAACCCAATTATCAACTGCTTCATTCCTGTTCCTGGGCCCTAAGTAACTAGACTTGCCTTTCATATGCCAAAAATAATAAAAAACAACAAATTTGAGGTCTGTAGCTATATTTTAAAAATCACATCACAGTGGTTTTTGTAAACGGCCCAAGAGTGTACAGTTCTAATCAAATGCGAGCTCATACGATAAGGGCTTAGCCTCTGCCTCAAGCTCCCTACTCTGATCTTCCCCAACTCCTCCAGTTTTATATACTAATGAACTCCATCTGTAGGCTCAGGCCCATTGGAATCGGTGCTGGGTAGGGCAGGAAGCAGAGCAGTAATCTCAGCCCCAGCAGATGAAGAAGGGAACTGGCTACTCACTGTACTATAGATGCTTTACAGACATAGTTAAATCCTCAGCAACTATACACCATAGGTGTAATTATTCTCATTTTACAGATAAGGAATATGGAAAATTAGAGTGTTGAAAGTACCAAGTTTGCATAGTCTTAGTGTTAAAAAAAAAACAAAGCAAACAAACAAAGCAGGAGCTAGGTGCTGGTCTCCCATTACCCAGACTGGCTATCATACAATATAATTTTGACTCCTTCTTCCTAGAATTTGCAATGAGTTAAAAGATCCAAGTTCTCTCTCTCTCTTTTTCTCTTTTGGTGTGATCAATTCATAAGATGGTTGAGCCAGCTTTCTATGTAACCTTATGTTTTTTTCAAAAGCTGTGAGAAAGTTGTGAGAACATTCATATATCATGCAGACTGCCATATGGTGTATACAAACACCAAAGCCAAATTATTTTGACCCTGGTAATAGCTGGGAAGACTGGAATCTCAAATGAGATGAGCTCCTGGATATGCATGCTGCCTACTTATGTCTAGTGCTGTAACATCTATATATAGTTGAAGATGGGAACTACTGGACTACAGTCTGATTGCTGTGCCTTTTACCACCTTTATTCCCTTTAGTCTTTCTTGCTTGAAAGGTACGTAAGGGGATAAAGATTGGTTGGAGTTAGGGATGGAGGAGGGAGTAGCAGTGAGTGAAGCCAGGTTAGAAATTGGTGAGAGTCATGTTCTTGCTGTGTCAGTCTGGAATCTTATTAAAAAGAACCAGGTGTGCCTGGGTGGCTCAGTTGGATAAAGGTCCACCTCTTGATTTCGTCTCAGGTCATGATCTTAGGGTCATAGGATAGCACCCTGCATTGGGCTCCGTGCTCAGCGGGGAGTCTGCTGGGGATTCTCCCTCTCCCTCTTCCTTTACCCCTCCCCGACTCTCTCTCTCTCAAATAAATAAATAAATTTTTAAAAGGAGAAGGAGAAGAAGAAGAAGAAGACGGAAGAAGAAGAAGAAAGAAGAAGAAGAAGAAGAAGAAGAAGAAGAAGAAGAAGAAGAAGAAGAAGAAGAAGAAGAAGAAAGAAGAAGAAGAAGAAGAAGAAGAAGAAGAAGAAGAAGAAGAAGAAGAAGAAGAAGAAGAAAATAAGAAGAACCAGGACCCTAGTCCTACATTCAAGCTCAGCATCACCAACAGTGAGTCAACCAGATATTATGTTTCTCTTGATGTGAGGCAATGGAGATCATTACAGCATACCTAGAATGTATTCTGGTCCAAAAATATTTAACAGGAATCCACCAATCTTTTAGATTTAAAACCTAACCTACACTTTATAGGAAATATAGGAAATAAAGAAACAATATAAGTGATACCCCTGGGAAGGAACCAAACAAATCCAGAAAGTGAGATATTTTGCAGGACAACTGGCAGGACATGTCAGTATTAGAAGGAAAAGGGATCTTGGTAATTAGAAGATTAGAGACTTAAGGGACATAACCACCAGATACGAGGTTTGGCCCTGGATTAGATCCTGATTTGGACAAAATGCTATAAAGACATCTATGGGACACAACTGGGGAAATCTGAATATAGAATAAATATTAGATAAAATTAACATTTGTTGAACTGGAAAAGTGGAAACTGTTTGCCAAAATAAAGCAGGTAGCAAACAACATGTAAAGCAAATTCTTATAAAAAATATTACAGATCTGGAAGGAAATATGAGAAAGGTTGTATATATGGGTGATTGTATCTGTGGTACTTTATTTAGTTTAATTTTACTTTGATATATTTTCTAACTTTCTACAATGTACATAAAGCTGCTTTTATAGTAATAAAAATATTTTAATTTAAAAAAGAATTAGGTATTAAAATGGAAGTGCATGGTCCCTTCCACAGAGCCAGTTTTTTAATACTCATAATACACATCTAGTCAGTAGGTAATCAGGAATAAAACCCAAAGGCTGTCATTTTTCAGTATGACCTTAACTTCTGTCCACCCCCTGGGTTTCAAGTACTAGGAGTGAGTCCCAGCATTCGTGCAGCCTTAGCATTTCTGCTAGCTCCTTGTGCTTACCCACTGTTGGGCCCATCAAATGGAAAACCTGGGCTTCTGCCTTAGATTCTTAGCCCAAGGCTGCATTTCTTTTCCTGAGCTCACCTGGCTGGCTTTGGCCCTGAGGTCCGGCCTTAACTCCTGCCAGCCCTAAAGACTGGATCCTGTTCTCAGTACTCCAACTCTTTGACTTGGATAGGTCTGAATATAAAAAATGCTCAGAGTCACAATGCTGCCATTTATCTGAATTTCCAACACCTTCTGGTGGCCAGAACGTTCACTGCTATGTCCTGCCTACCAACCTCTGGTGCTATTGCCTACTCAAACTGCACCTGAACTTGTCATACTCAGTATACTGCAAGGAACTAGGTGGCTGGCCATGTAGAGTCAGCCACTCTAGCTGACATCATTTCTCCCTCTGTCCTGCTTCACTAATCCCTGCTATAGAGACCTGGCAGTCTGCAAACCCAAGACAGATGTGATACAAAGCCTGCAGCATCTGAGAAAGAGCCAGTCTTGCTGAAGGGGAGAGCTGGAACCAGGGTTGTATGCACAACCATGTCCACAGGGTCATTATTTCTTCTCGTCCTTAATTTAGTCATTCGTTTAGCAAGGATTTATTGACCTCTTGTTTGCTATCAAATACAATGCTAGGCACTGAGACTACATAGGTGACCAAAGGAATCCCTGCCCTCATGGAGTTGTTGGTAATACATCAGGATGAGAGACTTTAAGCAAATAAGCACACCAATAGCTATTTACTTCCAAATGTGATAGGATAGGTGCGATGAAGGAAGGATGAGGGCAAGAAAACAAAAATTTAAAGGATGAGTAAGAGTTGGCATGATGGTCGGCAGTCTTGGCAAAGGATACAGCCTGGGCAAAGACCCTATGACAGGAAGGAGCTTGGCTACTCTGAGGAGCAGAATCAAAGCCAGCATGGCTGGAAGACACTGGGTGAGAGGCTGAGTGATGTGACGTAGAGCTAGAGAAGCAGGAAGGAAGGCAAATGGATATACCTGACTGCCATATAAAAGGTCCAGATTGTGCCCCACTTAGATGCCCTTGTAGAAATAATGCTTGAGGTCTGAGATGGACCTGAAGCCACTGAGTATCATCTGGAGCCTTTTATGTTCTCCGAAAGAAGAACTGCAGTTGAGTCTAAAAAGGTAACAATATTCTGGGTATCATGGTCAAGTACTAAAAACAAAATAAAAATCATTATTCTATTCATGAGTAATCTTTTTTGAAGTTCTAGCAGCCACAATTTAAAGAAACTGTAGTAGAGTGAGGGAAGGCCCAGGGAAAGTCAAGAGAGAAAGGGCCAGAAAATGTGGTCCAGCCTCTTTCACAAAAAATGATGGTGCTCAAGAAGGTGCAGGACCGGGGGGTCCCAGGCACCCCCTCACAGGGGCAGCCTTGGCAGGACAGGTTGTGCTGAAGCCATGCAGGCTGGGGGGGTGGGGTGGTAAAATGGCTGAGGTCTATGAAATCAAAAGCAACAGAAGATTACAGAGAAGAGGAAGTTGAACACTTTCAGTAATTAGAAATGGTGTATGTTTTAATGGAATGTAGAAGGCTTGAAAACTCATAGCCTGAAAAAAATACATTTCAGACCAATGAGAGCAAGTTCTGCTTTCTGCTTGGCCACAGCTTGGTCAGAGAGACCCTCAGTCCCTCTGTGGCCTGCGTCACATTTGCTGTGTCTGTCTCCTCATCTGTAAAATGGGACAGAGTGTCATCACGGCGCTGTTATGAGAAATAAATGACATGACCTGAAATGTTCACTACAGTGTCTGTCACATAACAGTCCGTGAATGTTAATACCCTTCCTTATAGAAATGGGAGCTCCAAAAGATGCTGGCACATGAAAATAAAATAGGTGGTAAGCTGTGATTAATGAAGAAGAAATTATTTTCTAAATCATTGTTATATCTTGAAATAATCTGAACTATGGAGAAAATTTATGCACCTCAAAATGCACCCAATGGTATTCCTTCCAAAACCACAATATTTCAGTAGATGATCACTGATATTTACATATGGCCGGAGTCTCTCCACACTCTTTTAAGAATCACAACCTAGACAATTTCGGCCAAGGCTGTTTCAATGTTTACCCACTTGATTGTATAGGGGCTTTTGCCACTATGATGGACATCCTCCTCTGCATACATACATATACATACATGGACATCCTCCTCTGCATACATACATATATTTTCCAGGATTCTTGAACTCACTTTTTTTCACCTGTTCCTCCCTCTGATCTTCTCCTCAATTAACTCATCCTTCTTCCAGATATTCAGATATAATCTGTCCTACTTTTAAATTCTCTCTTAACAGATGTCTTGAATGCTATAGTGTAAATTAGTGTGATGTGCTACATATTTTAGAATAAAACTGAATACTTTATCCATATTTGTATTAACTACATTTTGAAAGACCCAAAGAAAAGAAACGTAAAGCATAAATTCCTTGCAGAAGTTGTGGCATCCAAATGATGTATGGCAGACAAAGGGAAGTAAAGAATAGGTTTGACAATAATTGTGCCATTTCTGAATTCTTCATGCAATTACCTGCTACACCTATTTATAAGTCATGTCACATTTCCCAACATATACTATTGTCTCTTTGTATTTGTGATTTTTTTTAAAGCCAGTCCCTCTGTGCCCAAAAAATGACCAAGTTCATTGAATAAAGAAGGTCCACAAGCAATTTCATCCTAAATATATCCTTGCCTCTAGAATTCATCTCCTTTTTCCAGATCAGCACTATCCTTTGAATGAGGAAAGGTGCAATCTCTTTCCATATCAGCCTCTGTAATATGTCATAGTGATGTGTGGTGGGGCAAGTGAGAAAAGGAAAGGTAAAAATTAAGTAGAAGACAGAATCTAAAAGCTGCATATAGAAACACAAATTTGAGGGGTGCCTGGGTGGCTCAGTCATTTAAGTGTTAGACTCTTGATTTCAGCTCAGGTCATGATCTCGGGGTCGTGAGATTGAGCCCTGCATTGAGCTCCGTGGTCAGAGCAGAGTCTGCTTGAGATTCCCTCTCTCCTCTCCCTCTGCCCCTCCTCCCGCTTGTGCTCTCTCTTTCTCTCTCAAATAAATAAATAAATAAAATCTTAAAAAAAAAAAAAGAAACACAAGTTTGAAAATCTCAAGTTTGTGGAAAATTGACACCAATGATTATACAAATTTTTGCACTGTGTTTTGGGAGATGGAGGTTGTAGAAATGGTGCTTGTAATATTTATGTACTATTTTAAAATAAAATACTTTTGTATTGTTTTTATTCATTCAACCAAAATTTCTTGAGCACCTGCCCTGTTCTAATAGTGTAGCACTAGGGCCACAAAGAAATAGCAAGACCCTGCCTCTGCCTTTGAATAGTTTATGCTCCAGTAAGGATGAGAATTTTACTATATCTCTTGAGGCAGTGACAATATATAAGAGTCTCACCATTATAAGATATGGGGAAATTAGATGTTTGAAATAGAGTCTGGAAGTTAGCAGCTTTGGGGATTCAAATTGGTCTACTGGCATAATGGTGTAACCCATGTTTGAATGTCAGCATAGTCAATGCCAGAATTGTATCCAGGTCCATAAGACTAGAAAGCTGATTAGATAAAGAAATGGCATTCAACAAACCAACCCATTCCATTCCATTACCTTAAGCATATTTTAGAAGGAGGGGGGCGGGTCTCAAGAGCAATGAGGCAGTCAGAGTTCAATTTGTCCCATGAAGTAGGTTAGGCAAATTTGTCTGATACCAAAACACTAGTCAATTCCCAACCTTCAAGAGCCATCTGAAGGTTGGTCTAAAGATCACTTCACATAGACTCATCTGCCTTTAGAGAATATCCAATGATGTTTCCCCTTGTAAAGGTCAGAAGTAAAAACAAGAGCCATACTTCAGTCCAGATACTGCAAAGAAGAAAAAGAGCACAAGTTGAATAAGCATAAGCTACCAAGGATGTGATGTACTGAATATAGGAAAAGATTAAACAGTCACAAAAGGAGACTGTGAGGGGTTCTTTCTTTGATAGTCATTGACCCATAACAGAATCCAATCACCACACACAGAGGGAAGAGAACCATGATCCTCAATGAGAAACAAGAAAACTCTGGTATGATCAGTGGGGGGTAGGGAGGAGAGAGGAAGGAGAAAAATAAAGACAAAGAAATACAGATATATGCACAGATATACTCTTAATAGGACTTTTTGGGAATATTTTTCCATCTTTATTCTAAACAGCTGTCACACCACAATGCTATATTTCATTGTCGTTGTTGCCATGGGGTTTAGAATGTGTGCCAAATACAATTGTTAGTTCAGTGTAGCTCATATCCTTAGATGGAAATACTCTCTGTTGCATGACAATTCACTATGATTTGTGAATTTTGCAAGATCTTTCATCTCAAACTCCAAATGAGTTAAGAATGACAGTTTTCAGCCTACCTTCAGTATTTAATTAAAGTGAGCAGATTTTATTCACTAGGATTTGATGAGGGAAAAAAATAGAAAGAAAATGTAGCATTTCACAATACTGTTCAAACGTAGAGACATGCCATTTTTTTATGCAATAACATTGTAGTTTTATCTTACTTGACTGTGAGTTCTTTAAGTGCAAAGATTATGTCCTTTTATCTTTGTATCTCCTATGCATAGCACAGTGCCAGGCACATCTAATATTCAACAAATACTGAATGAATAAATAAAAGAATCCATTTCAGTTAGTTGGAGGGAAGGGTGGATGAATTCTGTTACCACATAGAATAAGGAGAACCAACTTGTAACATGACTGCTTCCATAACTACATCCTGAGCCCATTTCAAATATTTCAACCACAGTGCTCTATACCTAAAGCGTAGACATGCCTCAGAATCCTTCTCAACACAGTACTCCAGGCAGGTACACTCCACTAAATCAAAGTTGGCTTTTAGAGTGAAATCTATTCCTATCACTGCAATAAAGGTCTCCATCAGCCAAACCATAAGAAGGAAAGGATTTTTCCAAATTTTCTCCTCTGGTATCAACATACATATTAACAATTCCAATAACTGTCATATCCACGAACATATATACTTTAGAATCTGTTATTCTGTCTTCTTCTTTCTCTCTTACAAGTTACTATGCACATCCATAAGTCATGAGCAGACCACAGATCCAGCGCAAGGCAGCTTTTGTTGATATCTTGTTATAAGTAAAATAAATGTGTGCACTTAGACTATTATGATATTTATAAAATTTGACATCAATTTTTCTGTTATCTGAGATCTTACATATTTATTTAATGTCTGTCTAGATCACCATGGAATCACTAGTACCAGGGATACATATGAGGTGCTTAACAGATATTTATTGATCAACTGGATAATAAAATTTTCAGGTCCTACGACTTCCTTTCTCCCTACTGTAAACATTTACCATGCTGAGCATGGGTATCTGGGGTAGTTTCTGCCTGTCCTAACCCTCACAGAATAGGCCACAATAAAATGTGCTACCCACAAATTACAAATTTTACTTTAGCCAGGTCTCTGGGTTAATGTGATACAAGTCTGGGGGTACATTTTTTAGGAATCCCTTTTCCACTAGCAAGGTGGCAGGTTGATTCTGAGAATACCCTATTCCCCATGCTAAAAAAAAACAAAAACCAGACAACAGAAAACATATAGCTAGGGATAAACAGAGTCCCACGTACCCTATAGGAGCTGGAAGCTATACTTTCCTTAGCTTCCTACCTTATGTGGCCAGTCTTACTTTTCTTTATCTGTTGTCTTAGTGTCTTCTTTGTGCTCAATTTCTCATGCTGTCCATTTTGAATATGGATAATGAAGCTGTATAATCAGAAGGGAACCCTGATTCTTTCACCTTTTTTCCATCAGGTTCTTTTCTGCTGGGACTAGATCTTGATTCATTACCCCCTCACCCTCCGGTCTTTTAACTGAAACTTGAGTTATCAAAAACATCCTGTGCTAAAAATGCCCATGCTTTCTTAATTGTCCTTGATCCCCACTACTCTCCTTTCTAAATCAGATTCATATTGACAAATGACCTGGTCAAGATCAGGTTTGAAACAAAACAAAACAAAAGCTTGGGCTTTTTGTTTTAGATTGCCTTTTCCTCTCTGTGAAGGCAGGACTACAACAGCAATCCTTTCAAAGGATTTCTCAATCCAAAAATATTTACTGAGTACCTACTTTATTCAAAACTGTGCTAGGCACCGGAGCTAACAAGGAATAAGATAGACACAGGCTTGGCTCTCATGAAGCTCACACTCTAGTAAGTGAAGGACATAACCATCTAATTTACAGTTAATTATCAAGTTACAATTGTGTCAAGGTGCCATAAAAAAGAGGTATGAGGTGCTATAAAAGCATAAAACAAGAAAACCTGACTTTGCTTTGAGAGTCAAAAAAAAAGCTTAGTTAGGTGTTGAAAGACAGGCAGGAGTTAAATGGGCCATAGTTTAGGAGAATGAGTGTTCCAGGCAGAGGGAACAGCACCTATGAAGCCTATGAGGAAGAAAAGAGCATGCACATTAGAGGACCTGGTGAATATCTAGCGTAATTAGAAAGAAGAAAAAAAGCAAAAGAGAAAGAGAAGGCCAAAATAATAGGTGGGAGGCTTTATGTGGGGTAGGCTAGAATTTTTATCTTTACTCTGACATCTGTGGGAAGCCACTGAAGAGTCCTAGGCAGTGGAATAATGTGTATTTTTCAAAGATTAGTCTGGCTGCAGTGTGGAGAAAAGAAGGGAGGGAAATAAGAATGATGCAAGACCAGTCAGGGGAGTGGAGCAGTATTCTAGATGAAACATGACTGCAGCTCAATCAAGAAAATGCCAGTGGAAATGGAGAGACATAGACTGACACAAAAGATATTTGATTGTAAAAGTGATAGAACTTGGCCAGAGTTATGAGGAGGGGGAAAGATGATACCTATGTTTTTGGATTAGACAACTAGGCAGATGGTTGTACCAGACACTGGGAGAGGACATGATAGACATGGGATGGGTTTGGAAGACTGATGATGAATTTGTTTCTGGACTTACGTTAGATCGCTAAGTAGAGGTATTATGTTGGCATTGGATACATGAGGCTGCAGCTCAAAGGAAACATCAGAATTAAAAATGTACATTTGACAGAGAAGCTGTGGGCAAGGGGAAGAAGCACTAAGGAAAGAATCTCAAGAGGACAGAAGAAAGCCAAGGCTAATCTTAAACCCAGATGGAAAACATGGTCAGAGGGCGATGAACCCAAAAAGGAGACTAAGAGATACCAGGAAAACTTTTATTTTCCAAAGTTTCTATAATTAGAATGTCTCATAATAACCAAAAGAAATAGTCATTATTTAGAAGTGAGAAAATGAATTAGAACGTTCATAGCAGATCATCTGTGCTATACTTTTAAAACCATAGGATTATAGCAACAACAGTCATAAGCACAAAAAGAACAAAAAATACCACAAAGTGGCATTTCCCTTTGCTTTTACCCCTCACACCCATCTTCTTGTGGCACTAAGAATACAGTAAAGTAGAGGAGCTGTGACATTTATGTATCTTCTTGGAATCGTATGTTTTCCTAATAATGATCCCTATTCTTTATCCCATGCCCCCCAAAGTGTAGAACTCACTATTACTCAGCTTGCACAACCATCCATCAACAAACACTTGTTGAGTATCTACTATGTTCCAGACCCTAAAATACAAGGACATACAAAATAGCCATAGACCCTGTCCTCTTGGAGCTTATAGTCTACCAGGCAGATGACAATTAAATATAAGCACTCAAATAAAAATATAACTACAAATTATGTTCAGCACTGTGGAGGAAAACTACAGGGTGCTATGATACACTGTAACAGTGAATCCTAATTTTTTTTTTTTGCACACATGGGTGATGAAGGATCAGGGAAAGAATCACTCTGAATATGTGGCATTGAAGCCTATGTACAAAAGATGAGTAAGAGGTACCCAAGAAATGATTAAGGGAAGCATGCCAAGCAGAGGCAAGAGCATGCATGGTCGATCTGAGGAATAAAAAGATTTAACTAGTATCCCTGGAGGGTTTGAGTAGAGGAAAGAAGAGTAGAGGGTACACCCACAAAGAAAAGAAGGGGCCAGATTACACAGAGCCTTTAAGCCAGGAAAAGGATTCAGGATTTTATCCTAAATGCAATTAACTTTTCCAGGAGATTCATATTTATATTTTGAAATGATTGATTATTTTTTAAAACTTATGAATTGATTAAAAATAAAGCAGGGGAAATTTTGCTTCTGACCTTGAAGGATTAAATGCTATGGATATTGCATTCCCACCATAAATAACTAGAACAATAGAAAGATGAAAAATAAAACAATAGTTCTCAGAGCATGGGCCTGGGATCTCTGAGGGAAGGGAACAAACCAGGTGAATCTTCCAGTTGCCCCCCATTATTACCTAGAATCATGTCCAGGCTGCAGCTCAGAGAAGGAAACCGGGCCAGAGTTCAGTGATTTCCCAAAAGATCAGAGTTTGAAAAGGCAGAGACGCCTAAAATTTGTAGGCAGAATATCAAGAATATCACAATATCAAGTGGTCTGATACTTATGTAATTAGAATTCCAGAAAGAGGGAGAGGGGCAGAAAAATATTTGAAGAAATAATGGATGAGATTTTTCCAAATTTAATGAAGACTATAAACCCACAGAGCCCAGAATCTCAATAAACCACAAGCAGAATAAACATGAAGAAAACCACACCAGAGAACATCACATTCAAATTGACAAAAAAGTGCAAAATAGAAAATAAAATCTTAAAAGCAGCCAGAGAAAGACAAGATATGTACGGAAGAAAAAAGAATGAATGACAGTAGACTTTTTATCAGAGATCTAAGAAAATGAATGACATCCTCAAAGTACTAAAGGAAAAAAAAAGTACTGTTGGCATGAAGGAAAAAAATCTTACAAACATGGAGATGAAATAACGACTTTTTTCAAACCAGCAAAATGTGAGAGAATTCACTGCCAAAAGATCTGTATGTTATGTTAAAGGAAGTTCTTTAGGCAGAAGGAAAATGATACCAGGTAAAAAGTTGAATCTACTTAAAGGAATGAAGAACAGCAGAAATGGTAAATATATAGGTAAACATAAAATCATTTTTCTCAATTTTTGAATCTTTTTAATTGGTAATAGACTGTTTATGGCAAAATAATAGCAGTGTATTGTGGGGTTTATAACACATTAGGAATTTAAATGAGCAACATTAATCAGACCAAGGACAGGAGGAGAGTGATGGAAACATACAGTTGTAAGATTCTTACACTGTACAGAGAGTGGCATAATATTATTTAAAGGTACACTGTTGTAAGTTAAAGATGTGTACTCTAAACCCTACTGCAACCACTAAAAAATAAAACAAAGAAGGACAGCTATTAAATCATGGGTGGAGATAAAACAGAATAATGTGAAATAATCAAAAGAAGGAAAGCAAAGAGGGAAAAAGGAACACAGAACAGATGGAACAAATAAAAATGAATAGCAAGATGTTGCGTTAAAACCCAACCCAATTGATAATTAGAGTAAAAGTAAATTGTCTAAACACTTCAATTAAAAGACAGAGACTGTCAATTTAGATAAATAAAAAAGCACAAGGCTCAACTACCTGCTGTCCAAAGAAACACAAATCCCGGGTGTGACTATTTTTTCAAAATGGGTTCCTCAATTTCTTAGGCTTTGAGTGCATTGAGTAGACCCTAGGTCTTCAGATTATTGTGGTGTGTATAGTTTTCTTCACTCAATCAAGGAAAATACTTTTTTGTTAATAAATTAATATTGTTTTGCTAATAATAACCATATCTTGAGAGCTTTATAGACTGGTTTGTAAAGGATTCTACAAAATGCAAGCATATCTGATGCTAAAATTCCTCATGCTTTGCTTTCGTCTATCATTTTTTGTCAAGCGAAAAAGAGTTTATAGCCCATAGTTGCAGTATTGGTTTCACAATACAACGCCCTCAGAAGTTTTTTCCCTGACTTGCATGTTATGAGCCATACTTGATAACGGCTATAGAGTAAATTCATGCATTTCACAAAAATGAAAATAGCAAGCATTTAGGCTTCTAAGAAATTATCTTTTTGGAATTTAATATAATTTTACTGTTTCAGAGGGGCAATTGTTTTATTTTACTCACAGGACTATTTTCAAATAAAATATGTTCCACTTCAAATATTGTCCTTATAAAACACAACAGTTATTTATCATGAAATAGTTTAAATGGTAAGCATATGCTATTAGTATAAAAATATACCTACGTATTACAAAATCATTCTATATCATTTTAATTAGCATAGAGAGAATGTGATATGTACAACCTATCTAGGACTTGTAACCTTACAAGTGCTTAACATGGCCACCATTTTTGAGATACTCTATTTGGCCCAAGGACTGCAAACTTGAGGAGGAAGTAACAGAACTGCTTCTTATTCTCTGTGAAGAAGGATACGGATTGGCTAAAGATTTTGTGTGTATGTGCAAAAAATTAATGGATGACAGACAATTTATTCTTCTCATTTTTCTTTCAACAGGAAGGGATTGCCAATGACCCACTGCGCTGCGGTGTGCGGGGCCTCATTTTGCTGACTGCATGGAGACATTGTTTCAGAATTGTATTCAGTGGTGCCCTGGTGATCTGAGAAATTTAGGAAGGCTTTCCTCTTCTTTCATTAAGACCACCATTTTGCATATAGCTCTTGAAGGGCCAATTACCAGTTATTCATTTTATATATGTCATTAGTTCATTACTGCATTGCTAAGGGGGATCAAAACATAATAGGAGAAAGGGAAACATGTAGCTGAAAAGAAGCTTTTGTTATGCAAACTCTGTCTATAACTCATAAAATCTTGTGGGATAAGAAGTTGAAAATTTTATTCGCCAGAAACCCTCTTCAGAAAAACACTGCCATTTCTTTGGGGAAAAGTACTCTGGTGAGCCATTTGAGTTGTGGAGCACGGATCAAGGACTATCATGGAACTGCTTGCCATCTGGGTGACAAGGAAAGGGATTAGAGGAGAAAGATGTGATCATACAATGTGGTCACATGTAGCACCTCCTCAGGTTTCAGTACAATTACTAAACTCAAGAAATATTTGGTGAAAGAGAATCGTGTGTGTGTGTGTGAGAGAGAGAGAGAGAGAGAGAGGAATGAGAGACTGGGCTTTTTACCAGAGTGATGTGATGTAAAGTTTGGACAGCATGTGAGAAAAAGTAAGTGCCTTCTCTGGAGTAAATACTGCTAGGAGCCAATGCTTCCAAGTTAGAGGGACCCAAAAGATCTTCCAAGAGCTATGCTTCATGTGTCAGGGTTAGTTAGGAACACAGCTGAACCCTTTACTAAGCTGCCAGCTCAGTGAGGGCCAGGAGAGAGTCTTATTCTTGTCCTTATCCAGCTGCCCAGAACACACGGCACTGTCTTGCACTTAGTAGGCCTTTAGTGATTAGCTGTGCAACAAACAAATGAAAACAGCTGCCTTATGACAAACTAGCTTTATTTCACCTCAAAATATTTGTAAAGACAGAAACTTAGAAAAGAAACTTTAGTTTAGGCAAATAATCAGTATCCCCAACTAACTGATACCACACACAACAGTAGTGATTAGAGATGCTTTGGCTGGAAGAAATATCAATGTCACTAACAGAAATAGTAAAGCTGGAAATAGAAATTTCAAGTGTGGGACAAGTTTTATATGTTAAGATGCTATTAGAATACTTGACAGTTGTATAATGCCTTGAGTGTGAGGGAGTTCCATTTGCTAGCAAGGGTTATGTGAATCTCTCCATGAAGCAAGATGATCAAATGGCCAGACTGAAACTTGGGCCTACATTTGGACTTTAGGTCTAGTGTTCTTTCTACTACCCATAGCTGCTTTCTACTCTAGACCCAGACTAAACAGAAACCAGCCCTCTTCCATTCCTGCTACCTTTATGTGTTAAAAAAAAAAAAAAAGGAAAACCTTCCTTCCATTTTCTCTGCTCCAAAAATTCTCAAAGCTCAAGCTACTTCCATTCATTGACACTAAAACCTGATTCTCAAATGCATCTTTTGTAAGGATTGGAAAAAAAGCATTCTCCAGGGTGGGCTGTATTATTCTGACTGTGTGAAAGTGAGCAGAAAGCTACAGTACTCTCTAAGGGATGAACACCGACAGCCGTTTCTCATGCACATAGCAATTTCATATATACACCATAAAACCATGCTTACGATCTGCTTAGTAAGGTCAAACTTCCTCAGCAAACAATGAAACATGAACAGCTCTTACTGCAGTTTCCTTCAGCTAGTAGAATTAAATTAGATAGTTGTCTGCTTGTTATATGAATCTTCTACCAACTCAGCTGGAGCCAACAGAAACATTGATCTAACATTGAGCAAGAAAGCTAATATCTTTGAACAATTGCTTGACCCTTGGTTATTTCCCTTAAAATGTGTATTTTTAATAATTTACTTCTAATCTTAAATTCCTAATGAGAGTCTGTGAGTTAGGAATTTTAAGAAATAAAGCTTTTTGCATCATGTTTTGCTACATTACTGACATTCAATTAAAGAATGAAGAAGCATAAAAGTTCAATGTTTGCTGTGTTAATATGCGCCTGGTTCTATTTGTTCTGCCCCCTTTAGAATATTGGTCCTGGCTCCATACTCCCTGCTCCCAGGATAGACTTATCTGTTTACTAGCCATCAAAGTAAATTTACAGTGCTGAATGACACCATTAGAAAGCTTGGGACTGGTCTTGCTGAGCACACACAGACATACTTGTATACCCATTAAGTTGAAATTTTGCCAAGAACCTATTAACCAATCCTAATGAACTGCTGTTTTCCATTTAAAAGACCATTAGTTTCCTATGGTTTGTTGCTCAGGGTAGAAGCAGCAAAGACACCATCAAGTGGTTAGAAAAGGTGTTGCTTTGCTGGAAGCCCATACGTCTCTGGAGAATTCGAACTTGGCTTTGCTATGTGTCACTTTCTTTCCACTTCTGGAAATAATCAGGCATTCCAAATCTTTAAGACCATCTCCCAGAATACAGAAGGATTTTTTTTTTTAAACTCCTCCTCGCTTAAAGGTCTGGATAATTTATTTTGCAGTCTGCTGTGCAGAGCCTTGCTTTGTTTCTAAAGATTATTATATAATACTGATTGTATAGAACCAGAAACTCTCAGTCTACACCTCTACATCAAAAGATTAACAAAGAGGCCCCTCTCCATGTTTCTGAAGGTTTTCCCTAAGGTAGTTTTAAATATTTGATACATTATCATAGGTTTTTTTTTAGAGAGAGAGAAAGAGCATGCACACTCAAGGGGGAGGGACAGAGAGAGAAAATTTTAAGCAGGCTCCACACTGAGCATAGAGCCCCACACAGGGCTCAATCTCACAACCCTGAGATCGTGACCTGAGCCGAAATCAAGAGTCCAATGCTTAATTGCCTGAGCCACCCAGGCATCCCCATTATCATACTTTTTAATAGCAAGCCCTTAGTAATAACAAGAGTCTGAGTTTTATTGATAGTGAAAATAATAAGTTAGTAGAGAAAAAGCTTCTTATTTTGTGGGGTTTGCTTTTGGTTTAAACATCTAAGAAGAGATGAAATATTAAGATGTCAAGAAAGTTGCTTTTTTGTTTTATTTCAAATAATACATTCTCTGCATCAATTGCAGGGAATGTGATTTTAAGTTACTGTATCTCAATATAGGTTTTTTTTAGATTTTATTTATTTATTTGACAGATAGACAGCAAAAGAGGGAACACAAGCAGGGGGAGCGGGAGAGGGAGAAGCAGGCTTCCCACTGAGCAGGGAGCCCGATGCGGGACTCAATCCCAGGACCCTGGGATCATGACCTGAGCTGAAGGCAGATGCTTAACGACTGAGCCACACAGGCACCCCTAGTTTTTTTTCTTATGAAGAAGATGCAAAATGAAGAATTTAGTGAGCCAATTATATCCTCAACTCAGCAGATAACAAAAACATTTATGAACAATTCATTTAAAAGGTATAAGCAACGCAAGAAATAGTAAATACATTTCTAGAACAACAGGAACCATTTCATGGTAGGAAACATTAAAAACAATAGCATTGGGGTGCCTGGGTGGCTCAGTCCGTTAAGTGTCTGCCTTTGGCTCAGGTCATGATCCCAGGGTCCTGGGATTGAGCCCCCCGTGGGCTCCCTGCTCATGCTCTCTCTCGCTATCTCTGTCACTATCTCTGTCTCTCTCTCTCAAATAAATAAATAAAATATTTAAAAATAAATAAATACAAATAAAAAATAAAAACAATAGCATTGTTCCATTGAGTTTGTTTGTTTGTTTTTAATATATATATATATATATATGTATCACTTTCAGCTTCCTTTCCAGGTTGTTAAAACTTTTATCTTTATTATCTTGTAGCGCTTTCAACAGAATTTGTCCGAAAATTGAGACAAGCTAGTAACCTAACCCAGTGTATTCTCCAATGTGGAAGGTGAAAGCAAAAAGGAGACAGCCTTGTGCACCTGCCGTCCACCCTGGGCTCGCATCTCCCTGCGGCTGCCCACAGGGAAGCATTTGGCACGGGTTCCGGAGATCATTAAGCATTTGGTGGTTGATTGATTGAATAATAAAAGACTTGTGGATAATAAAGAACTTCGTAAACTGGAACAATTACAATCAGAGAGAAAGGGCAAAACTAATTGTGGGAGAGTGGCAGATAGTCAATAAAACTATAGAGACCTGGAGTCTGTGAACTTGCAGAAGCATTACATTTTGAAGGAATACTGTCAGCAATCAAGGGGCGGGGCCTAGTGGAAGAGACAGTGGCTGTACAGATCATTATCTTCTCAGGAACCCAGACGCTGTCAAAGAGATAGGCCAATGTAATTAAGAAACTTGCTTCAGATCTACAAAGTTTGTCCTCATCTTTCTCCTGGAGAGTGAAGACCATGGGTCGCAGCAGCCCCTGCATGGATTCGCCCAGTAATCACAGTGCCAGATTCTGAATTATTTGGACATGCCATGCTATTTGCCCTTGTCCGCCTTAGACCTCATGGTTCTACCAACACTTGCAGAACATTAGCAGTAGCTTGGATAGAAAATACCAGGACAAGTCTACCCTAGGACAGGTCTCGTTGCCAACACTCTCAGACCCAGCCAAACCTTCCTGCAGTTTTCTGTTTCCTTCAGTGAGTTTCCCCATGCTTTCACCTCTATTTGATTTTATTAGTCTCTAAGAAATGGCCCTTGACTGTTCTTAAGAAATGAAGGTGTCTGAGAGATTTGACTGGTTTTATTGGCCAGGGATGCCAAGACACTTAACTTCCTCCTGAGTACACCTCCGCAGAAAAAAGAAATGCTCGAAGATGAACAATAAAGGATTGTGAGATTCAGATGTTCTAAATAGGGCTACACTGAGGAGGACAGAAACTAGGTAGGTTCTTTCCAATAAGCTTTAGCAGTCAAGCTAAACTGAAGTAGGATGTAATGAATTTAGGGTGGAAAAATCTGACTCCAAAAGTCACCCATGTGTGGATTTGTGATTTTGCTTTCCTTCTTCTTAAATTTTTTTCTTACATATTTATTTAACTTTTTCTTTTACTTACATTTTGTTGGGTTAAATTTCATTGAAAGGCATCATAAAGAGTGGGAAAAAAACAGGCTATTGGTGAAAAGACGAGTTTGAATGCTAGTTCTGCCCATTACTTCTCTAATCCCCAATTTCTTCATACTGAAAGTGATCCAATGCTTGCCTGGCAAGGTTATGGTAAAGACTGGAAATGAGGCATGAAAAATGCTTGGTGTATAATAGGCAGTCAAAAATAGTAGCATTTGTTACTACCTATTTTGGAAAAAAAAAAAAAAAAGTCCTAATCTTAAGCCAGAAGAACTAATGAAAAAGATTAGATTTTTAGAGCTAGGCCAGGAGAGCAAGGTCCAAAAATGTGGTGTTGAGGAAAGGACTGGTCTAGTTCACCAATCTCTCAACCTCTCTCTCTCTCTCTCTCTAAGGACTGGCTATGGAACCTCTTTCTCATTATGGTGACCACATACCAAAAAAATCCCTTTCTTAGCTACAATATATGGAATGTTTCTCACATACAGTTCCTTCGCTATTCTCAATTCTACCAACTTCTTTTAGGACCTTAATATCTTTGTCCTGGATTATATGATTTCTTAAGTAATCTTTCTGCCTCTGGTTTCTTTTCTGTCTATTCATACTATATATTATTGCTAGATTGATTTTCCTAAATCTCAGCCAGATTTCTATCACTCGCTCTGTTCAAAAACCCTTAATAGTTCTCTAGTACCTGTGAACTAAAACTCAAGCTTCCCAGTGAATTATTCAAACATGTCCATAATCTAGGCCTGATTTATCTTTCCGGCTTTATCTCTACGGCCATCATCAAACAACTTGTTCCCGCAATACAACTACGCTATCTCTTTTCTCATCTTTCCCCCATGTGAAATGTCTGTCCTCCCATCTCTGTATGTGTACTTTTCAGTTCAGATGCCCGTATTCCTCGAAGCCTTTCCTTGTCTGTCTCTATGAACTGTCTCTCCATCCTCTGAATTTACATACCACCTCCTCACCCCTCTCTGACTCAATCTGAGCAATGGAGGTGCAGGGTCTATGTCTTTTTTTTGTTGTTGTTTTTTTAATTCTCCCAGTGCCTAGAATAAGGCTTCCCATGTTATAGGAAATCAATAATTATTTTTAACTCCATAAATAAATGAGCAAATTAAAAGTCTTTTGGAGGCAAGTCTCTATGAAAGAAAATGACAAAATAGACAAGAGAACAAGGATACATTTTCCTGATTAATCATACAAAATGATATTGCAGAAAGTCAGACCCAACCAGTTATAGTGAACATTTGTCTTTTTTTTTTTCTTACTGGCTACTCAACATCTGAACTCCCATCCTAGGTTTAGAGAAGGCCCCACATATAAGGAAGAGTTTACTGCCCATTATAAAACTGAAAAGGAGGGGTGCCTGGGTGGCTCAGTTGGTTAAGCGACTGCCTTCGGCTCAGGTCTTGATCCCGGAGTACCAGGATTGAGTCCTACATCAGGCTCCCCTCTCAGTGGGGAGTCTGCTTCTCCCTCTGACCCTGTCCCCTCTCATGCTCTCTCTCACTCTCTCTCTCTCAAATAAATAAATAAAATCTTTAAAATAAAATAAAATAAAATAAAATAAAATAAAATAAAATAAAACTGAAAAGGAGATTCACTTTCCCAGTCTCTCTAGCAACTAGACTATGGCACCTGACCTAAGCCTGGCCCAACAGTTAAAGCCACTTGAGAGTATGAATGTGGAGCTGATGACACAGAAAAGCAGGGATCGGGGAGACTCCATCCTGGTGGTGTTGAAGGCAGCAGCAATGCATGGTTTCCAGGTGTAGCCATGGCATCTCTGCCAATAGGACAAACTACAGCATCTAGTGTTCATGCCCTCATAGGACTGGTGCTCACGATACTGGCAATGTTTCTGGGAGCCCAGCTCCACTTCATTCTATCTCTTTTCTGGGGTTGGTTCTTCAGGATTCCCAGCAGCTCTGTCAGCTACACAGACTGCTTTCAATAAATCTACTTCCCGCTTAAGTCAACCAGGGTGTCAGGTCCTGCTGCTTGTCACCCCTTGCCCTTGACTGATGCACCAGGCTTGCCAAGTTGTTGGGGACCTTCTACAACACAGCCAGATTCTCTCAGCTATGTTTGCACCCTCATTATTTCTCATCATTAAAAGTTAACAGCCCTACATGCTACCTACATTAATTTTTAGGCAAACATGTTTTAAAGTCAGATTGCATGTTGATCTCTATAAATAACCTATCATTTATTTCTCCTAAACAAATCAGTTTAAATTAGAGCCTGCCATCAGGATACCAGTCACGCACTGAAATTTCAAAGTATACCAGAATCGCAAAATGTCTCCTATAATAAATGCTCTCGGGATTGAGCTATTTCTATTTTTTTTTTTTTATGGGCTACTTCTATTTTTGTAGACTTCCAAAATACTAGCAATAGTTAGATTTTACACCTCTGATATGCCTATAAACTCAGAATTTCCCTAAAAAATGTGTCATTAATTAGGCATGTCTCAGGGAAACCACATAATTTATGAATAATCCAGATATAGGACATGGCTTTGTGGTTAAGAGCATGGACTCTCCTGCCTGGAGTCAAATCCCAGACTGCAGTGGGACTTGGGCAAATTACTATTAAATCCCTTATGAGTTTTCTCTTCTTTAAAATGGGAATAACAAAGAGTTGTTGTGAGGATTAAATGAGATATGATACTCACAAAATGATGAAAACAGATACATCACAAAATGATGAAACACAAAATGATGCAGTAAACACCATTGAAATGTATGCTTTTATTATATTCTGGAATTGTGCCTATACAAGGAAAACTATTAGAATGCATGACATTCATTTATGCTATTCATCAAGTAAAATTCTCTTTCCTTAAACATGGCATTGCCTGCCTTCCTATGCTTGGGTGGAGCCATGTTTCTATCTCTGGCCAATGAACAAATAGAATAAATTAGAGTGTTTAAATGGCAGCATGAGATTCTCTCGAGCACTCTTTTCCCTCTGGCATAGCAACTAGGAATGTCTGACATGGTGGAGACTAGGGAACTAGAGTAATTAACATGAACACAACCGCCCTGCTGCCCTGAGATGGATATGTTTACAGGAGCACAAAATAAACCTTTGTTGTTTTAAGACACTGGCCTTTTGGGGAGTGTTTGTTATATAGCATAACTTTGAGTCCCCTGAGTAATGCAGAAAGAAAGGCAATTATCTGGATATTTCAGTTAAATATTATTCTCTATTCCAGTGAGTGACATCCTTAGGAATACACCTGGAGTGGTGTATTACCAGTAAAGAATAAGTTAGGAATGCTGCCTAGCTCAATGTTGTCCCCAAATATTTGTCTTGTCTCAGCCTTTCCTTTGGGGTCTGAAATTTCATCCTGGAGATATTTTGGGAAACACTTTCAAGTTGTCCCTTAAAATAAGCATAAAACCCTGGGGTAAGAAACGCATAAATCACTAAGCAAAATAAGTCAATCAGAGAAAGACATGTATCATATGATCTCACTGATATGAGGAATTCCGAATCTCAGGAAACAAACTGAGAGTTGCTGGAGTGGTGGGGGGTGAGAGGGATGGGGTGGCTGGGTGATAGACATTGGGGAGGGCATGGGCTATGGTGAGCGCTGTGAATTGTGTAAGACTGTTGAATCACAGACCTGTACCTCTGAAACAAATCATACATTATATGTTAAAAAAAAAAAAGAAGATAGTAGGAAGGGAAAAATGAAGGGGGGGAATCAGAGGGGGAGACAAACCATGAGACTAGGGACTCTGAGAAACAAACTGAGGGTTCTAGAGGAGAGGAGGTGGGAGGATGGGTTAGCCTGGTGATGGGTATTAAAGAGGGCACGTATTGAATGGAACACTGGGTGTTATACACAAACAATGAATCATGGAACACTACATCAAAAACTAATAATGTAATGTATGGTGATTGACATAACATAATAAAATAAAATTTTTAAAAAATGCATAAATCACCAAATCTTTACACACTCAAGTGAATGTGTTTATCCAATCCATTTCCAGGAAGAATCAGGGCAGCATAAGAGTTATTTTGGAGATAAACTTGGAAGGTCTTTCTGGTATGTAATTCAGAAAAGAATTACGTATATGGGAGAAAAGCATGGAAACTATTTAGTTATGGAAATAATTATCTAAGATCCATGCTCACTTTATATTAAGACAGACCCAGCCAACTACGAGGACCACTGTAAATACAGCCTCAGTGACCTGCTTAAGGCCACTTGGTAAGTTATTGCAAAGTTCATGTCTGACTCCCCATTTCAAGACTTTAACCATTATATCCTGCAGCTACTTTGTCAGTTCTAAGGCAAGGAGCCAAGATGGTTGAAGAGAAAGAGGCAACAAAGCAGACACATAGGAAGGAGAAGAAATGAGGACAAGAAAGGTGGAGAGTAAATCCCTTCCTGACCTCGGGTCTCATTGCTCTCAATGGGTTACATCAGAGAGCCCTGTATCCTTCCTTTAGTACAGGCAGGCTTAGGTTGATTTCTTTTACCTACTAACTCACTTATGTGCTTCATTACTGGATCCACCAGTTACTAGCTATTAGAATCTAGGCAATTTTACCTAACATCTTTGTGCCTTAGGTTTATTCTCTGTAAAATGATAATAGGAGTTACTGTTAGAATTAAATAAGACAGTGAATGCCAAGTGCTTAGCCCTGTGCCTAGCATACAGCAGGCATGCAATAAATGTTAGCTGCTATCATTATGTTCATCATCTCATTTTCAACTATAATGGGGCCTTTTTGCCAGAGCACTCCACAAGTACTGACTGCATTGTCTCTAAAAGTGCAAGAAAATTAGTCATAGAATTTCCAAGTCAAGGAGAACAAGTCTCTGTGCTTTTTATAATTCTGTTGGAATGCCAAGGTAACATATCAGTTACTCACCTAAGCAGCTGCTAGATTTTTAGATCTTCCATCCAGTTAACCTCATTCTCTTCTCTGAAAACTGAGGATTGGACATAAACTGGGCCCAATGCAGAGAAGTACCTACCTTACCATGTTTCCTATGAGTCTAGAAACCCTGGATTGTTTTCCTCTCTGCATAAACCATATCAATGCATAGTTAGTAAGCTACTTGTGTCCTGCAAATCCTCTCATATATCCTAGTACCTACATCTCTATGATTTCCAAGTGCAAGATGCAATGAAATGTATGTTTTTCCACATCTTCTCTTTTTTCATTCTAAAACTCACTTCCAGTCAAAGCTACTTTCTCAATGTCCAATCTTCCTTAAAAAACAAGCTGACCTATGTAGTCTCTATCCTTCAGAATCTTACAAGATTTGGCTATAGCTGGAGGAAAAACCTAGAAATATAGTAAACCTCAGATGAAAACAAGAAAATTAAAAGTAATCTGTTTTCTATTAGGGGCAATCACCCTGTTTACACCATCCGTATTTACGCATTATCCTTGTTAGCAATTCAAGGAGAGTAACTCTATTGTATTAGTTACTCAGAATTTAGCACAGTGTATGATATACCAGTTAAAACTCAGGAAATGTTTGCTCACCCAAATTAAACTTTAAGAGTGTAAAATGTGATTCGATCAGATAGTCTCATTGTGGAAGTTGTTAGTCCATGTGACTTTGGAAGCTAAATTAGCTTATCCAAGAGGGTACTATTTGGCATAATAAACTAAACCTGACAGGCAGTCCCAGCGCAAGGACCAATTTATAATGATTTATTTAGGAAAAAATAAATGACAGCTGCCACACATTACATATACCACCTGAGCAACTCTGGCATCTCAGTGTCTGATCAGACTTGGCTTACAATTATAAGAGTATGGAAGCGTAGTTGTCAAGAATCTGAGAGATTATCTACCCAACACCTCAGTTTAAAGATAACAGAACTAAGGTCCTGAGCAATAAATAATTGGTCTCAGGCACAAAGCTAGTTAGTGCCCTTGATTAAGACTCAGTTTTCCTTTCTTCCCACAATGCCAAGTAGTTTACAGAATACACACTTAATAGATGGTCACTAAGGACATTATTTTGCATGTAGTATAAGCAGTGGTTCAACTCTGGTTGAATGATAGAATTTTCTCTGTAGCTTTTAAAGAGATGCATGCCTGGGCCATATCCTTAGAGATTCTGATTGTGAAGCTAGGGCTTGGTGACAGTTGAATTCACTGCCAATTTCAGCAATAACCATTTCTAATATTGCAAAACTAACCATGTCTAATAGAATTTTCTAAAATGTTGTTGTTGATGATGATGATGGGGGTGGTTCTCATTAGAAGAATATGTTCTAACCAAAGAGACTCCAGGGTCAGTAGACCTAGATCCTAACTGTCACAAACTAGCTTCATGTTAAAACTATGTCCAAAAGAAAAGACAAGACAGAAGATGATCAATCTTTCTTAAGCAGAGGAGGGAGATGGTGTCCCAGCACTGATGCATTCTAAGTACTTATTGAGTACCTACTATATCCTGGTACTACTGCACTACGTACTAAGGATACAACTGTGGAAATAGACAAGGTCATGGCCTTCATGGAACCTACTGTTTTGTGGAACTCTCTGATATAAAGGGTCTATAAGAATTGTCAAGTGAGCAGTTCTCAGCAAAGTCTTGTACAAAGGCAGAGGATCCTAAATAGTATGATGTGAAGGGAAATGCATGCATTTCCCTACTGATAACTGTTAGTGTCTGGGAATGGTGAGAGATGATAGACAGCAGCACTTCAGAGAGGGCTATTTTATTGTGTGTGCCAAGAAACTTAAACTTTAAGGTCAAGTTCCCAGATTTTAAAGTATGAAGTCCTGAATCTTGTTAAAAATGCAAATTTGCAGACATCGTCCCCAGAGAAACTGATTCAATAGGTTGAAAAGGAGCCCTTGCTTGCATCTGCCTTTTTAAACCAGCGCATTGGGAAATCTCAAACAGGTGGTGAGAAACTCTGCTGCAGATGAGGCAAGCTGTCTCAAGAGCAGCTACCCATTTTAGAAAGATCACTGGTCTTGAGTTCAGGCCTCTAGACCCCTGCCAGATTCAGCTCCCTCTCCACTGTTCCCCACCACTTCTCTTGTAACTCTTGTCCAAGCACAGAATTCCACTCAAACACCCTGAACTCAGGCTAGCTGCAGCAGCTACAGTAACAAAAATTAGATGAATTCTTACCAGTGATCACAAAGTGGTTTGTCTACACTGTGAAGTCAAGTCAGGGGAGAATTGGGGCATACATGGACAATTCCATAGAAAAAAATCCAGACCTATTTCCCTGAATGGAAAAATCCAGTGAAAAGAGTTGACCCAACCACCTTAGCTACATACTGGCTTAAAGAAAAAAGTACTGCAGTTGAATACATTAGTTCCTATCAAAGAAGAAACAAAGCAAATACTTAGAAAGCCAATGAAGCCATTAAAAATTCTGGTCACTTCTATAAAACCTCAATGGTGCTTTGTTTTGTTTTTCCCCCCTCAAGCTATCATGATTACTACCCAAACCAATGAGATGTGTTTCTAAGCATTAGAAAATCAGCAGCCTACGGTGGCATACTGTGTGGGGGATTGATTGGGTTACAGTATTTTTAAAAGAATGTGAGGTACTGAGTCATTATTTCAATATTGTTTAAAAGTTAATTAGAACTTCTCAGAATGGTTTCAGAATGTCAAGGTTTAACTAACATATTTATTTAATAGATCCTTAATGTGACCTTCTTTGCAGAAAGCCTGTGGATTTTTTAGCATTTAATAGTTTAGTGAGGAAGAGGAAGAGTGGATTTTTGTTTTCATTGGAGAGCTGAAATACACTCATTGTCTTTTTATCATGTTAGTAACTCTTTGTGTTGCAGGTAAAGCATTATTAATTCATGTCCAACGAGAAATACAGAAGACTTTTGATGATGTAGCAAAAACTAAACTATAAAAACTGCCATCTGAAGGGAAGGGGAGGAGCAGATCAGTCCTTTAGATGAAAACATATAATTCAAGTGAATGGTCGAACGTATAGCTTGTTTATTTCCTAATACTCAAAAAGAAATGCCTCTATTAAATATCATTCCTTTGTGGGGGAGGAATTATTTTAAAATGTAGAATCTTTAAAGCATTTCTGCCTTCATTTTATTCTTGCCTGTGTGTAGACATTTGCCATTTAGGATACGTGAATGTCAAGCCAGTTCTTGTCAATAATGAAAACAGAATTCCCCTTTAACCCCTCCCCATTCATTTTAGTGAACAGTTTTTATAATGCATTAAACCAAGGTTAAGTTTTCTTGTCGATTCTGATCTCTCTACACTCTCAGAATCCATTTCCCATGCTGCTTGGTGAAACTTCCTAAGATGATTCTTTATTAAACAACACCTTAGCAGCAAAAGCAGGTTTGATGCAAAGTGAATTGAAGTGAGAATATTCTTTATAACAAACACAGCTTCTTTTCTCCCACAGTGAGACTGTCTCAGCTAATCCCCTGCAGACACTTTCCGCAGCTCACACAGGGGGAAATAGTCACCCCTGTCTCAAAATGTAAACAAAGGAAAGCTCTCTTTGCTTAGGCTCCTCCTCTGTAAGACTATTATATGCTCCAAACACTCTCCTGTGTTTATGAACAAAAACATAGTTCCCTTAAGCTCTCAAAAATGTTTAAATATTATGTGTATCATCACACGTTCAGACACTGACACTGCTATTATTTCACATGACCACCAATTGACTCCAACAGGAGTCATTTCCAGAGAACGGCCATTATTATCTACATAGCAGTAAATTACTGCTTGGAAGACACTGTTTCTGTATGGCTGCCCTACTGGAAATTATACCCAGCTCCATCTTGTAATATTGTCTTAAATGACTAGGTAGAGTCCTAACAACACTGTGTCCCCAGTAATATTTCAAATGGTGTTCAGACAGCTCTGTTCACCTGATAGAAGTGAAGATCCAGCCCAAAGAAAAATACTATTATTATGCCATTCTGCAAATATTATCACAAACAATAACATGCAGCAAAGAAATCAATTGTTATTGTGGATTAAAACTGAGAGCTCTGACTGTGGAGCTTTGGCTCAACTCACCCTTTTTCCCACCCACCTGAACATTCCCTAGACCACGGTAAACCATCTATACCTGGGAGCTCATCCCCTCCTACCTGTTAGCATCTTGGCTATATTATTTCTTCTTCATCTTTTAGCCTCTGTCTCTCTCTCTGCACTGCTTCCTTTCCCTCTGCTAGAGACTTTCCCATCAAAAAATAATCTTTCTTTGACCCGATTTTCCCTTTAAATGACTATCCCATCTCCCCCTTTACCCTCACTTCACGAATGAGAGGCAAATGCTCAATAAATATTTATGGATTAAATGAGTGAAAAGAAATCCATTTCCCTATGGCTTCATCTCACATTTACTCCCCATTCCACTGCAATCTAAGGAAACTACTGAGCCCACTCCTCTACTAAAACCAGTCTCCAGAGGTAGCCGATAATTTTCTAATTTAAAAAATCCATGAGCTCTCCTTGCCCTTCATTCTACTTGACCTCTACTACATTGCTAACCAACATCTATTATTAATATTCCTTTTCTCAAGTTTCCTTACAATATCATAAGATTCCCCCTCCTTACATCACCAGTCCTCCCAAACTCGGTGACCCATTTTTCTAACCCTTCCCTCTACTTACTCTATGCTCTTCCAACAGGATTTCTCAACCACTGGCCCAATTTCAACTACCTTCTCTGTCAGCATCTTTCAAACTTATAATTCTGGTCCTAATTTTTCTTCTATCTCTCAGAATTGCCTTTCTAAATTCCTTTTGTACCTCTCTTCACAGATGTCATGTTGGCACCTCAAACTTGGTAGATCCAAAACAGAACCCAATCTGCCCTCCCTCCCATTCTTAAGCCTGTTTTTCTTCTGTGTTCCCATGTTAATGAATAGAAGCACCATCCTCTTGGTTACAAAGGTAGAAACTTTAGAGTTTTTTTGAGGCTGCCATCTCCCTTACCTGCAACTTCACTCAGCTTCAAGTCCTGTTGATGCTGTCTCTGAAATGTCCCTTGATTCTGCTCCATATTTTCCATTCTCCTTGCAACTGTCCTACTTCAAATTTTTATAATCTTTCAACTAGACCATTACAGAAGGCTATTAAGTGATCTCTCTGCCACCAGTCTCATCCTTCTCCAACTCATTTTTTTTCATAGTAATAGACTAAGTTCTCTGAGAGTAGGAATGTCTTTGTCACCTTTGTATTTCCCAGCACGAGCACTCAATATATATTTGTAGAACTGAACTCTCACTGCCAACGATTATCTTCCTAATCTAAAACACAAATCTGATCCTGTAAATTCACTGCTCCCAAATCTTCAGTGACTCTTGCTACAGAAAAAAACAAACAAAAACTCAGCATGACATTCAGAGTCCTCTGTGGCCTGCTCTGAACCTACTGCTTTATCTGATCTCCTACCATATGTCTCCTGTCTACTTACCACTCCAGCCACACACACTATAACACTATATACTCTTTCTACTTATTCCTAGAATCCACTCTTTATTACTATGTCTATTGTTTGAGATACCTGTTTTCTTTCTTTTTTCTTTTCCGTTTGGATTTTTTTACTTATTTTAGAGAGACAGAGTGTGAGAGTGAGTAGGGGGATTCTCTGCAGAGGGAGAGAATCCTTGAATCAGACTCCCCACTGAGCAGGGAGCCTGATGCTGGGATCAATCTTATGGCCCATGAGATCATGACATGAACTGAAACCAAGAGCAGGACACTCAACAGACTGAGCCACTCAGGCAGCCCAGGGATATCTGTATTCTATCTCTGCCTATGGAAATCCTATTCAACTTTTAAGGTCAAACTAAAATTCCACCTCTTCAATAAAGTTTTCTCCAATTCTTCCCATAAGAAATAATTGTTCCCCACTCTATGTACCCTAGCACTTTGTACTTCTTCCTGGAACACAGTAAACTGCATCCTCCATTACACGTGGGGACACGAAAGTTTCCTCAGCAAGAATGAAGCAAACTCCTCAAGGTCATCACGAATCCCCCACTACATTTATGCCAGTGCATCACAAGAGTAATAGCGTCCAAAGCGCAGAAGGGCCTCTGGGAAATCTCAGCAATGATAAAGCAGGGTGGCACAAAAACACCAAAATGACTGGCATTGTCTCTAACACCAGCTGGTATTATTAGGTGGGCAATACTTTTGTTAGGTTTCTGAAATTTTATCAGAATCATTGTTAGGGAGCAGTAATTTTTTTCTCACCCCTCTACTTCTGAGAGGAGACTATGAAAAGAATATCACCTTCCTTGTTAAAAGATTGTCTTAGCTAACAGGAAAGATAAATTTTGTATGTGGCTTTTTATTGATGCATGTTTCTTTTTTTTAAGATTTACTTATTTGAGAGAGAGAGCCCAAGAGTGGGGTCATGGCGGGGAGGGGCAGAGGGAGAAGGACAGAGAATCCCAAGCAACTCTGCACTGAGCACAGAGCCCTTTGTGGGGCTCTATCTCATGACCCTGAAATCATGACCTGAGCTGAAACCAAGAGTCCAGTGCTTAACTGACTGTGCCACCCAGGCGCCCCAATGCATGTTTCTTTTGATTTATTGTTAGCACTATATTTGTTCCTTTGAATTACTGGACTATGTGCCACAGTGATCCTAAGTAGGATTAGCCTCCAGAGTGGGGCACTGTTGAAGACCCACTTATCTATCTTCTTATTTGCTTTAATGCAAAAGATGCATATTGGGAATCAAGCAATTCAAAGCCCCGCTATTCAACAGGGTATGTTAAGGGATGTTAAAGTTGTCATTCAAGCGCTACTAAGAGATGAAGAGAAATGAGAACTGATCACTGGATTCAGAAATCTGGAGTTCAGTGATAATCTTGATGAGTTTGGTTTTACTGAAATGATAGGAAAGAACGCCTGATTGGAGTGACTTCAAGACACAATGATGGCTTCCACAGAATGGTAAACCAGATTTTCTAAAAGAGCCTTTTTGCTACAAACCAAGTAAATCATGAATAATACATACTGTTTTTAAGAACTGCTGGGTTTGCAGGAACTAAGAAAAATATCCAAGCATCTCTACCACCACAACTGAAAATTAAAACAAAAAAACCCAGAGCTGAAACGTAAGTAGACAACACTGTGCAATACCAAATAAGAAGAGGAAATGGGATAAGTCAAATGCAAACAAATACAGATACCATCATTAGTAAGACTAAGCCATGGGTCAGCTGCAAGACACCCTAGCCTCAAACCCTTACATTATCCAAATGCCTCAAAGGGACTTAAGTGGTCCCAGGTTGAGAGTACTCTGGGCTCTGAGCAGAAGCAAATGTCAATCTTTTCTGGAGAAAAGCATCCCAATTTAGGCCTGCAGTACTCCCACAAATGAAGATCAAACAAATATGAGCTTTAAATTAAATAAGATTAAATTAAAATTAAATTAAAAAATCACCAAACACATGAGCAAGAACCAACCAAAACAATAAACAATAGCTTTGGACTCTTTAAAGACTCAGATATTGAAACTAATAGTTAAAAACACAAGGGGAAAAATTGTATGTGAAAAAAAAGACATAATAGGGGCGCCTGGGTGACTCAGTCAGTTAAGCGTCTGCCTTCGGCTCAGGTCGTGGTCCCAGGGTCCTGGGGTCGAGCCCCGCATCGGGCTCCCTGCTTAGCGGGGAGCCTACTTTTCCCTCTCCCACTCTCCCTGCTTGTGTTCCCTCTCTCACTGTGTCTCTCTCTGTCAAATAAATAAATAAAATCTTTAAAAAAAAAAAAAGACATAATAGATGAAAGCATAAAATAAGCAGGCAGTAAGAGCTAATAAAAATGACCAAGCAGATTGAAAAAATAACTAACATAACTTTTAGAAATTAAAAACATTATTGTTGATGTTAAAACTCAAATGGATGGGATAACAACATTTTAACAAAACTGAAGAGAGGACCAATAACTAGAAGACAAACATGAATAGATTATCTAGAATGCAGCACAGAAAAGTTAAGATGTATAATAGTAAAGAGATATAAGAGAAATGAAAGACAGAATGCAAAGATCAAACAATCCTCTATTCAAAGTCCAGAAGGAAAGAATGAGAGAATGGAGGAAAGGCAACACTGGAAGAAGTAATGACATAGAATATTCCAAAATTGACAAAAGACATCAGTCCACAGGTACAGGAGGCACAATGTCTACCACACAGGGTGAATGAAACACATCCACGCCAAACTATACTAGAGTGAAAACTGAAGAAGTGAAAACAAGAAGACAATCTAAGGCCAGTCAGAAAGAACATAAATGTTACCTAAAACTTGACAGCAAGCTTCTTAACAGAAAAATGGAAGCCAAGAAGAGAGGAAGGAAAATGTATTCAAAAAAGCACTGAAAAAAAAATATTCAACATAGATTATTCATCTATTCATTTATATTTCTTGAGCAGCTACTCTGTCAGGAGCAGACAAAAATCACTGCCTTCATGGACTTTACATTGTAGTAGTAGGGACAGATAATAATTTAATTAAATATGTCAGATGATATGGAGAAAAATAAAGCAGAAAAGAAGATGGTAGTACTAAGGGAAGGGAGAGTTTGTAATTTTTAATATGGTGGTCTGGGAAGATATCACTGAAAAACTGATATTTAGACAAAGACCTGAGGATGTGGGGGTGGGGGGAGCTAAGTGGATGGCTATGAAGAAAGCATTAAAGGAAAAAATGGCAAGTTGAAAGGCATGTGGCAGCTCAAAGGCATGTTTAAAGAACAGCAAGAATGCCAATGTGGCTACAGCAGTGGAAGTAAGCGAGAATGGTAGGAAACAAGGTTGGAGAGACAGCAGAGCTAGGGGAAGGATATCACATGGAACCTTCCAGATGACTGTTAGGACTTGGGCTTTCACTCTACATCAAATGGAAAGCTCTTAGAGAGTTTTGAATAGAGCCATCTCATGATCTGATTTATATTTTGAAAGGATGGCTTGAGTCAAAATAGATTATAGGAAGGCAAGGGGAGAATCAGGAAAAACCAGCTGGGAAGCTATTGCAATAATCAAGGCAAAAGAGCACGGTGCCACGTACAAAGGTAGTAGCAATGCAAATGGTGAGAAGTGGTCAGATCTGAAGAAGTGTCAAAAAAGATTTGTTGTGGTTTTGAAGTGGTTTATAACATAGAGGAGTTGTAGATGGACAACTGGAAGGATATAGTTGACATTTACTCTAAAGAGAAAAACTGTGAACAGAGCAAGCTTGGAGGGAAGACCAGGAGCTCAGTTTGGAACGTGTTAAGTTTGAAATGTGTATTATTCACATGGAGATGTCAGAGGATACAGGAGTGTAGAATTTGTACGGTTTAGACTGGAGACATAAATTTGGGAGTCAGCAGTAAATAAATAGGGCCAAACAAAGACGTTTTCAAATAAATGGCATCTGAGTTTACTGGCAATAGTTCTTCATTAAAAGAATTTCAGGAAGCAAGGAAATAATCCCTGAAGAAAACTCTGAGATTTAAGAAAGAATAGGAGGCAGTGATACTGGGAAATTTTGCTATAAACAAACATCATCAACATAAAATAATGATAATGATAATAATACATAATCTCTGGGGTTCAAAATTTAAAATGGCAAAACTAAAATTCTGGACAATAGCAATATAACATAAGAAGATTAATTAGAGTACAAATGTAGGATCCTTGAATTGTTGAAGAGGGAATTAAGATCTTAAATTATTTTAGATTAAGTGTCTGTGGTAACATTTCAAGGGTAAGTAGAAGGATAGAAATAGTATATAAGTTTCAAACCAGTAGAGCAAGTTTTCTCAAAGAAAGTGCAAATGGTATTTTGTATGGGACAATTGCTCACTGCGCAGAACTGTCCTGCCCATTTCAAGATACCCAGCATCCTCAAACTCTGCCTTCCAAATACTAGAAGCACCCAGTCCAGTCCCTGTGATGACAGCAACAACAACAACAACAACAACAACAACAAGCACCTCCATATATTTAAATAAGAAAGGTGCTATATCAGCCTTACACAAAAACCACTGAAGTTCATGGAGAAAACAAGCAAATTAATTTAAAAGTTTAGCCACACACCAAAATAAAAGGGAAGAGAAAAAAAAGTGGAGGAAAAAGGAACAGATAAAGCGCACAAAGAAGGAAAAACAAGACTATATAATTAATCATGATAAATGTAATTGAACTAAGTTTGCCAGTTAGAGTGTTAATTGGATATTTTTTTATTATCCATTATACAATGACACTGTTATAAGAGACATACCTAAAACTCAAGGACATAGAAAGATTGAAAATTTTAAGTTTTAATATTACCCAAAAGAAAGTTAGGTTAGTTATATAATTACATGTACTAGAAGATACATATATTATTAGATAATATATATATTAGAAGATTTCCATGTGCTTCAATTATTGCTTGGTCAAGCACACAAAAACCACAGAATAAGCTATATATGATTTGAACAACTCAATTAATGAGTATGAAGGTATATATATAGATGTATATGTTATTTTTATTATATATACAATGTGTGTATACATTTGTACATGTACATATATATGTGTGTGTGTGTGTACACTCCTACACTTAACAATTGAAGAACACCTTCTTTTTACAATCATCACAATCCAGCTAATTTCTTTACTGAGTGATTATTATGTGCCCAGGATTATTATAGGTACTTGACAAAAATCCCCCACCTCTGATATCTGATCACCTTAGCCTGACTTCAGCAAGAATCCTGTCAAGTTGGTTTAGCAAGGATCCCCCTTACTTCTTAGTAATGCATCCACTGATCCCTGCCCTGCTCCTTGGCTATAAATCCCCACTTGTCCCTGTCTGTATTCAGAGTTGAGTCCAATCTCTGTCCCTTATTGCAAAACCCCATTGCAGTTTGCCCCTTCTTGAATAAAGTCTTCCTGTCTTTAATAAATTTTGAATAATTATTTTCTTTAACACAGTCCACATTCTCCTAATATAATGCAACTCAGAAGTTAACATATAACAGAAAAAAATAGTTTTAAATCTCCATAAGATTGGATATTTAAAGCATATGTGTATAATCCCACATGTTTTAAATAACTCATGAATCAAAAAAATCATGATAAAAAATTTTAAAACTTGGCTCTGATTAATAAAATTTGCATATTGAAAGTTGTGGGCATTATGAAAACAATACTTTGATGGAAACATTAATTTTGCCATCGTCTGTAAATCAATCAGTCCAATCTTTGCAATTTTCTATGGTTTAATCTAAATCTGTAGCCTTAAATGCTTAAATTAGAAAAGAAAAAAGCTAAAAATTAATGGGTAAAGCCTCCTACTGAAAAAATCAGAAAACAACAGAATAAACTCCAATAAAATAAAGTAAATAAAGATAAAATTTTAAATAAACAGAAAAAAAACTTGCCTCTGAAAAGGCTAAAAGATTTAAGAGAACTCTAGTTGATACGATCAAGAAAAAGGAAACACAAATAAATAATATTCAGTTTGAAAGCGATGTATAATTACATATATAGAGTAGGCTTAAAAGATAATAAAATACTATGAACAATTTTATGACAATATTTGAAAACTTATACAAAATATGTAAATTCATAGAAAAATGTAACTCACCCAAACTGATTTAATAGGAAGCTAGAAGAGTAACTATTAAGGCATTTAAATGACTAGTCAAAGATCTGTATTTTTAAAAAGACTCATTATTTTTTTTAAAGATTTTCTTTATTTTAGAGAGAGAGAGAGCATGAGTGGGGTGGTGGGGAAGGGCAGAGGGATAGAATTTCAAGCAAACTCTGTCCTGAGCGCTGAGCCTGATGCGGGGCTCCATCCCAGGACCCTGAGATCATGACCTGAGCTGAAATCAAGAGAGGCCCTTAACCGAGTGAGCCACCCAGGTGCCCCAAGACTCACAGTATTTTACAGGCAATTTCTACCAAAGTTTTGAGAAACACATTTCAATATCCAAAAGTTTCCAAAGAACAAAATATAAGAAAATACTCCCAAACTCCATGTATGACCCAGCATAACCTAGTATAATCTTGATTCCAAAAGCACACAAGTCAATTTATAAAAGGAAAACTTTATTCTCTATCACACACATAGATACAAAAATTCCAAATTAAATATTTATAAAATAAATCTACAAATACAGAAAAAAGACTGTGACCAGGAGTGAAAGGATGGTTAAAAATAGAAAAATTTAGGAGCGCCTGAGTGGCTTAGTCGATTAAGCATCTGCCTTCAGCTCAGGTCATAATCCCGGGTCCTGAGATCGACCCCCACGTTGGGCTCCCTGCTCCGCACAGAGACTGATTCTCCCTCTGCCCTTCACCTCTGCTCATAGCTCACTCACTCTCTCTCAAATGAAAAAATAAAAGATCTTTAAAAAAATAGAAAAATTCATAAATGAGATTTCTACAAAAAGCAATTAAAGGAGAAAATCATATGATCATCTGAATAGATTCTGTAAAAAGAATAAAAATAAACATGCATTTATAATTTTTTAAAATTTTAGCAAACAAGGAATAAAAGTTGATTTTCTTAATTCAATAATAGTTATCTACCAAAAAATCTACAGCAAACTCACCCTTAATGATAAAATCTTAGAAGCATTCCCTTTAAAATAAAGAACAGTGGTATCCATTATCATTGCTTATATTGAACACTTAACTGACATCCTAACCAGCAGAGCAAATATAAAAAGGAAATAAAGGCTATGATTATTGGAAAAGAGAAAACAAAATTGTATATATTTGCAGATGATGATATTGTCTGTTTAGAAAACAAAAAGAATCCATAAATAAATGATTATAATCAATAAGAAAGTTTAGCATAGTAATTGAACCTGTGATCATTCTGTAAATATCAACTGCATTTCCACACACAAGTAACAGTTAGAAAATGCTAATTTAAAAAGATAACATTTATATAAGCAAAGATAAGACACTGGGAAGACCTAAGTTAATAAAAACATATGATGTTCATGGGGATAAAGAGACTCAATATCATAAAGATGGGAATTCTCGGGGCGCCTGGGTGGCTCAGTCGTTAAGCGTCTGCCTTCTGCTCAGGTCATGATCCCAGAGTCCTGGGATTGAGCCTCACATCAGGCTCCCTGCTCCTCAGGAAGCCTGCTTCTCCCTCTCCCACTCCCCCTGCTTGTGTTCCCTCTCTCGCTGTGTCTCTGTCAAATAAATAAATAAAATCTTTTAAAAAAAAAAGACGGCAATTCTCACCCAATTTTATCAATAAATTCAATACAATTTCAATAAGCATCTCAACAAGGCTTTGGAAGGATTCTAAAATTTATGAAAGAACATGAAGCCCAAGAATATCTCACATACCTGAGAAAGAATAGGTAGAAATTTGTGCTATTATATATCAAGACATTATAAAGCTATAGAACTTAAGTATGTTTGTTGCAGCTGGTTAAACATCTGCCCTCGGCCTTAGGTCATGATCCTGGTGTCCTGGGATCCAGCCCTGAATCAGGCTCCCTGCTCAGTGGGGAGTCACTCAGTGGGGAGTCTGTTTATCCCTCCCCCTATACCCCTCCCTGCTGGCTCATGCTCTCTCTTTCTCTCTCAAATAAATAAATAAGATCTTTAAAATGAAAAAAAAAATTTTGAAGAAGTATGTTTGCTATTGCAAAAAAATAGATAAATTGACTGACAGAATAGAATCTCCCCACCCAAATAGATTGATTCAGATATGAACATCTAATGAAGAGTTAGGGGCGCCTGGGTGGCTCAGTCACTAAAGCATCCAACTCTTGATTTCAGCTCAGGTCATGATCTCAGGGTCATGAGATCGAACCCGGCATCAAGTTCCCCGCTAAGTGGGGAGTCAGCTTGAGATTCTCTCTCTCCCTTCCCTCTGCCCCTCCCCCTGCTCAAGCTCTCTCTCTCTCTCTCTCTCATAAATAAATAAATCTTAAAAAAGAGAGTCATACAGAACGTTGGGGGGAAGGAGAACTTTCTAACAAATAATACTGAGACAATTAGTTATCCATTAGGAAGAAAAATAATCTCCACCATACATTAATATCAATTACAGATGAATTAAAACTTAAATGTTAAAGGCATAATCTTAAAACTTTGGAGGCAAGACAAAAGCATGCTTCATACATTTGGACAGAAAAGAATTTCTTAGACAGAACACTGTACAGAGATGCCGAATCACTATGTTGTACACCTGAAACTAATGTAACATTGTGTGTCAACTATACTCAAATAAAAAAATTTAAGACATAAACAAGTATTCTCCCCTCGAAGATGAATAAAAATTTGTTATTGCACACATAAAAAGTTGATCAATCTTAATAATCAGGAAAATGCAAATTTAGACCACAATGAGATACCATTTAACACTGGCAAAAAATAAGATACTTGACAATATAGAATGGCAGAAATTCTCATCCATTCTGCTAGCAAGAGGGTAAATTTATACAACTACCTTGAAAAGCAATTTGTCATTATCAAATAAAATTAAAGCTTCCCCCCCCCCAAAAAATTAAAGCTTCCCTTATCCTATAAGCTGGCAATTCTATTCCTGGGTTTATAAATCCTAGCCTAGAGAAACTCTTCCATTAGTTTACTGGGAGACATGTACAAATATATTCACAGCAGCATTATTTGTAATAGCAAAAGAACTGGAAACAACCCAAATATTTATCAACAGGGAAAGGGATAAATACACTGTTGAAATAGACATACAATAGAATATTATACATCAGTGAAAACGAATAAACACTGCTACCTGGATGAATCTTAGAAATATAACCATACAGTGAAAAAAAGCTGAGTGCTTAGGACTCCATACAGTTTATACCATTTCATAAAGCTCAAAAATAAGCAAAACTAAATATATGTGTATGTATGTAAATATATATGTATGTATACAGTCATATATATATGAGATAAAATGGAAAAATGGGGAGACAAATTAAAAACACAAACTACAGGATGGAGGTTACCCTGGGGAGGAGGAAAGGGGAAAAATAGGGAAGGTACAAACTTAGAGATCCAACAATATGAATCATTTTAGTTCTTAAATTGGATGCTAGTTACTTAGGTGTTCATTATCATGTTCCATATCTTACATATAGTTTAAAAATTATCTTTTATATATATCAAATATTGCATTATAAAAACATTTTTACTAGAGAGAGAATAGGACGTAAGGACGTAGAAACAGCATATGCAGACATCTTACCTAGAGTCTTAACCATAAAGATGAGAGGA
Source organism: Halichoerus grypus (assembly GCF_964656455.1). NCBI lineage: Eukaryota > Metazoa > Chordata > Mammalia > Carnivora > Phocidae > Halichoerus > Halichoerus grypus. The sequence continues at coordinate 126,337,855 of NC_135716.1, read as the reverse complement.
AAGAAATAGGGCTAAAAGTGGAAGAGGACAAGGGAGTAAGAAAGCATTCTATTATTTTGCTTTTATTCATTTGTTTTTTTTATTTGTTTTTAAATACAGCATGCTTTTATGCTAATAGAGATGATAACAAGTAACAGAGGAATGATTGATGATGCAAGAGAGAGAAGATAATTACAAGAGGAAAGTTCTCGGTTAGGAAAGAGGAAATGTGAGTGCCTAAGTGGAGGGGTCCATCTTATAAGGTGGCAGAGAAAGTTCACTTGTTTTAACAGATGGGAAGGCAGAGTAGATATAGCTAAATATATTTGTTGATGGGAAGATTACAACATTCTCCTCTAAGTAGCTCTGTTTTCTCTGTGAAATATGAAGCAGGGTTATACGCTGGTAGTGAGGTGGGGTAGGTAAAAGAAGGAACACTGGAGATTTGAGGAGACAAGAGAAGGCGGGAAATGATTAACTTTGAGGGTAGAGGAGAAATTTGAACAAGAAAATGTAAGGAGACATCCTCCTTGATGCACATTCTTTTGACATCTCCCACCCACCTCACTGACCACTCTGTATCAATTCTCCTTTGCTGGATTTCTCTCCTTTTCCTGATCTCTGAATATTAGAATTCCTGAGCTCAGTCCTCAGATATATTCTCTTTGTTATATTCTTATGTGAACCCATCTAGTCCCTGGGCTTTAAATACCATCCACACGCTAAAGACTCACAAATTGATATGAGCATGTGTCTAAAACAATTTTTTTTATTTTTCTGCCCATTCTTCTCTCTGCCCAGTCCTCTACTGTTCAGTAGATAGTATCACCATTCATCCAGATGCCCAGAGCCAAAACCCAGTTTTTCCCTATATTTATCTTTATCTCATACCTTACATCCAATCCATCAACAACTTACATGAGCTTTACCTTCAAAATATACCCCAAATCTAATCCTCACCACCTCCATCACTACTATCCTGCTCTAAGACACCATTATACCCTTTCTATATCACTACAACAGCTTCCCTGCCTCCATACTGGCTCTACTCCCACTCCCAGTCCATTCTCCACATGCAGTCACAGCGATCTTTCATAAACAGAAAGCAGATCACACACTCTCATGCTCAAATCTTTCCATGCTTTCTTTTGCACTAGTACGAAACCCAGAGTCCCCACTCTGGTCTGTTTGGTCCTAGATGACCTGGCCCAGCTAGTTCTTTAACCACATTCTCCCTACCACTCCCACTTCACTTATTCTGCTTCAGCCATGTCAGCATTTTCAATGTCCCTAACAGGTGACAGGCTACTCTCTACTTGGAATCGATTTCCAATGGTGCCCTACAAAGTTTTAGGTTATCCATTCCTTTCATTAGAGTTTCAGCTAAATATTACCTCTTGAAGCTGATATTTTATCTGAGAGAGTCCTCTTCATCTCTTTATTCTGCTCTATGTTTTCTTGACTTCAAAATTTTTTTTTTAAGATTTATTTATTTATTTATTTATTTATTTATTTGAGAGAATGAGAGAGAGCACATGAGAGGGGGGAGGGTCAGAGGGAGAAGCAGACTCCCCGCCGAGCAGGGACCCCAATGCGGGACTCGATCCCGGGACTCCAGGATCATGACCTGAGCCAAAGGCAGACACTTAGCCACTGAGCCACCCAGGCGCCCTGTTTTCTTGACTTCACAGATGGCATTCTGTTTTATACACTTTTTGTGTACCTCTCCCACTAGGAGGAAAGTGCTATGAAGGCAAAGACTTTGTCCTGTTCACCATTGTGAACTGTGGATAGTGGCTGGCAAAAAATATTTGTTAGTTGAATGAATTTGAGCCCATTTCAAATACCTTTGGAAGTCACAACTGAATTGTCTCTTTCTAATTGGCAAATCTATCTTTTAAGTAATTTTGTTTGCATCAAGTTTATGGATTTATGCATCACTGTACACTCTAAAGTAAGCTCACTTCCTAGAAGAATAATCATGTGTTATATCAACTTTCCAATGTTTAAAATGACTCTGAAAGATTTGGAAGTAGAGTGCCTAGAGAAAGTACTACTTACATGCAATCAGCTCATTCATCAGCATCATTCCAAATAAATTATAGTATCTCCTAATTTGATAATGAACTTCCACTTCCATAAGAAAAGCATAATCCTGTGGGAATTCATAGTGCCTGGATAGATAAGATTTAAGTGAAATAAGTCTCTGTGAGACTGACTGAAAAGCAAAGGAGGAGTGCCTGGAATGCTGGGTCTCCTTTAAAGTCTCTGAGCTAAAGCAGCCAGATCCTTCCTGTGGCTCAATGCTCTCACCTAGGGAGTAAATATTTAACTTAGATGAGAACACTCTCACCTTATGGTCACGTATTCATCATACCCTTAGCCTGCACACAGGTCACAAACACCGCTTGCTTCAATCATGCCTTGCCCCATATGTCTATGTCTTGATTATGAAAGCCTAACATTCCTTTCTATTTTTCTGCTCTTACTTGATGTATAGATAAGACTTGTAATAAAAGTGGAGACTAAATCCGGCTCGGGACCTTTCACCACTAGAGCGACTGGTCCCTTCACCCTCTTCTTTCTCCTATTTAGGTGTCTGGAGTAATCTTTTCATTCACCACCTCAGGGTTTGCTGGCCAAACCCAGCACAGTCCTATAGAAGGTACCCTGGACTGGACATTAGAAAATTCAGAGCAGATTCCTTATTTGGTCTCTGATTAGTATAGAGACCTGTTACTTAATAATTCTGTTAAATAAAAACAGCTGCCCTAATTTACTTCCAAAGAATTCTCTATGAATAAGTTATTTATGGGTAATTAGAGTTATTGAAACAGGAGCTATAAAATGGTCTTTTTATCAACATTATTACAGGGACTATTGAGATCTTTCATTGATTTCTTTGAACCTGGAGGAAAATTTCATAAAATTCCAAGTGAATTTAATATAGATTTTGTAGAGTAGGAATAATTTTCATAATTATTGAAATTTTTGAATATTGAAATTATTGCTTTACCTCCTACTACTTTGTTTATGTAAGTATTTTATCTAAGTATAATTCACATGCAATATTTTATTACTTTCAGATATACAACATAGTGATTTGAATACCTTCTGATACTTTGATAATGTAATAATTATGTCTCAGGGTAAATAATATAGGAAGTGTTTTGATAGAAATATTTTTTAGTCATCTTGAGATGCTGGAAGTCTGTATGTGGGGTGGCTGTCCTGATTTTCAAAAGGAAAGAAGATAGAATCTGAATACTGATCCAAACAAAATTATTCAGTAGACTATTAAGTACAGAGCATATAAACCTTTCTTAAAAATGAAGGTGGGGGCGCCTGGGTGGTTCAGTCGTTAAGTGTCTGCCTTCGGCTCAGGTCATGATCCCGGGGTCCTGGGATCGAGCCCCGCATCAGGCTCCCCGCTCAGTGGGAAGCCTGCTCTCCCTCTCCCATTCCCCCTGCTAGTGTTCCCTGTCTCACTGTCAATCTCTCTGTCAAATAAATAAAATCTTAAAAAAAAAAAAAAAAAAGAAGGTGGTCATCACATCACCCAGTTACCCTATCCCCCCACCCACCTCCCCTCCACACCCCTCAGTTTGTTTCCTAGAGTTAAGAGTCTCTCATTGTTTGTCTCCCTCTCTGATTTCTTCCCATTCAGTTTTCCCTCCCTTCCCCTACGATCCTCTGTGTTGTTTCTTATATTCCACATATGAGTGAAATCATATGATAATTGTCTTTCTCTGACTGACCACTGTGTGTTATATGCAGCTAATGAATAACTGAACTCTACATCTGAAACTAATGATGTACTATATGTTGGCTAATTGAATTTAAATTAAAAAAAGAAGAAAAATGAAGGTGATGACTTCTAGAGGTAAACTTAAAAATAAATTCAAGCTAAGTTTACCTCACTTTCTCTTTCCTTTCTCTCCTCCTCTTTATTGGAATTTTTCTTGCCTTGTCTGCCTTTGTTGTTTGTTTAACCAAATTGATAAATCAGTTCAAGTGTATCAAAATAAATATATCTACGGTTCCTTAAGTCAGTTTTGCTTTACATCATCCCTGAATAGCTTGAGAAATATGAGCTGAGTGATAGCACAATTAGATAAAATTATAATTGGCAAAGCTTAACCTTACAAAAAGAATGAATCTGTAACAACCCAGGAAGAGGCATCTAGTTTTGAAGTATTTTTATCAATTACTCAAATTAAGATACAAAATAATATTTAATCACATATGTAAATGACTCAAAGCTGAAAGAGATAATGAATGCTTCCCATCTCAGTGAATGACATTACCATTCATCCAGTTCAGTCCTCTCCCACCACCTGGAATAATTAGGCTAAGTTGCTGAAACAAAGCATTCCAAAAATACAGTGACTCAACCAGGATAGGAAATGATCTCCATCATGCATAAAAATGCAAAGTGAGTAGAATCGAGCCAAGGGGGAGACTCTGCTCCACAAGGTCACTGAAGAACCTAAGTTTTTTCTATCTTCTGCTAGCCCTTAAGTTGATGTTTAAGTTTGCATAAGTGGAAATTGGATCATCAGCACCACATCCATGTTCGAGTCCAGGGCAAGCAGCTTTGTATTTTAGGAAAGGACCCAGATGTTGGTCCAAATTTAGTCCATAATCACATCTAACTAAAAGGGAGCTTGACCAATGCAGACTCTAGCTAGGTGGTCACGAATAGGGTTCAAAGTCAGGGTGGGGTAGGTGGTACTATCTCTAGAAGGAAGAAAAGAAAAGTAGATACTGGGGACAACTAGGGGTTTCTGTCATACATGTCCCAAAATCCAATTAATTCATCACGAGGTTAGGTCTGTGGGCCTCCAATATATTTCACAAAAACTCCCATTTGCCCATTTACCTCCATCTTCCCTGTCACATCCCTTGTCTGAAGTATCATCACATCTGACCTGTTTTATTACAATAGCCTCCTAACTGGGTTCTTACATTTGCACTCTCCTTTGCTCCCAAATCAATTGTTTTGTTACAGTCATTTTAAAGTGCAAATCTAATCATGTCACAACTCTGATTAAAACCTTTCAATTGCTTCTCGTTGCTCTTAGGATACAGTAAGGAGAACACTAAAGTCCTACATAGTTTACCCTCTTTTCTTTTTTTTTTTTCTCATTAAACTTTTGTTTTAATGGATCTCAAAATTCTGTGACAGATTTTTGGTCAAGTTGTTTCCATTAAAAAGTACTGATTTTAAAAACTAATAAAACTACCACACACACACAAAAAAACAAATGGTCCATTCTCCTTTCCTTCTGAAGGTTTTACAATGCATTGTTATCATTAACCAGTCTTTTACTATTAAACTTAAATGGCCAATTGACACAAACAGTTCTGAGACTGTTCTTCCACCACTGATTAAGACTGGGGTGGCAGGTATTGGGGATAATATTCATTTAGCCTTCTGAGCTTTCTGGGCAGACTCGGTGACCTTGCCAGCTCCAGCTGCTTTCTTGTCCACTGCTTTGATGACACCCACAGCAACCGTCTGTCTCATGTCACGAACAGCAAAACGTCCCAGAGTAGGATAGTCAGAGAAGCTCTCAACACACATAGGCTTGCCAGGAACCATATCAACAATGGCAGCATCACCAGATTTCAAAAACTTGGGACCATCTTCCAGCTTTTTTCCAGAACGATGATCTATCTTCTCCTTCAGCTCAGCAAACTTGCAAGCAACGTGAGCTGTGTGACCATCCAGCACAGGTGCATATCAGGCACTGATGTGGCCTGCATGGTTCAGGATAATCACCTGAGCCGTGAAGCCAGCTGCTTCCACTGGTGGGTCATTTTTGCTGTCACCAGCCACATTGCCACGACGCACATCTTTGACAGATACGTTCTTGACATTGAAGCCCACATTGTCCCCAGGAAGAGCCTCACTCAAAGCTTCATGGTGCATTTCAACAGACTTTACTTCAGTTGTAACACTGACTAGAGCAAAGGTGACCACCATGCCAGGTTTAAGAACACCAGTCTCGACTCGGCCCACAGGGACAGTATCAATACCACCAATTTTGTAGACTTCCTGGAGAGGCAGATGCAAGGGCTTGTCAGTTGGACGAGTTGGTGGCAGAATGCAATCCAGAGCTTCAAGCAGTGTGGTTCCACTGGCATTCCCATCTTTATGGGTGACTTTCCATCCCTTGAACCAAGGCATATTAGCACTTGGCTCCAGCATGTTGTCACCATTCCAACCAGAAATTGGCACAAATGCTACTATGTCAGGGTTGTAGCTAATTTTCTTAATGTAGGTGCTGACTTCCTTAACGATTTCCTCGTATCTCTTCTGGCTGTAGGGTGGCTCAGGGGAATCCATTTTGTTAACACCAACAATTAGTTGTTTTACACCCACTGTGTAAGCCAGAAGGGCATGCTCACGGGTCTGTCCATTCTTGGAGATACCGGCTTCAAATTCACCAACACCAGCAGCAACAATCAGGACAGCACAGTCAGCCTGAGATGTGCCTGGAATCATGTTTTTGATAAAGTCTCTGTGTCCTGGGGCATCATTGATGGTCACATAATACTTGCTGGTCTCGAATTTCCACAGGGAGATATCAATGGTGATACCACATTCACGTTCAGCTTTCAGTTTATCCAAGACCCAGGCATACTTGAAGGAGCCCTTTCCCACCTCAGCAGCCTCCTTCTCAAATTTTTCGATAGTTCTTTTGTCGATCCCACCACATTTGTAGATCAGATGACCAGTAGTGATAGACTTGCCCGAATCTACGTGTCCAATGATGACGATGTTGATGTGAGTCTTTTCCTTTCCCATTTTGGTTTAGGTTGAGCGGTGGTTTTCACGACACCTGTGTTCTGGCGGCAAACCTGTTGCGAAAAAGCTATTTTACCCTCTTTTCCTCTGGTCTCACCTCTCATTCTCCTCTCTCCATCCCACTCCCTTTCTCCGTAACCCCGGCACATTTGCCTTCTCTGTTTCTCACCCACAGAATGCTCTCACCTGCCACAAATATTTTGAATTTGCTAGTCCCTCTGATAAGAATGTTCTCCTCCATTTGCCTCACTGACTCATACATCAGCTCTCAACCCAAACTGCTTTCTCAAGGAAAGTTTCCCGGTCACAGATGATGCTGATCCCTTATTATACACTGTCATAGCACTCTGTAATTTTGTCACTGTTTGTAATTATACATTTATTTTTGTGATTATTTGAGCTAGGGAAATCTGCAGCTTTCAATGATGTCTTTCCATGTCTGGGCGCAGACATTCACAAGGCTGGCCTGGTTTACAGAGAAAGACCTTAAATTACAGCTTCTGATAATATTAGCTTTCCTTTTTCATTTTTTGACAGAAAATGAACCTTACCTTTTGCAATCTCCCTTAGCCATGAATCTAGGTGGCAGGTAACTGGGATAGCTAGCCCATGTGGCTCTCCTTTATGCACCACTCCCATGGAGTCTTAGGGAGTAGAATGGGAACTGACCTTGGGTATGGAACTTGGACTCCACAGGAACATTCCTCACTTCTATAGCCTTCCCCTGCCCCTGTGTCTATTAACCTTAATCAAAAGATCACTGAATAAGCCTTCTGGACTCTTGACATTTATGTTTCTAGAATCTATTTCAGTCAAGGTCTGAGAAGGTTTACTTGGGCTCTCAGTGGTCTCTCATATTTGATCCAAAGTTCACTATATTTGGCTGATAGTTCTTCATAATTTTTTAAAAACAGAGTTTTCTTCTCTGATTTATATTCTTTGCAGATTTGGTGGGGAGGGTGTTGTTTTTGTTTGTTTTATTGTTTTTATGTGTTCAGAGAGGAAAGTAGCAATCAGATGGCTTTAGGTCACCCTCTTTAACTAGAAGTATCTGTAGCTAGGAGTAAATATTCACATGCCGGGAAGATATATCTATTTATTCTGTGGTTTCACACCCGCAAGAGAATGCTTGCCCCAGTTTAAGAAGCACCTTATAGTCTATTTAAACAGCATTTCCTCCAATAAAGCAGAGAATATTACAAAATAAACTATCTGTGGACTTCCCCAATAGGTCCACACACTTTCTAATGAGAGAGACAGAATTTTATAGCACATGGGGCGGGGGGGGTGGGAAACAACATAGATTCCTGAGCCTATGAGTAAGCACAGATCTAAGATTATGGAATTGCAAATGCTTTGTTTGCCAAGCCTCTTGCTTCTAATTGCTCTTCTCCACAAACTATGTAGATAAATATCTGGCATAGTGACAGCACATACTAAGTTCTCAAAATGTTAATTCTTTCTTCTTTTTTTTTTTTTTTCCTAAGAGGGGGTGGACTGGGAAGAGCGAGTGGCAGAAGGAGAGGGAGAGAGAGAATCTTAAGCAGGCTCCATGCCCTGCATGGAGCGTGATGTGGGGCTCGATCTCACAACCCTGAGATCATGACCTGAGCCAAAATCAAGAGTGGGACGTTTAACCGACTGAGCCACCCAGGTGCCCCATTCTTTCTTCTCCCTTTAATGTAAGAAGGAAAAATGCTGTTTTGTTTTTTTTAAGAAAGCTTTATTAAGTGCCTACTATAAGGTAGGCACAGTGATAGACACAGAGGTCCTGGTCTAGTGGGAGAGAAAGACAAGTAACTAAAAGGACAATCAGTATAAACAGTGCTGTGATAGCAAAGAATACTTTAAGAACACAAAAGTGGACCTCTCATCTGTCATAAAATGGCAATGCGGGGGAAGAAGCATGGGTGCTTCCTAGAGGAGAAGATACCTAAGTCAAGTGGTCAGGCTTAAAGAATAAATAGTAACAAACTGCACAGAGAAGCAGGGGGAAAGGTATTACAGGCAGTGGAACAGCATCATTCCTGTAAATAGCCAAGAAGCTAGACCGTGGCATTTCCAAAGAACTCTAAGTTCAGTGAAGTGGGACAACAGAGTGGGAAGAAAATGGCACAAAATGAAGTTGGAGAAAGGCAGGAGCCACATCCTTTGATTCAGTTCAACAAACCCTTACTGAACACCTACCATGTACCAGACACTGAGAATATAAGGACTGAGAATAATAGGACACAGTCCCTATTCTCCACAAGCTTGTAATCTAGTGAATGAAACCTGGCACATAAACAGAGAATTTCAACATTATGTGATAAGTGAATCCATAGAGAAGGGAACTTAACTCACCTTAGAAGGGATAAGAAAAATTCATCTTAGCTGAGTCTTAAAGAATAATTAGGGGCACCTGGGTGGCACAGTTGGTTAAGTGTGCTACTCTTGGCTTCAGCTCAGGTCATGATCTCAGAGTCATGAGATCAAGCCCTACAGGGGGCTCCACGCTCAGCACAGAGTCTGCTTAAGATTCTCTCTCTCCCTCGGCCCCTCTTGCTTGTGCTCTCTCCCTCTCTCTCTGTCTTAAATAAATAGATCCTTAAGAAAAAAAGAATAAGAGATAATCAAAACATGGTACCATGGGAGTTAGAAAAAGTATTACCAGCAGAAGAAGAAAAAAAGTGCAGGTTTGAGGGTGATAAATGGCACATTGTGGAGGATAGCAACCAAACATAAGTAGTTCAGTATTCCTGGGATACAAAGCATGAAGCAAAGGTTTGGTCATGAGCCTGCAGTAAAAAGAAAGGGAACAAATGTCCTGCTAAGAACCTTAAGTGTTATCCTTTTGGTGATGCAGAACTACTGAAGAGTTTTTATCTGGAAAAACATAATATACTCTGATAATAGTATAGATAATGGATTCGAGAGAGATAGGTCTAGAGGCTTGGAGGACAATTAGAAGGCTATTGCAATAATACAGTAAAGAAATGCTGAAGGCTTGAACTAAGGTAGTTACATTATAGATGGATAAAGAGATGGAAATAAACTTGAGAGATAGTCAGGAAGGCAAAAATAAAGAAGTTTATTGATTGGGAGTGTTAAGAAATAGGGGAAAGGAATCAAGGATAGTACCTAGTTTTCCAAAAATTAAGGAAGAAAATACCTATCACATGTTGAAATTATTTGTTTAAATTATATTTATTTATATTAGTGCATGATCTTAGTGAAGGAACTGTGCTATCATTCCTTTTCCAGCCCAATGCCTTCATAAAGTGTGCAGTCAATAAGTATATGTGGAATTAATGAGAAAAAGCAAGGGATTGGTGGAAATGATGAGTTTGGTATTGAACATAATGAGTTTGAAGATACTTGTGGCATTTCCAAGTAGAAATTTGCAGGTGAAATTAACATAGGTATAGAGCTCAGGAAAGAAAACCAAGTGAAAAATAGAGAATTAGATGCCATCTGAATAACTGAAGCAATGGGAATGGATGAGTTCAGAGAGTGAGAGGACGTATTGGCAAAAGACAGTGTCCTAGGAGTGTCACTTAAACAAAAGTTTCATTTTATTTGACACAAGGATTGGGAAAGATGAACAAATTATGCAGACCAAGATCCAAAACAATCAGGACCATCCACTCTGCACTCAATTTCCAACAAGGAAATTCAGTAGCTCTCAGAAGTTAGGTGACTGGCCCAACATAGCCAGCACCCAAGCCCAGATGCTTTGATTCTAAACGGAATACCTTTCCTCCCATACCTGCAACGTCAGATTATCAGCATACCATCATTAGAAATCATGATGTCCAATGCAGGGGCAACAGTTACGGTCTGCAAGGTGCCTAGAATCTTTTAATTGTTCAACCAGTATCATAGTAATTGAAACTTAAAAACATTCTTACACAGAAGCAGTGCTCAAGCATTGCTCTTAAAACCAAGAAATACAAGTAGGAAATAATTCTTGGGAGAGTTGATTTTATAACTCGATTGTTCGGGTAGCAGGTGTTCTTGAGAGTAAGGGCAACTGTATTAAAATTAACAGCTCTATATGCATAAAACGTAAACTACACAAATCGGCCCCACTGAATATACATTCTCTGCTCTGTTCTCTCCATATGAATGAGCACTGCTGTAGCAGCTCTCAACACTTGCTCTTGAACTCTGGAACTCTGGTGACAAACGGGGTTTGTAACATTATGATAATGAGAAGCTGTATTTTAAAAAAGATCATTATTAAAGTGCTCTGCCTTAATTTGCGTTGCCTTCCTATTTCCGCCCAACGTTATTTGGAATGAGTTGCAATTTCTAACCTACTACCAGTAACAGAAGCTCTGTGTGATTAAGACAATAAATATATTCACAAAATGTAAACGCAGCTTTTGGGGCTTCAAACATCTGCTCTGAAAATAAAACTTTCACGAACATACAGTCATGGGCAAAATGAAACCTTTCTTCCAAGACCTTTTTTTATGGAACTGAAAGGTCTAAAACACAAATAATGGTCTCATCCCAAACCCAGTATGCAGATTTAGCTAATTCACATGTGATGCTCTTCAATTATGAGCCCTTGTATAGCCGCAGGGCACACTCTCAGAGTCCTTTGGACGGCTTTAGAGACAATTGTTCAATGGGGCTAAAACTCTACATTGAAGATTTCAGTTCTAACAAGATCTGGATATTGAAATATCCAAAAGATCTGCTGGTTTCATTACTATTTTATTGCCAATGTTCTCACAATAGGAACAACCTCATGTGAATATTTGGTAAATCTTAGCCCCATATATCTTTTCTACCCTAGAAATGCAAGACAGATGAGAAACAGTTTATATTCAACTACCTCCTAGTTGGATCATTTGTTCAGTTTTAGCCAGGAATTTGAATGGTTTTTCCATCCCTACATAACTCATTATCTATTTCAAAATCAGTTGGACATCCTTAGAAAATTACCCAAAATATAGAGTTTTACAGATATTTATCACCACAACATTAATAATGGGTGGGGGGGGGGAACGAAAGCAACCCAGTGGCCAAGAATAAGGGAATGACTGACATAAAGGTTAATATATAAATTAAATAAAATATAACACACCATTTAAAGAGATGGTTACACAGATTATATAGTTACATATCAATGCTGCTGGCATGACAAGTCTTCACATAAACCAAAAGAAGTCTATTCTCTTACACATTCATTGAATCCATAGATAACGGAGCACATTATTACTACATATCATGTTTGAAAATAATTTTTACATTGTTCCCTGATAGTTTTCACCTGCACCCTTCTCTCCATAAGGCAATATTATTTAGGTCACTTCTTTCCACATATTGTCTTACTGAATCCTCCAAAAACCCAAAGAGGTAATCATATTAGTAGTTCACTAGAGTCATTATTATTATTAATAGTATTGTGAGTGGTTTATCCCAAGACATTAGGGATACTTAATTGCCTTTGGGGGATCCCATTCCTACAAGTCAACCAGTTACCAAGTTTTAATTGCTATAGTGACATTTTAAATATCTCCTTTTCTAGCAAAAGAAAACAAAAGTCTTCATTATTTAGACACTGGCTGGACCAGCACTGTAGAATAGAAATATAATGCAAGGCATACATGTAAGCCATGTGTGTCATTTTAAGTTTTCTATGACTGCATTTAAAAGGTAAAAAGAAACGAAATTAGTTTTAATAATATCTTTTATTAAGCCTGATATATCCAAAATATCATCAGTTTCAACTTATAATCAACATAAAAATTATTCATTAAGTATTTTTAAATATTTTTTTACTAAGTTTTTGAAGTCTAGCCTGTGTTTTACATTTATAGCTCATCTCAATTCAGATTAGCCACATTTCAGGTGCTCAGTGGCTACATGTGGCTGGGATAATGCAGATGGATGAGTGAGTGATTGCTGAGAGAATGTTGAAAATACTTGCATAAGATAAATTACAACATAATAAGCATTGTTTTTTTAACACTATGTGCCTGCCATTTAAGACAATAAAATTATGCAATTCAGAAGTAGATTTTATTACCATTCTTAGCTGAAAGATTTTTTTTTCCTTTTTCCTTTTGATATATCATTCTGAAACCAGTATGTGTACAGCTTAGCAGAAAAAACATTAGCAAATGTTATGGAGTATAATAGAATAAAAATATTGTGTCATTGGGGTAAGATGCCCTGGTTATGAGACAAATGAAAAGTAGTCGATGTATCTTGCCTCTCACAATGAAAAAACTCAGTTAAAAGGGAGGAGGCATTCAAGGATGACTTTCATATTTCCTAAGCACCAAAAACTTTCTTTAGAGGCAAGTACTTATCACCACCACTTCACTTAATCACATTAGAGGTATTCCCACAGTTTAGGTGTTTTTGCAAGAGCAACTAAGGAATGACCCTAGAAAGGTAAAAGCTTTTGATAAAAACCAAGCTTTCCAGTCAATCCTCAGGACAAGAAGGACTTAAAAACAACACCAACAAACTCCCTAATGACGTCCACAAGTGAAATTAAAACCTCCATTTTTTTTCAAAACCCCAGGTTTGTACTTTACAACCCCCATTAAAAAAATACCCAAAGATGGGAGAGAATGGGCACTCAGAGAAAACAGTGACTGCACAGTTGGTATCCCCTTAGAAATGTTCCCGACCTGCTGCCACAACTAAAAGTAAGCCTCCAAGTTTGAAATAATCTTTCCACAAAAGCTAGTCTATAAGAACTCTTCTGGAACATAACAGTACAATGTGTAGTCCAGTGAGGACAACCACAGTGAAGTAAATAGGCATCTAAATTATTACATAGTGTGATGACTGGCAAAATATGGAAGGTGTGGTGAAGGCACATCCAAGGGGCCATAACTGGAGGAGAAGGGTGTATGATTGGGGTTTAGCCTCCTGGAGAGAGTGAAGCCTAAGCTAAATCTATACCATGGGTAGGTGTTAGCTTAGTGAAAGGAGTTTGAAGAAGAGGAAACAGGATGTTCCAAGGCCAGGGGTGGGAGAGGCATGGCATGTAAAAACACTGAGAGAAGTACAGGAGTGAGGGTAGGGGGCACAGGTAGAGAAATAAAGCTAGAGGATGAAGTAAGAGGTGTGAGCCTGTGACCCCTTGTAAACTAAGAGCATGGACTTCATCTTCAGAACGGTGGAGAGCTCCTAAAGTCTTTTGAGTGACTGTTTCTGTTTTGAAGTCCTCCCTTCTTGGGGCTTCTAGCTCCCTAATTCCTTGAAAACCCTAGAACTAAAGCATTTACAAGAGTTTCAGGGGGAAAGGCAAAAACTAATTAAGCACAATAGCTTCAACTGCAACAGAGGAAGGGGGGGGGAAGAAAACGGAGTCAAATTCATTCACTGAACTTGGAAAGTTAGTATTTTCTCAGTGATTCCTCTAAGATCTATTTTTCCCCCTTTTAATGGCCTGGTTGTGGTTTCTTTGGAGTTTCATAAAATTAATGGCTTGTAACATCTCATTACAGGGCAAGTCTAAAGGCACCTTTCTCATCATTGCTTGAATCTCTGCCTTAAAGGGGATCCCCAGGATGGAAATTTTTCTGAGAGAGGGACTGTCATTCTATTTGACACCTTCCTTTCAACAAGGGAAAGTTATTTCAAATCCCTCTCTCAATCTAATACATGCACACACACACACACACACGCACACACACACACACACACACACACTGAACTACGTCAGAACAAGGACAAAAGAAAGGGAGGGAGGACCAGCATAGGTAGCTTTCAGGATCATTGCCTCTACCTGACCATCTCCTTTGTCCCCCAGTGACGGCCCGGAGAACATAATCCCTCAATCAAGCAATCACCCTCTTGAGAGGATACACACAGCTAAGGCCTCTTTTTCAGATATCACTTTTTTTGGTTTTCCTTTTCTAATTTGTTCAAGATGTTTCCTCTCTCTGGCATTCCACTACCCTCTATTTCTTATTAATTTTCTTCTGCAGACTATCTTAGACTGGCAGCTTTTTCTTAGCTCAGTCTCTAAACCCTTCGAGTCATTGCTTAAGGTCATTTACTCTTATTCTATTCACAGGGAAGATTAAAAAAAAAAAAAAAAAAAAAAAAAAAGCTCCTTAACATCCTCTGTCCAAAAATTCTGCTCATTCTGAAGAACCATAACCAAGGAGCCACTAAGGCTTTTTTCCTCTGTTCTGTATTTGTAATGCCACCTCCTAATCATTCTTATTTTCCAGCCCCTGACTGTTCTGTGGCATGTCCTGGAGAATCTGCTCAGATTCTCTCCATCCCCACAAAGCAGACTGGGAGAGATTAGACACCACATTCTAGTAGAACTCTGGCTTATTCAAGATAATCGGCAGAGCACATATCCCTGGGTTTAAAAAATAGTGAAATCCAACCTAATGCCAAAGGGAATTGAACCATGAGCCTCACGGGGGCATCAATTCTTCGTATTTCCATGCCACTGGGAATAGAGCTCTCAAAACAAGACCAAAGAGCAAAATTAGAATAAAAAGCCTTTGTGGCAAAAATTAAGGTATCTTTAGGGTGAACCATGCAGGAGAAAATGTGCCGGCTCAGTCATGAGTATCAACTTAATTCATTCTTCTGAGAGCCAAGACATTTTTAAATGCAGAGCTGTTTAGACTTGGTACTCATTCTGCAAAGTTAATAACGTTTTTGAGGGTTCATTAATCTCAACAAGGTTGAAAAAAATACATTTTCATGTTCTTGCTCTCCAACTATCATCTCTTTTTTTCCGACTATCATCTTTACAGTATATTTTTACATAAATAATTGGTTATGGCTCAAATTAAAATAACTTTGACAAATTATCAGGCAGGGCAAGGGTTTTTGAGCCTGTGCTGGGACGTGAGATACCAGCACCCCTGGGTGCCTCAGGACCATGTGTTATCTTATGATAACATTCAACTCACTTCTTTCTAGGCCCATAAAATATAAGTTTTTCATCTAACAGCTGAAATGACTGTGTTCTGTTTAGATAATATTCCCTCGCTGAAAGGTTACTCTCAATAGAATTTTTCCTATTAAAATATAAATGTGGTGTGTATGAGGACTAGGAATCGTGTCCCTGGCAACCCGGGTGTCCTCAAAAGCATTTCAATCCTGTCCTCATATCGCAATCCCTATAACACTTTGCAGACCACAGTGTCCTCTATATTAAAATCCTTCTCCTTACAGATTAACAAGTGGCAAGCCTTCATTCCTATACATATTACAATCTTTCTTTGTGGCATGCACTAAAGACCTCTGGTGTGATGAATTGTCATCTCCCTCAACCTCAAAGGTAACTGGCTATAAAATTATTTTATGTTCCTAGTATTCCTAGTCCTCGAGTAAAAATACTAGCTGTAATTCAATGTCCGCAATGTGGTATTATTCATAAAGCATTCAAACTGTACTTTCCAGTTTTAGAATGCCATCAGAACTTCCCGATTGAATTACAGTCAAGCATTCAGCTGGCTGTCCTTTTTTTCTGCCTAAAAATTACTCACAAGCATGTCCCAACATCTCCAGGGCCTACATGGAAGTTCCAAAGTGAGCAGCGCTTTGCATAATCCTTCAAAAACTTCTTCAGGGACATTCAAGAGCCAAGAATTGAATAAAGCTGTTAAATTTAATGCTGGTTAAAAATTAAAACAAACAAACAGCTGGTAAAATGAAAATGTATTGGTAGTTTTCCAAAGAGAGAAGATGATGTCTGAAGATATAATCCAACTTCACTGGCTGGTTTCCAAAGCAAAATTCCTAAATTGATGGCATGGGTTTACACTAACTATGTCACACAGTTTTTGGTAAGGTAGAAAGAAGAATGGGGTTTCGCTTGTTTGTTTATTGGGGAGAGGGACTTGTTCTGGGACTTAGTTGTTCTTTGCTAACAACACTTACCTATATGCCCCGATCAAAATCCATCCGTACATACGTGTTTCATTAATCTCTCTTCTTTGGTTTGGAAACATCTCTATGTTTACTTTCAAGAGACGATAATTTTGCAGATGACTATATTCAGCTTCTCTGATTCTAACACATCATCAACAACTTATTTTATAAGCTCTTTCTCTTGGTCTTAGCCTTATTTTTTTCTCACATGCTTCCCACAATTTTATAAATTACCTTCCTTTTTAATAAGATGATCTTTTATCTTTGTGGTAGCCCCTTCAGACTTTTTCCAATGACAATATGTCCAAACCAGATGTCAGTGGACTATTTAGTATGAGGTAATGTAACCAATCTAATAAGTACAAGTTCTACGGCTCTTCTATGTGGCTGTGTTATAGAAAATCAGAGAGGCCAAATAACTTAGTCCGTAAAACATGACCTTATTTTATGCCTCAGACTCTGTCTTTTCTTTAGACTTGTTTTGTTTCTTCAAAATTATATGCTAATAAAATGTGAGCAGTTTTGCTGCCTTGTTGAATATTTAACACTCCTTCATTAAATCAGTTCAGTCAATTGCAGGTTTTATTCTAAGATCCAGGGAAAGAAAAATGGTAACAATCTGATAAGAGAAAGGCAAAAGCCTCTAACAATATATATTTTTATTTCATTATCATACATTCTGCACCTACCATTTCCAAGGCTCTCATTGTCTACAGTAAATTTGTCCAGTCTAGACCTATTAGATTCATTTGGTAACACTGCAAGATAAAGCTAAGTTAGACATGCCCCAGGATAATTATCTTTATATATATTTACAGTCACCTATTAGAACACATTATTTCAATCTTATAATAATAATCCTTTCAAATAGACACCTTAATATTAATATTCTCCTCTGACTTTAACATTTCCTGGCTTGGTAATCAGCAAACTAGAGTTATTGTCATTCATAAAATTAAGATATAGGCCACTGACTCCTTGATAGTAAGACACTTATGTGTACCTTTGACTACAGTGTTTTGTCTTTTTATTGCCAATTGGGAGGCCAAGTTAACTGTTTGCTTTCTGGGGTTTAGGATTATGTGGTTGAAGCACATTTTCCAAACGGCAATACAAGACAGAACCATAATCAATGGAATTTTATACCCTGAATTTCTCTTACTTAAATACATTTAATCCATGATCTTAGTGTGTTTCTTTAAAAAAAAAAAATCCAGAAACTTCTGCCTTGTACTAACCTTATGGTAAACAATATAAGTGTTCCTTTCATATAATTTGGTTTATAAGACACACCTTAGTAACTGGAATTTTCAAATAGTTCCGAATTCTTCCCTAGTGCTACTCTACTAAGATGGTCCTACTAAGTAAGACCTCTCGTAAGAGATCTCCAGCAATTCAACTGCCTGCATGAAATAACAAATGATATTAAATAAAAATGCTGTGCACCACCCCTGAATTATTCACATGTCAGCAGGAAACTAAATGAGGAGTCTAAGTTCTTTGCCCTTTCCTACTTGCCCTCTGTGTCATTTATGAAAGAATCCCTCACAAGGCAAAATAACATCAATAGTGATGATTTTACGCCTCATCTCTTAAATATTCACACCTCAGCAAGAAGCTAAATGAAGAGAGTGGCCCTTACGTCCTCTGTCTAGGTGTCCTTCCAGTATCATTTGAGGAATCCTTTCAAAAGACAAATAACAATCACAATAGCAAATTTATTTCAGAAGAGGGAAAGGCATGATGAGGAAGGTATCTAATAGAGATTCCCATAGATGAGCTTTGCAATCATCTCTCGCTTTGCTCCTCCTCTTGGGAAGGACCACCCCTCCAACAGCAAGGAAATCAGTTTAAATTCCTCTGAACAAATATCATTTCACTGGCTACTCAGAAAGATCTATTTTCTTCCCATAATGTTTTATGATTACTTGCTCATCCAGAATTCCACACCACATTCCTCCTCCTAAGAGACCTCTGGTATCCTATTCTCATTTCACCAGCTTCCTTTTGTTATTGTCCCCCACTATTTCCACTGCTGCTCTAGTATCTCTTCCTCACTAAGGACACTCAGCCATCTCTAAACTTTTCAGGGACTAGGGAAACATTAGAGGCTTAGGAATCAGGGCTCAGAACATATCGGCTCTAATCAGAGAGGCAATATAGCACATGCATTAAGAGTGAGGCTCAGACACTGTGAATTGTGTAAGACTGTTGAATCACAGACCTGTACCTCTGAAACAAAAAATATATGTTAAAAAAAAAAAAGAAGAAGAAGAAGAAGATAGCAGGAGGGGAAGAATGAAGGGGGGGAAATCAGAGGGGGAGACGAACCATGAGAGACTATGGACTCTGAGAAACAAACTGAGGGTTCTAGAGGGGAGGGGGGTGGGGGGATGGGTTAGCCTGGTGATGGGTATTAAAGAGGGCACGTTCTGCATGGAGCACTGGGTGTTATACGCAAACAATGAATCATGGAACAATACATCAAAAACTAATGATGTAATGTATGGTGATCAACATAATAAAAAAAAAAAAGAGTGAAGCTCAGAAAGGTTAAATACGTTGATCGAAATCCCAGCTTTATCACTTACTAGCTGTGTGAGGGTGAGGAGCTCATTTAACCTGCCGGGGCTTCTTTTTCTCATTGACGAACAAAACATACCTCAACAGTGAGTTATCAGGATTAACAAGGTAATACATGAAAAGCATTTAGAATCATACTCAGTAGCCTAAGTGTTGAATACGTGTTAGTTATTATTATTAGTCCCTATATACATATACTATGCTAATGGCAACAATCCCTCATGTTTCCATTTCCTTGTCTGAAAAATGAAAAGACTAGATTGGACTATTTCTGAAATTCCTTTTGGTCCTAAAATATCAAGAGTTTGAGTCTACTACAATTCCTTTTTTATAAAGCTCTAAAACTTTAACAGGAATCTTCTCTTTAACTTGAATAGTAGATGAAAACAGAAGATCATAAAATAAACATATGGCATAGTCCCTGCCTTTAAGAACCATAAAATCTTTTGTTTTGAAGCATTAAGGACAAGTTTCATTTTTCCCCTTCAGATGTATTTCCTTTTCTTCCTAAATTACTTCATCAGATTTTCAGGGAAATCTGACACACTAAAAAAATTCATTTATAGAATAGACGGTATGATATGTTACTAAGTAACATAAAGTCACATGAATGTGTTAAGTTTAGCAGCTAGATAAACTTGAAAATTGAATAAATAACATTTATGGGGAAAATATAATCAAATATATTTTCATTCACCTTCAACTAATATTTACTGAGCATCTACTATTTTCTGGGCATAATAATAAATTAGGAAAGCTCCTAACGTAAACACGTAGAAAACAGTAAAGGAGAGATGAGATGAATGGCTTGCCACCTCAGGACATAGGGAAAACTGCACCAGCCGCCCTGTCGGAGAGAAAGAGTAGTGTGTGGTCTCAGAGGGAGATTACTCAGTCTGAAATTACAAGGTAAAGAGGGTCTTAAATGTGATTAAAAAGCTAGCAAGCTTTGATCCCAAATTCAACATGTCCTTTATAACTACTGCTACTATTATTATTATGAACATCCTTAACCTCAAAAGAAGCTTAAAGACATTTTGTTCCCTAAACTCACAAATTATCTAATAGCATATGGGATAATTTATTTATCAAAAAGTCCTCATAAATTGAAAAAAGATGAAACAGATATTCTCTAGCTAGGGTTTAGAAAATATGAGAAGAAACATCCAAATGCAGACATAAGTAAGATCTTGGAACCAAAAGTTGCTCAAATGTTCAGGGGATTAAATTCCCTCTCTATTTTAAGAGGAAAGAAAATTTTAAAATATTCTTTATTTAAAGACTCTTATGCACAATTTTTTTATTTCAAATACACTTCAAAAAAGCATTATGTAAATACAAATTAATTTTGTTACTATAAAAATAATAAATAATAAATGAGGGTATTGGACCAGATTATCTCTACGGAACCTTCTAATTCCAAAATTATATAAATTGCTTTATCTAGTAATAACATAGTAACATGAAAATGCTGGTACATTTTTAGGGGCATCTGGGTGGCTCAATCAGTTAAGCATCCGATTCTTGATTTCAGCTCAGGTCATGATCTTAGGGTCATGGGATCAAGCCCCACATGGGGCTCAGCGCTCAGCACAGAGTCTGCTTGTCCCTCTCCCTCAGCTCCTCTCCCCGCTCATGCGTGCTCTCTCTCTCTCTCTCTATCTCTACCTCTAAAATAAATAAATTAATTAATTAATAATCAATCTTGAAAAAAAGAAAAGAAAATGCTGGTCCATTTTCAAATATGCTATTTCTTCCACGAAGGAAACTTCAGAAGGCTCTACTCAAGACAGCAAATGAACTGACTGCTGCTAAAAGAATCTGAAAAAATTTGACATATCTGTCCCTGATACAGACAAGAAAATTCTTTCACACCTAAGTCAATCAAGTAAGCCACCAGGATAATTTGTACTTGAAAAAAATGCAGGATGGGCTTCTGTGTCTGTGCACGTGTGTGTGTATAAGGTATGGTATTGAATAATCAGTTTGGGTTTTTTTTTTTTTAATGAAAATAAGCATGGCTTAACGAGGCTGAATTCCATAGAAATAAAGCCTATTTTTATGCTTTTCCTATCAATTTGCCAAAATTCTGAGGAAAAAAAACCCACAAATAAATGATTTATCTTTCAAGAAGGTAGCTTTTGACTTCAGAGTCAATCAGACTTTTTGAAAAGTAGAAGCTTTTCAGCTGTCAAAAGAAACTGTCATTTTTTTGTTCAGCATCTTACTATTCTTGATGTTGTATTACACATCAATAACATACTGAGGGAGGCCTTAATCGCTTGTTTCTTTTATGCTTCCCAAATACAACATGGAAACGAGATGTTGGTTGAATTTAAACCATGTGGAGACTTACTTCATTTATGGAGAAAAATAATTCAATATATTTTATGGTAGAAGTGCACAGTGGCTAAAGACAACAAGTAGAATTCTGGGGATCTAGGGTTTAGTTCCAGCCCTGACACCAGCATCATGCATTCAGTCATCAAGTATTTATTGAACACCTACTATGTGTGTCTATTCCTTTGGAGTCTACAGACCCTGAGAGGTCAGAATAGACGCAAGACAGAGATAAAATAAATCCACAACTATAAACTATAACAAGTAAAATGAAGGAAGAGACAAGTATAAGTATACTTTCAAAGAATCTGAAGAAGAAAAGTGTGAATCACACATACTGCATAGAAAAGGATGTCACAGGACTAGTAAATTATCCAGAGCCTCAAGACATAATCCACATAAGCTACCTGCAGAGTTGATTCAGATCTCACTGGACTATGATCACATCTATGAGGCCCTTGGGGCAAGACACTCCATTGATTTTTGGCCAAGTCTAAATAAAAGTAACAAAGTATGGAGCAATTTCTATCTGGATTTGAAAAGGACTGTTCAAATAATTTGGATTTTTAGAAAATCATTCTCATCTCTCATATTTAATCCTCCAGATTCATTCCTATTCAATTATGCATTAAGGTGTTGGCAGAACCCAGAAATACTTGAACTTTATCCTTTTCTTAGAATGAAATTACTTATTTCTCTAAGACAAATTCTGCCATGTGATAATGAGATGCGTGTGACATTTCCCTGTAATTATAGAACTAATTTATATGTTCTGTGGTGAAATGCTCTGATGACATATATACAACTTGCTAAAAATGTGTATAATTAAGTCGAACGTCAATGATAGCTGAGACCAATTCTAAAACTATGAGAGCTATTCTCCAATCCAAAGTGAAAGGAGACTTCATTAGTGAAAACAAGCCCAAGATCTGTTCTGTGAATTTAGAGGGTAGATATAACAAACAATAAAAATTCATGTGTGTAAGGAAGAGAAGGGTCAGAGAGCTTTAGTGAACTAAAAATAGAGATTCTCCAAATTTCTGCCCCATAACTTTTGCCTCACTGACTAAAGTGTGTTGACAACCAAAACAACTGGATGGAAAACAGAAACATCCTGCCAGCTCCCAGATGCTCTATCATCAATGGTGCACAGCAAATGACCATGGCTATAGAATACAAGGTCGATGTTTTTATTCAAGCCTTCTTCAAGCTTAAGCCCTTGAAAAACCAGAAGCAGCATTAAAGAGGCAAGTAGAAGCATCAAACTGAGTGGTCTGTTTGTGTCAGTAGAGTCTGGGTCACATTGCTTTCTGTGATCAAGTGAATGAATGAATGGACTACACTGGCAAGTCAAGAAAACAGAAAGATAATAAAACAATTTTTCAAAGAAGCTGACATAAAATAAGTATATTTTAATATTCAAGAAAGGTTATTTAAGAACCAACCACTTAAGTCATCAACTTTTGAACAGCAATTTACTCATTTTTTATAAGCAAAACAAATTATTTATAACTACTAAAGGAAGAATATTAATTCTTTACTCAGTTTCATTATACACTAACCCATATGAAAAATTAAGGAAAGAACAAGATGCCACATAAATTATTACATGCTGAATCCCCCTTAGGGTATTTGATTTCTAATAAGGATATTAAAATTCACACCCATTAGAACCTCAACTCTGCATGAAAACATTACATTGTAAAATGTTAAAAAAAAATAAAGAAGGTTAATAAAACATTACAAAAAATAAACAGTGAGGCAACATGCCTCCATTTAATATTTATCTAAATAATCTATTCTTCCTATAAATCACTATATAAAACCTATAATTGCTCTGATTCTCTCGTATCTCAGCCAACAAAGGAACGACTAATGCATTGGATATCTAAGAATATGAAGAATCATTATCATTTATAGTAATTACTGATTTAAGTAAACAGAATGTTATATTTAAACACTGATATTAATGTATTTGTTCATTTAAAATTGGTTATGTCTTTAATGAAGGCATTTGAGGTATCTTTGTGAATTACATGATTTCTTGTATTTATCACCCACCAGTGGTTTCTTTTTTCTGGGATTTCCATTAAAAACACATTGGGATAAAGGCATTTTTTAAGTTAATAGGACTGGTCTCTCTATAGAAGTATGTTTACTATTTATAAAAAGACCATTTTTCTCCAAACTACTCCTTGTTACATAGCAGGTCAACATCTGAAGGATAATTATTGAGACTATTTACTCAACTCCTGCTTTATTACCACAGTCTTCATCTGATCTTGCCACTATTGCTCTTTAAAGAGAAAACAATTTGTAAGAGGTGCTTTAAAATAATGTTAGAGTTTTATTCTCTCCCAAAACTAAGCTACACGTCTCCACATGTTAGACCCAAACTTTTCTGCCTCTCAGATTCCATTGTTTTCTAACCACCCTTCAACACTCCTGACCATGTCCACTCCATTATTCCGGTAAGTGTTCACAATAGGCAAAACCCAGAGGTCAGAGACACAGGATGGAACAGCATCTAATATTAAGATTGTAGAGGTATATTCTCAAAAGCAACAAAGAAAATATTGTTACTGACATAGGAATGTATCTGTAAGGAATCATACTGTAATAGTTTTAAAAGCTGGTATCTGTTTTGGTGTGATGGAAACTTCATTGCCAACAAAGGTAGCATGGGTTATAAATGGGGTGTAATATTATGGATAAACTTCAAATGAAATGTTAACAGTAATTTATTTTAAGGGCAAATAACAGAAACAAAATGCTCATTCAAGTTTGCACTGGGAGCATAAAAAGAAAGATGAATTTTACCTGAAGTGTTCAGGGAGAGCTATATTCTAGGTGAGCAAAGCCAACACCAAGGGTGATCTGCCTGATAACCCAATTCTCCTTTCTTCCCCACTGGAGGATCCTGATTTTTTCCAGGATCCACCCTTCCCTCTTATTCCTCAGAAGTAAATTCTGTTAATCCAAGGCAATCGTATTAGTCCCATTCCCTTTTCTAGAGGTTGATTTAGTCAGGGCATGTGGCCCAATCCTGGTAAATGAGCTGTGAGGGGAAGTCAGCTAGGGAAGATGTCCCCACTCTGAAAAACAGACACATGGGAAAAGATGTATCCTTTTCAGCAGGACATTGTGACTAGTGGTGATGCTATCTTGCAACCACAAAATAAATTTGCGTGATGTCAAAACTGATACACTGAGAATCAAAGACTTTCAAAATGGCAAAAACCTAAGTTCTCAATGATGTCAATAAGATTTGAATTAACCAACCCTGGAAATGTTATGTCCCATAATAGATTTTCTTATTAATTCATGTGAGTTAGGGATTTCCTGTTACTTTGCAGTTGAAGGAAGAGCACGAATTTGATACATGGAAGGGGAGGAGCCATACAGGTATAAGAAACAAGATGCATAAAGTAAAAGAAAATAGTGAGAAAGAACACCTCTATGGGATAAAACTGGATGAATAAGTATAATTTCTACTTTTTAAGGCACCTCCTGGTTCTATGATGCTTTATTCTCATATGCACACACACACACACACACACACACACACACAAATATAACACACAGTTGTTCTCAGAAAATCTCTAGAGTTTCGGGTGCCACAGATTTTAACAAACTCATACACATGGACATGCATATACATATGCATGCATGCACACACACACACACACTCACACACTGTGTTAATTAGGCTTTTGGTAACATCACAGGGTCTTCAGGAAGATGGGAATAATAGTTGCTTATATTTTTTTAAAAATATTTTATTTATTTACTTACTTATTTATTTGAGAGAGAGAGAAAGAGCATGAGCAGGGGGAGGCACAGAGGGAGAGGGACAAGCAGACTCCCAGCTGAGTGCAGAGCCCAATGCAGGGCTTGATCCCACCACCCCAAGATCATGACCTGAGCCAAAACCAAGAGTCGGAGGCTCAACCGACTAAACCACCCAGG
This sequence comes from Halichoerus grypus, assembly GCF_964656455.1. Classification (NCBI taxonomy): domain Eukaryota; kingdom Metazoa; phylum Chordata; class Mammalia; order Carnivora; family Phocidae; genus Halichoerus; species Halichoerus grypus. Next base: position 126,312,312 of record NC_135716.1, on the reverse strand, counting down.
CGTCCCTAGTTGCTTATTTCTAAAGAAAAGTGATTTTGTCTTAGAAAAAGAAACAACTCTAAAAGGTTTTTATGATTATGACAAGTGTAGTCAGAAGGTAGAATATGGGTTTTCATTTCTTCCATTTTTTTAATTCTACCTTTTGTTTTATTTAGTGATACCCCGAGAAGCACTGGAATTTATGTTAGTGACTTTATAGCATTAAAAATATCTTCAGGGGCGCCTGGGTGGCTCAGTCATTAAGCGTCTGCCTTCAGCTCAGGTCATGATCCCCGGGTCCTGGGTTCAAGCCCCGCATCGGGCTCCCCGCTCGGCGGGAAGCCTGCTTCTCCCTCTCCCACTCCCCCTGCTGTGTTCCCTCTCTCGCTGTGTCTGTCAAATAAATAAATAAAATCTTAAAAAAAAAAAATCTTCAAATAGCCTGCAGCTGACGGAACACTATGGGTATGTTCCTTGGTTTAATGAAAACAGGGATGTATCAGGCCTGCGGTTCATCTCTCCATGGAGGAGATTTTTGGCTTGCTTTCCTCTTTTGCCTCATCCCTGCACAACTTAAAACACAGTGAGGAGGTTGGGGTGCCCAGTCAAATTTCTTCCCTTGAAATGCACATCATGTGTAACATTTCAAAGGTCATTCTCTAGACTTCATGCTTTTAAATTACAACAACAGGAAAATGAAATGAAAGCATCTAGCCTGTCAAAACCTTAGTAGCACAACAAATGTTTTTTTCAGAATATACAGAAAGCTTTATTGAAGAAGGTATTCACTGAGTGTCCACTACTTGCCCAGTGGCTCTCCTAGAGCCTGGCACAGAGGAGGCCCTACGTGAGGATTACCTGAATGAATGAATAAATGAGATCACAAAAATGAAAAGGAAACAATTTCTTACCAAAAAGAGATTAAAGTCTAATAAGGGAGACATACACAGATATAACTATTAGGCAAAGTGATAAATTCCATAAAGGAAACACAGCGTGCCACGAAGACATATGAAGAAGTAATTAAATACCTAGAGTGAAGACAAATGAAGGCTTAGTCATAAGGGCAAAAATGGAGATACATTGATAGAACAGGATTAAAATTAAAGATGGGTCATGTTCCTAATATGGAAAAGGGAAAAACAGGGTAGCAGTAGCTACTGTTTTTATCTTCTCAGCATCCCTTCCCCCTTCATTTGGTAACAAATCCCACCTCCACTCTGCTTGACCATCATGTCAGCCTATCAAACAGACTAGGTCCATCATGCTACCCACCCACCTGGGCACAGTAGATTAGAAAAGGGATGGGCAAATGTCCAACGTTGGGAGGATCAAAGCCCTTCCCTAGGGCTTCTGTACATGGAGCTCGCAAAGTAGTTCCCTGTGTCATATGATTGCAAAGCTCTTCATATATAAGCCCTGAGGTCCCAAAGAGCATGACTCTATCATATGAAGAGGCCCATCTACAGTAGAAGAAAATAAATACCAAATGTAGAGAAATGGAAGGAGCATTATAGAAGCATTTAGTTTCCTGATTTCATACACATCCAGCTTCATCCTTGCCCTTCGCAATTACTTGAGCTAATAAATTCCTTTTTGTTTAAGCTACTTTGTGTTAGGTGTCTGATTTTCAAAACTGAAAGAACAATAGTACATAGAGACTATCAGAGGATCTCAGGCCTTTGGCCGTGTCTGACGATTTTCCCCCCATAATTAACTTTGGATGGCATTTAAACTTCACATGTTCAAACCAGTTGTCAAAAAGGACAAAGGTATATTTATATTCCAGTTAGTACATATGCACTACCAATATATATGCACTTAACAATACAAGCCTCAAATACATTATGCAACAACTGATATAATTGTATGAATAAATGATAAAGCAGTGACAAAGAGGAAAGCTATCGGAGGAAAAAAAAAACATATTAACCGCAAGAGGGAAGTAATTAAATCTACAACAGAATCACTGGCCATAAGAAAGACCAAAAAACAATGTAACAGCATCTTCAAAATCCTGAGGAAATATGTGTATAAATAAAGATAAAATACTGACATCTTCAGATATATAATGATTAATAGAATATAAAGCAAGCCATCCATTAAAAAAAAATCACTTGAGGATATACTTTATCTGGAAAAAAAAAAAAAGAGAGGAAAAGTGTGGTTCTTAAGAAATAATAACCATAGAAATTTATTTTTGAGTGTTGCTAAATTATTAATGACTATCAAAAAAGTAACGTACCTATGTGTTTAAAAAATGAAAAACTAGGGGCACCTGCATGGCTCAGTCAGTTGGATGTCTGACTCTTGGTTTCGTCTCAGGTCGTGATCTCAGGGTGGTAAGATCAAGCCCAGCGTCAGGCTCCCTGCTCAGCTGAGAGTCTGCTTGAGATCCACTCATGTAAGCTTTCTCCCTCTCAAATAAATAATAAAATAAATCTTTTTAAAAATGAAAAACCAAAATTCTAGACAACAAAAACTAGAGAGAAATAGGAGGATACTAATCAATGGCTATTTAAAACAGCTAAGGTTCTTGTCACGTTTGGACAGTTGGATAAGAATACAATCTAACTTTAAAATTGTTAGAAAAAATCATGAGTTGGGGGGGCCCAAGTGGCTCAGTCAGTTGAGCCTCCAACTCTTGGTTTTGGCTCAGGTCATGATCTTGAGGTGGTGAGATCAAGCCCTGCACTGGGCTCTGCACTCAGCTGGGATTCTGCTGGAAGATTCTCTCCCTCTGCCCCTCCCTCAACTCACACATGCATGCTCTCCCTCTCTCTGTCTCTCTCAAATAAATAAATAAATCTTTTAAAAAAAAGAGAAAAAATCATGATTATGTATAAATTAAGACTTCTATTTCTGACAATATGTCGGACTGAATAGCCTGAAAATATACCATTCTTTTATTCAACCAATGTTTCTTAAAACCTAGTTCTGGCCCACGGTTCTCAAGAGGTCACACGTAATGGAACACTACACCAAACATGTTCAGTGTCAGCTTTCTCTTTTCCATACATCTAGTCTTAAATATATATGTCAAGGAACCAGCAATAAACTCTCATAATAAAACTATTTAAATAGCACCATATTACTAAAATTTGATGTTATTTCAGTCAATTTAATTATGATTTCCTCTTTCCTCTTTATAAGTTTGAACCTTATGCTGCCTTTTTAAGATATGCATAGGAAAATACAGCATTCATTCTACTATCTTAAATCTCTATTATCCTTAAAATAATAATAGTTTTCAAGTTTGATGCTAACATTTGCATGCTGTACAGTTATTTTGACGTTAGTCTTAAAAATATTTTCTGTTTTAATAATACAGTAGGAGCCATGCAATCAGTCTGTTTTTCTCTGCAAAGGGATTAAAGTCAGATATGGTCAGTGGTAGACAGTACATACTGTTATTAAAATCGTATTCTATAAATCAGCAGGCATGTAAATTTTCCATAAAATGAATTTAATGTAGTTACAAATATGGGCTAATTTCAAGATGAGAGAACTCATTTATAGTTCTGCAAATATACTTCCTCTCTCAAATGACAAAATTATATGCAGTACTTTGTAAGTCAAATTTTACGATCAGCAAATATAATCAAACAGGTTTGCCTAGTGTTTTGCATATTTGGCAATACATCTTATTTACTCAATTGAGACACGGGAGCTTTCAGCTATAGGTAGGTAGCTTTTTACTGTTCTACCTCTCATTCTCCTTTTATGATGACGGGAATATTTTCAATACTTGTTCAGTGCATGTGAACATACTCAGTCCTTTGTCAGATGTATAGATTTAGCCAATGTAAATATGCTTTAAAAATTATTATCCACTATGGAAGAGAATAGCTATTCACCAAACCACTGCAACCTTCTGCCTGGGCACACAGCTATACCAGACTTTCCAACCTCCCTTACAGTTAGATGTGGCCATGTGGTTTAGTTCTGCCTAATGCAATGTGAGCAGAAGTGATGGGCTCCACTAGTAGGCTCTCCCATAAAATCTTCCCATCCACTATCTGGTTGTCAATGCCCAAGTGATCTTGGAAGCCATCTGTTAAAAGTGGAAAACCAATGAATGTCAGGATGTTCAAATGACAAATGTTCAAATGACAGTCCCTCTAACCCTGATTTCCCCTACCCCCAACATACAAATATACCATTGTGGACACACATTGCTATTATGTGGGCAAGAAATAAACTTCTACTGTGTTAAACCATGACAATTCTAAGGTTTACTTGGTACAGAAATTAGTCTATTATAATCAATACAGAAAATCATTCCTCCAAATGGGGTACTGTTGTAAGAAAAACCTAAAATATATGCCATTGGTTTTGTGGCCAAGCAGTAGATAATAAGGAATTAATGTCAGAGGCTGAAAAGATGGAGGTCTGTGGTATACAGTAGCAAAACATTTGGTAAAACTATCGCCTACAAAAACCTGCAAGATAGATCATGTGCCCACTGACCCTATGGCTCTGCCTCGCCAGAGATTAGACTTCCCAGTCCCTTTGCAATTAAGCAGGGTCATGTGGCTAGCTCTCACAACAACTGGAACAGAAGTGATCTTTGCCACCACTATCTCCCTTTTTACATCTTTTCTACCAGGAGATCTTGGAAACCATATGTTCAAGGTGGAGGTTCCACCAAATGGAAGGCACCTAGGTGCCTGAGTCACCGCTTGGAAAACAGCCAACTCCACCAATTATAATGGGTTTTTTAAACTTCATATGAAAGAAAAATAAATTTCTATCATATTAGAACCATAACACACTTTAGACTTGTTACAACAGCTACCTTAACTGATAAAACAATCTGAAGCTCACTTGAAATAATGAACCCAATCATTTCTGCCCATCAACACAATTATTGGTAAAGTCAGAGGAAAATTACCTTGGTGAAAGAATCTTAAAAATATCAAATCAATAAGCATTTCATTTCAAAGTCAGTATGCTAGGTACAAGGTTAAAAGCATGGTTAAGGAGTTCTGAGAACATAGTCTTGAATGCCAGCACTACCATTTTCTAGTTGTAGAGCCTAGAATAAATAGATTTATCATCTTGGAGCCTCTTGTCCCCATATATAAATGGAGAGAACCCACCCTACTTTGTAGAGTTGTTTCAACAATATTATAACATATACAACATGCTTAGGGCACAGTTGGGCCTTGAGTAAAGTGCCCAATTATTCTCTTTCTCATCTTATACTAAGTTCAGGGTATTAAGTGAACTTTAGAAAATTAGCAGTTCATATTGGTATATTTAATTTAGTTTAGTAAAAGGCTCCAATCACTGACTCCAGTGGACATTAGAAAACACAATACAGGAACAGAACAATACAGTGAAAGAGAGACAGAGTCAGCCTTTCTATCACATCTCAGTGAAAGTCTCTCGGGAAATTATTTCCCTCTTATCTCTTGATTTTTCTGACCCTCCTCAGTTGCACTCTCTTTTGTCAAGCTCTGAAAGCCTAAAAAGAAATAAAAATATATATATAATAAATCAGATATTTCTTTGCAAGCTTAGATTTTGTTACTACATTCCCCTAACCCGCACAAAACTAAAGATACCGGCTCTTCTTCCTTTTTCAAGTTAATCTTGCGTTATTAGGATGGGCATTCTGATAGGCATAACAAGTAATAATAACAATATTCTAATGTTTGCTAAGCATTCTATAAAGTCCAAGGGTCCTGGGATCAAGCCCTGCATCGGGCTCCCTGCTCCTCGGGAAGCCTGCTTCTCCCTCTCCCACTCCCCCTGCTTGTGTTCCCTCTCTCGCTGTCTCTCTCTCTGTCAAATAACTAAATAAAATCTTTTAAAAAAATAAATAAATAAAAAATAAAAATACTTTAAAGGATCTCTGGGACAACATCAAACATACTCATATTTGTCTTATAGAGGTCCCCAAAACAGAAGAGAGAAATGGGCAGAAAACTTACTTGAAAAAATAATGACTGAAACCTTTCTTAACCTGGGGAAGGGGACAGACATCCAGGTCCACGAAGCACAGGGAATCCTAAACAAGATGAACCCAAAGAGATCCACTCAAAGACATAATTAAAATGGCAAAAGTTAAAGAGAAAATCTTAAAGGAAGAGGAAAAACAAATAGTTCCATACGAAGAAACCCCATAAAGCTATCAGCTAATTTTTCAGCAGAAACTCTGCAAGTCAGAAAAAAGTGGCAAGACATATTTAAAGTGCTAAAAGGGAAAACCTGAGACAAGCTAAAGCTAAAGTTCATCACTACTAAATCAGCCTTACAAGAAATGCTAAAGGGTTGGGGCTGCCTGGGTGGCTCAGTCAGTTAAGCGGCCAACTCTTTGATTTCAGCTCAAGTCATGACCTCAGTGTCCTGGGATCAAGCCCCACATCAGGCTCCACACTCAACAGGTAGTCTGCTTGAGGATTCTCTCTCTCCCTCTCCCTTTGCCCATCCCCCTGCTCACACTCTCTCTTTCTCTCTCTCTCTCTAAAATAAATAAATCTTTAAAAAAAAAATGCTAAAAGGTCTTTTTTAAGTTGAAAAAAAATCATAACTGAAATAAGAAAAATATATGAAAGAAAAAAATCTCACCAGTAAAGGCAAATTTATAGTAAAGGCAGTAAATCAGCCACCTAAAAAGTTAGTATAAAAGACAAAAATTGTAAAATCAACTATAACTACAATAAGAAGTCAAGGGATACACTCAGAAAAAGATGTAAAATAAGACATCGAAAACATAAAACATGGAGGGGGAGTGGTAAAAATATATTGCTTTTAGAATGCACTTAAACTGGGCGCCTGGGTGGCTCAGTTGGTTAAGCGACTATCTTCGGCTCAGGTCATGATCCTGGAGTCCCGGGATCAAGTCCCACATCGGGCTCCCTGCTTAGCAGGGAGTCTGCTTCTCCCTCTGACCCTCCCCCCTCTTGTGCTCTCTCTCTCTCTCTCATTCTCTCTCCCTCAAATAAATAAAATCTTAAAAAAAAAAAAAGAATGCACTTAAACTTAACCAGTCATCAGCTTAAAATAGACTGATTATATATATGTATATATGTCAATATATATGAGCCTGATAATAACCACAAACCAAAAATTTACAATAGATACACAAAAAATAAAGAGAAAGGAACCCAAATACAACACTAAAGAAAACCATCAAACCACATGGAAGAGACAAAGAGAAGAAGAAAAGAAGAGAACTACAAAACAATCAGAAACCAATTGACAAAATGGCAATAAGTACATACCTATCGAGCACCTGGGTGGCTCAGTTGGTTAAGCGTCTGCCTTCTGCTCAGGTCATGATCCCAGGGTCCTGGGATAGAGTCCCACATTGGGTTCCCTGCTCAATGGAGAGTCTGCTTCTCCTTCTACCCTGCCCCCCTGCTCGTGATCTCTCTCTCTCACTCTCTCTCTCAAATAAATAAATATAATCTTAAAAAAAAGTACATACCTATCAATAATTACTTTAAATATAAATGGACTAAATGTTCCAATAGATAAAAAATAAGGCCCATCTATATGCTTCCTATAAGAGGCACACTTTATATCTAAAGACATACAGAGACTGAAAGTGAAGAAAGAAAAAGATATTCCATGAAAATGGAAACAAAAAGAAAAAGAAAGCAGATGTAACAATAATTATATCAGACAAAGCAAACTTTAAAACACAGCCTGTAACAAAAGACAAAAAGGACACTGCAAGATGATAAAGGGGTCAGTCCAAAAAAAGGATATAACATTCTAAATATTTACGCACTCAACATGGGAGTATGTATATATATATCAAACATTAACAGACATAAAGGGAGAAATTGACAGTAATAGAATCATAGGAGACTTTAATAGCCCATTTGCATCAATGGGTAGATCATCCAAATGGAAAATTAATAAGGAAACATTGGCTTTAAACAACATGTTAGACCAGATACACTTAATAGATGTATACTAATCATTTCATCCAAAAACTGCAGAATGCACATTCTTTTCAAGTGTACATGGAACATTCTCCAGGATAGATCACATATTAGACCACAAATAAGCTTCAATAAATTCAAGAAGATTGAAATCTATCAGGCATTTTTTTTCCTGACCACAGCAGTATGAAACTAGGAATGTAAACTGGTGCAGCCACTATGGAAAACAGTATGAAGTTTCCTCAGAAAAATTAGAAATATAACTATCATATGACTCAGCAATTCCACTTCCAGGTGTGTTTATCCAAAGAAAATGAAAACACAAATCCAAAGAGATATATACACTCCTAACCTCAATGCAGCATTATTTACAGTAACCAAGATATGGAAGCAACCCAAGTATTCATTGATAGATGAATGGATAATGAAAATGTGGTATATAAATGTGTATATAAATATATACAGTGGAATATTACTCAGCCATAAAAAGGAATTAAATCTTACCATTGTGACAACATGGATGGACTAGAGGATATCATGCTAAGTGAAATAAGTCAGACAGAGAAAGACAAATACTATATGACTTCAGTTAAATGTGGAATTTAAAAAACAAAACAAAAACAGACTCAGAGATACAGGAAACAAACTGTTGATTACCAGAATGAAGAGGGGTTGGAGGGCAGGTAAAATAAGTAAGGGGGATTAAGAGATAATAACTTACAGTTATAAGATAAATAAGTCATGAAGATGCAATGTACAACATAGGAAATGTAGTCAATAATATTGTAATGACTTTGTATGGTGAGGATGATGACTAGATTTATCATGGGGATTATTTCATAATACATAAAAATATTGAATCACCATGATGTACACCTGAAACTAATAGGATATTGCATGTAAAGTATACTTCAATAAATCTATATATATATAAATAAACAAAGTGACACTCACAGCCACAGAAATAATTACAAAAACATATCAGAATTCCTGAGTAGTATCATGGAACACTACATCTAAAACTAATGATGTAATGTATGGGGATTAACATAACAATAAAAAAATAAAAGAATTTGCTCTGCAAAAAAAAAAAAAAAAGAATTCCTGAGTAGTTTCACATTATCTCAACCCTTTCTCAACATCTCCTCTCAAGTAATGTCAATTAATTCCTCTCCTTAATAATGTTAATACATATTAATAATTTGTATTTGTGGACTCAAAATCTCAGTACCTGAATCATATTCTCTGAAAAAAAAAATGTATTGACCTTATGAACCTCTGAAGTAATACATGTCTGTTCAAGTTGTCCATTTACAATAACAAGTTCTCACATGCTGAAAGAATTATTGGCCTGTCATAATATTTAGGTTGGAACAAAAGACTGTGTCTACATAAAGAGCTATAGGACTGCTCCAGTAATAATGTTCAGCCAGTCTAATCCACCATGGGCCATGGCATAGCAGTACTCTGAGTCACCAAAATAAGAGCTGGAAAATGTCTCTAATGTGTCCACATCAGTAGGCTAGAGATGCAAAATCTGAGAGAATATACAAACTTTAAAAAAATAAAGTTTTTTCAAAAATCCCAAATTTTGTTTCCAGGCTGTTACATATTTTTTTCCCTTTATGCTGAGGGAAAAATTTTTGTTCCAATCCTTTTCATTTATCTCCCAATGATTCATTTTTAATACTTCCATGGCCAACAGAGCCATACAGAACATTTTTATGATCATAAGTTGACAAAGTGACTTCATATATGTGTGTGTATGTGGGTAATAAAGTTCTCTTAAGGTAAATTAATATACAAAATTTCCATTTCCCCCAAGGCTTATCTTATTCTACAAATGAGTAATTCTCACTTTTATAATTTTAATCTTAGTCTATAAAAAATAAACAACTAATAACTGATATTAGAAGGTAAATAATAGTTACCTTTAGGGGAAGTGGTAGTGATTGGGAGGGGCCACGGGAGGGATTCTAAGGGGGATGAAAATGCACATTTCTTGATGTTGGTGATTGCACAAATGTAAGAATCGATAGGTTTGCCCAGAAATTTACAGCTTTGACCAAGAAGGCTTTAAATGGGAAATGAAAGTGGTGAGGTAAAAATGCTCAGTTAAAACTATAAAAATAGAATGGTTACTTTGGAGGACATGAATGATATTGGAAGAAGACTCACAATGGAGGAAATACTCAAAAATTTACATGAGAAATCCACTTATAAAGGAGAGGCAGGAATAAGAGTTATGATCTGAGATGCCTATACTCCAAAGCACAACGGGTAATAAATTGAAGATACTAATACAAGAAAATAAATGCAATTTTATTTATAGAATCAGTAAATATTTCTCGAATGCTGATCACATGCTAAGCCCTGAGTTACAGAGATGAAATACAGTGCATGAGAACCTCAGTGGCTGAGACCTACAGCCTAGTGGATGAAGCAGATTAGGGAGCTAACAATTATAATATTTTAAATACTAATAGAGATACGTATGGGTTTCTGTTACATTAGAGATGAGGGGTATCTAAATCAAAGCAGAGGGTTAGGGAAAGCTTATTAGAGTAGCTGGTCCTTAAATAAGAGGCTGGAGGAGCAGAAAGAGCAAGGACGTTCAGGACAAAGGAAATAATGTATTTTCAAACTTGATAGGATAAATTTGCAGCTGGATTTCAAAGATCACAATGCATATTTCAGTGAAAAGAAACCTGGATTGGAGAAAAAGCAATACTATGAATAGAAAACTTGTAAGAGGATTAAAGGAGAAAGAAAGAGACCTGAGACTACTCAGGGCATATACCACAGACCACTTGACCATTTGGAGGATGTGAATGTCACACTCCTGATACAGATGTTTTAAAGGCAAAAAGGGAATTAAAAACAGATTTACTGAACATCTATATGTTGCTACTAGACATTGTGTTAAACACATTCACATATACCATCTCAAGATATGGTAATTATGAAGAGCTTCAAATAGCTATGCACCCCAAAGAAGTCTATTTGCTAAAATTGGTGCATCTGATAAATTCTTGGTGTGCTTGATAAGAATACTGGTTTGAGGAATGAAAAAGAAGAATAAAGATACCTGCTCTCTGAACCCAATTTTGATCAACAAAGATCAGAAAATTAGTTAATGAAATAGAAGTGGCAAAAACATTGGGGAAATTCCAAAATGTTACCTTAAATCAGGGACAGGAATGCTAAATATAGCCAGACTTGCATTCTAAATATAGTCAGACTTGTTATTGGACAGTACTTTCTAAACTTTTCACGTATGGGACTTCTTTTATAACATAAAACATGTTTTACAGACCTTTACATGGTAGTTACATCAGTTAATTTAAAAAATACCTTTTAATTTAAAAAATAAAGACTATGCGTGGGGGGGGTGATTGAACAAGCATTGCTATGACAAAAGCAAATATGATTTTTAGAACTTGCTTGAACATTTTTTCCCAAGAAAACAATTAGGAATTCAAAATAACATAAATATCAAGTACAGCAAGAGTGTTTCCCATTTGAACAAATATTACCTACCTATAAAATCCACTTTAATATATTCTCAGTACAATCTCACCATTATTTTTATAACGTATTAACAAAGTGATGTGACTAATATGCACATTTATGAAACCCATTCCTGGAGAATGATATGCAAGCTTGAATGCCTGCTCCTGCCAGCAAGAAGTGAACAATTTCTCACTTTGGAGAAGTGCATTACATCTTTGAGGCTAACCTGGGGTCATTTAGTAAATTATCTTTTCCAAGCACTAAATAGCTACTACCTTCAAAGAGTTAGTGAACCCCATAAAAAGCAAGTGATTTACTCCTTTCTTACAGGTAGGGTCAAGCCAGTCTATTCATTAATCCTCTCACCATTCAAGTGAAACAGGGAAGAGACACATATTATAATCCCAATTGCATGACTGGGACATTAAAGTCCAGAAGTGCTTACTGACTGGCACAAGGCCACAGAGAAGTTATGTGCCAAGCTGTGACAGGAACTCATAAGCCTCTGGGTCCAGTGCTAAGTCCACAACCTTGTTGATGTGCTGTGACTTGACCTCAATAAATCTGGAAATGTACCCATGTAAATAAGCGCAGCTCAAGTAGAAAATAAAACCCTTAAAAGATGGATTTCTCTCTGAAAATGTAATCCTACTTAAAGGGATTATTTTATAAATGGATAATGAAAAATTGACTCAAAATTTATTTACAGCCAGAAGATTTTAACATCTAAGATGACTGAATGCAGTCCAAGAAATAGTACTAAAACCAGAAATCCCTTTCATATGACATTAAAAGAATTGAATTTACTTTGGACCTAGGGCCTCAATCTGCATCTGGGCTTAAAGCGAGCATAATTAATTAGTACAAGTTCAAGTAGAATGACTGACTATTCCTTCATCTCTGCAGATTACTATATTGACTTTTTGAGCAATCCTGAATCCAATTTTTGGTTAGTGACTCAAATTGATTTAGATAAACATATTAACAGCTGAAACTTTTATCCAACAGTCACGCAGCGATGATTTGGTGCCACACACCTTACTGGTGTTCAGGTATGTGAGCAGAACAAGTTCACACCCTCATGAAGCTTATGATCTAATGGGAGAGAGAATCAAATATGCACAGAAGTAGACATTACAAAGGGTGATACATGCTATGTAGAAGAAGTCTAGTGAGTATGGGGTTGTATAATGGGGTAGTGCATAATTACCCACTGTAATTACCCTATGAGTGAAGGATAAAGCAGTTGGGTAAGATTCTTCTGAGAAAGTCTGAGTAAAGTTAACTAGGCAAAGAGGGGTGAGGAAGGAAATGGACATCCATGGGATCATATTCCATATTTATGTTTCCCTTATATATTTTATGGCAGAAAAATTTCATTTTGTGTTATTAAAAAATAAGAAAATTTTCTATTAAAAAGTATTTGGTAAATTTGCCTACCTTATTTTTATTATTAATTTACTTGGGGTGATTACAGTATTCAGAGCCCTTTTGTCCACTCTCTTACTTAATTCTATTTGATCCTCATACCAACTCTATCAATTAGGTAGGATAATATTGTTAGGCTCATTTCACCTATGAGAACCTTGAGCCCAAGGTAAAAGGATTTACTCATTGTCACATGGTTAGTTATCCATGAAACCAGAATTGGAATCTAGATCTTCTGACTCCAGGTCCAGTGCTCTATTAGAGGAAGACTCAGATCTGAACCACGCAAATAACATTAAACAGAAGGAAGAAATTCTATAGTGACTTGTGTAGGTGGCCATCATTTATCATTTTGATGCAAATCTCATCTTAGAGCTTGAATTAGATGAACTGGCATAACACATTTCTCAAAGGTGCTTGCGAATATATATGATTTTAATGGAAGAATCGTGTTTATCAGAATCCAATCATTTAGCATCTCAAATTCAGATTATTGTTAGATAATTTATTCATAGAACTCATAATCTAAGGATGCTGTAAAGTGCATCTTTGTCCATAACTTTATCCATTTTTACTAGATAGTGAGTGACATAAACCACTCTATAACATAAAAGCTTAAAAATAAAACATGCTGAGTTTATAAAAGAAATATAACAGAGTGCTATTAGTAAACTTAAAGCTTATCTTAAATGGCATATACAAACAAAAATATATGTCTCCTTGCATACATCTAAAACAATTCTAGTTAGATTTAAATTCCTAGTTAAAGGTTGCCAACCAATCTCTTGAAAATGAATGCTATTCAACAATACTGATCAGTACATAACTGGAAGTGCAGGAGGAGGTCTAATCCAGCACACAAAGGGGAGGCTTTGAAGGGAAAATTATACTTTTCCTATTGCCTCTTCTCTTTATTGCATGATGAGTAGATCGAATCTTACCCTAATTTTTAAATCAATAATATGTAAAGGACCACTAACCTATCATTTCCCATTCAAATTATACCTTGCTGCTATTAATATGAAAAAAATCTATTTAACCTGCTGGGGTTCTTGTTTACAGTCTCTTTTGTTATATGTACTACAACCAAATATCCCTAGCTAAAACTTGATAATAGCTCTATACTTCTTTGAGTCTAACCTCTGAACCCTTCAAAGCTAATCCACATTCTTCTACACTGGTCTTTCAGCCAATATTTTTCTGTCACACCAAGATCCTGAGGGTGACAACAACTATAAAAATGTGTTACATTTACAGGTGAGTCAGTGCAGCTGTCCTGTGAAGGCTCAGATATTCTACGTGTGCTAAAGGAAATGCTGACATAGTGTCCAAGTGAAAAATGAGACACAGACACCAAATGAATGAGCTTCTTTTCTATTTGGACTCCTTTCCCCTCTAGCCTGAGATAATTGTTTTAATCTTTCTCCTTTACCAACAAAAATTTGGAACAGGATTATTTTTTACTACTTAATTAGGTACTTAGTATTTTCAAACACACGTTGTCGGAAAACATACCGATTGCATCAACTAAGCAGTTTGTTTCAGACTCTGCAAAGGTAATGACAGACTGTTTATTTAAATAACCAATTATGAATAAAGGTGAATTATTTTGACATAATTACTCAAGGCCAGAGAATTACACTGATTTATGAGGACAAACCCAGACCTTATGTCCAGTACTATTTGGGGGCACCTGTTATAACTGAAAAGAAAATGTGATGTTTGTGTAGAAAAACTATTTTACCTTGTCTGAGTTATGCAAAGGTCTTTCAGATATATGATTCTTACAGATGGAGAGCAATTTATTAATAAAATTTATTATAAAATAGACATGAATAAAATCAGAAAACATGTTTTTTAATAACTGGAAGGGGCCTTAGAAATTATCCAGTCCAATCTTCCAAGTATAATAGGGCCACTATGAAAAGTTCTTGGTTATTTCAAAAATTTTTTATCAATCCAAAATCTGAAATTTTGTGTCAATATGATTTGACTTACTATTCTTTTCATATGTAAAATATGAGTTCCTTATCTACAGCATGAGTTCCCATGGACAGTAAGCAACAGTTTGGCTGTGAACTAGTTAAATCAAGGTCTAAAACTGCTCATTTATGTGGCATAAATATATGAATGAGCTGATAGATGAATGTGAGTTCTCTGGTAGACTGTGACCAGGGCAGGTACTACGGATGCCTACTCACCTGTAAGTTTCCAGCATCCAGCACAGGATATGGCTCATAGTAGCCCCACAATAAGTTTTGTCAAATTGACTCTTTGACCCTTCTTCTTACAAGCTAGGTTAAGACTTCTTGAATAACCTTTTTGTCATATGGAGTATTGAAGCATATCATGTGTGTGAAATTTTTTTTTTTAATTTTAAAACCTATTTCAAAGTGTTCTAAGAAGCTGCTTCTTAGAATATCTCTCCCATTGCAATTCTCTAAAACAGTTCTGTTCATGGGAAGAATTGGGTGTGGCTCCATAAATAATCATATTTGGAGGACCAGCCTATTTTTAGATATCTTCTTTGAAAACAATAAGGAATCTCTGGACTGAGCCAGGAAACATTTTCTTACTAAATAATAATTAATATATAAACTAATATAACACTGTCACAAATTAATATAATGCTATATGTTAACTATACTGGAATTTAAAATAAAATTTTAAAATAAATTTTAAAAGGAATAACTAACATACAATATTGTATTATTTTTGAGTATATCACACAGTGATTCGATATTTAAATATATTATGAAATGGTCACAACAACAAGTTTAGTTATTGTCTATCACCAAAGTTGTTAACAATATTACTGACTATACTCTCCATGCTGTACATTACATTCCCATGACTTATTTATTTTATAACTGGACAACCGTACCTCTTAATCCCCTTCACCTATTTCATCGAACCCCTCCCCTCTAGCAACAATCAGTTTGTTCTCTGTATCTATAAGTCTGTTTCTTTTTTGTTCTGTTTGTTCATTTATGATGTTTTTAGATTCCACATATAAGTGAAATTATACAGTATTTGTCTTTCTCTAGTTGACTTATGTCACTTAGCACAGTACCCCCCTAGGTCTACCTATGTTGTTGCAAATGACAAGACTTCATTCTTTTTATGGCTGAGTAATATGCCATTGTGTATATATGTAGGTCTATACACACACACACACACACACACACACACACATAAATATATACACAATCCATTTATCTATCTATGGACACCTAGGTTGCTTCCATATCTTGGCTACTGTAAATAATGCTGCATGAACATAAGATTGCATATGTCTTTTCAAATTAGTGTTTTTGTATTCTTTGGTTAAATACTTAGAAGTGGAATTGCTGGGTCATATGGTATTTCTACTTCTGATTTTTTTGAGGAACCTCCATATCGTTTTCCATAGTGGCTTTACCAATTTACATTCCCACCAATACTGTACAAGGATCCCCTATTCTCCACATCCTTGCCAATACTTGTTATTTCTTGTCTTTTGATAATAGCCATTCTGATAGGCATGAGATGATATCTCATTGTGGTTTTGATTTGCATTTCCCTGATGGTTAGTGATGTTGAGCACCTTTTCACATCCCCGCTGGCCATCTATATGTCTTATTTGAAAAAATGTCAATTCAGGTCTTCTGCTCATCTTTTAATTTGATCCTTTGTTTTTTTGTGATTGAGTTATGAGTTATTAAATATTTTGGATTTTGACCACATACCAGATTTATCATTTGCAATATCTTCTCCCATTCTGTAGGTTGCTTTTCTGTTTTGTTGATGGTTTCCTTCACTGTGCAAAAGCTTTCTAGTGTGACACAGTCCCAGACAGGGAACTTCTTAATAGGAGAAACATCTTAGGGAAATTTCCTTTTTCAGTTAGTCCCTTTCCTAAGTGAATTTGCATTTGGAGTTCCTGTTCCATTAGTGACTACAACATCTGTCCTTTCCCTTTCCTTTCCCTGAGTCTACATAGGATGTATGAGAAGCTGCTGCAGCAATTCAGAAGCACAAACGAGCAGAGCCAAGGTGAAACACATATTAAATACACTGAGAGAGAGAGGAAGGGAGAAAGAGAGAGGTAGCACAGAATACCAAAGCACAGTAGAATGAAAAGAAGCAGCTATACCACTGAGTGTAAAAGAGAACTTATGACCCAAGAAAGTTAAGGAGGAATGGAGGTGGGACAAGTAGCTCAAGAAAACAAAAGAAGGAATGCAAAAGTGGAGAAGAAAATGGCAACACACAAAGAGGAGGGGGAAAGCAAGAGAGCAAAAAAAAAGATTTATGTTTGGATGACTTTCACCCCAGTGAGACATCTGACAATAGGTCTGACCCGCACACAAAAGAAATGATCTCAGATAAATAGAAGGCATGCCATGCAAAACAAGGTGGGAGCACACAGGAACACACTAAAACAAGGAGAAGAAAAAATTGGGAAAGGAAAAATAAAAAGCAAGTAACTCATAAATAAATATCAAAGTAAATGCTTTCCAAACATCAACAATTGTGGAGTCACCTTCTCTTTAAAAAGTTTATTTGCAACAATGTCTCTTGCTGTCCCTAAGTTCCCCACAATCAGCTAAGTACCTACACTAAGTCCAGGAAGAACTCTCAATTTGGAGTCCAGAAGGACCATGAGAGCTCAGCCATCATTTTGCCATCCCTTCTATTTTAATTCTCTGAGATTTCCCAAATATCGTAAAGCAGTGACAGCGAGGTTATTAAAGCAAGGAGTGCTATAACTACCTTTTTATCTCTAGGACCCATAAATTCTAAGTCCTGATTCTTTTAAAGCAAAAGGTACAAGGCAGACATAATTAAAAGAAATTAATTCATATGCTTTCACATGTGAGCTTTTGATCATTATAAACCTCAGGATGAATGATGCTTATGAGAAGTCTAAATTCCAGGAAATATTCCAATTTCTAATAAATTTGGTATATAGATCCAGTAGAAAATTATGTAACATTCTATGAGGTGCTTAAAATAACATTCTATGAGGTGCTTGGGTGGCTCAGTTGGTTAAGCGTCGGACTCTTGATTTCAGCTCAGGTCATGATCTCAGGGTCATGATCTCAGGATCATGAGATTGAGCCCTGTGTTGGGGAATCCACGCTCAGCAGGGAGTCTGCTTGGGATTTTCTCTCTCCCTCTCCCTCTCCCTCTGCCACTCCCCTCCCCTTGAAATAAATAAATTAATCTTTTAAGAAATAGCATTCTCAAAGAATAAAGAAATGGGAAAATATTCACAATATAGTTTTAAGAAAAAATATACTAAATTTTATATATCATACGATCCCAATTATTTAAAATACATTACATAGGAATATATTAAATAATTTCTTTTTTTTTAAAGATTTTATTTATTTATTTGACAGAGAGAGACACAGCGAGAGAGGGAACACAAGCAGGGGGAGTGGGAGAGGGAGAAGTAGGCCTCCCGCAGAGCAGGGAGCCAGATGCGGGGCTCGATCCCAGGACCCTGGGATCATGACCTGAGCCGAAGGCAGACGCTTAACGACTGAGCCACCCAGGCGCCCCTTAAATAATTTCTTTAGAAAAACTAAATTAGGTCCACACTGTAGAGTACAGCAGCCTACACTTCTCATTTGTAGCACTCACTACCATGGTTATTAATACCTATTCTTTTTTTTTAATGTATTTATTTGAGAGAGAGAGAGAGAGTGGAGCAGAGGGAGAGGGGGAGAATCTCAAGCAGATTCCATGCTGATTGCATAGCCTGACCCACGGCTTGATCTCAAGACCCTGAAATCATGACCTGAGCTGAAACCAAGAGTCTGATGATTAACCAACTGAGCCACCCAGGCACCCCTATTATTACCCATTCTATCAACAACCGTTAAGTTGCTTATCTTGTATACCTCAATATGTCCAGTGCCCAGCACTGTGATTGATCCATATTATGTACTCAATAAATATTTCTTAAACAAATTAAGGAATAAAATAACAAAAACAGAGAAAGACTAGAAAGAAACAAAAAATGATTTAAAGTTGTTTTCTTAGGAGTTATTTGATAGAAGCAGTTTTTTATTCTTAAAAAAAAATCATTTGTTAGAAAATTAGAAAACAATATCTTCTATAACCACAGGAAGTTATTGGTAACTCTTAACTGACTCTTAAACTGGAGAACAACCTGATGGTTACCAGAGGGGTGGTGGGTGGAGGGATGGGGGAAAGAGGTGAAGGGGATTAAGATTACACTTATCATGATGAGCATCCAGTAATGCACAGAATTGTTGAATCACTATATTGTACACCTGAAACTAATATAACACTGTATGTTAACTATACTGGAATTAAAATTTTTAAAAAGTAACTAAGACATAAGTGCTTGATGTTATTATTTCCAGTAAACAAAATATAATAAGATTTTTTTTTAAATAGCACCATGATAACTAAAAGAGATCATTTCCCACTTTGTATTATGCTTTCATACATTGTGACCAATCTAAAAGAGGGAAAAAAGGAGAGAGAGAGCGTGCGCACATGTTATTTTAAGCATATGCTGTTTTTCAAATATCCATTGTTTACTGAAAAAGAAATCCTAACTCCATCCTATTTAATACAACACTGTTTTATGTTCAAGTTTGTTTGACAGAGAGAAGGGCCAAGGGTTTTTAAATTACAACTCAGCAATATATCCCCAAGCTGAGTTGTCCTGACATAGGGTCACAGAGGTTGAAACACAATAATATCCAACCCATTAACAGAAAGCTATCATAAATTCCAAATGTGATATATGTACAGCAATAAACTCTGCTCAGCCTTACACAAGGACACAAAAGAGGATAACAAAAACAGAGAGTAGCTGTAGCACCCAAATTTCAGACAACATGGTAGGCACACTCTGAAATGTTGCACTGAAGTTGGGGGAGGCAACCATATAATCATTCTTTTAACAACTATTCACAAATGGACTAGCTTAAAAAGCCAACAAAACAAAACAAAACAAAACAAAAAGTCTAAGACCAGAGAAAAGGTGTAATCTCTGGAACTATATAAGCATTGGGGTGGAATGCAGAACTCACTGATGTAGGCGTCAAGGATTCCCTGTCATCTCTAATTCTGTAAAACTGGGGAAAATCACAATTTCTCCATGTTTCATTTCTTCTTCTGAGATATGGACATCTGCCTGACTTGCCTCTTGAGGCCATGTTACAATGGTCAAAGAGCTAATATTTGTGAAAATGTTTTAAAAACCATAGAATACTATAAAGCCTAAAGTGTCACACTTTGAAGTTAAGAATAGGTTAAGAATAGATGAGAACTCCCTTCTCATCTATAAAAGAGTCCACACTTTTTTCTTTCCTGGTCTAGTATCTTCTGGCGGAAACGTGACTCTGTCATAGTGTCTCTCTGCTTTTCCTTGCAAGAACTTCCACAGCAGTCCACTATTTAGAATAAGAAAAACCTAAATAAAACTAGCTTTAGTTCAGCCATGCTTCCTGAAATGATCATAGTTAAGGTTCTAAGTTGAATTTAGCTGCTAAACTCCAGCCAATCCTCCTTCTTCTGTGTTAGGAGATTAGAGTCAGCCAGATTCCTTCTACCGTCCCGCCGTCGCTCAGACTTACTTGGCAGCAGTGGTGGAGTGACTCTGGCAAGTATCTATGGATGATATTCTCCCCAGTCCGTCCTCTCCCCACTCACTAGTCCTGTGTTTCCGAGTTAGAACCTGTCCCCAAACAAGCTGGAACTAAGCCACATATGCAGTGTTCTATTTCCAGAGCTTGAAGATGGCTTTCTTATTCTGAACAAACAGCTTTTGAAACAGAAGATAAAAAGAGGGATCAACATCGTTTGCAGTGACTTAAATTGTGTTTCCTTCACTTGTCAATGCCCTGGAGTCTGTTTGACTCCTATTCCCTTCTTCAATGTGTGAATCAACATTGAGGGAAAGCAGAGAGAGCAGCTTTGGAAAGTAGAAAAGAGGGAGAGGTAATCGGTCCCCCTTCGTTTGCTTCTCCTTTAAGCCCTGCACAGACCCATTAGCAGATGGTTATGATAACCCAATGTGAGTATAGGTGGAAACCAGTACAGATCGAGCACCCACTGTGTACTAGGACCTAAACTGCATGTTTCGATACATTGATTTCATACTGCCAATCCCATTTACAGAGGATAAAAATAAATAAAGAATTACCGTGGCAACAATCAAACAGATCCCAAATGATTACTAAAAACTCACAGAGAGAAAATATTTATTTTCCCATTGTTTGCCTATTTAGCAATAGTGGGTACATGATGGCAGTACTTACATGAGGCAGCAGGACACATGGATAAGACTGAAGACAGACAGATCTAGGTTCAAATTCCTACTCAATTGTTTTTGGTTATGTAACCTTGAACAAGAAACTTTTACCATTTGCTATTCCCAGTAGGCTAAATAAGCAATTCTTTATCAAAAACTCACAGCTTAAGACAAATAAGCTAGATAAGGAGAAGGCTACTATTACTCTGTACATTTATTATTTCTTTTTTTTTTTAAAGATTTTATTTATTTGAGAGTGAGCGAGCAAGGGAAAGAGCAAGAGTGCAGCGGGGGGGTGGGGGGGTGGAGGGCAGAAGGAGAAGGAGAAGCAGACTCCCACTGAGCAGGGAGCCTGATGCAGGACTTTTAGAAATTTATCCTCATGAAATAATAAGAAATGCACCCAAAGATTTATGCAAGACTAAATAGATTAGAAAATTAAAAACAGCAAATGGTCAATTGCAAGTACAGTGATGATACGGTGACTATATAATTTGTCTTCCAAACTGAGATGACTCCAGGAGTAAAAGGGGGTGCTTTAATAATTTTGCAAAGACAACAGTCATCAATAAGAACTGCCCTGGACAAACCAGGTTATATGGCCCCCTCGTTGTGAGGGAATAGGGAAATAAAGTATGCCACATCCTAATTATGAGATGGCAGACAGCCAGCAAAAATACTTTAAATAATATCTAACAGCAAAGTGAACTGATAATGATATAATACTAACTATAAAAGGCTGGATATAAAACTTATGTATCAAATTTTGTAATATATATACTTATAGGCTTTGAAAGAAGAATGGAAAGAAACACCAAATTGTTAACACTGGTTTACTAGCTGTTGAGATTACAGCTGGGTTTGTTTTTCTCTATATGCAAAATTGCTATAATCATTTTTTTAAATTATAACGGTGTCCTGCTTCTTTAGAAAGAAATACAAGGACCAGTGGATGAGGGAAAGTTACTCTTCACAGAAGAATGCCACCTAATAAATATAGAAGAAATTATATATAAATTACAAAAATCACAACTTTTACAATTCCTAATGATATAATTGTTTCAGGCAAGGAGTATTGTTGGACACTTAAACTCTTTAGGTGAGTGCTCGCTTCTGCAGCACATATACTAAAATTGGAACGATACAGAGATTAGCATGAACTCTGCAGAAGGATGACACGAAAATTTGTGAAGCATTCCATATTTTTTAAATAATAAAATAAAATAAAATCTTTCAGTGAAAGATTATTGGTTATTCACAAAATTTCAGGATATTATCCCACAGAGTCCTTGCTAATTGTAAAGAGAAAAAAAATATGCCTTCATAATGAAGAGATCTGGTGATTATCATGTTAACCAAATTATCAAACAATGTAATTTTAGTGGAAACTCTGGCATTACATGCCTTTTCTAGTAACACAATATGAGATAAGGACATCATCTGCACAATATTCTAGCTAAAAAATGTTTAGCTTGAATCTAACCAAGCTATTAGATTTACTTTGATTTTGCAGGAAATCCAGAGAGTATAAGAACTAGGAAAACAACACCAAATGGGAGAAATCAGATAAATGCAGAATGTGGGAACTTCCAAAAGACAACTGTCCTGCAATGTCTTCAAAAAGTAAAAGTTATAAAGAAAGAAAGAGAGACTTTTAGATTAAAAGACACTGGAGAGACATAAAAGTCAAATATAATCTCTGAACCTTACTTGAATCCTGGCTTTTAAAAAAGAGATCTAAAAAGCATTTGTCAGGGTACCTGGGTGGCTCAGTCAGTTAAGCATCTGCTTTCAGCTCAGATCATGATCCCAGGGTCCTGGGATCGAGCCCCACATGGAGCTCCCTGCTCAGCAGGGAGCCTGCTTCGCCCTCTCCCTCTGCCCCTCCCCGCCTCCCCCCGTTCATGCTCTCTCTCTTGTTCTCTCTCAAATAAATAAATAAAATCTTTAAAAAAAATAAAAAATAAAAATCATTTGTGGACAATTAGAAAAATTTGAAAATAACTTGGTTATTATTTCATTATATATATATTTAATTCTCTTAAATGTGTTGATAATATTGTGGTTATATAAAACATTTATGGTGAATATCACAATGTCTGCAGCTAATTTTCAAGGCATTCAGAAGAAAATACACATACTCACAAATGGTTATATGAAGCAAATATGGCAAAATAGGAACAATTGTTGAATCAAGGGAATGAATATACAAGTGTTCATAATGTATTATTCTTTCAACCTTTCTGGATATTCAAAAAATAAATTTAAATATAAAATTAAGGGAAAATTTTTTTTTTTTTTTAAAGATTTTATTTATTTATTTGACAGAGAGAGACCAGCGCGAGAGGGAACACAAGCAGGGGGAGGGGGGGAGGGAGGAGCAGGCTTCCCGCAGAGCGGGGAGCCCGATGCGGGCCTCGATCCCAGGACCCTGGGATCATGACCTGAGCCGAAGGCAGACGCTTAACGACTGAGCCACCCAGGCACCCCTAAAATTAAGGGAAAATTTAAAAGTTACATTTGAAGTCATATAATTCCATTTAAAGTAATATAATTAGGGGCGCCTGGGTGGCTCAGTTGGTTAAGCATCTGCCTTCGGCTCAGGTCATGATCCCAGGGTCCTGGGACCGAGCCCCACGTCAGGCTCTTTCCTCAGCAGGGAGCCTGCTTCTCCCTCTCACTCTGCCTGCTGCCCTGCCAACTTGTGTTCTCTCTCTATCTTTGTCAAATAAATAAATAAAATCCTTAAAAAAAAGGAATATAATTAACAATCCCAGGGTTGACCATTGTCTTTCCAGACCAGATACATAATGGTTGCATGGCATTGGAGAACCCATGACAGCCTCCTGAGGGCTCAGACCCGCTCTTCATGTTCCACTGCCATTGCGTCCCTCAGTTCCTGCGATTTATTTCCATTGCCTCCCCTGTTCACCCCTCAGGTGCTGCCCCCTTCTCCACCTACTCCATCTTTTGTGGACCTTGTTTCCCCAAGCGTAATGGGAACAGAGCATAAATTCATCAGGCACACCCATTCTTTGAATCCTGCCTTTAACATACAATTTTAAAAGAACAGTTTCTCTCTCTTTGGAAAATTTCTATCTCTGAGAATGCTGTGGACTGAATGCTTCCGTCCTCTCCAAATTCATGTGTTGAAACCCTAATCCCCAAAGCGATGGCATTTGGAGATGAAGCCTTTGAGAGGTAATTAGGTCATGAGAGTGAAGTCCTCATGATGGGATTAGTCTGTGTGTCCATCTGTCTGTCTGCCTGCCTGCCTGCCTGTCTGCCTCCCTCTCTCTCTCTCTCCCTCTCTCATGCACACACACACACACACACACACACACACACAAAACTCTAAGGCAGCTGTCTACAAGACTTCTTGTAGAAGCCAAGAGACAGGCAAACAGGCCTCTGGCAAGAACTTTCTAGCCTCTGGAACCATGAGGAATAAATCTTGTTGTTTAAGCCACCCAGTCCATGATAGTTTTGTTACAGCAACCCAAAGGGATTAAGACAAAGGATTTCCAGAGTGAGAAATTCCCATTCTTCCAACTCTCCACTTCACACACATAATGAGCACATTTTCCCTCCCCCCATCCCCCCAAGAAGTTTAATAGGTTGGAAGTTCTTTTGCTAGGATTTCTGTACATCCTCTTGATGTTTTCCTTTCCTGTTTTACCTGGTAAGGGACAGGTGTGTCATACTCTGACACATAGAAAGCCAAGGAAGCATTAAACATGGCCTACGTTGGGTGACTTGGGAACAAAATACACAAAAGCAACATACGTTTTTATAAAGGATTTCTAAAGGCCTTGAACATCACTAATCCTAAAAGAAAGCATAACTGGTCCTATATGAGAATTCAAATTTCTCAATTTCTTTGCCACTTACTGGTTGGTAACATTTCCAAAGAATAATTTTACTTCTTTCATTTTAAATTGATTTCTCTGTTTAGCAAGACTGAGCTTTTTGAGAGCTTTGAGACAAAGAATTCATTTAATCGTACTTTTTTTAATCAATGTCTACAAGACCCTCTCAGTCAATGATTCACCTTTGCTATCCATTAGACACCTTTCTAGGCTGTTTCCTGACCTGTAGTGTCCTATATAATATTGTTGTAATATTGTAGCACTTTTAGTTAGTCTTATATGAAATGTTTTTGTCATTTGCCACCTTTGGTCTTTCTGTCATTTTTAAACTCTGAACTTCACTCTGTAATTTCTCAGCTTCTGTTTTGTACTTGACATTTATTATGTGCTTTTTGTGCCCTTAATTACTTTTTGCACTTTGGGGTTGATCCATGTTGGTCTTTTCTAGTTCTACTATATTGATTGCTGTACAGCAAGCCTCTTCCCCTCCAAGAACATTGTTTGTCTTTAAACTATATTCTTTCTTTCCAGTGCTGAAAACCACTGAATTTTTTTCTACTTGTCCTTTTCAAGAAACCTCAGGCTATCCCTAGTTGTGGCAACTGAAATCTATTCACTAGAATCATAACTACTTTTCTCTCATCATTAACTCTGTACTCAAGTTTGAAAAAGAAACCACAAAGAGAAAAAGAAAGAAAGAAAGAAAGAAAGAAAAAGAAATCACAATGACAAAAGGTGTAAAATACATGTCAAGAGCAGAAAAGACATTTACAGGAGAATATTCAGGAAGCAACAGACATAATAATTAACAAAGATACAAGAAAGAAGAAAGAAGAATGGTTTCTTAAAGAATTATAAAATGGGAAATACAAAGTTAAAAATAACAAACATTTTAATCTTATAAAAGTAAGAATAAATAACTTTAATGTCTAGTGTGCAAGATTACAAAAGCACCAACTATTAAGAATGCCATCATTTGTGAAATACACGCTACCATCTTCTAGTATATAAACTTCTGCAACAGTCTCCCCATTGGTCTCATTCTCTCCAGTATTCTCTCCCTCTGGTCTATTCTCTTGAATGCCACCAGAGTCATTGTCTTAAAATGCATATCAAATCATTTCTCTGTTGGAAAACCTTTCAATGGCTCTCTATTCCATCTATAATAAAGCCCAAATGTTTAGAAAACCCTGTATGTCAGGACTCTGTTTACTTTTCTAACCTCATTTCTACCATTTCTCCTTCTTCCCAAGATTTGTATGCTCTAGATGAAACATTCCTTATGATCTTCCTCTGAGCTTCTGTATATGCTTTTTTCCTCTGCCCAGAATGCTTCTTCCTGCCCAATCTTTTTGGTCCATCCAGTGCTTAGTCATCCTTCATGTAGATGCCTCTGCCTCTCTGGCTCCTTAACTAAAAGCTAAGTACCCCCTTCTGTATACTATCATGGCTCCCTGTTATTTCTCCTATCATGGCATATTACTGTGTTATATCATCTTGTTTACTTGTCTGCATCACATGCTAGTCAGCAAACAATGTGATGGCAATGGTAACATTTATCTTTTTCTTGTCCTGGCATTCTAGCACTTAGCACAGAACATGACCTCTAATGATACTTGATAAATACTTTATTGGATCGATGTTGTACAAATATTTGGGTGATAGGATTGTCTAGTAACCCAAGGCTTAATGTGAACCCCTATTTCCAATGCTTGTTGAACATCTTTCTAGACTAAGTATTGGCAACCTTCAGCATGTATATTAAATAAGGATCACTAGTAAATTATCTTTAGCATGTGGGACAATTGCTGCCTCTATTATCTCTTTCCTACCAACTATAAGGGCTTGTAGTTGGTACAAGCCACCATGTTGTCCAAAATTCAGCAGCTGGTGTTCTCATAGCACCCATCTAGCCCTCTCCACCTGTTCAGAGGTAGTCACTCAGCTGCTAAAATATCCCTTGTCCCACTCCACTGAAGAGGCAGAATTGCCTAGTAAATGGCATCTCCCACCATTGTTATCCCGCCAGTAGGACAGATCAAGCATTTTAGCATCCCTTCCAAAGGCTGCCGTAATGCCTCAGTCTACTTTTCTGTCTTAGTAAATCTAGTAAAATAAGAAAAACTAAATTTCTTTGGGATGAGTTAGTAGCTTATAAAATCTCGGATCACCATTCTTGTCATAGTGTTGTGGAAACTGTAGATTTTAGACATGGAGAAAAAGTGGGTTGAAACTACACCAACATCTTCTAGAAGTTTCTGAAACCAAAGACTACTTTAATTCAATATTTTCTGCTTGATTTTTCAAAAATTTTCTTCCTTTCAAGCTTTGCGCAGTGGCAGTATCGTAGCCAATGAGGTTTATCCGAGGAGCGATTATTGCTAATTGAAAAATTTTCTTCCTTTCTCTTTAAAATTTCTTCTGAAAGTGCAGGAAATTGTCAACTAAGGGTACATTATATAAAGAGAAACTGAGTTGAATCAGGTTTAAAATGTTTACATATCCAGAGGCACCTGGGTGGCTCAGTCAGTTAAGCATCCCACTCTTGATTTCAGCTCAGGTCCTGATCTCAGGGTTGTGAGATCGAGCCATGCATCAGCTCCACATTGGGCATGGAGCCTGCTTAAGATTCTCTCTCTCCCTCTCCCTCTGCCCCTCCCCTCTTCCTCTCTAAAAAACAACAACAAAAAGGTTTCCATATCCAAATTTACCCATTAAAGTGAGATCAAATTTTTTGAAGATCAAATTTTTTAAGAGAAAAATTCCTAAGAAAAAGTATACTGATGTCATAAGTAGAAATAACAGTACTCCCTTGATTTTGCAAGAAATGACATTTTTTAACGTCAGGAAAAGGGAATAAAAAGTAAAGCTTTTGAAAGGACAGATCCAAATCAAAAATACTTTCCAAAGGTTTATTAACAGAAAAGAAAAATAATTAAAAATGATGTTGCTACTGACCACAGTAAGTGTATCATTGAGAAAGTATTTTCATTCCTCTTACCATGAAGAGCAGCGAGTATACTGCTACCGAAAAAAGAAAGAAAAAGAAAAAGTGAAACTTCTTGTCAAGGATACCATAAAAGTAAAACAAAGCACTATCCAAAATATAGGTAGTTTATTGGTGAGTGTGATTTAAAATCAAATGCTTTCTGAGTTAAAAAAATGCGGGATAATCAACATGTCAGTGTTAAAATGGGCCATCAATTTTCAAAAAAGGCATCAATGGAAATAAACTGTGAAAAACCAATTTTGGACTGTCCTAAATCTCAAACAACCTTAGTTCTCAAAAGTGTCTGTTCATCTGCTTCTTTTTATTTTTGACTATAAATTTGCTGACAGATGTTGTGGCTCATAATTGTCTATCAAATTTCTTTCTATCTTCTTTGTTTACCCAGTAATCACTCACAGTCATACCCCCTGATTTTACTGCTACACACAAACTAAAATTCAGTATGTTACCAGTGACCTTAACATTTTCCAGTGTCTCCTCCCTGTTTCCATCAGACATCATAACCAGCAACTAACTCTTAAAATTTTCCTCAGACCAGCACTGACAGAACCCACAAATCTATCCTATGACTCTGTCCAAATAGGCTTCAGCCAATGAAAGTGAGTCAGAAGTGAAAGCACATACCTGGGCCAGCAATCGAAAGGTTGGGCATCTATTAAATTTAGGAAATGTAAGATCATTTCCTGCCTAGGGGCTAGAATATTTTATGTCTGAGGCCCTAAATATCACAAAGGACATATTACAACTTTACCAAGATGTGCTACACAAAATAGTAACATGGAAAGATGCCTCCCAAACTGGCTTCCATGATCAATAAGTGTAGAAGCAGCTAAGTAATACAGTTTTTCTCTTGGAGACTCAGAAAGTACATTAGCATATTAAAAGATAAAAGAAGTCTGGCCATAAAGAAACTTGTTTAGCTTTGTTTAACCTGGTATTTTCTAAAGCTTTTTGACCACTGAATACCTGTTAAGATCCCAGAGAATTGGTAATCTCAAGGAAAAGGCTTAAGGAAAAGCTGACCTGACCAGCCATTCATATTTGCTGGGTTTTTTTGATCCCCTAGGGCTACCCTGTAAGTCCAGCATTGGTCATAGGATGTCCTAGAGCAGTGCTTCTTAAACTTGTATGTGCATGCATCTCACTGGGAATCTTGTAAAACTGTAGCTTCTGACTCAGTAGGTCTGAGGTGGGGCTGGAGAGTCTGCATTGCTAACAAGGCTTCAGGTGATGCTGATGCTGCTGGTCTCTATCACAAGTTGAGTAGCAAGGCTCCACAGAATCACTGCAGTAGGAAGATCATCATGTCTCTAGTCTCTTTATCTTATCCTTCCTAATAATAAATCCTCCTAAAATATTACTTTCAGGGTGCCTGGCTGACTCAGTGAGTGGAGCATGGAACTGCTGATCTCAGGGCTGCTAAGTTTGAGCCCCACATTGGGTGTAGACATGACTTAAAAATAAAGTCCTTATGGGGCACTTGGATGGTTTAGTTAAGCGTCCAACTTGTTATTTCAGCTCAGGTCATGATCTCATGGGTCGTGAGATCAAGCCTGGCATCAGCTCCACACTCAGCAGGGAGTCTGCTTGAGATTCTCTCTCTCCCTCGCCCTCTGCCCCTCCCCCCCCCACTCAGGGGCTCTCTCTCCCTCTCTCGATATAAATAAATCTTTAAAAAATAAAACCTTTATAATAAGTAAATAAATAAAATATTACTTTCAATATATATCACTTTGCTGGCCAAAAAATTTTAGCGGTGCCCCATTCCCTTCAACATTAGTAACTCAACAGTAGACATTTATTGAATCTTTACTGTATGCTAAATAGATACAGAGCCCCTGACTTTATACAGCTGAGTATCAAGTAGGTGAGTAAGAAACAATGAGCAGAATGCTAGGAGCCAAAACGAGAAGGGAAGAGTTACTTTCTTGAGACCTCAATTTCCTTATCTGTAAAATGAGGGTTAAATCCGACCAGTGGTATTTAATCCTCCATGTATATTGCAGTCACTGACATCATCCTATTACAGTCTCAGCCCAGACCAATGAAATACAGACTGTCAGTACCACCTTCAATAGGGAATGGGTAGTTCTTTTTTTTTTTTTTTTTTAAAGATTTTTTATTTATTTATTTGAGAGAGAGAGAATGAGAGAGAGCAAGCATATGAGAGGGGGGAGGGTCAGAGGGAGAAGCAGACTCCCTGCCAAGCAGGGAGCCCGATGCGGGACTCGATCCAGGGACTCCAGGATCATGACCTGAGCTGAAGGCAGTCGCCCAACCAACTGAGCCACCCAGGCGCCCAGGGAATGGGTAGTTCTTAAAAGCTCCCCAAGCGATCCTAAGGGGCAGCCAAGTTTGAGAACCACTGGACTAAATGATTCCCGAAGTGCTGTCCAGCTATCAGATTCACCTGGAAACTTGTTAGAATGAGAATTCTCAGGCCTCACCCAGACGTACTGATTCAGAAACTGGTGAGAAGGTAACAAAATCTGGGTTGTGGTTTTTTGGTTTTGTTTTTTTTACAGACTTATTTATTTATTTTGAGAGAGAGAGAGACAGAGAGAGTAGGGGGAGGAGCAGAGGGAGAGAATCTTCAAGCAGACTCGTCCTCGCCGAGCAGGAGCCCAACACAGGACTCGGTCTCACAACCCATGAGATCATGAGCTCCCTGAAACGAACAGTCGCCTAACCAACTAAACCACCCAGGCTCCCCAGAAACCTGGGTTTTAACCAGCTCTCCAGGTGATTATGATATACTTTGAAAACTACTGGATTAGACAATCAGTAAATTTCCCTCCGGCTCTAAAATAGTATCATTCTTGGACCTCGAACAACCTTTTCAAGGACGTTTGTTATCGGGTCTTACAGACTAACAGTATAAACTCTTCCCAGATTTAAATCCCAGCTCTTACACTTAAGTGCTGTGCACTCTTAAGGAATTATTTTAGCTGTCTGTGTTTCAGCTTCTCATCTATAAAATGAGGATAATAATAGTACCTATTCTCACAGAATTGCTATGAAAATTAAATGATTTCCTGTATGTAACTCACTTAGCAGAATGCCTGAGATGTATTTCAGGTCGTTACTCAATCGTCACTCTCCCGGTGAGGACTTCATGGCCACTCTGTCCAAAATTGCAACCCACCCCTACCATTCCCTTTTCTCTTCCCCGATTTATTTTTCTCCTTTGCAATTATTACTCTCTAACACATAACATATTTCACTTATTGCTTTGTTTATTATCTGTCTTCTCCCACTAGGATGTAAGTTCTATAAAATCAAGGATTTTTGTCCATTTTGCTAAGAGCTGTATCCCCAGTGTCTAGTCCAGGGTCTGTCACATTGGAAGTACTCAATTGGCGGGATAAAGGAATGAATAAATGTTAACAATTATCAATATTAATATTATAGCAATCCAAACTTTTCTTATTGAAACCCAATAGCCTATACTTCCTGTTTTCTCTTCCAAATTGTGCTTATGTCTTATTACATGCTTTATTCAAATTCTGTCCCATACCTAACAATGCTCTTTTATTTAACTTCTGTTCATTTTAGGCCCTGCTCAAGTTCTATTTCCTTAATATTCCCTGACAATTCTGATGACTACAGTCTACAGTGTTACTGTCTATACTATACAATTTTACACTTACTTATCTTAATTATCAATAGAAAGAGTAACTTTACTGAAATTTAAATTTACTGAAAGAGGATGCAACCGTCATGCAATAAGCATTCATGAAAACTTAGAGAGGAGGGAGTCCTCAAAGGAATCATGGGAAAACTTACCATTATTTCACCATGTAGTCCTCAAATAACAAAAACAGTGCTCTGTGTTTTACAAAGTACCTTTAAATACATCAGTCTCATTTTGACTAGATAAATTCAAAGACTATGTCTCTTTGCTGTCAAATTTTCAAATATTTTCAAGTATGGGGAGACCATTTTCTTGAAGTGAAAGATTAAGAATAAATCATGAAAGTCAAAATTGAAGCAGAGAATGACCCAAGAAGTTGTTGAGTTCAGGGAATGCAAATTAGTGGCTTTCTTGCCCCCAGTCCTCCTGTCAGCTAGGTCTGGAAGAGGCCCACCGTCATCCCCAATGTGGCCTTCTAGGCAGCCATTACCAATTGGCTAGCAGACAAGAGGACACCATTTCCTAGCCATTACCTAGCAGACAAGAGGACACCTATTTCCATCCTAACTTAGTCTAACCCTCTTGGTTTTAAAAGCAAAGAAAACTGATGCTAAGAAATTTAAAGTGACTTGTCCGGGCACATACATGGTAGAAGACCAAGACCAGAACCAGCCTCCCAACTCCTCTCCAGGATTCCCCCCACTGACCCTCCTCATTTATTTCTGAAATGCAGTATTTAGGTTTCCATTCTAAAGCAATCAAAACACAGACAGCAAACCTTTGACAGAGAGTTTTCATATTAATGCTCATGAATATAACCTTGAAATGAAAAATGACAGTTTTGAGTGAAGTGATAGACAGAGCTGGTTAGTCTGTTATTTTTCAGTTGGGTTTATTTACTTAAGCCTAGAATATGTCATGACTGGAAATAGACAAAACAGATTATTTTAATTCCACTGTCCTAGAAAAAGAAAAGGGAAATAGTTTTCATTAAAGAACTGGGCTCAAATCCAGTCCCAAAATAACTTATACTACTGAATCAACTTTTTAAAGGTGACATTTCTCTCATTAATGGCAATGCATTATTATAAGTATAGCTTAATCACTAAATTTAAATTACAAGAAAAATGTATTTAAAGGAATATGAAAAAAAGAGATAATGGAGAGAAATAAACCTCTATTTTAATATAGATAATGACCATTTCCTCATCACAGAAAATATGTTCACATTTTAGAATTATAATTTTCCAGATCCTCTTCCTAAAGCACAGTTTCCAAATATTGCAATCATCTTTGCAACTCAGTTGGAATGAAAGTGACTTGTCAAATTTTACCTAGCCCATTGATAATTCTGTCTTGATTAACCCTCATTTTTAGGTATACTATAATTGCAGCTGATCTGGGGGGAGAAACCATCATCTAACACAGTTAGAAATTGCCTCTGGCACTGTCTGCTTTACCCAAGGAAACCAGGATGACTGGCAGTTCTGTTACTTTGCAGAGTTAATTCATTTTAGCGACTATGTTACTCAAGTGCAAGGTACCAGCAGTTGGTCCCATAGTCTATCCTTCCACCCTGAGAAAGTGAGTCCGACTCATATTTGATGGTAGGATGAGGAAAGGAGCAAATGTACAGACTCTCTTCTCTTCAGCATGGACACTGCCACCACACCAGAGGGGGAGAAGTGTGTGCTGAAACACACGGAGGAAGTTCAAGGCCTGTACTGCCCCTGTTCCACAAAAAAGGCAGTCAGTTCGAGGGTTGTCCTAGGGTCTAGATATACACAGGGACAATCCCAATGGGCCTCAGAGAAATCTAGCCACAAACTGATGCTTGCTAACAGCACCCTGGAAAGCTAGAGTGATTTTCACCTCAAACCCCCTTGTCAACTGAGATCACTGGTGGTCCATGAGTTTAGTCAAAACAAGAATGAAACCAAGAGCTCTGGTCAGACCCCATCATGGTAGCCCAGGCATGGATCCTGAAGGCAAACAGGATAGACAAGACAAATCATGACTTCTAGAAAGCAGAACAGTAGTTCCTGAGGCATGTTTGGAAATACTGGAGCACTCTGCTTTCTGGCTTAGGCATTCCAAAAATTCAGAAATCACTTCCCCTGCAGCACATTATTGAATTGTTTTTTGCAATTAACCCACTTATGCATCTGGAAAAGGGGACAAGTACCCTACCCAACTTAGAAGAAATTAGTTTCTAAGACATCCCATTCACAACATGGAAAATCCTTTAAGACACTGCTATTTATATAATTAAAATCCAAATTCCTTGAAAATTTACTGTATCCTGGCTAATCTAACACAGTAAGCCGAGAATAAATTTGAGTTGGAAACACTTGCCTTGTTATTAGTTTTGTCATTCCTAGCTCTGTGACCATGAACAAATTACTATCGTTGAGTTCTTGTTTTCTCTTTTATAAAATAATCATACAATGTATTTCACAGCTTAGTTCTGAAGATTACATGAAAAACATTGGAAAAGGCATAAAAATGCCTGTCCCATGAGAGAAACTAAGTAAATAATTTTCTTCCCCCATTTCCTTTTTTCTTATAAAGAAGATACCCATGTTAAAATGCTTTTGAATGCTGTATGTGGTTTAAAAAATTAAGTAACAAGAGAGTAGAGGCACCTGGGTGGCTCAGTCAGTTAAGCATCCAACTCCTGATTTCAGCTCAAGGTGGTGGGTTTCAGCCCCACATCAGGCTCCACACTTGGTGAAGAGTCTGCTTGAGATTCTCTCTCTCCCTCTGCCCCTCCCCCTGCTCATGCGCTCACGCGCGCACACTCTCTCTCTCTCAAATAAATAAATAAATCTTTTTTTAAATTTTAAAAAATAAAAAATTAAGTAACATGCCAATGTTAAGTCTATGAATTATAATTTATATAATTAATTTGAAGCAGCTACTATTCATATATGTAATTACATATAAAATTTCAATGAATGACTTTGCAGTCCTCTAGCTGAAAAATTCAAATTGGTAGCATAATCTGGATCCCTTTTCCCAGAAATATATTGCAACTTTATTTTTATTCCAGTCAATCTCACCATGTTAGAAGAGAAAGAGGAAGATCCACCCCTATTCAGTTGGATAATAGCAATATTTTATGGCCTCTTTTCCATAGAGTCCTCTTCTTTTGTGTTAGATTAACATGCACCTCTCAAAATATTTCTGCTAATCTGTCTTCCAGAGCCTGCTTGTGGGCTTCTGATATTACAAATATAGCAAGGCAGTGTTAGGAGCAAATATGTATAGTCCTGCAATAAAAAATTAATAAAAAAAGGGGAAGCAAGACATGTTGATGCATCTAAGAGAATAAGCAGTAACAGTCTCATGGCTAAGAACAACAGCAGGCTTGTCCATCTGTCCATCATGAAACTGAGTTATGCCTACTAGTTATCAACAGGAGGTGGCCATGTGGGCATCACACTAAAATAGAAATTCTGTCATCAGGAAGACAAGGTGAGGAGGGAAGAAAAGGATTAACTGTTTCAGAATCAATTTCTGGATGAGCATGATGAATACAAAGATTTGTTTCATGTTTCTTATTCACAGACTATGAAATCTTTTAATCATTCATTAAAGATTTTCTGGTACTTTCTAGAAGCCAGACGCTATGCTAGCCACTATGGATCCAAAGAATAATTTCCTGGTGTGCCGGGCTGGCTCATTTGGTAGAGCATGTGACTCTTGATTTTGGAGTCATGAGTTTGAACCCCATGTGGAGTGTAAAATTTTTTTTAAATTAAAAAAGGAATAATTTCCTTCTTTGGGGAATTCTGTTTCATGAGAGAGAGAAGTAAACAAAAAATTATAATACGGAAAGATGACAGCCAATGTGTATACAATATGCGGTGAGAACCCAAAGAAAAACGTCATTAACTATGCAAAAATATGCCAACTTTACAAATTTGTGAGTCATCTTGGCACAGGGGCTATGCTAATCTCTGTAATATTTCAGTGTTATTATATGTGCTATAGATGTGAGGTCAACCAGAGAAGTAGAATAGAAAATCTGTGAACAAACAGATGGGTCTTGATCAACTATGTTTGCCTTAGGCTGGAAGAAAAAGTGTTATTGCCTTTACCTCCAGTCCTTTTTTCTTAAGTATGTGTGAATTCTTCATTTTTATATGATTTTTAATCTTATCAACTCAATCTAAACATGTCCATTTCTATTTTCTCTAAGTATGTTTGAGAGTGTGACCACTGGACAACAGATAGATACAGATATGGCTACAGATGTAGATCTAGATCTAGATGCATTTGTCCATGTAGAGATAAATGCCGAAATAGCACCTTGGCTTCTGGAAATATGAGTCACAATATAATTCTTAAATTTTACAATAAAACATTTTCTTTAAG
Source organism: Halichoerus grypus (assembly GCF_964656455.1). NCBI lineage: Eukaryota > Metazoa > Chordata > Mammalia > Carnivora > Phocidae > Halichoerus > Halichoerus grypus. The sequence continues at coordinate 126,276,317 of NC_135716.1, read as the reverse complement.
GCAATTTCTAACAGAAGAGTGACTCTAAGGCATAGCATTTATTGGCATTTAGCAAAATTAAGATGTTAATACAAATAAATCCTCAGTGTGCTTTAAGACCTACTATAAAGGCCTCCTTTCGATTGAATTGAATTGAATGAGGAGTGAATCGAGGCACTCCCATTTAAGCTAACGTAGAAATTCTGAGTCAACTGTCAGCTTGAAAATCCTATTTAAATGTTTGCTGGTTTTGTTGCTAACATGTGCACTTAAAAACATAAAATTCACATCAGTTTCACAACAGGCGAAATTTATTTTTCCTCTCTGAGGCGATTTTTGGTGCTAGATCATTTGCCCTTTGGTTATCTCTGGCATTGGCATTCCTCTTTGTTGTCCCTGAAGCCATACACTGCCTAGAGCTACATGTATAAAAATACTGGTGTTCCCCTCCATGTGCCCCCCCCAATGGCACATTCTGGAAATGCAGCACGAGGCATTAGCACCAGGTACTAGCACCGGGCTCCCCCAGAGTCCGGTCCTCCTTGAAGAACCCACTCCAAAGAATAACAGCCATCCCTCTCCATGCCTCTGTCCTGATATCCTGTCCTGGTGGCCACCAAAACTGAAATGCCCTATCCCCTGACAAACTCAAAAGAACAAAGTCACATTGTTACTGATATAGATCAACCTGACAAACATAAAAGTCTTAAATTTTATCTCTAATCTCGACTTCAGTCACCTAATTAGCCTTTGTGACACGCCAAAATTTCATTTGTACCTTACTTGTATATCATGAAAACTAGAGTGCCCATATCGAGATATTTGTTTCACATCTGTCAATTCTGTGTAAGTAATTCTTGGTCATTGGTTCTTGATGTGCTTCTCTTATTATGACACCTAGCGCACCTTCACAGGTAATTTTGTTTATGGAATATTTTGTACTGATGGTGGTGGTGGTGGTGGTGATCCTGCAGCGTCTCTGCTCTGCTTTAACAAGAGTACACATGTTTGTCCTCTGAATGGACAAGTTCTTGCCAGAACCTGTACTATTTCCTATGACTTTTGCTACAGATTTCTAATCATCATAGTTTTTTTTCTCATTTATTACATGTTAAAACTTCCCCCAAAATGGGATTAAAAAATAAAAAGTAAATGTCCTTACAGACTGAGCTGAGTAATGACTCAAGCCCAAGGAGTTTGACTTATAAATGCTATAGAGAAAGTCACTTATTAATTTACAATCTAAGGCCTGGAAGCTACTTGACATCAAATGGAGGCCAACAGAAGTATCGATTAATGGAAGTGAAAAAAGTGGGTGTTACGGTGAATGAAATGGTTTCTTTCTGATGGTGGAAGTTGTGATGTCTCTTCTAGATTATTGGTAGCCAATATTCAGAGAAGAGAGATAAATATTAAACGAGCAACGTGGTAAAGGGCTAGGTAACACTCAACGTACAAGTGCATCATGGCTCTAAGAGTCCAGGAGCATGCCAGTCGTATAGCTCTGAGAAATTATTTTCCTTAAAGCATTGTTAGACATGGTAGCAATGCTTTGCTCTTGGCTCACATAAACTAATTTAAACTACAATGTAGTTGAAGTAAAATACAGCCCTAGTAGTTCTATTTCAACCACACTCAACCATTTGTAACACATTTCTGAATTATAATTTGTGAACAATCGTAAAAACCACCATTTCTTCAGCATATACATACTACCTCTCAGGCCCTGTGCCAATTTAATCTCACAGACCTTGGTCTGTAAGATAATTACTGTTATTCTCTTTTACAGATGAGCAAACTGGCCTAAAAGACGAAAGTCATCTGCCCCAGACATGAGTATGTTAGGAACACTGTATGTCTGCATAAAAGAAAATGTCCTGTGACTTGGCTAGTCCCCAGTTCTCATACTTGAGGAACAACTATAATCCCCGCTCGCAGGGCAGAGTCTCTGGATGCACAATGCCCAGGAACATGTTCATGGGAGCAGGGGTTCCTGTCGGTGGCCAGCCACATACCACAAAGCACTCACAGCCTTCAGGAACCTATATAGATTTAGACACATTCTTGCGCCCTTTTTAAGCATCGTGTTAGATCTTTAGATCTTATTTTTAATAACCCTTTTGATCTTTCCAAAACACTCAGCCCAAAGATCTGTAGCTTAGCTTTAAGCTACACATTCTAGATCTTCCATTTTAATTTGTACTCAGGCAACATTTTACTTTTTTTTCATAGCTAGGAATAGATTTTCCTTCATGAAGGAATAAAATGTGTCCTTAAGGAAAACAGTATTCATTTTCAATAAACATTTACTAAGTAACTATCTTTTCAAAAGTAAAAGGCTAGGCCTGAAGAGGGTAAAAAAGCTGGGTAAGACCTGGTCTGTGCCTGCCAGGGGCTTAAAACTTAATTATGGCGATAGAAATAGTAGGAATCGGGGTTAAAATTTGAAGTGGAGCCCGATGGTCCCTCTCCAAGGAACAAGTGACAGTATGTTGCTTCTCTAAGGAGCAAGCTCTAGCTGTGTCACAATATGAGCAAGGGAGCTGAAAATAATAATCCTCTAAAGTAAAGGTTAACGATTCCAGTTCTAGCCATAACTCTTCAGGGAGGGGCAACGACACAGGAAAAAGGGAGCCATTTCAGAAGTGACTTGAGTATGCCTGGGGATCTTGCTTTTACAAACTACCTAGCCCCTGCTCCCCACACCTACCCCTGCTATCAGGAGGCCCCAGGCACAGAAGAGAGGATGTCGTGCATCTCAGAGGTCTTGAGATAGGAAAAGATGGAGAACCGTAATGACTAACATGCTGCAGTTTTTCAGGTGAGGCCCCTAATTACACCACAGCGTACATCCATTTCTCTATTGTCCTTATTTAATACTGAACAAATAACATGTTACACAAAAGTCCCAAGCAAGAGGGACTTAATTGGAGTAGGTGATTACCTTCGTCACTCATTAAGAGGCTGTCTCTTCAGGAGGATGCCTGAATCACTGCCAAGTTGACTTGCTTAGAAAGGAGTCTGTGATAAAAACAAGTATGAAGATAATTATCTAAAGCAAGTGGTTTTAACTTATTAAAAAACCTACATTTGGGGAATACTCTCACAACCATAATTTACACTCCCTAAAAACCTGGAGATTTAGCCTAATTCTCTTCTAACACATAAAATACTGCATGTATCTACTCTCTTTGAAGGAAACTGTGTTCTCCTCGTTACTACTGAAATAAAATTCTCTCTGCCACAGCCTCCTAAATCTCAGTCCTTATTTTTATTAGCTAGTCTCACACTTCGCAGCCACCTGTAAGACGCATCCCTAACCAGTTGATTTCTCTATCCTGTCTTCCACTTTTATGCACCTTTTTTTCAACACTCGCATTTATGTTTTTATGTTTAGCTGCCATGCTGGTCAACAAATTGGCTGTAGTAGGTGGCATTTTTCTTTTGAGTTTAGTTTTTCTTTCCCTAATTTTAGGCTAAGTATTTTTAATGATTATACAACACATAACTCACTGTGAAAACTTGTTACAAAAAAGTATTTTTTAATGAAAGGGAAAAGCTAATTTTACCAGGTAGAAATCACTACTAAAATTTGGTCGTTTTTCCTGTCTGTCCTTTTTCTACGTATGTCTCTTAAATTTTTATTTTGAAATAATTTTAGACTTACAGAAAAGATGCAAAAATAGTACAGACAGTTCTATATACTCTTCACCCAGCTTCTCCTACTGTTAACATCTTCCATTATACTATAGTATAATTATCAAAATCTTTTATGTATATTTTGACAAGATCTATATACCATTTTTATCTCACATATGGTCATTTTTCTCCAATTTTCTCAATAATGTCCTTTACATAATTTTTCTCTCATCCAGATCCAAGATCACACATTACATGTAGTTGGCATATCTTGTTAGTCCCCTTTATCTGGAACAATTCTTCACGCTTTTCTTTTCATGACAATTTTCCAGAAGTACCAGAGTAGTTATTTTGAAGAATATGCCTTTGGGTCTGTCTAATCTGTTTCCACATGATTAGATTGCGGTTATGCATTTTGGGCAAGACTACTACATAAACCATGTTTTAACTTTCTCAATGCATCACATCAGGAATCAAATCTCAGTGTTTCTGTCACAGGTGATATCAACTTTGAGCACCCTGTAAGGTGATGTCAGTCAGGTTTCCCCTCTATAGACTACCATTTCTTACTTTGCAATTAAGTAATCTCTGCGGAGGTATTCTGATTACTTATATTATATATTTTATATATATATATATATATATATATATATATATATATATATGCCATTCTTCTTCAGACTTTTATCATCCATTGATTATTCTTCTGAGTCAATTGTTTCCACAGTGGTTACAAAATAGTGATTTTTTTCTACTTCCATTATTCCTTCTATGTCTATTAGTTGATGTAACCATTCTTTTCTCTTAAAGTTCTCCTTGATTCGTATTTGTATTCCCATAAGTATGTCCAAATTCAAGACATTTCAAGTTATTTTTAAATCTATTTGTTTAAATGTTATCACATTTTTAAAAATTTTACAGTCTCAATGTTACATGTTAAGAAGCCCAGAACTGACATTTCTTATTGCTCCATTTAACCCTTTTCCTACTTCATAAAACTTTGTTTGAAATTTCTAAGTCTTGCTTCAAACTTCTAATTATAATCCAAGACTAACCCTGCCTCATGACAGTGCTACCTAATTAGTCCTGGAAAATGTCTAACTCCTATCCAAGAATCTTGTTAATATATCTCTGGTTTATACAAACTAATTCTCATTTTTATCACATTTCATTCATCACACGGCAGAGAAAAAGGAAGACTTAGCCCAATCCTATAATTTAAGGACCAGGAACCTTCTATTCCACTAGTTCAATTTTGTGTTCGGACAAGAATGAAAATGTAACCCTCAGAAAATGGATTGATTCAATAACCTCAGTGGAAAAAAAATGTTTAGGATGTTAACTCTCTGAAATTCAATAATCTTTTAAAATGTGTTTACTATTAAGCAACTAAACAATTAAAGGCTCATTCGTATTTCTATAATGGGTTTGTCAAGCCCTGCCATGTTCCCCATCTTTTGCATCCTTCCCCTCCCAAAAGCTATGGCTGCAATCTTAGTCCCAGCCTGGTTTCTAGAAGCAATCCTGATTTTAGACTGGTGAAATTTAGCCAGCCTCTCTAGAACTGACATCAAATTAAACATGCTCTTTTTTCTTAACTTTTACTTTACATCCAGAGGTTCGGCTCTTGACTTCTTGACCAAATTTCCCCATCTTGAACCAACAATTGTCCTTCCCTATCTGTCGACCAACCCCCTGCCTAGATCTTTAAATATCAGTGTAACTGAAAATTCTCCACCATCTTGCTCTTCCTTCTTGTTCATATAGCTCTGCCACTACATGTTGAATTACTCTCTCTCACTTCCAACACCTGTGATCTTTCGCATTTATTCAACAAACATTTACGAAGTACCTCTTCTATGTCAAATATTTTGCTAAACACATGTGCAGATAGTAGTGCTTTAAAAAAAGGGTGTACTTTAACTCCTGAACTTAAGGAACTGTATTCCTCTGAGGGCAACAAACAGTAAGAGGGTTCACAAAGAAACAAGCATATGATTACAAGGTATAAAAATATAAGGAAACAAATAGGAAATAATGGAGTTTAATCAGGGAAAGCATCTCTGAGAAATTAACACTGAGGATGAAGATTTGAAGGATGAAAGAGTACTAGCCATGAAAAGCACTGGAAAGAGCATTTCAGGCCAAAGTATAACAAGTGTGAATACCCTAAAAAGCTTAGGGAGTTGGAGGAGCTAAATGGAAGCCAGTGGGGCTGTAATATATGGGGGGAAGAGGAAAAATGCTTACCTGAGAAAGGAGAGGGAGATCCTGCAAACCCTTGTGGGCCATGGAAAAGATTTTAGATTATAATATAATATAATTCTAGTGAGAAGCTATTGAAGGCTTCTAAGTAGGAAAACCACATGATTTTCATTTTTAAAAGATTACTCTGGCAAGTTGAAAACAGGCTTTCAAATAAAAACATGTACACAAACATTCATAGCACCATTTTTCATAATAGTCAAAGTGGAAGCAACCTAAATGTCCATCAAAAAGAATGAATAAACAATATATAATATATCCATACAAGGGAATATTATTCAGCCATAAAAAAATGAAGCACCAATACATGTTACATCATGGATGAACCTTGAAAACATTATGCCTAGTGAAAGAAGCCAGACACAAAAGGTCATAAATGTACAATCCTATTTATATGAAATGTCTAGAATAGGCAAATTCATAGAAACAGAAACTAGACCAGTGGTTTCCATAACTGCACGAGAACAGTGACAGTAGCGATGGTGGAAAGGGGAAAGATCCACTGCATATTTTGGAAGTAAAATTGACAGGATTTGCTGATGTCAGGAACCAAGGTGGAGAGAGGGAGGCACAGACGACAGGAAGAAGGGGGAGAAGGACCTAGAAGTATTCAGAAGCATCGGACCTAGAGGATGAACACGTTTTAAGAAGAAATCAAGACCTCAACTTTGGACCTGGTAACCCTGAGATGCCCCCAACCCCATCTGGACTACCCTATGTTAAGAAATGTTTACTTTCTAGTGTATTACTTTAACTTTTCTAGACTTCAGTTTCTTCATCTATAAAACAGGAATACTAATGGTATTTACCTTAGATGGTTGTTCTGAGAATTAAATTATGTAATTGATATAAAGTTCTTAGCACAATTTCTAACACATAATAAGTCTTCAATCGTTGTTAGAGATTACTATTATTGTTATAATCTTTGTCCTGACTACTATACTTATTCTGTATGCTGCGTCTCTGTTCCTCCTTCTAGCACCTGCAGAAGCTTGGGCTGCTCTGGTTTTGAACAATCTCAGACTCTCCCAATCTGCTCTGTCTTGCTGCAGCTGAGGCTATAATTGGCCATTTTCGGAGACATATTGAGAGAGGGACCTGACTGACTGAAAACCATATTCAGATCCCTTAGCCAGATAAGTACAGTCCTACGGTGGAGAAGGCACACTAGGCTCAAATAATGGCATAACAATTTCCTTACTAAAAGCACCCAACGCATTTTCTTCTAATTTTATTCTTCCTTGGCATCTTCCTGTCCTTAATTTTATTTTCCAAGCTTCCTTTCCCACAGGAAATAAAATGTGCTGACAAACTGACATGAGTATTCTAGACTACTTGTTAGTTAATTTCTTCATAGAGACTTGTAAATTGATGTTCTGGTTTATAATCAGACCCTTGTAAGTTTAGCTAGAAGGAATCAATTTGCCTGGGCCTATCAACCTCTGGGTGACCACATAATAACCCAGTTTCTGAACCTGAAACTGTGTGTCAGACTCTGGGCAATGAGAGTCACTCTGACACGTACACTGTAACACCAGGCTGAAACAGCCATCCAGATTTAAGAATACAATATTTCACAGAGTACTGGTAAATATTCAATGAGTTAATATATATTAAAGTGCCTGGCACATGTTAGGCTCTCAATAAACATTATGTTTTATTTATTTATTTTTAAAGATTTTTATTTACTTATTTGACAGAGAGAGACACAGCGAGAGAGGGAACACAAGCAGGGGGAGTGGGAGAGGGAGAAACAGGCTTCCCGTGGAGCAGGGAGCCCGATGTGGGGCTCGATCCCAGGACCCTGGGATCATGACCCGAGCTGAAGGCAGATGCTTAACGACTGAGCCACCCAGGCACCCCTATGTTTTTATTTTTTATATGCAATATATTACATATTTTTTATATGCAAACCATATGCAATCCAGTAGGGGGGAAAATCCAAGTTCGAAAAATTTCCAGATGAACTGAAATGAAACCAAATTTTTTTTTTCCCACTTCATCCCAATCTAACCCTAAATCTCCCCCTTCTAATTTCCTTTTTCGTGTTTTCTTATTTGTGTAACTACTTTTGCAACTGGCTGTTTTCATAGTTTATCACTCAGTAATGCTTGGAGGCTTAATGCCAATAAAAGCCGTATCTAAAATAATCTTATATATTCTGAGGAATAATTTACTCACAAGCTCTGTTATCTTGGGCAAGTCACTTAGCCTCTATATATGACTGTGTCTCATTAATCAGCTGTGCCATGTCTAATATTCATAAATTATATTCACTACTGAATCCTCAGCACTTAGCACAAAATAGGTGTGATTGACATTTATGTCGATATTGGATGGATGGCTGTTAAGACTATATTTTGTTCAAAAATCTGATAAATATGCCCATTTTTTACAATAAAGAAGATAGAAATCAGGCATTAATTACCCATAAAAGTTTAAAGTTCTTGTTTAAAGAAAAATTATTGACAAAAAAATCCATTGACTGATGGTAAAGAACAGACTCTCATGTAGGGTTTCTGTGTGTCAACCTCAATACCATTATGATGGGTGAGTGAGCGAGGGAGTGGATTGACGAATCAGTCAATAAGCAAAATACTTTATACAAATTACATACAGAAGTACACTTTAAAAATATACTTTTTTAATGCATAAATTTCCTGAGCAGCTTTTTTCATTTGGGTTTTTTTTCCCCATCTCAGAATGCCAAGAAGACCTTGCTCATGATAGCTATCCTTCTGGAGTTTCTGTCACTTTTAGGAAATGATGACACAATTCAGTATTGATTATAATAACAGGATGTAAGAGGAGCTTCCAACTCTTCGATTTTGTAGTGGCATATTTACTTTCTAGAAATTAGCTCTCTATCTCACCTGTTCCACATTTGTGACTGTGAAGTAATTATAAATAACTTTCCCATCCCTTTCACTTTTGTTAATAAACAATTTAAAGAATGTAGGGGATTTTTTATTTAAATTCAATTAGCCAACATATAGTACATCATTAGTTTCTGATGTAGTGTTCAATGATTCATCAGTTGTGTATAACACCCAGTGCTCATCACATCACATGCCCTCCTTAATGCCCATCGCCCCCCCCACCTACCTCTCCTTCCGTAACCCTCAGTTTTTCCCAGAGTCAAGAGTCTCTCATGGTTTGTCTCCCTCTCTGATTTCTTCCCATTCAGTTTTCCCTCCCTTCCCCTATGATCTTATGTGCTACTTCTTATATTCCACATATGAGTGAAACTGTCTTTCTCTGATTGACTTATTTCACTTAGCATAATCCCCTCCAGTTCCAACCACATCTATGTAAATGGTAGGTATTCATCCTTTCTGCTGAGTAATATTCCATTGTATATATGTAGGGGATTTTTAAAAACTCAATTTAAATCTATTACTGCTGGTATATAGCAAAAGAAAAAAAAAAAAAACAGGACAACAGTTTGAAGATTAGCATACCAAGTCAAGAATGAGAAAACACGCTTGCAGAAGAAGTTTTATTGTCTTTTCTAATAAACCTCATGTTTCCAGGAAAAGTATTAGAACTATATTTCTGTTTTCTTTTTTCTTGTATCCATAATCACTGTAGCCCAAATAAAATCATATTTTCTAGACCTCAGTTCCCCTCAGTTCAATTTAATTCAATTTAACAAACATTATTGACTACCTGCTGGGGACCAGCCACTATACCAGGTTCTGAGGAGTCAAAGATTAATAAGACATATTTTCTAAATCATGAAGTTCACAGCTTAATTAGTACATTGTTTTTGTTGTTGTTGTTTGTTTTTCAAAGCTTCTGTTCCATTCTAATTTCAACCAGAATTGCTCTCCGTTTACCAGTTCTGTGTTTTGGGGGTTGATATAAGATATTACTGCTCTGAGATGTTTAAAAAATCACTGGTCTAGAGGAAGCAACACACATTTAAATAAATACAATACAGTGTTCTACAAGTAATAATTGTATTTTCTCAGCCTGGGTTCCCCAGAATACAGAGCCTAAGACAAAGGAGTGTGATTTAGGGAATAAGAGTTAGGAAAGAGGGAGCAAACCAGAGAAGGAAGGAGAGTCAGAAAAAGATTCATTATTGAGTTGACTAGCTACCCATACAGATGGCTGGATACTCAGTCTTATAGAACACCCTGATAACCTCCTGGGGGGGGGGGGGCGGGCAGCATTTATACATTACTCTGCTCTTCACTGGTCAAGGTTGTTCCTCAGGGCATTAACTCCCCACCACTCCTGGGTTGCACATGCATGAGTACTGAGCAAAATCCCAGAGGTGTCCCATGCAACTTCACCATCAAGTAAAGAATCCATGGGGGATGCCAGGGGAGGGGGGGGGGACCAGTGAGAGGTAAAATTGCACAGGCCTGAAGCAGGGCACTGTCAGACTGTTCCTGCATGAAGATGGACAGCATCTTCACAGAAATTGTCACTGCAGTCATGGGCTGGAATACAAGGGCTAAGAAAATTTGAAGTGGTGCACAAGAAGCATCTGAATAAGCATAAAGCACAGAAGTAGAGCAGAGCAGAGAATGATTAATTCTGCCTGGAAAGAGAGGAGCCAGGAAAAGTTTCACAGGCATACAATTCCTCAGAAAAATTCTTCCAAAGGCAAAAGGGGATAGGTATTCCAAACAGAAGGAACAATATATATAAGACACAGAGGTTTGAAACAGCAAGCTGTGCTTGAAGAATTTTAAGAAAAATCAGTATTCTTGGAGGTAAAGTGGCAGCAAAAGTCGTTAGAGATATGGACAAGGCCCAAAACATAATGGATTTGATAAGCCATGTTAAGAGTTTAAATTTTGTAACAGAAAAGAATGAACAACAGTCATTTGAGTGGTTTTAAATGAAAAAGTGAATTTGAGAGAGGGTATAAATAGAATAATAATAATTAACATTTTACATTTGTGAAATGAGAAGTGGGATATGTGAAAAGGAAGTAGGAAATATGAAAAGGTAGAATATTGCCTTTAAATAGACTATGCCATGTTAAGGATACATACTGTAAGCCCTAAAACAAGGATTTAAGAAATAATAATAAGGGTGCCTGGTGGTTGGTTAAGCGTCTGACTCTTGATTTTGGCTCACGTTGTGATCTCATGGTTGTGAGATCGAGCACCACATCGGGCCTGCACTGGGCGTGGAGTCTGCTTAAGATTCTCTGTCTCCCTCTGCCCCTCTGCCCCTCTGCCCCTCTGCCCTCTAAAATAATAACAATAATAATAATAAAATGTATAGCTAAGAAGCCAATAGAGGAAATAAAATTGGACGTTAAAAATTCAATTAACCCCAAGAAGTCATAAAAGAAGAAAACACAGAAGAAACAGAATGAAAAAAAATAGCAATATAGTATAATTAAACCCAATTATTCCAATAATTATAGTAAATGTAAATGGACCAAACATCCCCAATTAAAAGGACAAATCAATGCAATATGGTTGGACCTCACAAACATTACGCTGGGTGAAAGAAATGAACCAAAAGAGTACATGCTGAATAATTTAAATTATATGAAAGTTTAAATCAGACAAAAACATTACATATTGATAGATATCAGATCAGTGGTTGCCTAGAACAAAAGTTAGTGCAAGAGACTGGCCATTTGAGTCAGTCTTATATAGTCAAAGGTACAAAAGTGAACTTTTTGCAGAGATGAAATGTTCTATATCAAATGGTTTGATAGTTATATAGGTCTATACATTTTTCAAAGTCACTGATCTGTATACTTAGAATGGATGAGTATTATTGTATATAACTTATACCTAAACAAAGATTTTTTTTAAATAGCAAACAAACATCTCTCAAGTTTCTGACTTGAATAAATCAGTAAGTGGTGATAATGGAGACAGTAGAGGGGGAAGAAAAAGTTTGGGCTTCACCTAAGAAGGCTGTTTATATGGACTGCCAATTTGCAGCTACACCACTCACTATGCAAGAGGCTGGAAGAGCAAGGAGGAATAAGACACAGTTCCCCAATCCTGAAGGGTAAGCACGAGTCTAATGGAGGATATATGGAAATAACTTAGTTTAATATACTATGAGATATGTTCCACTAGATTTATGAACAAAGTATTCTGAGAAAGATGCTTAATATATCAAAACAGTTAAAAAAAAATACTACAAATTTCTCACCAACAGGTGAAAACCAAACGTTTGTATATCCACACAATGGAATATTATTCAACAATTTTTAAAAAACTATTGAACATGTAAAAACATGGGTGAATTTCAAAATAACTATGTTGAATGAAAAGAAGCCAGACCCATCTTCCTCAAAAAAGATGACATACTGTATGATTCCATTCCTATAAAACTCCAGAAAATGAAAACTAATCTTTAGTGACAGGAAGCAGATGAGAGGTGGTCTTAGGGAGAGGGGGATGAGAACTGATGGAATGGAGAGATTACAAAGGGAAATGAAGTCATTGCACCTATTCATTATCTTAATGGTGGTGACAGTCTGAAACCTTTTCTGACCCCTCTCCTTCCAGGCAGAATGAATCATACTCTATCCTGTTCTACTTCTGTGCCTTATATTGGTTTCACAGGTAATATATGTCAACACTTACCAAATTGACTACTTTAAATATGTGCAGTTTACTGTAGTCAATTATATCTCAACAAAACTATGATAAAAAAACACTAAAAACAATCTTGGGAGAGGAGATAGATAAAATGTTATAGCTATACCAAGTAGCATATGATCTGTATTTATGGCATACATTTCTAACACTAAATATAATGAAAAAATATTCAAGTTGGAATAGTGATATTGGCTAATGCTTATTGAGTGTTTACACTGAGCCAGACACTTTGCTATGTCTCTCACTTCATCCTCACATCAATCCTATGAAGTAGATAGTATTAATATCCCCAAGTTATAAATGAGGAAACTGAAGACACAGAATTAGGGATGTGTTCAACTGTGACTAGCAGAAAAACCAACTTCAACGGCTTAGAAAGAAATGGTTGCTGCTGTTACTAAAAACAAATACAAACAAAAATACCAAGTCGGGGGGCACCTGGCTGGCTGAGCCCAGGTCATGATCTCAGGGTCCTGGGATTGAGCCCCACATGGGGCTCCCCACTCCCTCTGCTGCTCCCCCTGCTTGTGCACATGCTCCTCTCTCTATCAGATACATAAATAAAATCTTTAAAAAAAAATACCAAGAGGGCTGGAGGTAGGCAATGCAGGTTTGTTTTCTCTACTAAGCCATGTGGCCAAAGATAGGAAGACTCTGTCTTTCTGCTCCCCCATGGGAGGCACACTAATTGCCTCATAGTTACATAGTAACTGCTGCACCTTCAGGCATCACAGGACTCCAGACAGAAAGAATGGAGAAAGAGTGATACTAGCTCAGTCTCCTAGCTTTCCCAGGGGCCTCACCCAGCAAGCTTTTGCTTATATACAATTGGCCAGAATTATGTCACAGGGCCACCCCTAACTGGAAGGTGGCTAGGCAGAAGAGGATTGTAGATGGAGGCCAGAGGAGCAAACCAGTGCTTTCTGCCACAATTACTAATAGGCGGAGTCAGGATTTGATCTTGATTTATTTCCCAAACCTGGGCTATTAACCATGATGCTATATGAATCAAGTTTTCCATAAATTCTTCCAAAAGGCATCTTAATATGCCAAACGAGGGGAAGAAATTTAATCCTGAGACACATGGACTTGATACACTTTGAGTGCTACAGGGAACATGTAGGTATTTGTTAAGTGACAGATTACCTTCTTATCTTTTGGGAGAGCAAGCATGATTAAGGAAAACGCAGAAGAGAAAGGAAGGAGTGAGTATGACAGAGGGGATTGGTGGGAAATGGCCTCCAGCCACTCCAGCCACTCCAAGCTTGCTGGGTGAGGCCACTGGGAAGCTACTACCGCTTAACTTCGCACATTTTCTACCTCACAACTTTGCCTCTTTTTTTTTTAAGATTGCATTTATTTAAGAGAGAGAGAGAGAACACAAGCAGGGGGAGCGGCAGGTAGAGGGAGAGGGAGAAGCAGGCTCCCTACTGAGCGGGGAGCCCGACATGGGACTCGATCCCAGGACCCTGGGATCATGACCTGAGCTGAAGGCAGATGCTTAACCGACTGAGCCACCCAGGGTTCCCCCAATAGCTTTGCCTCTTATGTTGCCCTGTGACACAGTACCAGTTCCTGAATGTTTCATATCTAGAAAGTTCTCTGATGTTCTGTCAGGGTAATTTTTACAAGCATTAAAGTTCTACAAGTAATCTGGGTGTGAAGAGGCAAGATAGGCAGAACATCTATCTAAGAAAATGAATTTTTTTAATGAGGAAAGAGAAAGAACATGGTTCATGTTTAGAAGGCTTAAATGTTTCCACAATGACTGAAATCCAAGCAACACTGTATTCATTTCTAACTATGATAGCAAGCCTGGACACATTTATTATGTACACTGTGAGTACCCAGTATTCTGCTCAACTGGAATGGATGTCATTCATTTGCTCAAGAATTCAGTAGACGTGAAAAGCATTTTTTCAAGTACAAAATATGAGTGTTGCTTTTTATGAATCTATTAATATATACTATTTGGTCAGTGAGTCAAACATTAAGAATTCACTTTTTCAGTCTAAATTATTAAAGCTTATATATTATATATTAGCTCACTCCAAAAACATATGGAAAAATTCAGCAAACATCTATTACTAAGCACCTACTATGGGCCATGCATTGTGTTAGGTTCAGAAATAGAATAAAGCATAGTCCCTGCCCTCAAAAAAAAAAAAAAAATCACAATCTAATAATGACAGCTTGATACATGCTATAGTAGGTGTATGTAACTGGCACAGCAAATGTCCCTCTAATTCTGATTCCTGTTACCTTCACATTTTTCATTTTTGATATTTCTTTAGAAGTAACAACAGCAAGATAGTTGAGCAAGAACCTCAAGTAATAATAAGACCACTGTGGAGTTTACACCTGAGAGATCTTAAAAACTTGCTATCTAAAACTTCTAACGTTTGAGGGCGCCTGGGTGGCTCAGTTGGTTAAGCGACTGCCTTCGGCTCAGGTCATGATCCTGGAGTCCCTGGATCGAGTCCCGCATCGGGCTCCCTGCTCGGCAGGGAGTCTGCTTCTCTCTCTGACCCTCCCCCCTCTCATGTGCTCTTTCTCTCTCATTCTGTCTCAAATAAATAAATAAAATCTTTAAAAAAAAATAAAATAAAATAAAAAAATAAATAAATAAATAAAACTTCTAACATTTGATAAAATGTAACACAAATTTTCAAATTACTTTGCCAAAGATCAAGTGTGTGGGTTACAGAGACATATCAGTTCTTTTCTGTTGGAGATTTCAGATTGCTGCCCAGAAACTAGCTCAGAAATTACATTGTACTAAAACCAATAGAAATGGTTATTCAAAACAGGCACAGTTTCCTGCCCTTTGTCATCTCTGAGCATGTCAGTTGCACACTGTTGACCTGCTATTCCACTCGGAGAAAAGGAAACACTCACATATAAATACTGCCTTAATACTGTTGGTTGGTTAGCTGCTTTTTAAAAAGAAAAAAAAATAAAGATCATATTCAGAAAAATCCCAAAAATAAAGATCATATTCAGAAAATCCTGAAACTTTCATATAGAGCTATAGGACATGAGCTGTATATAATTTTCTTCTATTATGATCAACAATTTTGTGATATTTTGATGTAAGTCTTGAGACCTCAATATTGAGTCACTATCATAAAACCAACACTGTCTGATCTGAGAAACACATATTCACGTGGAATCAAACTCACCCAAAGGGAAGAATAGTTGAGTGATCTCAGTCACACATTTTCACCCCAAAATCAACAAAAAATAAAATAGCTTCTCCTCCCTTTCTTCTCTCCCTCCATCTCTTCATCTTCCTCCAACCCCTCCTTCTCCTCTTTCTCCTTCTTCTTGTTCTTCTTCTTCTTATATTATTATTACTTGTTGAATTATTATTATTAATTAAAACTCATAATCTCACTGACAGAGAGTCAAGGTTCTCAAAGGGATCAGGGAGTCAGTATATAAATGTTAAGTGCTTACTGACCATCTGCCAATTCAGGCAAGAGTACCTACCATGGGATAGATGTGTAGACACTGACTTCCTCACAAGAAGCCAGCTATCTACTGAAAAGAAGTCTTACAAACACAACACCATGAGGAAATAAGACTGTATTATTCTTAAAGTGTTAAATTGAACTGTACAGAGTATTAGAAACTAGAATAAATAAATAGCTCCTAATAAGTATTAATTGTCTGGCTCAAACAAGAGTAATAGGTAATAATAATGGGCAGTCAAGGAAAATAAAGCAGAACTGGAATAGGGTTTTTAAATGATGGACAAAATATGAATCAGAAATCAAAATATGAATCTAAATGCTAGGAATCACATAAGCCAAAGCACAAGCTGGAAACACACACAGGTTGTAGGAGTTATCTGGGTCACAGAAAAGATAGCACTGGCTTTCACGGTCAGTTAGCACCAAGCACTGGGTATGATACTGTTGGACAGTTAAGTTAGGAGCACTGAGTATTATATGGAGAAGTACGAATCTGATCTAATGAACAGTAGGAAATGACTAGATGTTATAAAGAAGAAATGAGTGGTCAATATACAGATGAAGACACCTAGCAGAATAATAGTAAGTCTCAAGTTTGAGGGGAAAGCTGTAGGCAAAATGTTAAAGCCTTGATGGGCATGAGAGAGTAACCCGTATGTCAGTAAATTATAGTTAACAGAAGAGACAGGGAGTGATTTCCAGAAAGCATGCAACTCAAATGAGATTTCTGGGATCTATGATACAAGGAACCTGTGAGAATGAGCAGCACCCGCTCCAGGAAGCTCCATGGGAAATTGTCCTTGTGGAAGAATTAGTTTCCTGAAACAGCAGGGAAATGGTAGAGCAAACATTCTATGGAGTGAGGAATTGGAGAAGTTGGTCATGGGATCTAATGAAAATTAAATGACTAATTTAGATAAAGTACATGACACATAAATGATTTAATGACACATCCAGGGCCAGTGTTAAACCTCACCCCCACAATCTTACAGGGAAGGGAATCTTCTTAGTACTCTTAAAAATACTACCTCATTTCATTTCCCATCCATACTTCTACTGAGTGGCTTAATCAGGCCTCTTCAAATCACAGTACTTTCATAAACATTTAGCTCCTTATCACAAAACATCCTCTGAAATGTAATGAAATTATTCATGATTATTTATGATGTAACTTCAGAGAAGTTGCCAATCCCTGGATTCACCCGTGCTGAGCACTTTGTATAGTGCCTAGCATAAAGTAGGTGCCTACTGACTACACATTCCAATGTTTATTACATGAAATCAAAAGCACAAGTGAAAAAAGAAAAACTAGATAAATTGGATTTCATCTATTTTTTTAAAGATTATTTATTTATTTGTCAGAGTGAGAGAGAGAGAGAGCAGGAGCAGGGGGAGTGGCAGGCAGAGGGAGAAGCAGGCTCCCCGCTGAGCAAGAAGCCTGATGTGGGATTCGATCCCAGGACCCTGGGATCATGACCTGAGCCGAAGGCAGACACTTAACCGGCTGAGCCACCCAGGTGCCCCCTTTTTCTTTTTTTTTTTTTTAGAGAGCAGCAAGAGGGAAGGGCAGAAGGAGAGGGGGCAATCCTAAGCAGGCTTCAAGCCCAGCACAGAGCCTGACACGGGGCTCAATCTCAGGAATGAAATGTTCTACTGTCATTCTAGTTCAGATACTATCTTTAATACTATTTAGAAAAAATATTTTTATATAATATTTTAAATGTTAGCCAAGAGGATTAGTTAAGAATAATTGAACAAATGCTGTACAATGAATTGTGTGTATATATTTAATTTAGAGCATATCTATAAATAGATGCAGATATAGATATAAATAATTTAGAGCATGGTTGTATATACGGGTCTGAAGGAATTTTAAAGTCTCCCCTAACAGGACAAGCCAGAGTCATGGTCTTTGTTTCAAATGTAAGAGAAATGGTTATATTTATGTGAACTCATCATCCTATACCATGTAATAACTGAAAATAACATAACTGTTTCATTATATTATTTATCAAGGCATTTGACCATTTCAGTTTTCATACAGATGTTTGAATACTATACAAATAGCATATGATTTCTAACTCTGTTTCTTTTTCTTTTTCTTTTTTTTTTTTTTTTGAGTAAAGCAATAGAAGTTTATTAAGTGAAGATACAGAAAAGGTCTCAAGAGTGAGAGGGGTGCCTTCAGGTCTGCCAAAAAGGGCCTTTAGGGTTGGTCTTTTATAGAAAGCTAACCAGGGAACTTAAATCCTTTTAACATCTCCATTGATAACACCTTCAATGGCTTACTTCCTTTTTAGGGGCTGGTTATTCTTTGTTGGTCACAGGTGATTATCATAAAAACACCCATCCCACATGGCTAGGGCAGGGTGGTCCTCCACCCTCCAACTCTGTTTCAAACCAAATCATAAGAACTCTCTTTGAAAAATTTGATTGGAAAATATTCAGATTAGTAATAGAGAACATAAGGCAAAAATCTGAATTATACTGCTCAAATTTAGAATCTGTACCCTACAATATATAGAAAAAAAAAAAAAAAAGACTGGTTTATACCCCTGTCTCTACATATTTAAATGGTGTAAAGTTATATTTAAAGATTCTTGCCATCAAAGACATCATAATACTATCTAAATACATGCTGGCTCCTTGTTATAAGTTATAATGTGCCAGTTATCAATCTTGACCCAGGAGCAGCATGGGAAGTATTGTAATCAACTCACCCTAGACCCAAAGAAGTACTGATGGCCTCTACAAGAAAATTAGACCTGTTTTTCTTCTGGGGAGAATTAATTTCAAATTAGGTATTCTAATTTTATGCTGAAGTGGTCCACTGGTGTGGGAGGATTGAGAGTAAATTTTATTTTCAAGCATCAATAGGCACTATCGGAAGCTTATCAGTTTGGCTATGAGGATTTTGTGAATCCTCACCTTCCTCTCATAATAACCCCAGGGGAATTTCCGTATCTATAATTGACCTGGAACCATTAGTTTTGAGAATGAGAGAATAAATGATTAGAAATAATTTATAAATTGTTGCCCACTACAAACATTTATCTGCAATCTCTACTCCAGGTTAAATCTTAATGAGGTAACCTACCCATCAGCATCACTAAGCCAGCCCATTTTCCCAGACCATAACTGGTGAGAGCATCTTTCCATCTATTTCCATCTGAATAGTCTCACATTAAATTATGCCAAAAAAACAAGCATTCACATTATTGAAAGGATGCAAAACACTGATTAGTTCATCCTCAAAATGTTTAACAAGATCTCAGCAGGAGATTAAGGGAAATCTAGAGAGAACAATCAAGCTCATGCTAAATAGGAAAATTCATCTAGTCTTACAAAATAGCCATTCATGTACAAAGTTACAACAGCAATAATTATGGCCATTGTTGTACCTTGATGTATGGGGAAAAAACTCAGAACTAAAATTTATATCAGAGTGTTTCGTAGGAATTGGGATCGTTCTGTAAATGGGTGCAACTTTATATTAATGTTTGCCCATAACAAGGTCCAGCACTTTTGATATTAGAAGTTGGCAGAACTATCCTTCCAGATGGTCATAGCCATTTGCATTTTTACTACACACATTTCCTTCTCCTTCACTCAAGGCAGTAGAGTGGAAAGGTGTCAGATACAGGTTCAAGTCCCAGCTTTGCATTTACTACTTTTGCAAATCATTTTACCTCTTTGACTCTCAGTTTCCTCCTCCATAAAATGAGGGTAATGATTCCTACCTCTAGGAGCTATTATGAGGATAAAATAACACAATTTATCCAAAGTGCTTGGCACTGGAGAGCTACTAAATAAATGAGATGCTTTCCCTACCTGGTATGGAGAGAGCTTTATAAGTAGTAAAGTAGCATTTGAGACACAAACTTTTGAAATTTTGTGCAATTCAATTTTTCTTCCAAAACTTAATATTGAAGGTGTTATTTTTCACACTGATACATTATTCAAATGTAAAAAAAGAAAAAGAAAAACATCACTATCTTTAAATAGCATGCATTCCACTTCAGGCTATCTGTTCATGACAATGATCCGGGAACATTATTGCAGTAATGAGGCACTTTTGAAATCAGTGTTTGGGGCCTGTGAGAACTAGGAGAAAACAGAATGTCACAGAAGTTACTGAGACTCAGTGCCTGATGATTAGAACACCAACTCATACAAAATTAAAAGGGGCAGAAGTTACTCCAGTTATTCCTAGTTATATTAGGATAAAAATACATGTGATAGTCACCTCGAGTCTACTTGTAACAACTAAAGTTCTTCTACGAGATTCAGAAATCATTTGATAGAATCAAATAATCAATAAAAATGTCTTTATTTTTCAAAGGTCTGAGGCTGAGTCTTTGGAAAAAAGGTCAATGCCAGGAATAGTTAAAGCAGTTTTTCTCACTGTAATTTTAAGCAGTCATACAAAATAGCACTGGTGCAAAGCCCTAACACCAGCGTGAAAATAAATTGTGCTACTAAAAGGTAAATATTTTATCATCTCTAACAACCTTTTTATTAAAACTTTTGTGAAAACGTAGCTAGACTTTTTTAAATAACTCAAAGATGTATATACATGTGAATATGTAAATTATGTTAAGTTAGTTTGATACAATGCAGAACACAGCATAAAAGATTTCATTCAAGAAGTTGAACTGACAATGCATTTCTTTAATAAGAGCCATAAAAGATTTTAGCACAAACTTAAAGAAATGGCCCTTACATGTTCTGAAAGTAACAAATTAACAGCTAACGTTTATTTAATATTTAAGATATTATAGGTCCCTCACTTAATCTCAACAATTTTATGGTGTGGGTATTTTTAAGAACCATAGTCTACTGTTGAGAGGATTAAAGCAAAACAGGCTAATTAACCTGTCCAAAATCATATATTTGTAAGTGAAAGATCTGGATTTCAAAGTCTGATTCCAGAACCCACACTTCAGCTACTATGTTATGTTGTCCCATCTTTACCTCATATTTTCACTGGCCAAGTACTGGATGGGAATGTTGATTGGAAGCAAAGATGGGTACTCAAATCTACATGGTGTCTTCTTTCAGGTTCCCTTAGCCTAATGATCATACGATCTTGGAACTAGGTAAGTTAAGGCAGAGTCACACAACTTCTGCAAGTATTCAGGCATTCCTGGTTCCTTCAGGATGTTGCACATTTTTCCAAAGCTAAATGTGGAACAGAAAAGATGCTACCTTCTTAAACATAGCTCTGTACCCTATATATGACAACCTTAGAAGCTTCCCAGAAGATGTACCTTCTGCCTGCCCTAGTATTCGAACCTTTCTCATAGCGTGCAACTCTTAATCTTAGGGTTGTGAGTTCAAGCCCTATGTTGAGCTTGGAGCCTACTTAAAAAATAAATAAATAAATAAATAAAAATTTAAAAAGATCCTTTCTCATAATTTGCTAAGCAGAAATATCTGACAGTAACTAAGCAGCAATATATTCTATTATAGTAGATTATAAGGAATGATATATTTGTTAAAAGAATAGGTGAAATCAGGGGTGCCTGGGTGGCTCAGTCAGTTGAATGTCAGACTCTTTAATTTCTGCTTGGTCATGATCTCAGAATCTTGGAATCAAGCCCCCCCAGGGGCTCTGTGCTGATCGGGGAGTCTGCTTGTCCCTCTCCCTCCCCCTCTACCACTCCCCTTCTGCTCCTCCCCCACTTGTGCTCACTATCTATCTATCTATCTACCTATCTATCTATCTATCTATCCACCTATCTAAATAAATGAATAAAATCTTTAAAAAAAAAAATAGGTGAAATTAGAAGAAAGTGTTCTTAGAGTACCCAAGGACTTTTGAGGAATTGCTCATTCCAAAATCCTAAGAAAAGAGCTGAATTCCTAGAGGGTAGTCTGCTTCCATGTTGTTGGATATAAGAAGAAAGGAAAAGAATCTTCAGAGTAAATTACTGATAGGTAAAATGAAAACTAGAAGAGTGTGATAACACTTCTGCCAGTTGCTAACAGAAAAAGTAGGGGGAGGTAACCTTGAAGGTACAAGTGAACTAAAACAAATACTTACAGTTTAGGGTCTAAAAGAGCAACTAATAGGCTAATAATTCCAAATGCAGCTTAATAAGTTTGGGGAAGGGAAGCAAAAGCTGGGATTGGGGATGATTTAAGCTTTCCCACTTCTCTGAGACTGTTTAATGAATTTTATTCCATACAGATATTCAAGGGAGAAGAAAAATAGAACACAGGCTACTTATTATTGGTGGAGCAATGTGTCTGAAATAGTAGCTCATAACTTATTAATATGTAGCTAAAGCTACCCTATAGCTGCAATAATGAGCACATCTTTTCAGCATATAATTAAATACATGTAGCTAGACAGAGGGTGTCCTTCCCCCCTAGTAATGCTAATTTATGGATTGATGCCTAAGAAATTGACATTGTGGGAAAGCAGTGGATTCTGTTTTGTACTTTTTCTGTATACAGGAAGACTTCACATGGAAATCAGCAAAATAACTGTTGTGACTACAGCAGTAAATAAGTTTAAATAGAAACTCAAATGTTCAATTTAAAGGCTCTAAGAGTCTTTCACTTAAGCTCAAGACTTTATTATCAGTGAAGAATATATTACTTTCTACTTTTAAAAATTGTTCTCATTGAAACCCCTTTAGAGGACAGGTACCAACAAAAAAATTTTTTTCCAAAATAAACCCAAAGCTTAACCTTCAATTGGTTTATACAATTCCTCACCAACTCTTCTGGAGGGCATAAACGGTTAGAAATAGTAACAGGGTAAATGGAAGGTAAAGCAGAAAGAGCTCTTGCCAATCAGCTATCCAACTCACCTTCTACATTCTAACTGGTCCAGATACGGGTCTTTCTCTCTTTTGCTCTCTCTACCATCCTTACCACTTTGAGAGATTCCTAAGAGCTTGATCTCTTCCTTTGACTTTTTCCTTGCTTTCCCACTCTCCATGCTTCTATCTTCTTTTTCTCCCTTTGGCAATTCAGCTTTCTCCTCCATATTTCTCAAATTAGCCCTTAGTTCTTCATCTCACAGTCCCCCACAATAATGCAGACTGAAAAATCAGCACCCACCTGCAATAGCCTCTTCCTCACCTCCATTCAATCTATTCCTCACAAGAATAAAACATCCTGTATCACAACATTCTCCCTTAAAAGATATTTTTAATTTCCCTTCACAGACAAATCTGATGGCTCCCATTTGTTTCCCATATCATATCCAAACTCCTAATTATATAAATCATTTATCACCAATCTCCAGCAATATTCATATGAGCATATCCCTACAATTTTAATTAATTACATATATCTCTACATACACATATATGTGTGTGTGTTTATATGTACTCATGTTTGTTTTACATGCTTTTGTCCTCTTCTCAGAGATGGAAGGTTTCTCTTGAGTCAACCATTCTTCTTCACATGCATCTTGAAGAGGATTTGTGTTCATTCTGTTTTCTCCCCTAGGAATGCCCAGCCCCATCAGTCTTTTTTTTTTTCTTTTTTTTCTTTTTTTTTAAATAAAATCTCTACCCGCAACACAGGGCTCCAACTCATGACCCCAAGATCAAGAGTCGCATGCTCTCCCAACTGAGCCAGCCAGGTGCCCCCCATCATTCTGTTTTCAAATCAATTTCCTCTTTACCGAATTCAAATATCACCTCTCCCTAAAGTCATCTCTGATCACACATATGCAAGTAACTTCTCATGCCTGCTAAACCCCATGATATGTACATCTTAACCTCTCTTAACAACACTTAAAACATTCTGTATGGATTATCTCCTCAGTAGAACACAAGCTCCCTGTAGGTAGAATTCATGTCAAATTTATTGTTTTACCCTCCATGAATAATGCCTGGTCCATAGTAAATGTTCAATGTAATAGTAGTTAATTGGATTCAGATTCAATATAAAAAATAAGTACTCAAAGTTATCTGCTCTTCTGGATTTCATTAAAATTACAATAACCATTTAAAAAACTAACCTACAGTATCTCCATCTGGGTTCCTCAGAAGCAGACTCTAGATAAGGATTTGAATCAAGAATTTATGTGAGAGGTAATCCCAGGAAATTTAGGGAGAGGGAAAATGAGTCATGGAATAGAGAAGAGCCAACAAAGTGTTCATTATCAAGCAAGAGATTAGAACCTGTGTCTCAATCCTGCTAGGCAACTCTGGAGCCAGGATAGAACATGCACCTTAGAGTTATCCCAGCAGTAGTTTGAGGGAGCTGTGGTATTTACTCATCAATTCTTGTTAGATATCAGTTGAGGGCTGGTGGGAAAAGACACTCTCTGGCTCCTCCAGCCTGCCCCATGGGCAGGCAGAGCAAACTCCTACAGCCAGATAGAACCCTCTAAGAGTTGAAGGTGCTGGCAGTTGAAAATGGGATAGATGCTGGGAAACTAGAAGTGAAGAGGAGACATGGGTACCAACAGCATCTACCACACACAGTAACAAAAAGAATGGTGAGGGGCCATAAGTGGGCATGAATTTTCAACAGATTCTTGGAAGACAGAAAGCAGGTGGAAGGCTAGTGACTGAGAAAGAAACACAGCCCAGAATACACAGGGAGAAAGGTTTAAGCTCAGGAAAAGTGGGGAGGAAGGCTCAGTCTGGGGCTCAATCCACTTTATGGAATTTGAGAATGAAACATAGGGCTGAAAACAGGAATCAGCTGTAAGTCTGTTTCGCAGGGAGTGGAAAACTATAGCTTGCCATCTGTTTTTGTATATCCAGTGAGCTAAGATAGTTCTTACATTTTTAAAATGTTGCTTAAAAAAAAAGACTATTTGACAGAAACTGTATGTAGTCCATAAAGTCTAAAAAATATTACCACCAGGTCCTTACAGAAAACATTTACTGACCCTCAGTTTATAAACAGTCAATAGACATACAAGCCCTTCCCCCACCCCAGGAATTAAGACTGCCTGAAGTCAGACACTTAACCCTGCACAAAAATTCTGAGCTATCTTCTCTGATCATTTTACCTCCTGAGTGCCCTTCTTCAAGACGTTAACTTGAGGATATAAGCCAGAAAAAAAACATACTATCCAAGAAAGAGAGAATGCTATTCAGGAGAGAAAGAAAGTAAGTCTCAGGACCACTGCTTAGGAAAGACCCTAGAGAGGAGTCAATACAGACTGGACTCAACGGATGCAGTGCCCCAGGAGGGAGGTTTAAAAAGAGGGAACTGAATGGATTGAGAACTCTGAAAAAGATAAGGATTGATAAAGTCTATTGGTAGAATGTTTAAATAGTTCATTCCCTGGGATTCAAAACAAGGAACATTCTCCACTGAGTGGCAGAGAAGTCCCAACATTAAACTCATAAGGAAGGAAGTGTAATACCAACAGACTATGTATGACTCTGCAGTAAATAATATTTATCTGGTCATATTAATGAAAATGTTATTTATTGACTTGACAGATTGGGAAGTAGAAGGTGAAAAGAAATGGGAGAATTCATTATAGTGTGTTCATCTTTATAAAGTGGGTAGTTAAGAGCACTGTCCACATTTAATGGAATAAGAAATGAAGATTTAATTATGTTTTTCAAGTACCAAAGGTGATCTGTATGGAAACAGACTACTGATTATTATACGTACAAAAAGGACAATGAGGAGGCAAAGAGCAGTTCAGTCCTAATCTAGCATATCAAGAAGAAAACAAAATTTATAAAAATTAAATAAATCAATAAATAGTGATATGTGTAGCTATCTTACAAAACACATTTCTTCATATATATATATATATATATATATATATAGCCACAATATCCAGTCAGCCCCTTCCCTACCCCCAGAGGTGACTAGCTTTAAAGTTTTGTTTTTGTTTTTTTTTAAAGATTTTATTTATTTATTTGAGAGAGAGAGAATGAGAGAGAGCACATGAAAGGGGGGAGGGGCAGAGGGAGAAGCAGACTCCCCGCCAAGCAGGGAGCCCGATGTGGGACTCGATCCTGGGACTCCAGGATCATGACCTGAGCCGAAGGCAGTCGCTTAACCAACTGAGCCACCCAGGCGCCCTAGAGGTGACTAGCTTTAAACAGTTTCTGTTTTGACTCTTCTAGTAGTTACCACTGTATCTCTGAGATATTGTAGCTTTTTATAAATTCTTCTGTATTGTTGGACTTTCTTTAATCACATGAATTTATTATTTCAATAAAATCTAATGTTTGTCAATGTATAGAGAAATGACAATATTTCTCAAGAGTGTTCCCCTCACAGGTAATGTAAAATGAATGTGCTTAAATGTTGCTGAGTCTCATTCTGACAACTAAAGGTGACACAAGATGAGTGGCCCCACCCCAAACAAGCCCTAAGGCCACAAAATGATGCAGGTTTATTTTGTGAAACAAACAGAGGCCGCCCTAATAAATATCACGTAAATTAGCACAAAACAAAATGAAATGGATTGTTAATTCAAGCAATGAAGCCAGGAAAAAAGTTTCCTTCCGCTTCCTATGAGAATACTTGCTGCTTTGAGAAATATGTCCATGTTTTCACCATACTGAGGTTCAAATAGAGTACTTGCATCTTCTACCTAGGTTCAATATTTATGGTAAAGATAATTATGCACCCCATGCACTGGTGCACCCAAAGCATCAGCAAACATGGTAAATCTAGAGAATGTCAGCAAAAGTCTCAACTCATTTCAGTCTCAGCTGAATAAGCTTCATGAGGTGGCATTTGGAAAAAGCTAACTAGCAAAGAAAGCAGAATACGTCAAAACCAGCACCCTGAATTGCACCTAGGAGTGAACAGTGGAACTAGAGGACAAGAACAATGTTCTCCCCGTGTCTCATCCTAGTGAGAAATCAGGCTTCACTCATTTTCTGAGTTGCATTTTCAAAAGCTGTTCCAGGTGGACTGCACTGCAGCAAACTAATCTCAAGAAGCCTGGACAGAAAATATACAATTGATATTGTTTAGTAAGTGATCTAAATGGTGCCACTTGGCTTTGGTGTACCTGACTTAAGCAAGAATATTCTAATAGTAAGTTATTATCTGTGACTAAACTTGAGAACTTTTCTTTTTCTGTACAACCTGAAATTTATGCAGTTTTAAATAACAGATAAACAGATAAATCTTGATGAAATATTGAAAATAGTAAATATTCCTGATAATAAACTATGACCCAGCAGTGCTGATAAAGCAAACTGCTTAAGAACATAAGAGCAGAAACAGATCTGGCTCTTAAGCAAAACTGTGGAATAAGTAACCTTCAGTGACCCATCTCTACTGGAGACCCTCACTCCTACAAACACCCCATAATCCAACACCTGTACCCTTCAAGATCAGCCCAATGTTGATACTTTATAAAACACATCTCATGTAGATGTGGCTCTGTCCTCTCCCAGACCCAGGAATTAGCAGAAACATTAGCCCATATTGTGGGAATCTAAGTAATACAAGCAAATTACTTAAACAATAAAAGATACAGAAAAAGGGGTGCCTGGTTGGCACAGTCGGTTAAGTATCTGACTCTTAATTTTGGTTCAGGTAGTGATCTCAGGGATGTGAGATGGAACCCCACATCCACTCCATGTTCAGCACAGAGTCTGCTTGAGTTTCTCTCTCCCTCTGCCTCTCCCCTCTGCTCTCTAAAATAAATAAATAAATCTTAAAAAAAAAAAAGATACAGAAGGAGAAGGACTGATTATGCTTTTATGAATATTTATATGCAACATGCCTGAGAAGTAATAAGAGTCAAACACAAAATGCAGCCCTACACATGCCTTTGGGATAATAAACAAGGACAATGAAAAATGAAGGCAGTCTTAGGGAAGGAGACTCGGAAAAGTGTAGTCCAGGAAAGAGGGATGTTATCACTCCCGTTTTCTAGAGAAAATCTGTGACACATTAATATGCTTATTAAAGTTTATACAAGTAGAAAATCCAAAAAGCATATTCTTTTCCTAAAACTACTTCATTTCTGCACCCAACACATTTTTAATAATTAATCAAGCTTAACTCCAAGCCATACATTGCTTCAATACAGTATAAGATTAAATTCCCTCAATAAATTACATTGTTTCACTAAGTGCTTCCAGCCACATGTATTTTTATTTGTAGGTATGAAATATGATGAGTTTAGACTTCAATGCTTTGCTTTAATCATGCAGTAACACAGCATACAATGTAGGAAAGAAAAAGTTTAGCTTTCTATAATATTGTACTTATTCTGAAGGGACCAACTGCCAAGTGACAAATGATTCATATTATTGACTATGCACTACATTTGTATTGATTTGGTGAATGCATTGCTGAATAGTTAATGGCATGTCAGCCATTCATTTACAAATACATATTTCCAGGGATATCATGACAAGATATAAAACATTTCCTAAGAGCAAGTACAAAACTTAGCCTAGGGGCGCCTGGGTGGCTCAGATGGTTAAGCGTCTGCCTTCAGCTCAGGTCATGATCTCAGGATCCTGGGATCGAGCCCCACATCGGGCTCCCTGTTTGGCGGGGAGCCTGCTTCTCCCTCTCCCTCTACTGTTCTCCCTGCTTGTGCTCTCTCGCTCTCTCTGTCAAATAAATAAATAAAATCTTTAAAAAAAAAAAAAAAACGTAGCCTAGATCATAAGTAATCCTTTAAAAACTAAAATTTTTCAACTCCACAATTTTTGTACAAATTATATAGAGTATAGTCCACATTAATGCTATCCTACTTAATACAGAGGGTATATATTAAAATTGTAATAATTTGTTTTGCAGAATTACGCACAATGCAACACAAGTTATCTGGGTTGGGCTTGTATGGGGAGATTAATTTACAAAAGGTTACCTAAACAGCTGCCATGTGGTGAGTTGAACAATGATGAGCACATTGGGCCAAATGAAGCCATAAGGATATACTAGCCCTGAACAATGCCATTAGCTATGGACTTCGAGGAAATCAGAATGTTGGGTCAACCTACATTCAAGAAGTAATCAGGAACCACGGGGCCTTCTCTGAAGCTAAGATCCTGGAAAGCTTAAGATTAAGAGGCATGATACAAACAGTGCCACAGTTATTTAGAGTTATGTAGTATGGAAAACTCTCCAGCTCCAGCTAAACAGATATAGAGAACTAGCTCTCTAGGATAAAGGTGAAGAGAGATAGAGATAGACATAGACACAGACACAGAGAAAACCACTTAAATTTTTATAAATGGTCCTTTAAAAAGAGCCATCTATACTGCCAGATGCCCTGGATCTCTTGGGTGGTAGGACTTCTCCATGTAATGATTTTATATAACTCAATACGACGATACTCATTTCTAAATTCCTTAGATGTAGACACCTCAGTGTTTAAAATCAAGAGCTGTAGTCTCAGATTGCCTGGGTTTGAATCCTACCCCTGCTACTTCCTGAGTGAATAAAGAGAAGTTAACCTTTCTAGACTGCCACTTTGTCTGCAGAAAAGGGACAAAAATACTAACTACCTCATAGAATTGTAGTAGTGAGGATTCATCTCTACTTGGATATCTAATAAGCATCTCAGATTCACTATGTCCAACATGAATCCCTGATCTTCCCCTTCCAAACTTGCTCTTTCCTGGGTCTTCACATCTCCACCGTAATTTTCTTTTTTCTTTGTGCAGGGCAAAAGCCTTGAGTCATAATTGATTCTTCTTTTCCTCTCAAACACCACATCCTATTGGCTCTACCTTCCAAACACATCCAGAATCCAGCCACTTCTCACTACACTCCACATTACAGAATTCCGTTCCAAGAACCATAATCTCTGCTTAGACTACTCCAACAGCTTCCTAATTGACTTCCTCTTCTGATTTTTGCTCCCCACAGTCTATTCTCAACACAGTAGTTAGAGGAATCCTGTTAGAATGTAAGTCGGGTTGTGTCACTTTGCTGCTCAAACCTTTCATATATCCCCCAAAATAAAAGACCAAGCCAGGGTACCTCCAGTTGGGCACTGGCCTCTTGGTTTCAGCTCAGGCTGTGATCTCAGGGTCATGAGATAGAGCTCCGTGCTCAGTGCAGAGTCTGCTTATATTTCTCTTTTCCCTCCCTCTGCCCCTCTCCCTCCCTCTAAAATAAACAAATCCTTAAAAAATAAAATAAAATAAAAGCCCAAGTCTACATGATCAGTTCCCTCATTTCTCCTTAACTTCATCTCCTATTAGTATCCTCCTGGCTTTCTCTGTTCCTGCTGCATGGGCTTCTCTGATAAACTGGGAATGAATGTGCAAAACTACTCCCACCTCCGGCCTTTGCACCTGTTCAAGTCTTTGCTCAAATGTCATGGTCTTAATGGGGGCTTCCCTGACTAAACTTTTTAAAATTAAAGAACTCCCACATTCACTTACACACCCTTTCTTCCTTTACTCCTTTTTTTTTTTTTAACCACAAAAATTATCATCATGGAACACATGCTGTTTTACTTATTAATTTTAATTATTATGTGCCTTCTCCCACTATAATATAAATTCCCAGAGAGCAGAGGTTTTTTTTATTATTATCTAGTATGTATCTCCCAGAGTCTAAACTAATACCCATCACACCCATCACAGAGATGTTTCACAATAAATATTTATTAAATAATTGAATTTAATAAGTTAATAAGTACAAAACATTTAAAAATGTGTCTGACACATACTAAGTATATAATAAGTATTAGCTATTGTTTACTCAGTGTATTTATTTATGTAATGACTTCTAGTTTTTTAAGTCTCCTCAGTATATACTTTGATCATAATTATTTTAGCTTCAAAGCACTTTATTGTTCCTTAATGTTTTGCTTTTTTTTTGTCTTCAATATGCAATTAATCTAACATTAAAAACTCGTGATCATAAAGGTCCAAAGACATTCCCTACAAGGATGATCGGTTAAAAACTAGTTTCTAATAGACATTAAATACATATTTTAACCCTTTTAAACAGTCTCTAAATACATTTTCCCTAACTATATTTTAAGTAAAGAGAATTACAAAAATTCTTAGTGATATATAATTTTTAAATATTTCTCTATTCATTTTCTATGATTTCTTAAGGATTATGAGCTAAATGAGTTTAAACAATTAGTTAAAAGAATTTTACACAAGCCCTGAAATAAATAAATTATGACCTAAATGAGTTTAAACAATTAAAAGAATTTTACACAAGCCCTGAAATAAATTTTTAGATTTTATTTATTTATCTGAGAGAGAGAGAGAGAGAATAAGAGAGAACACGAAAGGAGAGAGGGTCAGAGGCAGAAGCAGACCCCCCCGCTGAGCAGGGAACCTGATGCGGGACTCGATCCTTGGACTCCAGGATCATGACCTAAGCCGAAGGCAGTCGCTTAACCAACTGAGCCACCCAGGCACCCCTGCTTCTTTTTAAATTCCATACAAAACAGGATCATAAGTCAAAAATATGAACAGTTCTCAGGTGGCTGTTTGGAATCCAACACAGCTAGAGCTCTCTTAATTAGCACTTCTCCATATCAATAGCACAATGATAGCAAATGTTCATAGTATTTATTCTGACTCACTATTAGAAAGCCTTGATTGTTTTGCATAACTCTAGTGGTATAGGCATTTTGTTGTAATATAATTTTTGCCAAATCAGTTACTAATTTATAATATATATAGGTGCCTAGCTGGCTCAGTCGGTAGAGCATGTGACTTTTGATCTCAGGGTTGTGAGTTCAAGCCCCAGAAAAGAAAAAAGAAATCCCCTGACTTATAATATATATGTAATAATCTTTAATTAACCCAAGATTTTATTTATCAAATGCCTCATTCTCCTACCTAGCCAATAATATACGTATATTGTACCATATACATTTTTACAAAGTACCTTAAGTTTCAAAAAAAAAATCTATGTTTCCAAATTTCAGCATTTGAAATATAAAAACATTAACATACAAAATCTACCCTGTGAGCTGAAATGGTACATATTATCATAAATCTTCTAATCAATAATAGTATTCTTGATTAAAAACTGGGATCTTTGGGCTTTAAATGCTCATTATCAACCAAAGAATTAAAATCTGCCGTTTAAATCCTGAAGGTAGGGATTTCAGTCAGGAAATGAAATGGACTCTGAATTATGACCATTAATTTACCAGGAAAGAGTTGGCTGTAATCAGGAAAGTGTCACACTGGGAAAACTACTGAAAATAATTCAGAATGAAGGGAAATGCCTTGATGAATCAGCTAGATTTGGCCAAAATATATAAATTTAAGTTAGAAGCTTTAGAATAAGAATAAATTCTAAGGCCCAAGCAAAATATTTTAAAAAGATCTCCTTCACTCCTTTCCCAACACTAATATATTCCCTTTCATCATGAATTCTAAATGGATGCCGTTCTTTTCATGGACCCAGTGAATTTAAGAGATGACTTTCCTACTAATTACACCTCTTGTGAAGAGTCATATATAGTGGGTTAAGACCTTGAAATGTCTTTGAAATGACAGATGAAAATAGTTTTCTCAATAGATAGGGTTTGGAGAAGCAAGAACAAACATATATAAAAGAACAAATCCAAAGTGACTCTAGACTGTCCTTTAACAAAGAGAAAATTTTGGGAAGCCAAAATTCAATTATCTACCCTAATAAAAGTAGTCAGCCTATCTCAATCTGCCAACCAGGTGGGGGGCGGGGGGGAGGAATTCAGAGAGGTAACACAAAAGGCTAGCTTTTAAAATCTCAAGTCAAGCTTTTGTATGTTAATATTTCAGCTTGTAAAGAGTGAGTATTGCATTTGGCATGTTTAGTTTTAACTGTTTGAAAATTGGAAGCAATCTGGTGAGCATGTCTCTACGGTTGTACGCGCATTACATAAGCATCTATTGATAAAACTTTAAAAGCAGAGTCTTATTCAGGCACTTCCTAAAATAAAACACAACAACAACAACAAAACTACCTACAGCATAGAGTAAAAAGATTGTATTTCTAGGGTCAAAAGATGCAAATCTAAGTCCCAGATATACTACTTTTATTATGAGATGAAAAAAATAAAATGGCAAAATCTGAAGTCAAGCTTTAAAGAATATTTATGGACAGTTGTAGGATCTATGAGCCTACACAATAAGAAGCAAAATTTGCAGCATCCTGAACAATAAATTACCATCCTGTAAAACAGAGAGGGTGAGCTTCTCACATGACTGGCTCTAAAACTTGCAATTTGAGAGTCAGATGCAAGTATTTGTGTTTTCTTATGTTGTCTCAACTATATAGTCTACAGTCCATGGAGAAGAAACAGGGTAAACACTAGATAACCAGGCTTATTAGCAGAAAGGACCATGACACCCTAGAGTTATTCTGCTCAAGGATTCGTTGGACCTAGAGAGAATAATGCATTAGGATCAGTAACTTAGAATATTTCAGAGAATATTTTTTTAATCAAAATCTAAAATACAGGATTAGTGCCTATGGGGAGAAAAAATTTTTCTCAGATACCTACTATCTGTGATGCCTAGCTCTAAGTACATGCCAAAAAGTTAGAAATATCCTAAGGCAATGAAAGTTTTAAAAACAAATGGTATTATTCAATTTTGCCCATTTAAAACTCAGACAGGCCAGACCCTGAAGGCTGATGAAAACAGACACATTCAACATATAATGACTCCAATGATTTAATTCTCTCATTACCTAAAGAGACCATTAGCATTAGTAGACAGAGGCTTAAAACAGAAATTGGAAAGGAACCTAGCACTTTATATTACAATATATGATCAAGTTTTTCAAAAACCAAAGTTCATTGTCTAAAAATTGGTCATGAGATCTGTTAAAATTGTCCCATGGTATATCTTGGCTTTAAAGAAATGATGGAGTTAGCTAAATGAACTGGCCTATATTCAAAAGGCTTGAGTCATTTTGGTCCACTAGCATAAAATAATAAAAATGCCAACTAGTTAATACCACTATTAGGACCAACAATTTAAAAGCTGCATTGTCAGCAATGAAGAATGTAATTTCAGAATTTATAATGAAAACTCTCCTCTAATAACTCATAAAAATGATGTATATGGGAAACGATCGTTCGGGAAAGGTAGACAGTATTCCAAAAATAATATTTGAGCTCCATTTACATACAAAAGCATATTTGGAGCTGACAAATTATTTTCGGCCACAACCCATTAAAAAGTCACACACACACACACACACACACACCCCAAAAATGTATAGATTTTTTCAGCCTCTCATTTAAATGAAGCTTTCCTATATATTAGCTTTCTAAATTGTTTATAATTCAGAAAGTAGAATCCTCTTCCATCTTTTTTCTTTTCCTTACAAGTTATCTGTTAAAGAAAGCAGGACCTTCGTTATCCATTATTGCATGAACTAGATGGAGCAGCAATCAAGAAAGAGCTTCATTTTTCTCTCATCACTTCACCCAAACACTCTCTGTCAGGTCTCCCCTCCTCTACTCTTGACAGCATCTCTTTCAGATATCTTTTCATAACAGTTTTGCTATCAGGTATTTTTAAAAAGATCAGTCTGGTCTAAATCAAAGCATTAATCTCATAGAAGATTTGGAGCTTCTCCCTTCCCTCCAACTCAGAAATGACTACTGGTGTGTGGGAAGAGAAGCAGTAGGAAGATAAGGAGGAGGGCTCTGTTCTGTTCTTTTATGCTCCTTTCTTCCTTCCTCACCCCACCGCCATCCTTGCCCCATTCATTTCTGGATCCTGGGAGATGCAGCATCAAAAACCAAAGTCTTGTTTACAGTTATCATTTCGCTATTTAATGCACTCTGCATGATTGTCTTCCAAATATCGGATCTCACAAGACACATCTGTGGAGTTTTGGGAGATCCTCAACACGGTTATATGGTCTACCTGTTTCCTGCAACAGTGAACTCTTCAACTGACCTGTTACATCCAGCCCTTCTCAGCTTTGCCGCGGAAAGCAGCCCTCTTTGATGGGGTTCACTTGGCTCACAGGAATTACAATATTAGTGCAGTTTGAGGAACTGCTGACCCCTTCCTCCTGGCCCTGCTGTCAAAGGTAGCTCTACTTAGTTTCCTATCTTTAGTCTTCCCCAGAGGAGAAGCAGGGAGCTGTTATGATCATACTTTACTCTGAATTATGGGGGTCCAACATGTCAGATTCTTTCAAAAAAATGCTCACACTCTGCTAAGGTAGAGGCATAGGAAAAGACCTCTAGTCTCCGCCATTTTGCAAACATGCAGCCAGGACCTGAAAGGCCAATCCACCATTTCATAGATAACTCTAAATTTTTTTTTAAGATTTTATTTATTTATTTGACAGGGAGAGAGAGAGCACAAGCGGGGGTGGGGGGGAACCGCAGAGAGAAAGGGAGAAGCAGGCTCCCCACCGAGCTGGAAGCCCCAACATGGGGCTCGATCCCAGGACCCTGAGATCATGCCCTGAGCTGAAGGCAGATGCTTAACCGACTGAGCCACACAGGTGCCCCCCCATAACTCTAACTTTTATAAGCAGTACTCTTGCACTCCCCAACACTTGCCTTGGAGCTGAGGGAAACACCTCCCTTCCCTCCCTGTAAGAGAAGAAAAAGAAATGCTATATTGTTTTCAATTCCTATGAATTCCCTTCCAAGGATCTTAAATGAATCTCTCTTCCCAGTAGACCAGAGACAGATGACAGGATTGGTGATCTGACCCACTTTCAGTAATTCCTGTGGGGCTGTGTCTAACCCTCTTTTTTGAAGTATGGAGGTAACTGTCACCCAGTCCTAAGCTTTGAGTTCTCAAATATTTAAAACAACAGAACATCTCCCATTCCTTACGTTGTTATAGATGTAAAGTGATTTTGGAATAAAACTCCTATAATGCTATGACTTCTGAATTGCCACCCAACTATCTCGAAAGGAAAAATCCAAAATAAGGGGCTGAAGCCCTCACTCTAAATGGCTCTGTTCCTTTAGAAACTGTCCTTTTATTGCACTGTTTTGTGATTCAGCCCAGGTGGAAAGGGCATAAGGCAAAGGTCGATAGAAACAGCAGCACATTATCCTAATTGCATTCTTCCTGGTGTAAATAAACCCATCTGCTTCAGTTGCTACATTTGCAAACTAGTCCAGGTACCATATCAACTAGAATATAAAATCCATACCATAATAAAATTGACAAATGTATTCTGCATAAGCAATGAATTAGGATACTCTCAGTATATCTATTAGCAAATTTAAAAAGCTAGAGTCCTCATATTTAGAAGATGGATATTTCACAAATGTTTTCTTTAAGATTTGGGGAAATAAAATCCAACTATAGATACTATGTTAGTTTTATTTTGTTTATAATTTCTAAGTAAACTGAATGATCAGGAAGGTAAACTATCTTGTAAATGTCATGTAACTAGCTTCCTTATTCTAATTTTATACATAAAAATGCAATTAAGTAGAATTGAGGAAAAGCTGAAATCCAGAGTCAGAAAATCCAGATTCACACTCTTGGCCCCGGGACATACTGGCTTTGTAATTTTAGGCAGATCACTTACTCTCACTCAGCCTTGGTTTCCAATTTATAACAGCCATGATAACAACACTGGGATGCTTTGTCATGGAACTGTAAATCACTTTGCAAATATTAGCTTTCTCTCTCTTAAAAAAATATTTTTTTTTCTGGTAGATCACATAAGAAGAATTTACTTGAATGATTAGGAGCACAGTCCTTGAAGTCAGGCAGTCTCAGCAATCATTCAATGGCAATAGGTATTTGCTGAGCAAATAATGAAATATTTGTTCAGCCTCATCCTATGTTAGAACCCTAGTCAAATTGTATATCATCTCCAAACCTCAATTTTCATGTATGTAAAATATAAAAATAAGAATACCTATTTCGGTGATTCTCAATCACAGTACAAATGAGGAACTCTAGTCTCTGACTCAGTAGGTCTGAGGCAAGATCCGGACAAATAGTACTTGTGTGCTTCACGGGTATTTGGAAGCTAACCCAGAAGTGAGAGCCACTAGAAGAAGAGAGCTTCTTCTCAGAGCTATTGTGAAGATTAAGTGAGATGATGTATAAAGATACTGAGCACGTGCTTAATTCATATAAGTATATAGAGCATATCCTGCTTTTAAAAGCATTATTTTATGCATATTTATAAAAAACATGTTATGTAACATAGAAGAGATAATCAGTGAATTATTAAAGCAGTGGTTCTCAAACTTCAGCATGATTCTAGTAGGAAGTCAGGGAAGGTGTAAGAACAGCTTGCTGGGCCCTATCCCCAGAGTTTCCAATTCAGTAAGCTTGAGGTGGGGTCCAAGAATTTGCATTTCTAGCTAGTTCCCAGATGCAGCTAATGCTGTTGTTCCAAGTAATGACACTTTGAGAAAACACTGCATTAGAGAAACATTAATCACATCCAAAAATTATGTAATATAAAATAAAAACAAACAATAGACAGGAAATACAGTATCAAAATTTTATAGTTTAGACATCAGCGAGGTTAATTTTGTTTGATGATTTGGAATATAGTCTTATATGATGACACCTTTCTCAATGAAACCTCAACTGACTCCCTAGAGTGAATGAGAAGGTCATATCTTTGCTGTCTTGTATCAATTTGCCAAGTATCATTGCACTTAGCTTTGTACAGAAATGAGCTGGTAAAACATTACTTTTTCCCTTTAGTAGAAAGCAAGCTCCTTGGAGGTAGAGATCAGGTCATACTTATCTATGTACCCTCAGAGCCCAGCACAGTGCCTGCAGATATTCAATAAAATGCTTAATGAATGAAAACTCAATTTGGAATATAGTAATTTTGTGATTATTTTTTTTATTGTAGTCTCATGGTAATTCCACGGGAAAGTCTAGAAGTATATAGGCAACCATCTCCCTGTCATATATCTTTCATTAGAGCAGAAGTTCTCAAAGGAGATAAACTCTCCTACCTCCCTCCTAAACAAAAATTTGGCTTTAACCAAAGAAATAATATCAATAGCAACAATTTGCAAGCATATAACAGTTTGTTTTACCAATAGATTTTATAACCTGAGGCCTCAAAGTCACAAAGTTAGTTAGTGGTAGATTAGAAAAAAAAAATAGTCTCAATCTGAGCCAAACACTCTTGAAGACTTTCTTCTTTACTCTTGGCCACCTGGTCTACCATCTAATCCAAGCTCATCAGTAGTTGCTTCACCTCTGATAGCTCACTTTCTGTACTGAGGCAAGATGGCCTGTGTCAGGAGAGCCCTTCCCTTCAAATGGTGTTTTGATAATTAACTTATTTTTATGATTTTTTTTTCATTCAGTTATGTGGCTCAGCTCTTCTTTTTAGGCTAGGCTTGTTTTAAACATTAATTCAAATGCTAGTTAGACACAACTGCAACGTAGCCTGATTGAAAGACAATGAAACAGCATCCTTAGTAGTCAAGAGCAAGAAAAACAACCAGCTGTGACCTTCCCCTTTTCCTTTTTTTTTTTTTTTTTTTAAATTTTATTTATTTATTTGACAGAGAGAGACACAGTGAGAGAGGGAATACAAGCAGGGGGAATGGGAGAGGGAGAAGCAGGCTTCCCGCAGAGCAGGGAGTCCGATGCGGGGCTCGATCCCAGGACCCTGGGATCATGACCTGAGCCGAAGGCAGACGCTTAACGACTGAGCCACCCAGGCGCCCTCCCCTTTTCCTTTTTAAGAAGAGCTCCGAATGTCATTCCAAAGACTCTGCTCCTGAAACAACCATCTGCAATCAACACAATCTCTTGGAGTTTTTACTGCCTCTGGCACTCCCAGGTTTGCGGGTTCTCACTCCCTTCCTTTTCTGCTACCTCGCTACAGAATACATGTTGACAATCAGGCATATGGCAGCATAATAGGATTTCAGGCAAGCCAGTGTGGAAAACTGAATGTAAACATAGTCAGATGTGGGTACAAATAGGGCAGAGGAAAGGGAGAATGAAAAAACAGGTTGACGTGGAGGCAAGCTGGGGGAGCACCTTTGCTCTAAGAAAAAGCTAGCTTTGACTACGATTCTAATTTTCTGTAGTTCTCCCATTTCCAGGAAAAAAGAAGTAGGGGAAGGAAGGAAGGAAGGAGGGAGAAGGAAGCAGCAGAGAGAAATCGAGGAAGGAGCAAAAGAAAAAGGGGAATGAAAAGAGCATTTATTGAATACCTATTACACACAACATGATGCTATACACTTTGCCCTTTGTTATGTTCTTTAATCCTCACAATAGTCCTGTGAGGTAAGTATTATTGCCTTCATTTTTCACATAAGGAAAGTGAAGTTCAACAAGGTTAAATAACTTGCTCAAAATCCTATAGCTGGAATTTGAACACATATCTGTCTGACCCCAAAGTCCAGAAAGAAAGAAGGCAGGTAGGCTCTGAGAAATGTTTAAAATATTAAGAAAAACCATTTCCAGGGGCACCTGGGTGATGCAGTTGGTTGAGTGTCAGACTCCTGGTTTCAGCTCAGGTCATGATTTCAGGGTCATGGGATCAAACCCCGAATCAGGCTCCTCGTTCAGCAGGGAGCCTGCTTGGGATTCTCCCTCCCCCTCTGCCCCACCCCCCCATGTCTCTCTCTCTCAAATAAATAAATCTTAAAAAAAAAAAAAAAGAAAGAAAGAAAGAAAGAAAAGAAAAATCATTTTGGGAATATGTGACCAGGCATAATAGGAAACTGAATTGAGATGTGGGATTGTTCTTTCTAGAATAAGATATCCGACCCCCATATCTACTCCATAATGTTTTTATTTAAAAAAATATATTCATTTATTTCCTCAACAAGTAATTGTGAAGCACTAAGTGTGAGTAAGGCACTTTGCTAGTAGCCATCAAAGGTACACCTGTGAACAAGGCATGAAATTTATGTTCTAGTAGGGAAGAAAAATAAGCATACATACAGTTAAACTGGTTTGATAAATGCTATAACAAGTGAAAGCCCAAGGAGGTATGGAAAGACTTAAAGCAGGAATAAGTAGAATTAAAGCACCTTTCTTCTACTGTCCTGTACCATGTGTATGTGTGTGCACACACACACAAAACTCTAATTCCAGGCCATAAATGAAAGATCTCTGTTGCTCCATCTGCCATGTCATCTTTAGACAATAGAGCCAATTCCAGAGCACGTGGTGAAAGCAACACTGAACTAAAAGTCATTTTAATCTAGACTTGCCCAAGTTCTGGCTGTGTAACTTGGGAAAGTAATTTTAACCTCTCTGAGCCTAAGTTTATTTATCCAAAAAGAAGTTAAGCTAACCCATTTGTAAAATCTTCCATTTTTAACACACCCTGCAGTTTTAACACTAATGACTTCTAACTATATATCATAGCTTGCTAATCAGAAATTTGTTGAAAACTATCTTAAAACTTTAGACTTTAATATTGATGAGTATTTCAAGGTACATTATTTTAAAAATGTGCTGAACCCTAGTCACATGAATTTCACAATCAATATTAAAGAAGGTAAGAAAAACTGACATCACAAATGGAAATACATCAGCTTTTGAAAAATTGAAATGAAAAATGAAGTTCTAAAAGGGAAAAAAAGACCATGTTTAAATATAGCACAAGAGTCTCTAAGTCAGATCCAAATGTCATTAGTGTCTTCAAATGAAAAGAAATGTTAAAAGAATTCTCCTCATTTGTATCATAATATCTGACTATCTACAGAGTAGAAAAATAGTAAGATTAAAAGTTGGGAAAGCTGGACATCAGTATTAATAATATTTCATTTGTAGGTCAACCTTTTTTAAAAGTGTCCATATGTCATATGTAAACTGACATTCAAAATTATAATGAAATCATCAAGTGATATGTAAATTGATAGTAAGCAACAAAAATTCTTTGGTAAAGGTGCTTTCTTATCTTTACAAATGGGGAAAATAGGGGCGCCTAGGTGGCTCAGTCGTTAAGCGTCTGCCTTCAGCTGGGGTCATGATCCCATGGTCCTGGGATCCAGCCCCCCATGGAGCCCTGCACGGAGCCCCATATTGGGCTCCCTGCTCAGCGGGGAGTCTGCTTCTCCCTCTCCCACTCCCCCTGCTTGTGTTCCCTTTCTTGCTGTCTCTCTCTCTGTCTCTCTCTCTCTGTCAAATAAATAAATAAAATATTTTTTAAAAATGGGGAAAATAATATCTACAAATTTTTTCTCCCTCCTGAAGATTAATGAATTAACAATTAAAAATATTGTATACCTTGGAAGAATGCTAATAATGCAACAGAGGTAGGCAGGGCATAGGGCACCTTTTTCTTTTAAATCATTTTAATAAGAAAAGAAAGATTAAAATCACAATGTCAAATAATAACAACCTGCATATCAAGTTAGTTTTTCAAGATATAATATTTAGCTCCAGATTTTAGTGAAACATATAAGGTTAAACACAAATATATAAATTAATTTGATAATCCTTAAAATCATACTTGGTATTAAATAGCTACAGTTTTTAATGAAAGCATTTTCAATAAATTACTTTTTGTTAACCAAGACTAACCCAAAATAAGAAAATAATTATACTAAAGGAAGGAAGGAAGGAAGGGAGGGAGGGAGGATGGGGGGGAGGGAGGGAGGGAAGAGAAAAAAATATCTCTCCAGGTATTTCAGAAATAATTCTAGAGTAATGATATTTAAAGACTCCAAATGTGGAAAAGTCATTTATAAGAAACTAACTAAAGAGTATCTCTAGGTGACAGTGATATATCCTCTGGAAAAGACACTGCCTAAGGGCAGCCTTTCATGCCTTGTTCACCACCCTCATCCCATTGTCTATATTTTTAAATCAGAATTTTCCTGTCTAAACATACCAGACTTCAGTGCTTCAAAAACATCTCAAAGGCCCTGACCCAGAAGTTATTTATTCCCTGTAGATCACAAAACCAACTTTTTCTGCAATAAAAATCTTCAGATGAGTTGAACAGTTCCCTATTTGAAGTCTTAAAGAAATAAAAACAGTAGGGGCACCTGGGTGGCTCAGTCATTAAGCATCTGCCTTTGGCTCAGGTCATGATCCTGGGGTCCTGGGATGGAGCCCCACATCGGGCTCCCTGCTCAGCAGGGTGTCTTCTTCTCCGCCTCTCCCTCTGCCCCTCCCCCTGCTCATGCTCTCTCTCTCTCAAATAAATAAAATCTTAAAAAAAAAAAAAGAAAAGAAAAGCAGTAACAGCTCCTGATTATCCAGAAATAGATTCACATAATGGATTATTCAGACATGGTCTGCGGGAGTCTTCCTACTATGGGAAGAAGCAAC
Organism: Halichoerus grypus; assembly: GCF_964656455.1. Classification (NCBI taxonomy): domain Eukaryota; kingdom Metazoa; phylum Chordata; class Mammalia; order Carnivora; family Phocidae; genus Halichoerus; species Halichoerus grypus. The sequence goes on along the minus strand of NC_135716.1, from coordinate 126,234,242 downwards.
ATCTGCTCTGAGCTCTATCTCTGGGTCTCAGTTTAGTGGCAGGCATGGTACTGTATCCCATTCACCGCACAAGAACTACATCCTAAAATTCACTCACATATTCATTCAACTAATTATTATTGAACACTAACTAAGTTTTAGGCACCAAGATAAAGATTTAGTAGTCTCTACTTTAAGACATTTACAGTTTAATTTCATTTTCATGTGAAAATGTACTGTCAATAAAGGAAGAATAGGACAAAAAGAAAAATGAATATAAAAACCTTTGGAGTCCTACTTGAAGATGATTTAACGTCACTTTCTTCTGTGTCTTTTTTCTTAGAACTCAAGCTATTATTAAATATCAGACCTTGGAATAACTTTCTAGCTAACTTTCTGATGATTTTTAACATTATTACAAGATAATACTGTTAAAATTTGGAGCTAACATCAGATTTTGTACTATCCAATCAGTACAATTCCCTAGATATATTAATAACATATTCACTTTCCCTTTAATGGGCCACATTAACTTTTAGACTCAGACACTACTGAGTCTCTTTAAAGAGATAATTCAACACAGTAAATGCACACACACATACACACACAGGGACAGATGTTTATTAAACCATTGTATTTGCAGAGAAAACCTGGAAAATTCAGTTAATTATGTTGGTTATGTTAAAACAATGCAATTGATTATCATTAAACCATTAACATTATAAAGAATATATAAAAATATAGAAAAATATGTATGTTTGATTTATTCATTGTTATAGTCATTTAGTATCTGTGACATGCCCAGAGTTATACCAGACATTTTGGATTACAGGATAAATATCACACAATCAGGACCCTCAAGGAGCTCATAGCCTAGTAGTGGGCATCTATGGAGGGCCCTAGAGAAGTGGATAGCAAATAGGCACATGCAAACCCCAAGCAGTGCGAGGCAGCAGTCCTTTGTTGCAATCCAATAAAATGCAGGTCCAAATCGGGGCACATGACAACCTACACAAAGCCAGGTTTGATCCAAAAGAACTAAGTCAGGATACAGAAAGACTGAAAGCAGCCCTAGGAAAGAGCAGAACGCTTCTCGACCACCGGCTTGGGAATAAGGTGCTGTTCTCTCAGGCACCAAGCACAGACTGGCTGGCCTGAAACCGCCTGATAGTGTCACCAGAACAGTGGGAGGCAGGGGTTAGCTACAGTGTCGGTGCCATTTGGACCCTGCGATGTTAAGGCACTGACTGATTTTGTCAGATTTTTTGGTTCCTTTTGCTTCAGGGAAGTGGCAAAACTGAAGACCCACAGAAGGACTAAGAAAGGAGACGGACTCAACATTTTAAATCATCTAGCAGCACTAATAGAAGCATGTGCAAGTCCGGGAGCCCCAAAGAGTAAATGCTGAACTGGGCCTGTAGGAGAGGGGCAGGGCGGGAGTGCCAGAGGGGAAGATGGGGAAAGTTTCACAGAGAATTTAGGGACATTCATGTTGAGGCTTGAAAGATAAAAAGGGATTTTCAGCATGACCAAAAAATCCAGTATGACAAAGACAGAGAAGCATAAAAGAATGTGTGTGGTCCTCAGTGTGAGAATGGTAGGATGTGGGAAGTGGTGGGAGATGAAGCAGAAAAGGTAATCATGGTTCAGATCCTAGAGAGCCTTGTATGCCTTGCTGTAGAATTTTGATTTTTACACTGGGGTGGAAATGGAGAGCCATTATTGGATTTTAAGGTTGTGAAGTGATCAGATTTGCCTTGTAATAGTATTATATTTGCAATAGAGTGAAAAAAATTAACTGGAGATGATGTAAGTCTAATGCAAGAAGACCCGTTAGTGTATAGGTGGTTCAATCCATACTAGAAATGATGAGTGCTCAATTATACCTCTGAATTAGAGAAAAGTAGATACTTAGGATCGACAGTAGTGACTGACTGGATCAGGGCCGAGCAGAGGCATGGAAAAAGAATCAAGGATATCTTCAGATTCTCAGCTTGTGAAACCAGGTGGATAAAGATGCCATAAAATAAAATCACAGTTCTATGGAGAACTATACATGAACAAAGACTAGATGCAAAAAAAAAAAAAAAAAAAAATTGGAGTTAGGATGGTAGGGTGATCTGTTTCCCAAAACCTTTTGAGTGTTCTATTGTATGTACAAAATTGTTTGGGGCTACATCTAGGTTTAAATGCAGGCTCTGCAAATTACTAGTTTATAACTGAATAGATTAGTTAACTTCTATGGGTTTAGTCTCCTCTTGTTTCAAAGAAGATTTAAAATAGTTTCTAGAAATACCTACAATTCAACAAAACAAAGTATATAGAGACAATGAGAAACAAAATAAATCCACAAATGCATGATTTGCAAGTCTTGAGCAAAATTTCAGACTCAATTCTGAGCTTCCTAGCTGTCCACCCATAATGGGAGACACCATGAGTTCTGTTTATCCATTGTTAGCTAGTGACATTTCTGAGAAACTTCTCCATCAGGTACTCATAACACAGATACTTTGTGAAATAGTGATCAGCACAAGAAATAACATCTGGGAACTTAAGATGATGTCAAGTATCTCAATATCAGTCAGTGTTACAACAGCTAAGCACAAATCAGCAAAAGTACTTCTATGTGGGCCAAAATAGCACAAGCTGGGTAAGGAGCTATTTCAGGGTCTGGCTGATTCCAAGAAAAAGTTTTAGCATATCTAAAGGAATCAAAAGACTGCATGTTTATTCAGGAAATCTTTCATAAAGAGCCCTCCCATAAAGTTGTTCAAGAACACAATCTCACCACCTTCCCCTCCCCAGCGACTTGATTATTGAACCACTAGTCTAACAATGGCAATTCTCAAGACTTTTCTGCTTTGATACATTAAAAAACCCACTTTTCAGAATACAAGATGCAGCATAAGACCTCATTAAAGAGGACCAACTACTACAGGAAAGGAAGCCTAGACTCACAAAAACTCTAAATACTCAAAAGATACTTCAATCCTTTTCAAATAAGCAGTTAACTTTAAAAATGCACATTAGAATTCCTCAAAGACTGCTTTAGTAAGTTGTTTCTAATTTATATGATTTTCTACAATTTAATGCTGCCAAACACTTGAAAATTGTGTTTCCCAAATAGGCTAAATAGTTTAATGTCTTTCTTGACCCATATAAACTTGTGTATAATCTATTAATTTGCTTACTCTTCATCATACTTAGGGCATTAATTCAGAATCAGGCAGTGAGAATTTACAGAGGTTAAAACATAAGGAGTCTTAATCTTAGAATTAGGCATGTGAAGCATATGCCATTCTTTTGTCTTTGTGTTGTTTCTGTAGATTACTAAATAAAAGTTTAGTGTGTGGGAAGTGTGATAATTATTCAGTACAGAGTTTCCATAAAGTTTTACGAAGTATACATTTCAATGTAAGACTTTCTTAGTGGTTAAGAAGGATGAGGGAAGAGGTAGATTCCAATGCTATTCTTTATAACTTCAAGTCTGCCCTACCCCATACAGCTAAGATACCTCTGGATACATTTATTTATGACCAAAGATTTTTTTTTTTAACAACATAATGGTTCTTCTTTAGTCACTGATACTCTTGCACTGTAGTAAAGGTGTTACATCAGCAGAATCAATGTCATTGCCACGGGAAAAGAATGTGATGACACTCTTGTGCAGCCAAACAAAAGAACTGTAAATAAGAGGCCGAGAACAGTGAATAAGAAGAAAAAAGAGCTTGGGGCCCTTGGGAGGGGGCTGCCCTTGCTGGGCAGAGGGCTGAGGCTTGGCCCGGGAGCAACGTGGGCTCGCCCTCTGTCCGCAGCGCCGTGGGGAAGACCTGCTTGCTGATCAGCTACACGACCAACGCCTTCCCGGGAGAGTACATCCCCACCGTTTTCGACAATTACTCTGCCAACGTGATGGTGGACGGGAAGCCGGTCAACCTGGGGCTGTGGGATACCGCCGGGCAGGAGGACTATGACCGGCTGAGGCCGCTCTCCTATCCCCAAACTGATGTCTTTCTGATCTGCTTCTCCCTGGTGAGCCCAGCATCCTTTGAGAATGTTCGAGCCAAGTGGTACCCAGAGGTGCGGCACCACTGCCCCCACACGCCCATCCTCCTGGTGGGCACCAAGCTGGACCTCCGTGACGACAAGGACACCATCGAGCGGCTTCGGGACAAGAAGCTGGCACCTATCACCTACCCCCAGGGCCTGGCCATGGCCCGCGAGATCGGGTCCGTCAAGTACCTGGAGTGCTCAGCCCTCACTCAGCGGGGCCTGAAGACCGTGTTCGACGAGGCCATCCGGGCTGTGCTCTGCCCACCGCCCGTGAAAAAGCCGGGGAAGAAGTGCACAGTCTTCTAGAGCCTGCTTCGAGAGGAGCAGCCCCGCCCGACCCGTGTTTGCTGTCGTGTTGAGATGTTTGGTGTCCCTGAGTCTGCCGTGGGGGAGTGGTGTGGGTGGGGAGGGGGTAGAAGCATGGGGACGAGGCCACCCCTCCTGGGGACAGGGCTGGGGCAGTGGAGTCCTGTCGGCTCTGTCTCCTTTTTCTGGGGGCACAGCTCCAGCTTTACCTGGACCCCACAGGAGGCTGGAAGGGAGCAGGGTCTCCCTCGGGCTGCAGGGGCGGGTCCAGGGCAGCCCCCGGCTGGGCTTCCTGATGGGGGAGGTTGGGGGGTGGGTCCTGTTCATGCGCCCCAGGAAGGGGTAGCCCTTACTTCTTTTATACAATAAACATTCTCCACCAAAAAAAAAAAAAAAAAAAAAAAAAGAAGAAAAAAGAGCTTAATTCAAACTGAAAAATACTGTTAATACTTGAATTTGTGAAGTATAAATGTCCATTAATTAGTTTTTACAGTATTGTTTTCATTTTATGACTTTTGATATTTCTTAACTAATATTTACAAAATGTACATGATCATAGGCTAACTTTAAAATGACTTTTGAAAAATAAAATAAAATAAAACGACTTCGAGTTTTTGTAAGGCAAACCTGGAGTGATAATAAATTTTTAATAAAATTTTACTGTCAATTTCAAAATCTTATTTTTTTTGTCTCTGGATTTGAACACTGAAACACAAGCCAATGATCTATGAAATTTACACACAAAAAACCCCCATCCTTTAAGTTCTTAAAATGCAAAAATTTTAAATTACTTCTTATATAACTGGATTTTGAAAAAAATTTTGCACTGAATATGGCAATTCCTTTTTTAATTCTTTTTATTTTTATTACTTTTTTAAATTCCAGTATAATTAACATATAGTGCTGTATTAGTTTTGTTTCTACAGGAAAATTGCTCAAGCACTTACAACCAGTCCTGACTTCGGTCAGAGTGTTCCTTACATGATAGGGTTAGTAAGCGTGCAGCTCTCTGATAAAGTCCTAATGGCCAAAAGAAGCCGCAGAAAAGTATTCTGGGGGGCTACTCATCCTTTCACATTAAAGAGAGATAGAGCCAGAGCTTAACAAAGCATTGTGTTCTTGATCCTTTCTTTCACAAAATATTCAGACAGATGCAGAACGGGAGTCAGCAATGTGAAATTGTGGTTCCTCAACTGAACTAGTGATTTTTTACTGTGACTGTAATGTTCCTCTAATATCACAAGCCCTAATGAGAAACTATGTAAGTGTATTAAAAAACCGTGATATGCAATGGCAACCAACAGACAGAAGGAGAAAGGAGGAGGCAACGAGAAAGCAAAGCAAAAAAAAGAAATGTTTTTATTTTGAACCCTAAGTATTTGTCAAAAAGTTGTGCCTCGTCTAAACAGAACAATGGGATAGGTAAAGCCAACTCTTTTGGATTCCTTTTTCAGAAGTAGCTTCTTCCTAGGGGCGCCTGAGTGGCTCAGTCATTAAGGGTCTGCCTTCCGCTCGGGTCATGATCCCTGGGATCGAGTCCCGCATCCGGCTGCCTGCTCCGCGGGGACCCTGCTTCTCCCCCTCCCACTCCCCCTGCTTGTGTTCCCTCTCTCGCTCTCTCTCTGTCAAATAAATAAATAAAATCTTAAAAAAAAAAAAAGAAGAAGAAGTAGCTTCCTGGCTTCTCTCTGGAAGAATGGAAAAATGATGGGGCTCATCAGAATTTCTCAACCTCAGCATGATTGACAATTCAAACCAGATCATACTTTGCTGTGAGGAGTGTCCAGGGCATTATGGAATGTTTAGCAGCCTCCCTGGTCTCTGCCCACTAGCTCCCAATAGCACTACCACAATCGTGACCCCGCAAGACTGCCTCCAGACACTGCAGAAGTGCCTCTGGTCAAGAACTACAGTATTTTTAAATTTTTCCTTAGTTCCTTTGAGCTTTCCACCTGAGAGAATAGACTACTACAGCCAGAAACATGATGTCTGGTAAACCTTTCTTTCCTGGCAACTTCCTCCTCTTGTGGTATATTTTATTAAATATTTTGCCCAGAGGTCCATTTATATACCTCTTTTAGTGCTATCTTTAATATTTTTAAAGATACTATATTTAAAGAAATAAAGAAACGTAACTCAGTGATAGAAAGTCATTCTACACGAATTCTTCCTTACCTCCCCAGGAAACTGTCATAAAAAGCAGCCAAAAAGTAAAACAGTAAAAGAGAGGTTAAAGACCACCTCAAAAAAGCAAAGAGTAACACACAACAAGGAACGAAACCCATTATTTCTCCCAACTCAAAAAAATCCAATTCTCTTCTCTACAGCTCCTCCCACTCCCAGCCACACAGCACCTTTTCTCAGCACTTTTTCTTTGCTCAATTTGCAACAACACCCTTCAAAAGACTGAACTAAGCTGTCTCTAATCCTCCTCCCATCTCTCTTAACCTAGTCCCTTCAGACCATTACTGCCACCACTACAATTAAACCACCCTTGTCAGGGTTTGCAGTCACCTTCACATTAATAAATCCAGCGGCCATTTCTAAGCCCTCACCCTCACCTTTCAGCAGCATTTAACCCAGTTGATTATTCCTCTCTTCCTTCACACGCTTTCTCCCTTAGCTCCAGGACCCCATACTCTCTTGATTTCCCCCTTCCTCACTATTCTTTTTTTTTAAGATGTTATTTATTTATTTGACACAGAGAGAGAGAGAAACAGAGAGAGCACAAACAGGGGAAGCAGCAGGTAGAGGCAGAAAGAGAAGCAGGCTCCCCACTGGGCAAGGAGCCTCATGCGGGGCTCAATCCCAGGACCCTGGGATCAGGTCCTGGGATCATGACCCAAGCTGAGGGACTAGTTATTCTTTTTCAATCTCCTTTACTGGTTTCCTCCCCTTCTCCCTTTCCTTTTAATAACACAGAAATCCTGGGCTCAGGTCATTTATCTCAATCTGCACTCACTTCCTAGTGAGTCATCCAGTCCGTGGTCTTAAATACCACCTGTGTGCTGATGACTCCCAAACCGCCTCTCTCCCAGACTCCAGACTCATATATCCAACTTCCTACTTGTCACCTCCACTTGAATATCAAATAAATGTTTCAAACCCAAATATGTCTAGAAGTGAACGGCTGATCCTTCACCCTAAACTTGCCCCATCCACAATTTTCTAATACCATTGATGCAACTCTATCTGATTAGTCGCTCAGGCCAAAAACTGTGCAGTCACCCATAACACCTATCTTTCTCTCACCCTCCACACACTGTTAGTTCAGAAAACCAGATTAGCTTCACCTTCAAAATGCATTCAGTATCCTTCCATTTCTCATGTCCTTCACGGCTTTCATCCTAATGGATGCCACCAGCACCTCTCAACTGAAATACTGCAAACACCTTACTGGTCTTCCAGTTTCTCTCCTTGCACCTATAGGATATTCTCAACACAGCAGCCACAACAATTCTTTTAAGATGTAAGTCATGGGACACCTGGGTGGCACAGTTGATTGGACGGCAGAGTCTTGGTTTGGGCTCAGGTCGTGATCTTGGTGTCCTGAGATTGAACCCCACAGTGGCAGCGGGACCCCTGCTGGGCATGGAGCCTGCTTAAGAGTCTCTCTTCCCCTCCCCCTGCCCCTCCCCCTCATGTGCTCTCTCTCTAAAATAAATAAATAAATCTTAAAAAAAAATAAAATAAAATGTAAGTCTTATCATATTTCTCTTCTGTTAAAAACCTGCAGTGGTGCCCATTTCATTCAAGGTTAAAGTCAAAGTCCTTTATTTTACTTTATTAATAAGCTAGTGATTTTTTTAAGTAATCTCTATGCCCAATGTGGGGCTTGAACTCACAACCCCAAGATCAAGAGGGCTCCACTGACTGAACCAACCAGGCACCCTCAAGATAAAGTCCTTTAAATTGTCTAAAGGGCCTAAAGGAATCTGGTCCTCCCTCATCTTCCTGGCCCCCTTTCCTATTTCTATTCTCCTTTCTAATTGCACTCAGCCTCCTCTCTGTTTATCAAACATTCCAGGTAGACTCCAACCATTGGGTCTTTGCACTGGCTTTTCTCTTTCTGGAAGGTTATTCCCCTGCCATTAATAACTACTTAACCTTCTCCAATATTACCTTTCAATTAGGTCTACCATAACCATCCTATTACTACCTACAGCTGACCCTCTCCTTCATCCCATTACCAGTGTTCCAAATCCCCCTCACCAGGCTCTATTTTTTTTCACAGCACTTTTCAATTTTTAATATCAATGATTTGTTTATTATATTTATTACTCATTGTCTGTCTTCCCTATCTAGAATGGAAACCTCAAAAAGGTCCATTTTCTTCTCTGGTAAGTCCCTCAGAATTGTACTTCACACAGAGTAAGTGTTCAGCTAATATTTGTCAAATGAATGAGTGAAATAAATTGGACTAATATCCCACCCTGAAATAGAAGGATCTTCTTTTTTTTTTTTTCTTTATCCTTTTTCTCACTTTCTTGCACATCAAAGCACTAGTTGGGCTGGGAGGGAGAAGGGAGTCTTTGGTAGGAAGGAATAGATAAATATATCTGGAGAGGTTTTTACTGAAAGATTTTAGGTTTTAAGGGACTTTCTGTCTTTTCAGTTTCAGCTGTGACATCTCGGGCCGTTTGGGGGATTTTAGGACTTCTATGTTCTCTTTGCCACTCTGATTTTTAGTTCAGTGGGGCTTCTAGTTGGAAGGTACCTTCTAAATTAAGAGAAACAAAGGGGCTAGGGATGAGGATCAAAAAAATGGAAAGGAAACAGGCTGCTAAAAGAAACTCCAGGAAAACAGGAAAGGAGAACTTTAGGTTTTCAGTCCAATTTACTAAAGTAGGAAAGAGGGCTAAAATTCAAGGCCAGTATGAAGATTAGTAAGGAAATTTGTGAACTAGAATGTTCCTTATATTCCCAGGAGACTGAAAGTGGCAGATAGGGTTCAAGATAACTGTATAAATAAGTAAATTAATCCCATTGTAGTGGAGGGTTTTTTAAAAAAATATTCTTCCACATGCATCTCCCCTCATATTTACATACCACAGAGAGTGTCTCTATCTCCCAAGATAGAGACGCAAAAATAATAAATTACAGATATATTCATTATCTAATGCTATGCAACAAATTACCCCAAAATTTAGTGGCCTAACACAACAATAACATCCAGAAGCAACTTGGTTGGGCAGTTCTGGGTTAGGGTTTCTCATGAAGTTTAATCAGATGTTGACTGAGGCAATGGACAACTGAAGGCTTAACTGAGCTGGAGGATCTGTTTGCAAGGTAGATCACTCATATGGCTGGCAAGTTGCTGCTGGTTCTTAGCATGAGGCCTCAGGTCCTTCCCACGTGGGCCTCTCTACAGGAATATTTGAATGTTTTCACAATATGGCAGCTGGTTTTCCCCAAAGTAAGCAAGATAAGAGAACAAAGGTTACACAAGAGCAAGGCAGAAGCCACAATGCCTTTTGTACAATGTAGCCTTCTACTATACTTTGCTGGTCACACAGGTCAGCCCAGATTCAGTGTAAGAGGGGAGAATGTAAGGGTGTGAATACCAGTAGACAAAGGACATTGAAGCCATCTTGAAGGCTGGCTACCACAACAATCAAATGGCTTGTCACATGAACAGCAAAATAATCTCAATTCGTCTTAGAGTTGACTTGGATGCATCTTTTCCTGCTTCAAAAAGTGTGATCATTTGTTCACCTTGTTTTGCCTCCCCATCTCCAGAGAGCCCTAAAACCATTATACAATATCACCTTAGCATCTGTGAGCACATTTCTTTGTTAATAATGTATTTTTAATTTTAAAAGTGGATTGCAAACAATAAAGTTGTGACACTTCTAAGGAAAGTATAAGAAGATATATCATCCTCTTGATTCAGCAGGAAAAAAAGGTGATGATTTACCTTTCTATGTTAGACTTAATAAACCTTGACAGAAATGAACAGATATTTAAAATATTGGATGTAGACAAAGTAAAAAGAGTCACTGGACTTAACCTTCTAACTCTATCCACAGTACACAATTTACTCTTAGACCTCAGGAAAGCACCTAATGTCTTTGTATCTCAATTTCCTCATATGTAAAATGCAAAAAATATCCATTCACATGTATAAAGAGTGAAGTGTGAATATAAATTAGGAACTGAGCTCTATTATATATATGTAAATGTATATAATGTACGGAGATATAGATCTAAATAGATAGATACAGATCTGCACTTACACAGAATATGTTTTTAGAAAGAGTAAACTTGGGGCACCTGGGTGGTTCAGTTGGTTAAGCATCTGACTTCGGCTCAGGTCATGATCTCGGGGCCCTGGGATCCAGCCCTGCATCAAGCCCCATGTCCAGCCCAACCTTGCGCCCCACCTCCTCAGGCTCTGCACTCAGTGGGGGTCAGCTTCTCCCTCTCCCTCTGCCCCTCCCCTCGGCTCATGCTCACAAGCTCACTCTCTTGCTCTCTCTCTCTCTCCTCAAATAAATAAATGAAAAATCCTTAAAAAAAGAGTAAACTTGACCAAATTTAAAATATATACATCTTGACTTTAAATTATATGCATATATACATGTATATATAACATAATATATACATGTACACACACACACACATATATATATATATATACAATCAAGATATAAATCTCGGCTTATATAGAACATGTATTTACAAATAATAATCTTGACCAAATTCCTTACAAACACTATTCCTATGTGGCAGCATCACTCACCTCTTTATCATTCCTCTAATAACTCTATGAACACTGAGCATTCCTCCTAACTCTAACATACTATGACTCTCAATAGAATGAAAAAGAGCTGATGTCACAAACACATTGTGTTACAGTATCACTAAGGGCCAGATCCATTCTTAGTTACATAATCCCTGAGGTCCTACCAGCTTTGCTAGCCTCAAAAGAGAGCCTTGGAGTACAAAGAAAGAGAGGGAGGGAACTAAACAAAGCCCTGACATGACAAAAATTCTTAGTATATTCTCAGTATTAATCCTTGGCAAAGAAGCAGACAGTTTGGAGGTGGAAGAAGGCAGTGGAGAGCTTTAAAATAATTATTATTTATATCTTCCCTAAATACCATGGCACTTTCTAGTCACAAATACTTAGGGAGCAGAAAATCATCCAAAACACCCCATTCCCCCCCACCCCCTGCCAATATCTCCACAGTAAGATCAGAGACCCAAGAGCATTCTTTCCTTCCTAACTGGCTGTCAAGCAGTTCCCTCCAACAAATGGCAGTTTTTATCATTAATTCTTTCATGCAGCTTTCATCTGTGAGGTCTGTAATCCACAAGAACAACCTAATAATGATTAAGTAAAATCAAAGTGATCTTTTAAAAGCCTGTATCCTTTGTTATAAATGCTTCACAAGTAAAAGATCAGTCAAAAGCATAAAGGTACCCTGAATTGAACTTCCTTTGTGCTTGAATTAGAGTGTTTCTTTTGGAATACTCTCACATCAGGCTTCCGCTTCTCTTGGCAAAATCATGGATTGGCTGATATTGTCTTAGAGGCTTTCCTATGTCCCCTTTCCCACCATCACTCTTCTTTCAGGGACTCCTTTCTGTTACCTAGGAGTCCCTCCTGCTGCCTTCCGCATTCCGCCTACCACACACTCATGGTCCAGACTCTTTATTTATAATTCTCCTTTCTAACGTTACAGTATGTATTTCCAAAGACTCAATTTCTTTGAGAGTTTTGCTGGGTGGCCAACTAACCCAATAATCTTTACCACAGTGTTGAATTAGTACTCATTCTCTTTAGAATTGGTTTTCAGACAGAAACTTCTAGAAATTCTATCAACATCTCAGCCCAAAATATTGTAGGTATTTTGGTAAGCAGTAGGAGAGGACACTTGAATATAACTGGGCCTTTTAGAAAAGTGAAGTCCATTGGGTTGCTTTACTTGGCCTAAGGAGTTGATGTATATGTAGGGGCTCTGGGCAGAACCTCCCCCCCCACACACACACACAATGTGCCACTTTGGCATATGGATTAATTTGAGCTGAAGGCACTTGAAACCCTGTGGGCTCAAAAGAAACTTTGTCCTTCCCTTAACCACACAGAAGAACCTAAATTGGGGGTCTTTCCCAGAATAAGGGTTATTAACAGAGATAAGTTTTATCTGAGTGACCCATCTGTATGGCACGGCAAACATCAAATTACCAAACATCTACTCTCCTTATTGCCCTGTGAAATGCATTCCTTTCCTCTGAAATTTCAGACCCCTAACTCCTTCTCTTAGTTCAGAGTGACATATATACTCATTTTGCCTGTCTTTGGAATTTCCTTATCTATGTGGAATCCCCATATGTACCTTATGAAATTTGATTTTCTCCTGTTAATCTGTTTCATGTCAATTTGTTTCATTTTTTTAAAAATATTTTACTTTTAAGTAAACTCTACACCCAACATGGGGCTTGAAACCACAACCTTGAGATCAAGAGTTGCACGCTCTACCACCTGAGCCAGCCAGGTGCCCCCATGTCAATTATTTCTTAGTCCTGCTAGAAGGACCTCTGAGGGAACAGGAATTCTTCCTCCCCAACATATGAAAGCTGTTCTCTCTGAAATCATCCTCAAGGATAAGAAAGTAACCCCAAACATCTAATGAGTATCCATCCAGTTGGCTTCCCGCTGCACCTAAAATAAAATCTATACTCTTGTTTAGGGTCAAAAAGATCTGGCCTCTCGCTACCTGTCTCTACCTCATACACCACACTCCAGCCAAACTGGCCTCTCTTTCAAACTTGAAAATGCCAAGCTGCAACATCATTCCTGCCTTAAGACCTGCATTGCTATGTTCCAGTTCTTGGCATGCAAATTACTCTTCATTTGGTTCCCACCTCAAATGTCACCTCTTCAGACAATCTAAAGTAATCCTACAGTCACCCTCTAGCACATCATCCTATTTTATTTTATTTTTTTTTCCACAATAAGTGTACTCTTTAATCCCCATCTTCTATTTCCCCTATCCCCCCATGCACCTCCCCTCTGGTAACCATCAGTTTGTTCTCTATAGTTAAGAGTCTGTTTTCTGGTTTGTCTCTCTTTCTTTTTCTTTTCCTTTGCTTGTTTGTCCTATTTTATTTTCTTCATGGTATCATAACTGTGAATTTTTTTTTGTTCATGTGTTTGTTTACCTGCTGCTTCTAGGCCCCCTACTAATGTACTTACTCTTCGTTGTCTGTCATGTTCATCACTGTGTCCCTCATGTTTTGCAGAGAACCTGATATGTGTTCAGTGCTCAATAAATATGTGCTGAATGAATGCATGAAGATGAATCCAAGCATAACTTAACCTTTAAATTTAAATAATTGAGAAATCCTGTACTAATATTGGAAGGGGGGACAGTGGTTAATATCACCATAACTAATGTAACTAACTTGTGTTTATAAGACTTTTATTGATCATGGACCACAGCATTTTTTCAATAAAATATTATAAATATTAGATTGATAAATATTCCACTTGCCATTATGAAAAGCTGTCCTTTTGATGAGGTATCACAAATGAATGCCAGTATTCCTTGAGAAATACTGCCAACTCATCCTATTCTTCTGTCAGTGTTAAGAAACTACATTTCCCTTGGGCCAATTTCTAGTTGTTCTAGGTGTGTAGTATCTATTGCTAGGACTTCAGAAGCCGATGAGCAACCTGCTTGTCACATGCTCCAACAAATGGTCTCTTCCCCCATGCAGTGTATCTAAGCAGAGAAGCAGCTCTCCTAAGATGATAACCAATACAGCATAGAATATTGTTAAACCTATGGCTTATTATCCTGCAAAGTTTACCCCAGCAGGCTGCCAAAAGGAAAAAAAAAAAAAAGCCTAGCAATTTAGCAATTTGGTTTTCTACCAGGCAGTCCCCATTTAGCTAGTTGTAGCTTAGAAGCAGATGTCTGAGAGCAAGCAGTTCAGCAAGCCTGCAGTCAGACGCTTTTGTAGAGCTTTTTTCTTAAAAGGAAAAATTGAGGCAGGTCAATGGATTACAACTTCCTGGGCTTGCTTTTGTTATCTATAAAGTATCACCACTAAACCTGCTTTGCTAAAGTGAAACTCCAAGGCTTAAAAAAGCATCTTTCCTTCTAAAAATTAAATAAATTGGTTTAAAAAAAAAAAACTCAACATTAGTAGAGAGGGGAAAAAATACCCACAAGTCAGTAAGAGCTAAATAACATACTTTTCCCTTTAAGGAAAACATGTAGCATAAGAAAACCTTATTTTTAAAAAACTGCAATGAAATTTCTTGAAACCACACATCTTAGGAAAGCTTGATTATTAATTCTTCCAGAGGAACTGTTAACATTTAAATGACAAAACTCTATTAACCACTATTCTTCAATTATTTCACTATCAAATTAAATTTAAGAAAATACACACAATCCTATCTTGGCATCCAAAACAAAAATTTCTTGGTGTTTTTTGGGGGGTTGGGGAGACTAAAGAGGAGGTGTCTTTTTCATCAAACCTCTTATACTGGTTCACTTCTCATTAATTTGGTCTCGTGTGTGTGCGCGCGCGTGCATGTGCGCGCGCGTGCGCGCTTCTGCCCAGGTTAATTTTAAGAGTAAGGTTGTCTCTAAGCATGTACTGTAAAACTGTAAAATTTTTTCCACTCTTCATGGACCATTTACAATCTGCAAGGTTTGGGGTGGATATGAAATGTATTCCTGCCAATGGACAGCCACATCAACAGTGCTGAAAACCAATCCTTCTGTTTTGCTCATTGGGCCATATGGTTCCATGAAAAAGGAGCTAAACAAAAGTGCAACTAATGCACCTTGTCAATCTGGGTTTAGAGTAATTATCTGATACAATGGTAAAGAAACTGTAGATGAATATATTCTCTCATTCTTCAGTCGTCTACCACTATAAACATATACTAATTCATTGGAAGAACAAAAAATCAGGTCTAAGGCCTTTTCTATCTTACAGGAACTATATTTTAAAGAAAATACATTGCAATAAAATTATATATATATAATATATATATAAAACAGTTTCAACCAGAATACCGGTGTTTTGTAGTAACGTCGTCCAAAAGATTAAGGATCATGGTTTAAAACCCTTTCCAGTAAGTGATTTGAGTACCCCAGAGCAATTAACAAGCAAGCTGAAGCACCAAGATAAAGTTGTGTCCCCCTAGTGACCTCTAGGGTGGAGCTAAGCTCCCACAAGCAGGACTGGGGGAGAAAGCAAGAAGCATGTCAAAGCCGAGCGCGCTGCTGTAACCTAGCCGTTATATTCAATAATGTACCGGTTCCCATCTCAGAGGGCTGGTCCTGTTTTATATAACCTTAACGCCAATAAATCTCCGCCTCCTGGCCAAGAGGCCCATTGGGTCGAAATCCAACTTCAAGCACCTTCTCTTCCTCCTCCCCAAGTTGCTGAGGTCCGGCACCCCACCCCCAGGCGCACAGCCATCCTCCACGTGCGCGGTAAGGAACGGACTTGCACCTCTCTGCAGTGCTGCAGACAACCTCTCCGCCACTGCCGGTTCCCCAGCGAGAGCGCGGGAGCGGGAGGGAGCCGGCGACCTGCGACGTCTACGAGTCCCCGCTTCAGGCGCCTGAGGCCGGTACACCAGCTCCCAGGGCGCAGCGCTCTGCGAATCCTGGGGACGCACCCCTCCGCCCCGCCCCCCTCCTGCCCCGCCAAGCCCGATGCTGCTCACGAGGCTCCCTCCCGAGTGCAGCCCTGGACCACCCCAGCAACAAGCTCTTCCTTGTCCTTTCTGCCATCGTTTCTCCTCCCCTGAACTTTCCAACTTTGGAACCCCCGGTTGCAAAGGAGCAACAGAGGGGGAGACTGCTCGGCCAGAGTCACTGCCCGCCTACCCAGGTCGGGAAGGGGGAAATAGAGCCTGCAGGGACTCGGCTGGTAGCAACTCCTCTTGACCATTGGGCAAAAGGAGAGGCAGACAGCTATTACCTCCTCAGGATGGAGGTTGGGAAAATGGATGCAGAACTTGTCACCCTAGGGATGAAGGGGCGGTGGGGGGGGGGGGAGCTTGGGAGGAGGGAATAGGAGAGACCAAGGAAAAAACTCACTCTCTCTCTCTGGCACACACGCGCGCGCGCGCACACACACACGCACACATGCAGCCTGTTTTCTAAAAGGACGAGACGCTACGAGCCAGGAGTCTCTTTTCTCCCCACCGCCCTCAGGGGGGAACGCGCAACAGATACCCAAGCTCTCCGAGTAGGAAAGGGGTGGGGTGAGAGAAAGAATCTCCAGGTTTCCGCAGGTTAGAAAAACGGGACAAACTCCTGTCAGAGTCTCCCTGGAGGCAAAGGGAGGTAGGTGCAGCAACGCTGAGGTCCCTCCACCTCCCCGAGAAGGCAAACTCTTCCCCTGCAGGCAACCTTCCACCTGGCGGAGTCTGGATGTAAACAGGCAGGACCGAGGGGCGGACCGCGGGTGGGAGGTGGGATGGGCCGAGATGAGAACAGAGCGGAACTCACCCTTGCTGCTGGGGGGCTCTCTCTTCTTGGCCATCTTCTGCCCCCGCCCCTCCCCCAGACCCCCCGCGCGTTTCCTCCGGCTGCCGCCCACCTCCCGAAGCCCGCTCGGCGGTTTCCAGGGCGAGCTCTCGCCGCGGCTCCCCGCTCAGCAAGCTCTTTGTTGCTGTGATGGCATCTGCGAGGCGACGGCAGCGGCGGCGGCGGCGGCGGCCGCCCGGCTGCGCGCTCGGCTCGGCTCGGCTCGGCGGGCGCTGGCGCCGCCGCCCCTCCGCTCTCGGCCGCGCAGCGCTGCGAGCCTCGCGCTCGCGCTGCTGTGGCCGCTGTGGCTGCGGCGGCGACTGTTGATGCTGCTGTGCCGCTCCAGCTGCTGGAGGGGGCAGCGCAGGGTCCCCGGCGCGCCCGCCCAGAGCTGACCTCCCCCTTGCCCACACTCCCTCCCTCCCCCACTCCCCCACGCCGGTGTCCCGTCTGAGCCGCCAGCTCCAATCCAACCAGTGACGGCGCCGTCATCTAGCAGCCGCTGCTGGGGAAGGCGGCGGCGGCGGCGGTGGGGGGCTGCTGGGGGAAGCTGGGAGCCCTCGGCTCTCTGGGGCCAGGAAGTGGAAAGCCTGGCAGCCCGACTCTGGTGAAGCCCGCATTCTGCCTGCCTGCTTTCCTCCGGGTCTCCGAAACCCCCTCCCCGGCGGCAGGACGCGGTGTGAGGGGTGGGGGGTGGGTGCCGCGAAAGACACCCGTCCCCATAGGCCAACAAGAACTCTCGCCAACTGCAAGAGAACGAGCACGGGCACTAGCGACCCGGCCCAGCCACCGACCTCCCAAAAGCCTCCTCGGGGCACCAATTCCGAACGAGCCTCGGAGCACGCGGATGCCTCTGCCGCTCCAGAACCAAGAAGGGAAGAGGAAAACTGGAAGCTAGTGGAGAGGGAAAATTTAATTCCAGAGGCAGCCCACCTCCAGACACTTGGAAGAACGACCTAGTTCACGCCCTAAACCTCTTTGTAACGAGAACTCAAGACAGTTCCCTTGGGGCTGTGGGAATAGAGGGAAGAAAACTTCAAGCTCTCAGATGTTGGAGGGCCTGGGATGGGGGGTGGGGTGATTTCTTGGCCTCAGGTACAAATTTTGTCCCGGCGGCCGCATTCTTTCTCTCCCTGACTGGGGGTTTGGGAAGTTTTCCTTTTCCTGGAGGAGCTGTTCTCCTCTGGCGTGCTGATCAGAGAAGGACTCTCACCAGTGTCCCAGGATTGCAAGGGCATGCAAAAGTTTAAGACACGTCTGAGAATGTAAAGATAGTAACCAGGCTTTAAAAGAAGGGCAGAAGGGGTAGAATGGGGAGGGGGTTACCGGTGTGGAAAAGAATACAAAATCTTTTTTTTTTTTTTTCTCCTTTAGAGGAGCTGAGTTTTCCCTTAAACCTACTTACTAATTCACAGTGATCTTAACACTTCTCCTTTCCTTTCCCTCCCTACATTTCCAATCTAATCTGATTATCGAAATATCCAGTGATTCAATTCAGTACCACTAGTCAGAAGTTGCCACAGCATCAGTGGTGTATAGCAGAAAGAACACTGGAGTCCAAAACCCTGGTTTTGAGTTCTGGCTCTGGAACTTCATGGCTCTGAAAACCTGCAGAAATCCTCTATTCTTCTGTTTTCTGGTTTGTAAAATATCATCTCAAAGATTCCTTCCAGCTCTAATAAATGTCCTGTGATTTTTTGTATCGCAAAATCATAACACATTTTTTGCACTTTCTGAATTTAACTTTACATCATGTATTGAAGTAAGTAATCTGAAGAACATGTGAAATACCCAACCCCTCTCACAACAAAGGCATGCATTGGATATAAAACAAATAGTAAGCTTATTTTAATTAGCAAAATAGGCCCAGTCTCTGGGTAGTAAGAGTAGTAATTCAAAACTACTCTGTCGGGGTACCTGGCTGGCTCAGTCAGCAGAGCATGCTATCCTTGATGTCAAGGGTAGTGAGTTTGAGTCCCACCTTGGGGGTAGAGTTTCCTTAAAAAAAAAAAAAAACTACTTTGTCATCTCTTCAAACTCTTAAGGTGTGCAAATATTAGGCTTGTAAATATTCTTAGTCCATTGTATGTGTTCATATTTTATCACTAAGTACTAATTATTGCCTTCATTAGAATAATATCATTTATTAATTACTTTTACATCCTTTATTTCATTTAATCCCAACCACACACCTGTGAGTTTAGATTGCAGGTCCTGTCTTCCATGTTTTATAGGTAAGAAAATGAGATTCATGAAGTTTCATTGACTTGTACACAGCTCCAGGACTTTGATGCAGCTCTTCTAACTCAGTACCAGGCTCTTCCCATGATACCAGCCTATGAAATAAAATCTTTCTGCTTCAGATCAGGGAGAGGTTCCTTTTTTCTATTTACTCCTTCCATGGTGTCAATACTATTCTCGGCAGAGGGCACTCAAAGATTTAGTTGACAAATTATGTCTATTTTTTTACATATGGATATAATTAATATGTTTTTACACTTGTAGCACTTCAAGGTGTTTTTACATGCATTTTCTCAGTTGAAGGTCACAACTATCACAGGAGATCATCAAGAGGTTTATTCAGCCCCACCGAACAGATGAGGAAACAGACTCAGAGACTTTAGAGTCACAACACCTTCCAGGCCACGTGTTACCTGATTAGCCCGCACTGCATATTTGTGTTTAACAGTAACAAATGGAATGCCTATTAAAATACATGACACAAGCCATCTAAATACGTATGCTGTACTTGAGTGAAGGGTAGGGATTGTGCAACAGTCCCAGGTTACCTTGTAGGAATGGAAACCTAGAGATGTCAGGATTTTGGTTTTTCAATAGGAGTCAGGAATCCAGATTTCCAGTTAAAATATCTTTGTTGATGTTGGTTAACATATAAAACAAAACAAAACATGGCAGGCCTAATGGGCCACATTTGCCAGTAATACTGCAGCCTATGGGTTGTGTCTCTGTGTCTGTTTTTACCATCTCATCAATTGAGTTTTATCATCAGAGAGAGATAGAACTGAATCCTTGGGTATAGTTCTGATTCTGATGGTATCTACATGTCCTCAGAACTAGAGATTATCAAGATTTTGAGTCCAATCAATCATGATTTCTAAAGAGAGATTTCCAGAGATTGGTGTTTCTAAATTTCTGGCTGTTCTTGTAGCCACCAATAAGAATCACTACAAATAAATAATTTTTAAGTCACATGTGATTCTGCTGGGCACGAGGAAACTTACACATTTATTTGATGATGATGAAGATGATGATGATGAAAAGAAGGACAAAATTGGCCTAATCTCTATTTCCCTTACAGAAATATTCTGAATGAATCCTTTCAAAAAATAGCTACGGTGCTAAAATGGCAACTTTAGTTAAATGTAGTATAATCATTCTCCTTAGATCATTCTAGCCCTGTCAAGACTCCCTATAGAGTAAAAGATAATCAGAATAGAGGAAAGGAATACATGTTCCTCATGTGAAAGTAGCAAGTGAGCTCAACAGGGAAAATGAACTTGCCATACATATTATACTAAAGACCAAAATGAAAATATATTTCATACTACACAAAGCATAATTGTCACTAATTGTATGTTACTGCAATTGCAGTAAAAAGGTTGAAAAATATAACTGTCAGAAGAGTGTTTCTTGCTGAAATATTCTATTCTGAATGCCTAACTATAAATTAACTACTATAGTTGAGGGGAAATGAAAAGGGGGGAAAAAAAGCCCCAATGATTTTAATCATGTTAATACCAAATGATGTCAAAAGATCTGAACTCACTCCACTTTTGAAAAAAATCTTGCATTTTTAAAATTGATGTGCAAAAAGAAAAAATAATACCTCAGCTGAGGTTTTAAGGGAACCTACAATTCTGTGACTAGAACTAAAAAAAGGTTAAAAAAAAAAAAAAAGGATGGTGGGAAGAGAATGGGATAGTCAACAAGTGCATTAAAAAAAAAAAAATCCTGGGGCACCTGGGTGGCTCAGTTCATTAAGCCGCTGCCTTCGGCTCAGGTCATGATCCCGGGGTCCCAGGATCGAGTCCCATGTCGGGCTCCCTGCTCCGTGGGAAGCCTGCTTCTCCCTCTCCCACTTCCCCTGCTTGTGTTCCCTCTCTCACTGTGTCTCTCTCTGTCAAATAAATAAATAAAATCTTTGAAGAAAAAAAAAGACATGTCTCTAAAGGCAAGGGAAACAAAAGCAAAACTGAACTTTTGGGACTTCATCAAGATAAAAAGCTTCTGCACAGCAAAGGAAACAGTCAACAAAACTAAGAGGCAACCCACGGAATGGGAGAAGATATTTGCAAATGACATTACAGATAAAGGGCTGGTATCCAAGATCTATAAAGAACTTCTCAAACTCAACACCCAAAAAACAAATAATCCAGTCAAGAAATGGGCAGAAGACATGAACAGACACTTCTCCAAAGAAGACATACAAATGGCTAACAGACACATGAAAAAATGTTCAACATCACTAGCCATCAGGGAAATATAAATCAAAACCACAATGAGATACCACCTTACACCAGTTAGAATGGCAAAAATTAACAAGACAGGAAACAAGTGTTGGTGAGGATGTGGAGAAAGGGGAATCCTCTTACTCTCTTGGTGGGAATGCAAGCTGCTACAGCCATTCTGGAAAACAGTATGAAGGTTCTTCAAGACGTTAAAAATAGAACTACCCTATGACCCAGCAATTGCACTACAAGGTATTTACCTCAAAGATACAGATGTAGTGAAAAGAAGCAGCACATGCACTCCAATATTCATAGCAGCAACGTCCACAATAGCCAAACTGTGGAAGGAGCCGAGATGCCCTTCAACAGACGAATGGATAAAGAAGATGTGGTTCATATATACAATGGAATATTACTCAGCCATCAGAAAGGATGAATACACACCATTTGCATCAACATGGATGGAACTGGAGGGGATTATTCTAAGTGAAATAAGTCAAGCAGAGAAAGACAATTATCATATGGTTTCACTCATGTGTGGAACATAAGGACTAGCACGGAGGACCACAGGGAAAGGGAGGGAAAACTGAATGGAATGCTCAATTTTTCAAGGTTTTTCCCCCTCTCATTCTTTCTCTTATCCCTCTCATCTTTTGAGATCTGGGCACAAAAGTTTATAATATTTTAGCAATAGCAGACTGGAGGTGTTGTCCGGTCTATGTTGTCCTCTCCACGCATGCATATGATGTCTAGCTGATGCATAGCTCGCCTCACCTGTGCTCTGGGCGTTGGACTATATGTTCACTGTGACCACTGCTAAAGAGACCAGGAGTCTGATCTCTTGGCATAAGCAATGCATGGTGATTGCTCTCAAGAAACACGGCCATCTCCTCCTGCAGCCCAGGCTGTCTACATTGATTTTCACTGCTGATGATGCTGCTGATGATGCTGCTGATCTTCTGAGACTTCTCAATATCCTCCATCTGGACCTCAACTTGGAGTTGCCTATACATAGTTGCCACTGTGATATACCCTTGAACAGAGATCTCTACTGAGATCTCCTCTGCTATGACTTTCTGGCAAATATGTTAATGCTTTATACCATTTATATCTCTGAATTACCCTTTATAACTCTAAATTACCCTTTATATCTCTGCAGAATTGCTCAAGAACCTCTAGATTTTTTTCTGCAATGTGCACCAGCTGTAAGAAACCAGCTACTGTTCTGCCTAATATACCATGCCATTTTTTGTTTGTTTGTTTCTGTGGCTACCCCATGTTAGTAAAGGGCTTCTTTTGGAGGCTTCTAACCTCTTCACCAGTGGTGCTCCCCTGTTTCCCCCAAAACTATCAACCCACTGTTCCACTGTGAGTAAAGGACACTGTCTCATCTCTTCCTGCCTTTTCTCTCATACACACCCCTTAACTCTTTCTCTAGCACATTCTACTTTTCATATGGTGGGACTTCCTTGGATAGTATCCTCCATCCTTTCTCCGTAATGGCTTATTGTAAAACTCTATTTTCAAATAACTAAACTTTCCTTTTGGTTTGGTAAAGGGACACTTTTGGAATTCAGATGCCTCTTTTACCTTTCAAAAAGCCTGGATTTCAAAATAATTGTTTCACAAGGGATTTGAGAAAGTTGGCTTTGAGTTTCAAAACTAAGCAAAGAGCCCTTTTCTCTAGCCCTTCCCAAAAACAATGAATATAACAGATTCAGTGTGTAAGGAGCCACGGGGCACATGGTTTACAAAGAATTAAATATGCATTGGTTTCCTAGGTCAAAAACATTATCCTCATTAGGGTTACCGAAAGACATTAAATTGGGATTGGAGAACCTGGCTGGCTTAGATGTAGAACATGCTACTCTTGATTTTAGGGTCCTGAGTTTGAACCCAGTGTAGACATTACTTAAAAAACACATACACACACGCACACAAGAAAACAAAGTACATTGAATTGACAAATCTGGTCTAGTCACAACTTGTCTACTGATATGACTTGTGGACTTTGGATGACTAACATGATAAAAAAAATAATAGCAGTAGCAATTACTGATATTCTGTTATGATGGCCAGTGATGCTGGGTCTTTCATTTCTTTTATTTTCAGTTCTCCTGTCCCAGTCCCCCAGTTACTATTCTAAGTCTTCACCATTCCCCTCTAGTCTCTGGCCCCAGCCTTTTTATGTGAAAAAATATGAACTCTTATAGTTTAAACTGCTGATGTGCCTTCTGACATATACAGTTACTTTCCTAACTGATACAGGTGGGTATAGATGCAGTTTGTAGAGATGGTGGCAGAAAGTTGGAAAAGTTTCTAATGGCTTCTACTTTCTCTTGAAGTAGGAAATAAAGTCACCTGCTGAGTTTGAGGAAGTAAATAATGTATTTTGGAATCTAGTCAGAGTAGGGATAGTTGTGACAAAAAGAGGAGGCTGATCATCTCACTCTCCAGCTAAGATCACTGCAATACAGTTCTACTGCTTATAGAAAAATGTCCCAAATCCTCAACATGCCTACATGGGAATGAGCTGACCCATGACTATTTCCAGCCTCCTCCTCTTATGTCACTTTTCCCTTTGCTCTCTACACTCAGGCCATGCACAGAGTGGACTGCAAGAAAGTAATCCAAATATATAGTTTCAATGAATATTATTTTCTTTCTTCCCATGTACATCTCCTCAGCATGACTTCTAACCTAATCTTTTTGGCTTCTGTGAGCTTATTTTTCATTAGCTTAGCCCCGATTTTCTCTGTTACTAGCAATCCCACTACTGACTTATCTTCTTTTCTTTTCTCCTTGAAGCTTGATTGGTCTCTCTGCCTCCATTCTCTCATTTCTCTGATCCATGTTCACATTTACAGATGCCTTGGTCATCTTCTTATTACAGAGACCAAAGCACATTACTCTTCTACTCTGAAAGTTTATATAATACAGGCACAAGCTCCTTATGTCCTGCAAAGCTTTCCACTGTTTGACCTCTGCTTACCTTACCAGCTTCCTTTCTTCTAACTTTTGCCCTTAACACACTATGTTCTAGTCCAAACCGGACTCTTCAGAATTCTTTAAATATGTCAGGTATGTTCATATTTTCACTTTTATTCACATTGCTCCTTCTACAATTTTTTTTTTTCACTTTCCATCTCTACCTGTTAAGTCTGATTCATCCTTAAAGCCCTGGAATATATGATATTCACTGCAATCTTCTGCTAAGAAGTAGTTGTTCCTTTTGTTCATTACATAGCATGTTGTTTGTGTCTTTATCATTAATATTTATTTTATCTTATATCTTAGTAAATTGTGTGGATGTCTATCTCCCTATTGACTAGATGGTTGACATTTTGTTTTAGCCATTATAATGAGACCTTAGCTCCTAATTTACTGTTAAGTAGCTCTTCGGCTAGAGCAGTGACGGGTGGTACTGAAAGATAGGGTAATTTGGGATTAGGTCAGGGAGTCCCTGAATGTCAAGTTATGAAGAAGAGAGGACATTAGTATATAATACATATTTAATGAATCCCTTTTCATTAATAGTGGTTAATAATCCAAATATCTTCCTTTTCATTCCACAGATTCTAACAAATTTTCACATCTACATAGGGAAGGACATTTTTTTCCTTTATTCTTTAGAATGTCATTCATTCATTCTATTTTTCTTGAGTGTCTGCTATGCTGAATAACAGTGGTGAGAGAAGGCATTCTTGTCTTATTCCTGATCTTAGAGGAAAAGCTTTTAGCCTTTCATCACTGAGCATGATGTGAGCTGTGGGTTTGTCATACATGGCATTTATTACGTTAAGGTATATTTCTTCTATGCCAAATTTGTTGAGGGTTTTTATCATGAAATGATGTTGTATTTTGTCAAATTTTTTTCAGCATCTATTGAGAAGATTATATTACTTTTATCTTCCATTCTATTAATATGGTATATTACATTTATTGATTTGCATATGTTGAACCATCCTTGCATCCCAGGGATAAATCCCCCTTGATCATTGTGTATGATCTTTTTAATGTGTTGTTGAATTTGGGTTGATCATATTTCATTGAGAATTTCATAGAGATATTGGTCTATAGTTTTCTTTTCTTATACTATCTTTATATGGTTTTGTTATCAAGGGTAATTCTTGCCTTGTAAAAAGAGTTTGGGAGTGCTTTGTCCTCTTCAATTTTTGGAAGAGTTTGAGGTTGGCATCAATTCTTTAAATATTTGGTAGAATTCACTAGTAAAGCCTTCTGCTCCTAGGCTTTTCTGCATTGAGAGTTTTTGGATTACTGATTCAATCTCCTTACTTGCTATTTGTCTGTTCAGATTTTCTATTTCTTCATGATTCAGTCTTAGTAGATAGTATGTTTCTAGTAATGTATCCATTTCTTCTAGGTTATCCAATTTGTTGGCATATAATTATTCGTAGTAGTCTCTTATGATGCTATGTAGCACTGTGGTATCCTTTCATTTCTGATTTTGAGTCTTCTCTTCTTAGTTCAGCTTATCAATTTTGTATATCTTTTTTTAAGATTTTATTTTTAAGTAACCTTTACACCCAACATGGGGTTCGAACTAACAACCCCAAAATCAAGGGTCACTTGCTCTACTGGCTGAGCCAGCCAGGGGCCTTTTTATATATCTTTTCAAACAACCAGCTCTTAGTTTCATTAATCTTTTCAATTGTTTTTTTGGTCTCTATTTCATTTACTTCCACTCTGATCTCTGTTATTTTCTTCCTTCTGCTAACTTTAAGTTTAGTTTGTTCTTCCTTTTCTAGTTCCTGGAGGTATAAAGTTATATTGTTTGTTGGAGATCTTTCTATTTTGTTAATATATGCAGTTATCACTATGAACTTTCCTTTCAGAACTGCCTTTGCATTGTCTATAGGTTTGGGTGTGTTGTGTTTGCATTTTCATTTGTTTCAAGTTGTTTTTTTTTTTAATTTCCCCTTTAATTTCTTCTTGGATGCATTGGTTGTTCAGGAGTGTGTTGTTTGGTTTTCACATGCTTGTAGATTTTCCAACTCTCCCTTGGTGATTTCTGCTTTCATACTATTGTGGTTGAAAAAGATACTTGGTATGATTTCAATCTTCTTAAACTTGGGAAGACTTGTTTTGTGGCCTATCATATGGTTTATCCTGGAGAACATCCTCTGTGTACTTGCTGTATTCTGCTGCTGTTGGATGAAATGTTCTCTATATGTCTGTTAGGTCAATTTGGTCTAATATATGGTTGAAATCAATGTTCCCTTGCTGATTTTCTGTCTGGATGATCTATCCATTGCTGAAAGTAGGATACTGAACTCCCTTCTTATTATTGTATTGTTGTCCATTTCTCCCTTCAGATCTGTTAGTATTAGCTTGATACATCCAGGTGTTCCAATGTTAAATTGTATATATTTACCATTATTATATTTTTTGATGAATTGACCCCTTAACATTATATAATGATCTTCTTTCTCTCTTGTTACTATTTTTGGCCTAAAGTCTATTTTGTCTGATATAAATATAGCTACTCCCACTTTCTTTTGATTTCCACTTGCCTGAAATATCTTTTTCCATCCCTTCACTTTGAGCCTATGTCCTCAAATCTGAAGTGACTCTCTTGTAGTTTGCATTCAGCTGGTGTTGTTCTTTTATCTATCCAGCCATTCTGTGCCTTTTGATTGGTGAATTCAATCCATTTACATTTATTTATTTATGATTATTAATTATTGATATGCAAGGACTTACTAATACCATATTATTAATTGCTTTCTAGTTGTTTTGTATTTTAATTATTTCTCTTTCCTCTCTTTCTTCATACCTTTGAGAATTGGTAATTTTCTATGGTGCAAAACTTCCCTTTATCTTTTGTTAATCTACTATAGGTTTTTGCATTGTGGTTACCATGAAGCTTACATCATAAAACATCTTATAGATAAACGAATTCATTTTAAGCCAATAGCAACTTAACTTTGATTGCATACAAAGGCTCCACCCTTAACTCCCTCTTTTATGTTTTTGATGTCACAATTTACCTCTTTTTATATTGTGCATTTGTTAAATTGTAGTGGCTATAGTTATTTTAATAATCATTTGTTTAACCTTTATACTAGAGTTAAATGGTTAACACATTCTCATATTACAGAATTAGAGTTTCTAAGTGTGACTGTATATTTACCTTTACCAGTGTGTTGTATATTTTCATATATTTTCATGTTACTAATCAGCATCTTTTCATTTCTGCTTGAAGAACTCCTTACAGCATTTCTTGCAAATCAGATCTAGTGGTAATGAACTCTCTCAGTGTTTTGTTCGTTTGTTTTTATTTGTTTTTTCCTGAAGAAGTTTTTATTTCTTCTTCATAGCTGAAGGATAACTTTGCCAAATATTCTTGGCTGGAAATTTTTTTCTTTTAAAACTTTTGAACATATAATTCCACTCTCTCCTGACCTATAGGGTTTCTGCTGAAAAATCCACTGATACCCTAATGGGGATTCTTTGTAAGTTACAATCTTTTTTTCTCCTTGCTTTTAGATTCTCTTTGTCTTTGATTTTTTTTTAAAGAATTTTGTTTTCTTTTTTTTTAATTTTTTAAAAGATTTTATTTATTTATTTGACAGAGAGGGACAGCGAGAGAGGGAACACAAGCAGGGGGAGTGGGAGAGGGAGAAGCAGGCCTCCCGCGGAGCAGGGAGCCCGATGCGGGGCTCCATGCCAGGACCCCGGGATCATGACCTGAGCCGAAGGCAGACGCTTAACGACCGAGCCACCCAGGCACCCCTGTCTCTGATTTTTGACAGTTTCACTATAATGTGTCTTGGAGAAGGTCATTTTACATTGAGGTAATGGAGTGATCTATTAGCTTAATGAACTGAGATGTCCAAATCTCTCCCCAGGTCTGGAAAATTCTCAGCTATTATTTCTTTAAATAGACTCTCTGTCCCATTACCCCCTTTTTTCCTTCTGGAACTCCAGTTATTCTACTATGTATACATTGAAAGGTGTCTGATAGATCATGTAGGCTATCTTCACTCTTTTTCTTTTTTTTTTTCTTTGTTCTGTTCTGACTGGATTATTTCAAAGTTCTTATCCTTTAGATCACTGTTTCTATCATCTGTTTGATCTATTCTGCTGTATCTATTGCGTTTTTCATTTCATTCACTGAATTTTTCAGTTCCGGAATTTCTGTTTGGTTCTTTTTTATGATTTCTATCTCTCTGTTAAATTTCTCATTTTGTTCATGAATTGTTTTCCCGGTTTCATTGAATTGACTTTCTGTGTTTTCTTGTATCTCACTGAGTTTCCTCAAAACAGCTATTTTGAAGTCTGTATCAGCTAAATTGCAACATTTCATGCCTTTGAATTTAGATATTATAGGGTTATTATTGTATTTTGGTGATGACATGATTCCTTGATCCCTCATTTTCCTTGGAGTTTTGCATTGCTGTTTTAGCATTTGTACAGCAGACACCTCCTCAAATCTGTACCTACTATTTTCTGGTGGCAAATTTTTTTTGTTGGTTCACCTTATATCTGGTCATTTCTTCAGCCTCGTATGGATACACCTGCTCCACACTTCTTGCTCCCTCTTGTGGCATAATTATGAAGATTATATGTTTTACCTGGCTCTTACAACTCACCAGGCTAACTACTGGAACCTCCGTTGTTTTTCAGAAGATGAAGCTACAGCTCAAATTTGTGGTGTCCCCCTGGCCCATGGACACTGGCTTATTTTCTGAGGGGACTCCATTTACGGGAGCTTGGTCCCCATCCTGCACTCAGGAGGAGGCACAAAGTGCTGGCTGTGGGTTTAGCACTCAGGGCATTGGGGAGGCATGTGGGTGAGTGGGGGTATCCTCAGGTAAGGTTCTCCCGGTGGCTCGTGGATAGGTTTCCTGCTGGAGTCCTGGATGCAGTCAGCAGAAACTGCATTCCTTTAATGCCCTTTTGATATTCTTATCTGTCTCTTTCCTGACCTCCCTCCCCCCATCAAGGAGGCCCTGCCTCAATACTCTGGGTGCTGCAGGAGAGAAATGGGCTTCTCCAGCAGTGTCCTGCACAGCTGAAGTAGCTGAACACACATTCATTGCTCTTGTTCCCCACCCCCACCCTCCCCCCACCCCCAGGGTAGGTCACTCTTGCTGGCTAGTTCAGCCCTACACTGTGTTGCCCTGGGGGAGGAGTGACACTGGCAAAGTTCCTCTTACCCTTTCTAATGCGTCCCATTTTGTATACTTTTTTGTTTGAATGGAATGCTAGAATCTTTCCTCCAGGGAAGGTTGAACTTCTATAAAGTCTCTCTTGTCCAATGGTATCTCCCAAGTCAGGATTCTCCTGGTTTTCCTCAACCAGGCGAGAGAGTGGCTATGACCAGTTCACA
The DNA here is from genome assembly GCF_964656455.1 of Halichoerus grypus. Classification (NCBI taxonomy): domain Eukaryota; kingdom Metazoa; phylum Chordata; class Mammalia; order Carnivora; family Phocidae; genus Halichoerus; species Halichoerus grypus. The sequence continues at coordinate 126,204,570 of NC_135716.1, read as the reverse complement.
AGGTCCTGCTGGTTCCGCACACCATACCAAGATCTGTTTGCCCATTACCTGATGCACAGGTGGGCGAGACACCTCCTGGGTACCTTGGTATATGGTGCTAGACCCCACAACTCTCACAGAGGTACTTTTGTTCATGGATGAATGCCGAATTAGTTATTTAAGTGGGGGGGGGGGCCAGAAGGGAGAGATCTCTTACGATGCTGACATCACTGCCCTGCTTCTGAGTGTTTACTATGAACTGAAGGGGAACTTATAGTCCACCCAACTAAATTTCCCCAGTTTAAACATAAGGAATCTGAGGCCCAGCAAATGAAATGATTTGGTGTAGGTTTTACAACAGTATACGGCAAAAAAAAAAAAAAAAAAAAGACTAGAAGCTAATCTAACCCAAAGGGTTAGTTTCCTAACCCAAAGCTTCCCAATTTTAATACAAAATTCTTACACTTTGAGTATGTGATAGATGAACTGATGGCACCTTAGAAATATATGAGGAAAAGAGCCCTGATTACCAAATTCAAAATTCTAAAATATGAAAGAGGTTCCTCTTTATCTCAGGTCCTCATTACTTTATATCTGATTATATAAAACCTTCTTAACTTGTTTCATTGCTTTCATAGTTCCCTCTCTGAAAATTCATATCTCTCTCAGACCTCATGCCAGCTCCCAAACCTAGAATGAATGTTCCATTTCATTAGCCACCTTTTCAAAAATCCTGACTGTTCTCCATTGATTATAGAATAGAATATTGATTACAGGTTAAAAGACAGGTCTAGATTCAAATCATGACTCTTCCCTGCCACTTTCTTTGATGAGCTGCGTTTCAAGCAAATCAAACATTATGACCTTTAATTTCTACAACTAATAAGTGGGAATAAGAGAGCTCAAGGTTTAGGGGCTCCTGGCTGGCTCAGCCGGAGGAGCATGCGACTCTTGATCTCAGAGTCATGATTTTAAGCTCCACGTTGTGTATAAAGATTACTAAAAAGATTTTAAAAAATTTTTTTAAAAGAGAGTTCAAGGTTTAGATATTAGATTTCAACCAAGTCTAAAAATCTCCCTTCCACATAACTTAATCATATGAATGGCAAATGGGGAAAAACATTTTAAAGCAGCAAAAACATATCAATAGCAATCAAATAAGGAGAAAAGTTGTATCATAACCTTAAAAAATTGGTGGCTATCAAGCAAGGAAAGACACAGGAGCTTCTAAGAATTTACTGAACAATGTTCAGAGCAGTATGGCAAGGCTCTTAACATCATCCTCCAAAGGAGCACTATATAGGGAAGATGCACAAGCACAATCCTAAAAATTCTAAAGCACCCTCTGACAACCTGCGCCACCACATGGGAAAGAGAGATTCAAATGAGATATGGGTAGCTCTTTGAAGAGAAAGAATTTTGCATGGGAGGAAAAGTCCCAACTACCTTTGTGTCCTCAGAAAAGGGAGCTATTAGGACCTTCTATTTTAGGATCTTCCAGCTGTGAGAAAAATGGACAGGATAACAGAACAAGTATAAACATCCAGAGTTCATTATCTCCAACAATAAATAGTGATTTAGCAGAAAGGAAGAAAAAAGAGAATAATTAGGACAAGAGTCTCTGAGGAAAAGAAAGTGGAGAAGAAGAATGCTTAATGCCTGAAGAGAAGTAACCCACACATGTATTATTGATATAGGGGCAAAACTCTCCATTTATTATTTATGTTTTCCCCGGGAAGAAAAAGCCAGGGTTGGGAGGAAGAGAAATTGCTGTTGGGGAGAAATAGGTGAATACAGAAAGCGAAAATTGGTGACATTGAAGTAGATAACCCAATAAACAAAAGTTTGGATTACTTGCTCTAAAGGAAGCAAGAACCCAGGGCTTGATGATCATTAGAGGGTATAATCCAAAGCTCAATGATATTTCTTAGTGCAATGAAGGCAAAAGTCAACAAATGGACTGAGTTTAACACAATACATTTAATAAACCCTGGCAAGCAGAGCCACAGGTCCTCCAACCTAAGCTGTGTACAGCCACAGTTGAGCTCTTCCCTTCTCCCCGAACTTAAGGTAATAGAAAAGCAAGTGGAATTCACCCAAACTATAGCAGAGCAAACAGAAGGTGTTGCTCATACTCAATATGAAAAAGATAAAACGAGCACAACTTTGCAAATACATATCAGCGAAAATAAATAAATGTGAGAAAGGAGAATACAGGTAAAGAAACCAATCTATAAGTTAGCAGAGCCCCCCCACACACACACACACACAAAATCCTGCAAGTGCTTCATGATATGGATTTTAAAGAGAACATAAAATCAGCTTTTAAAAAATAAGATGTGAAGCACTATTAAAGATAAAAAGGGGGGGAATGCAAAGCTAAGAAAACAAAGAACCATAAAGAACTATTATAAAACTAAAAAAAAAAAAATTAGAAAGCACAGAAACAGCTCTATCAAATATAATTTCAAACTCGAAGCCCATTCAAATTTAAATCCTCTATCCCCTAACCTATGTGGGATAGTGGGTCAAAATTAACTTCTTTCTCTTTCTGGTTACATCTCACCAATTTGCCCGTCCCTGTTTCTGATATCTGGGGTGTAGGAGGGTAGGTGTTGAGCAAATGGGGCAGTTTTTCTGGCAGCTTCAGTTGTAATCCACCCCTCAGGGACCTCTAGGTGGCCGTGTACAAGTGTTGATTCTATAAGGTATCTTTGTGGCTCCCTCATGAATATCCTGTGGTTGCCTGGTCTGCCTCTTTCTTGTCTGGCTCGTAGATTTCTGGGACCCACCCTCTGTTCATGTTCCTCAGTCAGCACACCTGGTTAGAATCATTTCCACAGGGTCCTTATCAAGTCTGAAAAACATGCACATTTATCCAGCCATGGGAGGAAGTCCCAAAGCACTTGTGTGTTTTGCCACAAGACAGGGCAATTCCAGCCACCATCTCACCTCTAGAATATTCACTGGTAAGACCTTTAAGTCCCTAGAGACAAACATAAAGCTTTCCAAGTGGCTCCCTAGAAAAACTTCCCCTTGACTTGAGAGGAGGGGGCATCTACCGTATTCTGCCTTTTATTATTATTATTAGGCTATTTGTCAGGTTCAAGTTCAAGGACAGGTGAAAAGAACTTGACCTCTATACAAGGTTGCTTTTACTTCTATTTATTCCCAAAGTAGTAAATAAACTGCCATTGGTAAAAATAGTATAAGAAGAGGTCAATGGATGCAGCTCCCCATGCTTTATGTACATTCCACAGAAGCCCATCTGAAGTTCAGTGCAATTGGCAGCCTGCCAATTTTCCAGGTCAGAGAAGGATATGGACTCACTGTCTTTCACACCAGCTACATCAATACTCAGAAATAACTTAGAACACCAACAGAAGGCTGTAACTTTGCTAGGCAAGGAGCCATATTCTCCAGGCTCTGAAATTCTTGCTGTGTCCACACTGGGGCAATCTCCTCTTCTCTGAGCAAGCTGTGCAGTACCTAGGAGTTTTGATTTGTGTCTCTTTAGGGGATTGCTACCACGGAGAAACACATCCGCCTCCTTCCATATCAGAAGGGGGTAGTGAGGTGAGTGAAATGCCAGTGCTCTGTCACCTCCTCTCTAAAGAAATCTCTTTCTCTTCAACTTCAGCTTCATATATAGGCTAAAGCAGGCCGAACTACTTTAGGACCATGAACTTAGAAAGTTCTACGTGATTGGTTTGGTAGCTTTCTTTAGAATGAGAGGTACATATCATTTTGTTGTTAGCTTTTGGGGGCTCCAATAGAGCATCCAGTTATTTGTCTACCATATCCTGACTTATAGTATAACTTCCAGGGTATTTGTGACTTCCTTCGGGCAGAAACTGTATCACACATCTTTATTTTTTCTGCAGTGTGTAGGATGGCACCCTCTCACTCAAGACAGTTCATAAATGCTAGGCAAGTTGAATTTAACTTTAAAGAAAAATCAGATTTCCCCTTCCTTTATACCTATGCACATACTACCCCTTCTCACCCTCTTTAGTACTGGAACAAGGCTACCTTTTCCATGAAATTGTCCCATTCCATTTCAGCCCCATTAATTTCTCCTTGTCTGTGAACTCCTCTAAAGCTTTGTTAATATGCTGTTTTATATCCTATTTAAATTTATATTTATGGGCGCCTGGGTGGCTCAGTTGGTTAGGCGACTGCCTTCAGCTCAGGTCATGATCCTGGAGTCCTGGGATCGAGTCCCACATCGGGCTCCCTGCTCAGCAGGGGGTCTGCTTCTCCCTCTGACCCTCTTCCCTCTTGTGCTCTCTGTCTCTCATTCTCTCTCTCAAATAAATAAAATCTTTAAAATAAATAAATAAATAAATTTATATTTACCTTGCCACTTCAGTAAGACCCTGAGCTCTTTAAGAATATAGGCCATCTTGTACTTACTTCTTTAGAGAAGTTCTTAGCATTCAATAAATATTGATACAAATATCACGTTAAATCAGATAAAAATCATCTCTACCACACATATTTGAGAAGGAACAACTTCATTTTTTTGCTTGTGTTTTATATTACACTGAACTAATGAAATTCAGACAAGTATCACCATAACATGTTAGAGCAAGGGGTCTTCAGGGATTATCACTTTTGCACAGTTTACCCCATTTTAATGTAGCACTGCTTTACGAATGCTGCCTCCCTTCACCCTCTGCTGACCATTCTAGTAACTGCACCTTCTTGAATCTCATTTCAGAATGAATATCATTTCTCCAAGTTCCTAAAATTGGTTAAAGCCAGTTTTAACCAGTAAAGCCAGTACTACTTGTTCACACTCTAGGAAAATTGAAATTCTATTACCCATAGGTAACATTCATTTAGGTACTTGGGTTCTGGAGCCAGAATGATTGTGTTCCTAAGCCAATTCTCCCACTCTGTAGCTTACACAACATCTCTACCACCCAGCTTCCTGATCTGAAAATGAGAATAATAAGAATGATGACCTTATAAGGTTATTGTGAGCCTAAATGAATTAATGCCTGCAAAATACTTAGAATAGCACCTGAGAGATAGCAAGTCCTCATTATTCGTAGTTTGGTGGTGGTGGTATTGTGGTTAATAACTTCCACACCAATGACAAGATTTTTTTATTTGATTCTTTCTAGTAGACTAAGCTTCTAGAAAAGACTGCTCTATTTATCTTTAAATCCTTAGCACTGTACACAGTGCCTGGCACATACTAATCCCTCAGCAAAAGTTGGTTAAATGCAATTTATAAATAATACGATTATTAAGAATACAAGCTCTGGATTCAGACTACTTCAGTTCAAATTCTGGCTCTACCATTTCCTAGCTAACTTAACTTGGACTTCACTTTCCTGTACCATTATCATCTACATAAAATGATGGTAACTACAATCGCTACTTCCTAAGATTGTTGAAAGAATTAAATTATTATATACCTGAAAAACACTTACAATAAGATCTGGCACATAGTAAACAATCAAATATATGTTAAATTATATTATTTGTAAAGATTTCCCAAAGCAATGTTTATAAAGTAATGTAAGTAGACACGTAAGAGCATCTGACAGACCTGAGTTTGAATCCCGTTGTAGGCAGGGAGCAGTAAGAGCCCTTGGCTCGGGGGCAGAGGTACCAAACAGATCAGCCTCAGCCACTCGCTACTGGCAAAATCCAAATGCAGAGAGACAAGTGGTGGTGAAACGAGAAAGGAATTTATTTCAGTGAGTCCAACACTGGGAAGACAGCAGACTAGCATCTCAAGGACTGTCTCCAAAATGTTGAAAATACTTCCAAGTTTATATAAGCAAAATGTGGGACACGCAGGTCAACAGTGAAAGTTAGATTGATCATTGCCTTGGAGTCAGTCATGAAAGTTGCTGGCTTAGGGCAGTCCTTATTGCTTGAGGGGTATTCCCGTTCCCATCATGGGAGGTTTTGCCTCAGGGTCTTCCACCTGAGCCAAGAGATGAGCTGGAAAGAAGAACCCAACTAAAAAGTTTGAGGTCAAAAATGAGGCAGCTGAAGCCCTCTTTCAAAACCCCACTGTCAAAACACCATTCATTTCGAAGGAAGGAAAACGGACCACGGTCATTCCTTCTGTAGCTACTTCCTGCTGACCAGGAATGACGTAGGGATTTTGCAATGGAAGTTTGACAGAGTGGGAGAATTTTGTTTCTTGTGTTCCCACTGCAGAGAACAGTAAGGGCATCTCCAAGCTAGTCTAAATAATGTGGGCTCCTGTTTGACAGATACGAAAAGCCAAACAACCAAAGGGAAGGAGAACAAGAAATACAGGGATGCTTAGCAAAGTATATTTACATTTGAAAGGAATCAAATTTAGCCAACAGCCAAAAGGATCTAGAGCTAGGACGTGGGTAGCAGTGATGTGTTTGTTTAAAGCTTTCATGGCTTCAATTAAACATTTTTTTAATAATTTGGAATATACACAATGGAATACTACTCAGCCATCAAAAAGGATGAAATTTTGCCATTTGCAAGGACATGGATAGAGCTAGAGAGTATTATGCTAAGCAAAATAAGTCAGTCTGAGAAAGCCAAATACCATATGATTTCAATCATATGTGGAATTTAAGAAATAAAACAGATGAACATAGGGGGAAAAAAAGAGAGGTAAACTATAAATAGACTCTTAACTATACAGAACAAACTGATGGTTACCACATGGGAGGTGGGTGGGGAGAGGGGCTAAATGGGTGATGGGTATTAAAGAGTGCACTTGTGATGAGAACCGGATGTTGTATGTAAGTGATGAATCACTAAATTCTACACCTGAAACTAATCAGACTGTATGTTAACTAACTGGAATTTAAATAAAAACTTGTAAAATAATATATGTGAAGAACCACATTGGGAAAAAAAAAAACACGAGTTCTTCCTTGAGCTGCTGTTATCATATTCAAGGCCTATATATATATATATATATATATATATATATATATATATATATACCATCTCTTTATCCATTCATCAGGTGATAGACATTTGGGCTCTTTCCATAATTTCGCTATGGTTGATAATGCTGCTATAAATATTGGGGTGCATGTATCCTTTCGAATCAGTATTTTTGTTATCTTTAGGGTAAATACCTCATAGTGCAATTGCTGGGACATAGGGTAGTTCTAGTTTTAACTTTTTGGGGAACCTTTATACTGTTCTCCAGAGTGGCAGCACCAGTTTGCATTCCCATCAACAGTGCAAGAGGGTTCCCCTTTCTCTGCATCCCTGCCAACATCTGTTGTTTCTTGTGTTGTTGGGAAGATAAAAATCCCATAGCAAGGAGATGAAACAGGGAAACTGGAGGGACCTTATGAAGGACTGCTTCTTTTGCTCCTTGTCCTGCCTCTATTCCTGCTAGGACCTACACCCAGCCTTACACATGCCTTATAGTATGTCCTCCTTGTAAAGGTCAAGGAATGAATGATTTCTTCAGTCTCCCAGCACAATAGAGTAATATCTAAGGAATGACTGAGCAAGGTCGTCATGTATGCTTTCCAGACCACTGATTCAGCAAGACCCCTGACTCCAGAGCATAAGTGACTTATGGAGGATATCTAAATACTCGCTTTTGTTTTAACCAGTTCCTGGATGTCTGAGAAGACATGTACACCAGACCACAATCCTCAATAAAAACCCCAAACCCCGAGGAAAGAAGATTCTGACTCTTCTTTCCTTTCTGAGTCTCCCAGACATTTTGTCTGTATCTGCACTCTCTATATTGTCAATAAACTCTGCTCTCACTCCCTCCCAGCTCATGTTTGATTTCTATCCTGTGCAAAGCCAACAACACTCTTGGCTGGTCCTGCAGGACCCCCTCTGAGTCTTTGGACCCAGCCAGCCTACTATCACTGAAGCTACCATTCATTAGAAATATGGTCTTAGGGATGCCTGGGTGGCTCAGTCGTTGGGCGTCTGCCTTCGGCTCAGGTCATGATCCCGGGGTCCTGGGATCGAGCCCCGCATCAGGCTCCCTGCTCATTGGGGAGCCTGCTTCTCTCTCTCCCTCTGCCTGCCTCTCTGCCTACTTGTGCTCTCTCTCTGTCAAATAAATAAATAAAATCTTAAAAAAAAAAAAAGAAATATGGTCTTGAACATGTTATGTTACCTCTAACACTTAAGCCCTGATCTAGAATTCAGATAATACTACCTCCTTTCCTAAATCTATTGTAAGGATTAAATGGAGTGTATACAATGAATGATTAACACTATCCCTGAGGTATTGTAATCATTTAACAAATGGTCAGCATTGTTTTGCTGATGTAGTTCTTGTTTTTGTGATTAATATCTTTGCCAATATGGAATTTAAAATCTAGATAAGAAACTAAGAAATACATGAATAACTATAATGCAAAGTAAAAGTCACAGAAATTGGGGTACCTGTGGTTCAGTGGGTTAAGCGTCTTCCTTCGGCTCAGGTCATGATCCCAGGGTCCTGGGATCAAGCCCTGCATTGGGCTCCCTGATCAGCGGGGAGCCTGCTTCTCCCTCTCCCACTCCCCCGGCTTGTGTTCCCTCTCTCGCTGTGTCTCTCTCTGTCAAATAAATAAATAAAATATTTTTTAAAAAGTCACAGAAATTAAAAGTTATCAAAAGCTTTGATAATTTATGAGAAGAGATCAATGTGGGCTGCAGTGATAGTTCCTAAAAGAGATAATATTTCCAAAGGGAAAATAGGGAACAGGTAGATATCCCAGGCAAAAGGGAGTATGACACGAGAGAAGGTGAACAAAGGCACAAAAGCGGGAAGCATAAAGCTTATTTGGGCAGTAGAGAAAGAGAGGCACAATTGGTAGATTTATTACGAAGTTATTCACCAAACTACTGAGTGTTTGTAATGTTCTAATCTAGACCTGCGCAGTCTAACAGGGGGGTCACTAGCCATATGGGCTGTTAAGTTCTTGAAATATGGTTAGTGCGACTAAGAAGCACAATTTTTAATTTACTATAATTTTAATTAATTTAAAATGGAAAACGGAAGGGGCATCTGGCTGGCCCAGTTGGTAGAGCTTGGGACTCTTGATCTTGGGGCTTGTGAGTTTGAGCCCTATTTTGGGTATAGAGATTACTTAAAAATAAAATCTTTAAAAAAAATTAAAAACTGAAGCATTCCATATGAGCCAGCAATTCCATTCCTAGATATATACCCCAAAAGACTGAAAACAAGAACTCAGATACTTGTACACAAATGTTTGTTACAACATTATTCTCAATAGCTAAAGGGTAAAAGCAACCCAAGTGTACTTGGAATGTGTTTATTTCAATATTTTATCAGCAAATGAATAGATATTGTCATGGAACAAGAATGTCTCATCCCCTTCACAGGAAGCAAGAACTCTTGTGCCCTTCAAGGTTCTTCTAGGTGGACTAAGAATCAAATCAACATGAGACAGACAAACAGGAGAAAATAAAATTTAATAGGCAAACACTCCACAGAGTGTTTGGGACTCCACAGAGACATGAAAATTCCAAAGTCAAGCAAAATGAGGTACATATGTCATTCCGAACTAAGGAGAAGGGGTTACGGGTCTGGGATTTCGGAGAACAGGAATGTATTTCACAGGATGATAAAAAGAGCAGATGTTTGGTAATTAGATGTTTGCCCTACATACAGATGGGTCACTCAGATAAAATCTAGCTCTGTTAATAACCCTTATTCTGGGAAAGACCCCTAATTTAGATTCTTTTGTGTGGTCAAGGAAGGGACAAAAGTTTCTTTTGAGCCTGCAGGGTTTCAAGTGCCTTCAGCTCAAATTAATCCACATGCCAAAGTGACACATTGTGGGGATGGGGTCTGTTCTGAACCCTTTCAGTATCAACAAATGAATAAACAAAATATGGTATATACATGCAATGGAATATAAATCAGCTATAAAAAGAAATGGTTCAGATACAACATGAGCGAACCTTGAAAACATTAGGCTAAGTGAAATAAGCCAGACACAAAGGAAAAATATTTGAGGATTCCCCCTATATGAAATATCAAAAATAAAAAAATTCATAGAGACTGAAAGCAGATTAGGGTTGCCAGGAGCTAAAGGGAGTAATGAATGAGGAGTTACTGCTTAATAGGTACAGAGTTTCTGTGTGGGTGAAAAAAAAGTTTGGACATAGAGAGGGGTATGGCTGTACAACATTGTAAGTGTAATTAATGCCATTGAATTGCACCCTTAAAATGGTTAAAATAGCAAATTTTATGTTTTATACATTTTTTTTTTTTAAAGATTTTATTTATTTGACAGAGAGAGACAGCGAGAGAGGGAACACAGGCAGGGGGAGAGGGAGAGGGAGAAGCAGGCTCCCCACTGAGCAGGGAGCCCGATGCGGGGCTCGATCCCAGGACCCTGGGATCATGACCTGAGCTGAAGGCAGACAATTAACGACTGAGCCACCCAGGCACTCCCATTTTATTACATTAAAAAATTAAACAGTGTAAAATATTTCTCTGTTAAACATATCTTTATTGTTTTGATGGCTCTACATTTCACTTTAACTGTCACACTGTATAAGATGTTATTATAAGCAGAAAAAGCTAGGGGTCCCTAAACAAAAAGGCAAGGCATGGCTTTCCTGACATAAGAAAAGTCTTTTAGGCCCCCAGCTATTCTGTGGTCTATGCCTGACCAGCACTACTTGCACAAAGCCCATTTCTTGCAGAATTTCCTGGGATATGTTGAAACTGCCGAAGAATAGAACACAGTTAGATAATGATTTTAAGGCAACAAAAGAACGTAAGAACAAGCAATCACTCTCAGGCCAGGAGATAGCCTAATCATATCACCAAAGATAAATCAGTGTTAAAACTCCCAGCACCGATTCAGAAGTAAAGATTGGCCTGATACACACTCTTGTGTTATCATTGCAGGATCTAAACCCCTTTGAGCACTCAATACTGGGCCACCTAGAGTCAGAGAACTGATGATGCTGACCCTTCTTGGCCTGTGACTGTGACCTGGAATTAGTCACCTGCAGATGACTTTTGCCCCAATTCCATGCTGTGTTCCCCATTGTGCAAGCCCCTTCATGAATATGTATGCATCCTTACCTTAAAGCTTCCCTAATTTTGTTGTTGGGGGAGACATTGCTTTGGGAAAGATCCCTGGTGTTTTCCTTTACTTGTTGCAAGTAAAACCCTTCCTTTTCCTATTTTTTGCCTTGGTTGTGTCTTTTAGCTTGACACCAACTAAAAGGCGAACCCAGGTTCTGATAACACTCTCAACAGTGGAAAAAAAAAATCAATGAAATCAAACCACATTTGACATCAATCAAATGTCCAACAAATATTGTTTTCATAACTTATAACAGGATCTGAGCTCTTAAATTTGGCCAGTCATAAACTGGATTGGATTTTTGCAAACACAAATGACATTTATATAGAAAGATAATAAAAGAATAATTATTTCAGTCATGAAAATTAGATTGGACAGTTTTAAGGAGACTAAAAATGAAAATGGTATTTTACAAAAAGTGGAAGATCTTCAATTAAGCCACCAAACAACTGGCTCTAGAATACAAGACCTCTCAAACAATATCAAAGACCAGTAAGTTCAAATATTGAAAAATTATAAACTTTTTTTTGCTTTAGATTAGTCATACAAAATGAGACCCTGTATATCCATGCCAAAGAATGAAGCTGGACCCTTATCTCACACCATACACAAAAGTAACTCAAGATGGATCATAGACTTAAATGCAGGACATAAAAATATAAAACTCTTAGAAGAAAACATAAGAGTAAATTTTTATAACTGGGTTAGGCAAAGCCTTCTTAGATATGATAACAAACACATAAGCAACAAGAGAAAAACAGATAAATCAGACTTCAGCAAAATTAAAAACTTCTTTGCTTCAAAAGACACCATCACAAAAGAGAAAAAATAACCCACAGAAAGGGAGAAAATATTTGCAAATAATATATCTAGTGAGGGACTTATAATATATAAAGAACTCTTATAATAAATAATAAAAAGATAAAGAGCCAAATTTTAAAATGGGCAAAGGCTCTGAGTGGCCATTTCTCCAAAGAATATATACAAATGATCAATACGCACATGAAAAGATGCTTGACATGTTTAGTCACCAGGGAAATGCAAATCAAAACCACAATGAAATATCATTTCACATCCCCTAGAACGGTAATCATTAAAAGGACAGATTACAAGTGTTGGGGAGGATATAGAGAAATTAGACCCTTCATACATTGCATACATGGTGGGAATGTAAAATGATGCAGCTTCTTTGGAAAACAGTTTGAGAGCTCCTCAGATGTTAAACATAGTTACCATATGACCCCACAATTCCAGTCCTGGGTATATCCCCAAGAGAAATTAACATATACATCCATTTAAAAACATGTACATTGATGTTTATAATAGCATTATTTCTAATAGCTAAAAAGAAACAACCCAAGTGTCCATCAACTGGTGAGTGCATAAATAAAATGTGGTACATATCCATATACTAGAATATTCAACCATAAAAAGGAATGAAGTACTAATACATGTAACAACATGGATAAGCCTTGAAAACATGATGTTAACTGAAAGAAGCCAGTCAGAGAAGACCACATGTTCAATTATTTCATTTATATGAAATGAACAGATTAGGCAAATCTATAGAAACAAATTAGATGAATGGTTGCCAGGGCCTGGGAGGAGGTAAGAATGTGTAGTGACTGCTAATGAGTATGGAGTTTCTTTTGGGGATGATGAAACGCTCAAACATTAGGCAATTGCGATGGTTGCGCAATTCTGCAAATTTACTAAAAACCATTACATTGTGCATTTTAAAAGTGTGAATGTGAAGGTACATGAATTATATCTCAATAAAGCCATAAAGGAAAAGAAAGAGAGAAAGAGAGAGAGAAGGGGAGGAAAAGAAAAGGGATGGAAGAGAGGAGGGTAGTGTAGAGAAGAAGAGAGAAAAGAAGATGAAAAAATGAGAAGAACAGGAGCTGCACATGTGGGTTTTCCCCTCAATAAGGAATAAAGAATAAAGGGAGGGATAGAGAGATTTGAACACAACTTCAGAATGAAAGACAATACATCAATAGAAAAAAAGAGAGGAGGGATTAAACAGACCATTGCCATGGATTATAAATTGAATCTAAAGTTTTTTTGGAGAGATGAAAGTAAAATACTACAATTCTTCCTACTGAATAATTTTATTACCATGTGATGATTTCTATTATATAGCTGTGTAGAGATTGGGTCATGTAGGGCTCTGCCTTTTATTGAGTTTATATTATAACAGAGGTTTGTACCAAGAGAACACAGGAGAAAATACTTGATTTGACAAGCAGTTTTGGGAATTTCACCAAAGGTGACATCTGAGCTGCCTCTCACAGGTTGACTAATAATCAGATGGGGATCCAAGAGGCAGGGTATTATATGTAGAGGGATCAGTTTATGGAGAGGCATGTTGGTATGAAAGAGCATGGCATAGAAGAGAAATATGAGGGCGAGGGGCAGAGAAGTCTCATGGGGTTAGGAAGTAAATGTTCTTTTCTATTATGGAATGATGTTTTAAATTTATCCTATAAATAACAAGCCAGGGTAGGTGTAATTAATACTGGGGAGCTCGGTCCAGATTTCCTCTTCCATGCCCATGCATCCATTCCCACACTGTTATGATATTAGCTCCTGATAGGTCTCAGCTGCCCCTCTTTTGAAATTGCCTTAGCTGTGGGGAACTGCCTCACCCAATGACAGGCTCTTGCAGGGATATACACTCAACTCTCCTGCCTCAATTTGGGATAACTCTGAAGGACCATCCCAGCTCCAGAGCTTTCTGTAGAATTGGCTGAGATTTCAGTTCCAACCACATTGAGTCAGCTTCTTCTGCCCAACACTATCTTCCTTACTTCCTTAGAAGTGTATTTCCTAAGCATGCTCCCCAATAAACAGTCTGCATACAATTCCCCATTTCCAGAGAGCCCAATCCAAGATATGGTATACATTATGCAACATCAACAGTTAAAAGGTAACAAAGAGAAACCAACCAGGAAAGGAGACTTAAGAATATCAGTGTAAGAGAGAATGGAGAACAAGAAAAGAATAATAATGTCAAAGTCAATGGAAAAATCATTTTAAAAGGAAGGAGTGGTCACCAGTGTTGGGTGTTACTGAAAATAATCAGACTTTTTATCTTCTCAATTGCCTTTCGATTTTTAAAGATTTTATTTATTTATTTGTGAGACAGAGCATGAGCCTGCGAGAGCAAGAGCAGGGGGAGGGGCAGTGGGAGAGGGAAAAGCAAACTCCCCACCTAGCACCGAGCCCAATGAGCCCCAATGAGCCCCAGTGTGGGACTCCATCTCCCGATCCTAAGATCACAACCTGAGCTGAAATCAAGACCTGAGCTGAAATCAAGAGTTGGATGCCCAACCAACTGAGCCAGCCAGGCGCTGCCCCCCGCCTTTTGATTTTTAGATTGATGATTGGCTTTTATAGATAAGTCTTGATCATTTTTTTCCTCCTATAAAGTTAAAATATAAATAAGCCTGCTCCGGGGCGCCTGGGTGGCTCAGTCGTTAAGCGTCTGCCTACGGCTCAGGTCATGACCTCGGGTTCCTGGGATCAAGTCCCACATCGGGCTCCCTGCTCAGCGGAAAGCCTGCTTCTCCCTCTCCCACTCCCTCTGCTTGTGTTCCCTCTCTCTGTCAAATAAATAAAATTTTTTTTAAAAATAAAAATAAATAAATAAATAAGCCTGCTCCTATAGAAATTAAAATTGATCATAAAGACAATGAAGAACTGACTTAAGAACTTAGGAAAAAGAATAATGTTAAGAAAGTGTAAAGGAAATGAATTGGAGCTTAGTGTTTGGCATAGAATAAGCACTATGTGTATTAGCTTTATTTTTATTTATCTTTCCTAACAGTGTGTTCATCTTAGAGCATTTTCCACTTGACAGCATCAGTTGATGTTTTAAACCTGGGGAAAAAATGTGAACAGGTGGATGAGGATTATATATGGAAAACATTTCTCTTGATTTTCTTTTATTCATCGATTCACTTAACATGTACAGTGATTTTGAAAAATGATTCTAAAGTCAGAATGTCTGGATCTGAAACCCAGTACTGGCACTTACTAGTTGTGTAGCTAGGGACATATTATATAATTGCTCTGAATTTCAGTTTCTTCACCTATAAAATCAGAATACTAAGAGTACCTATTTTGTAGGATTGTTGTGAAGAATACCTTACTTACACGTGAAAGAAATTCTGAACAGTGCCTGGTACATAGTAATAGCTCAATGAATATTTGTTAGAATTATTATTTATATAGCTAATGAGCTTCAATGATGAATGCCAGGGACTCTGTTAGGTTCTGGCAGTATAAAATTAAATAGTGCTTACTTTTAAGGAAATGAGTATCTAGATGGAAAATAGATATGTAAATAATTATGATAATACAGAGTACTAAGTACTAATATAGATAAGGAAAACTTGCTTTGAGATACAAACAAAAAGGGAATTTAGGACACGATAAGGGTTTGTTTTTTTTTTCATTTTATTTCTAAGTAATCTCTAACTCCAATGTGGAGCTCCAACCCCAACCCTGAGACCAAGAGCCCCATGCTCCACCAACTAGCCAGCCAGGTGCTCCATGATAAGGCATTTAAACTTGATTTATAAGGGACTAGGAAACTTGGAAGGTTTCAAGCAAGGAAGCAGAATTTCTAGACCTATGTTTGGGAGAAATACCTCTAGAAGCAATGTAGAGAATACATTAAAGGAGAAGACATGAATTTTGTGATTATTGTAGTACAGCAGACAAGAGAGGCTTACAGACCTAAACCAACACAGAGGAAATAGGGATGGAGAAGAAACGTGCTGGGGAGCACAACCAGGGCACCCACCTAATGACTGTTAGATGAGGCTGTAAGAGAGAAGTGTGAATCAACGAGGGTGACAAGGTCTCTAGGTTGGGTGACATCTCAGATAATGGTACTATTAATCAAGAGTATAGCAGAAAAACATGCTTAGGGGAGAAGGTTCTGTAGTATTTACAGGTGTTTTCATTGAGGTGCTTATGGTGTATCTAGGCAAGTATTTGAAGTACAAGTCCAGAGATCAGAAGACCATTATGTATTTAAGATTTATCAATAGTGGGGTGCCTGGGTGGCTCAGTCGGTTAAGCATCTGCCTTTGGCTCAGGTCATGATCTCGAGGCCCTAGGATCAAGCCCCTACATCAGGCTCCCAGCTCAGTGGGGAGCCTGCTTCTCCCTCTCCCTCTGCCCCATGCCACCACCCAGCCCCCGCCCCTGCTCGCGCTCTCTATCTCAAATAAATAAATAAAACCTTTTAAAAAAAAGATTTATCAATAGTGTCTAAAATTGAAGGAGCAGATGAGACTGATCAAAAAAGAATTTGGTGGGGAAATTTATAAGAATTAAAACATGACAAGGTACACAGGCACGCCTTTAAATGGACTAGCCATTAGATCCTCTTGAATTAGTTTTTCCCAAAAAGACCTTAGGATAGTGTTGGCACTTTTATTCAAGGCATAGTGAATTACCTTTCTTCCATTATCTAGTACCACAGTGGTATACTTATAATTCAGTCTAAGTACTTGATATAGTCTTGCCAAATTATTATACACACTATTGGCCTTCCTTTTATGTTTATTACAGTGATACAATAACAGCTAACACATTAGCAATTATTCTATTAACTCACTTAATTATTATAATACTCTATGATGTAAATATGATTAAAAAATGAAAACGTTCTTAAAGATTATGACACCATATTTATTATCTTATTTCATCACAATATTAGAGGTCAATAGTTATAATTAAAGCAATTTTTATGTGACAGGTATAATGACAATGATACCCACCATTGTTTCGAAACCACACAAGTGAAGCACAAAAGTACCTATGATTAAAACATAGCAAGTGGACTCTAGTTCTAATCATTACTTTATAAACTTGAAGAGTACTTGATGAGGAAGAAAGTACCGAAGTGGGTTCCTGAGAACTATAAAACTTTTAGCCAAAATTCACTCTATCAACAACTTATCCAACAAACATGCATGGAATATTGACATTGTGAAGATACTCACTAGACAGGATGATAAAGATGAATACAGAGAAGTCACATCAAATCAGCCTGACCTCAGAACCCAACCACTTCAACCTTTATGTCCATGGTATTTCTAATCTTTATCCTTATAATTACAAACAAGCCATTGTAATGTAATATAAGCTATAATATATACATAGAGTCTTAATATGAAAACAAAATGAGGGATGCCTGGGCGGCTCATTCGTTAAGCATCTGCCTTCGGCTCAGGTCATGATCCCAGGGTCCTGGGATCAAGCCCTGCATCTGGCTTCCTGCTCAGTGGGAAGCCTGCTTCTCCCTCTACCACTCCCCCTGCTTGTGTTCCCTCTCTCGCTGTGTATCTCTCTGTCAAATAAATAAATAAAATCTTTTAAAAAAAAAAGAAAAAATGAAATAAACCCTGCAGACAACAGGAAAACTTCAGAATTCTCCCCTGTGGACTTATGGTGCAGGAAATGGAGGCTTAACTAAGGTGGAAAAGCTGAAGAAAGATCTAACCTCTTTTACACAGAGACCGCAATCAAATGTACTCCACAGCTGAAATCATAAGTTTTCTCAGATAACCTATAAGTAACGAATTTGCTTTCCCTAATATTAATCTTGCTATCCTGGTCCAGGGCACACCGTTCTTCTTTAGCTAGTTGTTAGCCTCTCAACTTGTCCAGGGACAACAAAGAAGATTCATTGTCCTACTGTTAGTTATGGTTCTTGTTTTAATAAACTCCACCTTATTTTTTTTTTTCCAATGACAACCAGTGTATGATTGATTATCTCCCTCGTACCTAAGTAAACTCAGCTGTTTGGTTTATTTTGTTTGTTTTCCAGCTGTGTTTTTTTTGTTGTTGTTGCTGTTGTTTTTTTGACAGATAGAGACACAGCGAGAGAGGGAACACAAGCAGGGGGAGTGGGAGAGGGAGAAGCAGGCCTCCCGCTGAGCAGGGAGCCCCATGTGGGGCTCGATCCCAGGACCCTGGGATCATGACCTGAGCCGAAGGCAGATGCTTAACCACTGAGCCACCCAGGCGCCCCTCCAGCTCTGTTTTTAAGCCAACTAAATGACTCAGAGCTATCAGAAGCCTACTGAGTCATCAGAAACATGCAGCCTAAGCAAGTACCTCATCCAGATCCTGCAAGTCCTATCTTATCTTTTCTCACTTCTCCTGTGAGTGTTATTGCTCAGGGATCAAACTTGCTGGCTCTTGCATGCCTGAACCTGGGTCCGATTTTCGTCCAGAGCTGCTGTTAAAATAATGTTGGGCAGCTGTTTTCATGGTGGTCTCACAGTTATCAGGAGAGTGGGGCATTTGGTTGTTCCTTTATGTGTCTTGTTTGCTTGTCTGTCTTAGAGATTCTGCTATCTCCTGATACCTGTTTGCTACTGGATCATGAGGTAATCGTCAAACTTGGCTGCTCTGACCCTCGGAGTTGAAAACTACCCGTTACATCCTATCTCCCTGATTTGTTAACTTTTCCAACTGCTGCCAGAACGTCATGTTGTTTGTCTTCTGCTCTATATTTTCTTTTGTCAGTTCTTTGTAGGTCTTTGTATTGAAAGAAAGAGAAAAGCCCTTTCCTTTCTTTAGAAAAGACAGATAGGTACATTATCTATTACTGTATAACAAACCACCCAAAACTTAGTGGATTGAAACAACAATTTATTATTTCTCCACATTTTTGTCAAGGTTCTTCTGCTGATCTCACCAAGGTTCACTCGTGCAGTTTCAATCATCTGTGACTTCAACTGGGCCTGGATGGTCTAAGACAACTTCTCAATCATGTCTAGGGTCTCAGCAGGGACGACTGGACTCCTAGGCCAGCTGGGCCTCTCTCTGTGCGTTTCATGCTGGCTTCACACTGTGGCAGGAGTGTTCAGAGAGGGTAAGACTCAATGCACAAATGCTTATCAAGCCACTGCTTGTGGGGATTTGCTGATATCTATCAGGAACAATTCACACAGCCAAGTCCAGTGTCAATGTGGAAGAGATACGTAAGACATACAGAGAAGTGTGAATGAGAGGGATAAGATGAGGAAATTAGTCTTTTATAACACTCTGCTTATATTGGTAGCTCTTTCTGTAGCTGGACTGATTTCCTTTCATTATCTCTCTTTCTCTTTTGGGAACTTTTCAAGATTAGTTGATGATAAAGATCTATTGCTTGTGCACACTATAGGGATATTCAGTACAAAATGACCTATCTTCAAAGGGAAGAAAACATGGAAAAATTAAAACTGGTTTTGTATAGCTTGCAAAATAGAGCTGGGCTTCTAAAATAGCTTTGCTTTTTGTGCATTCTAATTTTGTGAACGAGCTTGAATGTCATTGGAATGAGAATGACTGCTTCTGGCTTCTCTGGGGCACTGTGACATTCTGAGAAAACTCAAGGATTCAACGTGCATGGCTTTTGTTTTATTTTGTTTTGGTTCCTTCCTCTTGGAAAAGAAATAAGAAAGTCCCATGGAAATATACACAAATGAGCCAAGTAAAGATGTGAGGGAGAGCTTTGGGTAAACTACAATGAGGTGTTACAAAATCCCACAGTAGAACTTATAAGTTGACCCTGTCTGGAAGGTACCCTCCAAAAAGCACATAATAAAATATGAGGAAAAGCAACCTTACATTCTTCCAGAGTTCTCTTCCTTGCCCAGGGGTTTATAAGATTTGTCTACTAAATATGAAATATTTTCTAAACAAACAATGGCACATTTTTGTCTATTTCTCAAGAAAATTTTAAAATTTAATTATAAAGTCTTAAAATTTAAAGAAATTCCTGTTCTAGTTGACTTATAAAGACTAATAAAACTATTCAATAATCTTTAGGAAGCAGACTAATGCTTTCAGTGTGCTGACAATTTATAAAAGCTTCAGAGGCTCGCTGATACTCTGTAACACAATGGAAGAGAAGAAAAGAGTATAAAGTAGAGGAGGAAGTGGAGAAGAAATTGGAGGAGAAGGAAGAGGAGGAGAAGGAGTTGCTTAACTGTAAATTAAATTAATGGTCTTGGTTACAAAGTTTCAAGAGAAGAGCCAGAGAAATACCAGTGGTTATCAAGCTGGAAAACAGTGGGGAGAAAATTATTTTAAAAAACAGTACCTTTAAACAAATGTTTTAAAGTTTAAATAGTCGTATAAGTACAGGGGAAATAATTTAAGGGTAAATTTAGGTTATATTTCTATCAAGGTGAATCCTTGGACAAATTAATGCATTTTGTAATTTGGGTTTAAAAATAGTTATATGTTCTCCCTGATTTTAATATAGTGTGAAACATGTTAGCATAATATTATTTTCTCATGGAAAGCCTAATTAATTCTAACTTTCTCGATTTCCTATACTGATTTTTTACTTCCATATTTAAATGTTTAAAGTTATAAACATATAAAACCATGGTTCAACTATCTTTTGAAAGATTTACTCTTATAAACTTCAGACAACCACAAATCATACAGTCCTAGTATCTCTGCTCATACTACCTATAAAAATTTTTAAATATCGTAGTTCTCTGAAGAATTAGACTGTGTTTAAGTTCAACTTCAAACAAGATTTCCAAAATCCCTGAGAACATAGACTAGTGTATAAATTAATTTAATTAAGTTAAAATAATCTTAGACTACCTGCATAATTCCTAAGTAGATCTAAATTCATAAAATATAGAAAACAAAAATAAGCAAACATATACATATGTATATCTCTTATTTATATACATTCTACATTGGTCATTAGCTAATAGTTTAAAAGAGATATGCAAATAACTTTAGGTCATGCTAGTATACATGGTCATGTTTGCACTTAATACTTTACAAATATAAAAGAGATGTAGAAGGGTACTCATAGAATATAAGCAACTTTCATTGGAGTCCTGCCAGGGCGAAATGCTGGTCTATGATAGCTCATTCTCAGTTACCTACTTCCTAGTTCTTCTGTGACTGAGAATTCAGAAGTTAGTTGCTTTGGTTAAAGATGTAGCTAAAATGGGTGATATACTCATTACAAAGAGATATGAATATAAAGAGGATGAACGTATTTTATCCATTTGTTTATCAGGGAAACTTTTAAAATTTTATTAAGATGATGAATTAAACATAATATATACAATATCTTACATATTAATAAGGCAAGTATATCTTAAAGCTAAAGTTATAAGTGTTAAATTTGTCATTTAACCATGTGTATTTAAGTATGTTTCCAAAAATGTACATATAAAGGTAATAAATTAGTAAACAAAAATATTTTTTTAAAGATTGTATTTATTTATTTGAGAGAGATGAGTGAGCAAGAGAGCACAAGCCAGGGGCAGGGAGGCAGAGGGAGAAGCAGGCTCCTTGCCGTGCAGGAAGCCTGACTCGGGGCTCAGTCCCAGGACCCTGGGATCACGACCTGAGCCAAAGGCAGATGCTTAACCAACTGAGCCACCCAAGCACCCCTAAAGAAAAATATTTTTTAAAGTGGTAATAATTCAGATACCTGGTCTCTGACTATATTTTCTGTGTTTTTCCCCATCTTCACTGGGCTATAATTGACATACATTATCATATAAGTTTAAGGTATGCAACGTGTTGATTTGGTAAACATATATTGCAAAATGATTACCACCATCATGTTAGCTAACACCTCCATCATGTCAAATAATACAAATTTCTTTTTGTGGTGAGAACATTTAAGATCTACTCTCTTACCAACTTTCAAGTACATAATAAAGTATTACTAACTCTAATCACCATGTTATACATTAGATCCTCAGAACTTATTCATCTTATAAGTGGAAGTTTGTACTCTTTTTTTTTTTGAAAATGATTTTTTACTTATTTGTTTGAGAGAGAGCACAGAAGGAGAGTGAGAGGGAGAAGCAGACTCCCCACTGAGCAGGGAGCCCGATGTGGGGCTCGATCCCAGGAGCTGAAGGAAGACACTTAACCGACTGAGCCACCCAGGCAACCCAAAGGAAGTTTGTACTCTGTAAACAGCATCTCCCCATTTCCTCCAACCCCCAGGCCCTGTAGTCTCTGTAGAGAAACACCACAGTCTCTGTTTCTGTGAGTTCACCTTTTTTTAGATCACACATGGAAGTGATATCATGCAATATATATCTTTCTCTGACTGACTTCACTTAGTATAATACCTTCAAGTTCCATCTCTATTGTTACAAATGGTAGGATTTCCTTTTTCTTCATGGCTAAAAAATATTCATATATGTCTATATGAATACATCTTTTATATCCATTCACCTGTTGACAGGTACTTAAGTTGTTTCCACATCTTGGCTATAGTGAATAAGACTGCGATGAACATGGGAGTACAGACATCTGTTTGAGATCCTGTTTTCATTAAATTGGACATATACCCAGAAGTGGGATTACTGGCTCCTATGGTAGTCTTATTCTTAATTTTTTGAAAAACCTCCATACTGTTTCCCATAGTGGCTGCACCAATTTACAGTCTTACCAATAGTGCACAAGGTTTCCCTTTTCTTCACAACACTTAACTGCTGTCTTTGCAATGACAGCCATTCTAACAGGTGTGAGGTGACACCTCATTGTGGGTTTGATTTGCGTTTCCCTGATGATTAGTGATGTTTGGCACCTTTTCATGTACCCGCCGGGCATTTGTGTGACTTCTTTGGGAAAATGTTTATTCAGTTCTTCCGCCCATTTTTTAATCAAAATGGTTTTTTATTCAGTTGTGTAAGTTCTTTATATATATTTGGATATTAACCCCTTATCAGATTTATGGTTTCTAGATATTTTCTCCCATTCCATAGGTTGTCTTTTTGTTTTGTTTATGGTTTCCTTCACTGTGTAGAAGTTTTTTTAGTTTGATATAGTAACACTATTTTTGCTTTTGTTGCCTTAGCTTTTGGTGTCAAATCCAAAGACCAATGTTAAGGAGCTTACCACCTATGTTTTGTTCTAGGAATTATATGGTTTCAGTATGTTCAAATATTAACCCATTTTCGCTTGATTTTTGTATATGGTGTAAGACAGGGCTCCAGTTTCATTCTTTTACAAGTGACTACCCAGTTTCCCAAACACCATTTGTTGAAGAGACTTTCTCCCATAGTATATTCTCCTTTGTTGTAAATTAATTGACCATATAAGTGTGGGTTTATTTCCAGGCTCTCCATTCTGTTCCATTGATCAATGTGTCTGCTTTTATTCCAATGCCATATTGTTTTGATTATTATAATTTTGTAATATATTTGAAATCAGGAAGTATGATACCTCCAGATTTGTTCTTTCTTAAGATTGCTTTGGCTATGCAGAGTCTTTTGTGGTGCCATACAAATTTGAGTATTGTTTGTTTTATTTCTGTGGAAAAATTCCTTTGGAATTTTAATAGGGATTATGTTGAATCTATAGATTACTTTGCATTGTATGGATATTTTATGATATCAATTTTCCAATACAGGAGCACAGAATTATCTTTCCATTTATTTGTGTCTTCTTCAATTTATTTCATCAATGTCTCATAGTTTTCATTGTATAAACATTTTGCCTCCTTGGTTAAATTTACTCCTAAGTATTTTATTTTTTTTGATGCTTTGTAAATGGGATTATTTTCTTAGTTTCTCTTCTCAATAGATCATTGTTAGTGCATAAAAACACAACTGATTTCCATGTATTGATTTTGTATCTGTAATCTTTACTAAATTCTGGTAGAGTTTTTAAGATTTTCTATATATAATTGTATCAGGAAAACTTGGTTCAGTTTGCTTTCACACAAAACACACTTCTAATCACAAATATATATATGGTAAGTCTAGCTAAAGGTTTGTCTATTTTGATTATCTTTTCAAAAAAAAGAACAGCTCTTGGGACTCCTGGGTGGCTCAGTCAGTTAAGTGTCTGCCTTCGGCTCAGGTCATGATCCCAGAGTCCTGGGATCGAGTCCCATATCGGGCTCCTTGCTCAGCAAGGAGCCTGCTTCTCCCTCTGCCTGCCATTCTCCTTGCTTGTGTTCTCTTCCCCCAACCCTGACAAATAAATAAAGGAAATCGTTAAAAATAAAATATGAAAAAAAAAGAACAGCTCTTAATTTCATTGATCTTTTCTATTATCTTTGTCTCTATTCCATTTATTTCTACTCTGTCTTTGCTATTTCCTTCCTTCTACCAACTTGGGCTTAGTTTTTTCTTTTCTATTCCTTGAGGTGTAAAAGCTAGGTTGTTTATTTGAAATCTTTCTTTTATCTTAATGTAGGCATTTATTGCCATTAACTTCTCTCTTAACAACTGCTTTTGCTACATCCCCTAATTTTGGTATGTTCCATTTGTTCTGTCATCTGTCTCAATATATTTCTGGGGATTTCTCTTTTGACTTATTCTTTGATCCATTGGTTGTTCAGTAGCATGTGGTTTGAAATCCACATACTCATGAATTTTCCAGGTTTTTTCTTATAATTGATTTCTAGTTTCATACCCTTGTATTTGGAAAAAATGCTTGATTTGATTTCAATCTTCTTAAATTTATGGAGACTTCTTTTGTGTCCTAATATATAATCCACCCTGGAGAATGTTCCATGTGCACTTGAGAAGAATGTGTATTCTGTTGCTGTTGGATGGAATGTTCTGTAAAAGTCTGTTAAGTCCACCTGGTCTAACATGTAATTTAAGACCTATGTTTCTTCATTGATTTGCTATCTGGATGATCTATCCATTGTTGAAAGTGGGATACTGAATTCTCCTACTATTGTTATATTGCTATTTCTCCATTCAGATCTGTTTTATTTGCTTTATATTTTTAAGTGCTCCTATGTTGTGCACATAATTATTTACAAATGTTATATCCTCTTGATGAATTGGCCCATTTATCATTATATAATGACCTTTTTGGTCTCTTGTCTGATGTAAGTATAGCTATCCCTGCTTTCTTTTGGTTTCCATTCACATGGAATATCTTTTTCCATTCTTTCAGTTTCAGTCTATGTGTGTTCTTAAAGGTGAAATTTGTCTTATTTTTTTAATCCATCAGCCACTGAATTGGAGAATTTCATCCATTTACATTTAAAGTAATTACTGATATAGATTTTTAAAAAGATTTTATTTTTATATAATCTCTACACCCAACATGGGGCTCAAATTTACAACCCCAAGATCAAGAGTCGAACACTCTGCCAACTGAGCCCAGACAGGCACCCAGTAAATATAGACTTACTATTGCCATTTTGTTCATTGATTTTTGGTTGTTCTATAATCCTTTTGTTCCTTTCTTTCCTTCTTCCTTTATGATTTGATGATTTTCTAAGCCGTGTGTTTGGATTTCTTACTCTTTATCTTTTGTGTGTACACTATAGGTTTTAGTTTTGTGGTTGCCATAAGGCTTACATAAAGCATCTAACATTTATAACAGTCTATTTTAAGCTGATAACTACTTAACTTTGAACACATACAAAAGTTTACATTGTTACAGTCTATACCCCCTCCACATTTTTTTAAAAGATTTTTTATTTATTTATTTGACAGACAGAGAGTACAAGCAGGGGGGAGCAGCAGGGAGAGAGAGAAGCGGACCCCCTGCTAAGCAGAGAATCCTATGTGGGGCTCGATCCCAGGACTCTGGGATCATGACCTGAGCTGAAGGCAGACGCTTAACGACTGAGCCACCCAGGTGCCCTTACCCCTCCCCATTTTACGCTTTCAATGTCACAATTTAATCTTTTTACTTTGTGTATCTATTAACAAATTATTGTAGTTAGTTATTTTTAATGCTTTTGTATTTTAAGCTTCATTCTAAGTTGTAAGTCATTTACCCACCATGAGTATTAGAGTATTCTGAATTTAACTATATATTTACCTTTACCAGTTTTATACTTTCAAATGTTTTCCTGTTACTAATTAGCATCCTTTCATTTCAGCTTGAAGAACTCACTGTAACATTTCTTATGAGGCTGTAAGTGGTGATGAACTCCTTCAGCTTTTGCATGTCTGGAAAACTTTTCCTTTCCTTCAATTTTGAAGCACAACTTTGCCAGATAGAGTATTTTTGGTTGGCAGTTTGGGTTCTTTTCTTAGCACTTTGAATATATCAGGCCACTTCTTTAAGGCCTGCAAAGTTACAGCTAAAAAATTTACTGATAGTCTTGGGGGTTCCCTTGTATGTAACAAGTTGTTTTCCTCTTGCTGCTTTTAACATTCTCTCCTTGTTTTTTGTTTTTGATGATTATAATGTGTCTCAGTGTGGTTCTCTTTGGATTAATCTTTTTTGCAACCCCTATGCTTGAGAGAGTCTTAAAAGTCGGGGTGCTAGATGTGGGGTTCCAACCCATTACTCCTCAGGGAGAAACTAGGACTTCCTTCCTAATATATGGCACTGTGCCAGGGGTAAGTTTTATGGAGAGTGTGTCTCAGTCTTTCCTACCTGTTTTGACGTGGGTATTTTCTTGCTCACCTGAAGTGTGGGCGTCACTTTGCTAGTTTCTGGATTTCTCTCAGAGGCAATTGCTCCATGTGTAGCTGTTCATTCAGTATGTCTGTGGGATGAGGGGAATTCAGAGCCTCCCATGTTGCCTTCTTTAAATGCTATCCCACAATTTTCTGTGCTTTTGTTACCCTCCTGAATGACTTTTAAGTAAAAGTTCACTTCTGCAAAAGCTGTTTTTAACAATTATTACTTGCTTTTAATATTTTTACTCTAAACTGAGAGGTTTTTTTTTTTTAAAGATTTTATTTATTTATTTATTTATTTATTTGACAGAGAGAGAGACAGCGAGAGAGGGAACACAAGCAGGAGGAGTGGGAGAGGGAGAAGCAGGCTTCCCACAGAGCAGGGAGCCCGATGCGGGGCTTGATCCCAGGACCCTGGGACCATGACCCGAGCCAAAGGCAGACGCTTAATGACTGAGCCACCCAAATGCCCCTAAACTGAGGGTTTTAAGGACTCTGAAATTTAATGTGTCTTTGCCTTATGAACATAGGCAAATCAATCAATCAGTAACACTAAGATTTGCAGTGCCTGTGATATTGTCTTAAATAGAAGTTATAGATATTTCATAACACATTAAGTTGTTGTAGAGAGCTTGAAATATTTTTTAGGATCATGCTATTTTGAAAGTACAATAGTTATTAGACATGAAGCTATATCAAAAGTGATTGTAGTCTTTCTGTCAAAAGATGACCCACAATGTTGCTGAGATCTATTGGGCAACTTTGTGGCTAGCACTTGCTCAGCAGCAAAATGGTGACATCACATGTTTTTACAACAGTGACCCTGATATCTCTATAACTGCTTATTGACTAATGACATAAAATGTTACTATTTGGCAAAGATGGGCAGTTCACATGAGTGATCCCTAACCCCTAAGAAAGCATGGCTTTATGTAACAGCAATAGGTGTGCACCCTATATGTATAGACCAGACAAGTTTGAACACATCTGGCAAGTAAGGTAACTTTTTAAGTGTTATTATTTCTACTTATTACCTAGAATAAAATTACTGGTAAGGGATTGTACAGTATCACAGGTCATACAAGGTGTTGAATTTCTATGAATAACTGGGAGGAAGGTGTTAAAGCAGCTAGTCAGCCTTCCATTCACTTCCTTCAAAAAGGGGATAGGGAATGGAGATCCCTGGGGGAAACAAAAGAAAGTCGGTGGTACAATCTAATCTGTCAACTGGTCCTCCAAGTCAATAGACTAATGATATTTGCTAGATGGAAGAGAACTTGTCCTTAGCAGAATATTCCTGATAAGGCCTAAAGTACATAGAATCAGGATCTATGAGGCATGTCTTCTTGGAGAATGTCACATAAACTATACAACTCAGTAAGATATAAAATAGAGATGCTTCAAAGCTGAAACACCAACCATGAGCAGCCCCACAAACCTCATTTAGGGCCCTTCTCTATTCTGAGGAAGAGCTGCATGTTTCAAGTGGGAACAAAAGACATGGGGAGCCTTGGAGTGTCTTAGTGTCCCCAAATCTCTCTGCTTCTTCTGAACCTCTAGATTGTATCCTTGAAATTATTTAGTAAAGCTTGACACAAAGTAACATCTGTGGCTTGTGTTAAGTCTTTATTTATCAATTAAATCCTGTATGTTAGCTCAGTAGCAGTGGTTCTTTTTTTTTTTTTTCAGATTTTTTAAATTTAAATTCAATTAATTAACATATAATGTATTATTGGTTTCAGAGGGTCTGTGATTCATAAGTCTTATATAATACCCAGTGTTCATTACATCACATGCCCTCCTTAATGTCCGTCACCCAGTTACTCCATCCTTCCAGCAACCCTCAGTTTGTTTCCTATGATTAAGAGTCTCTTATGGTTTGTCTTCCTCTCTGGTTTCATCTTGTTTCATGTTTTCCTCTCTTCCCCTATGATCCTCTGCCTTGTTTCTTAAATTCCACGTATTAGTGACGTCATATGATAATTGTCTTTCTCTGACTGACTGATTTCGCTTAGCAAAATACCCTCTAGTTACATCTATGTCGTTGCAAATGGAAAGATTTCATTTTTGATGGCTGCATAATATTCCACTATATGTATATGTGTGTGTGTGTATATATATATATATATATATATATATATATACACACACACACATATATACACACACATACACATATATATGTGTATATATATACACACACATATATATATACACACACACATATATATATACCATATCTTCTTTATCCATTCATCTGTCAATAGACATCTGGGCTCTTTCCATAGTTTGGCTATTGTGGACATTGCTGCTATAAACATTGGGGTGCACATGCCCCTTCGGATCACTACATTTGTATCTTTGGGGTAAATACCCAGTAGTGCAATTGCTGGGTTGTAGGGTAGTTCAGAGGTTCTTTCTTTTGGTTTTTTTTACTCTTTTTTGGTATTCTGTCTATGTTATGTAATATTATAAGGGACACACATGTGTATTATACAAATAGCACTTATGGATTTTTTGTCATGAGACTGTTACATATTTTTTAAATAATTATGTGAGTAAGCAAATGCTATCAGACATGAGAACATTATTTTAGGAAAGCACAGAATACCACAAGACAACACACGAAACAATTGTCAAATTCCAGAAGGACAGGTCAATATAATTGGTTTTCTTTTAAATTCCATGCATTTCATGTATGCATTTAAACATATTCTTGTTAGAAAAGGTCTGGAGACTTCACTGAGTTGCCACAAAAGGTCTATGACTCAAAAAAGTTGAGAATTCCTGCTTTAAGTCAAGACTAATTATTTCTTGCCTGTAGGCATATATGCCCTACACACACATCTTAGTATAACGAAAATTCCTCTGACTACTCTTTTAGATACTGCTTTTGCCAAATTCAAACTACAAATTGGAAATAATAAAACTGTCAAGATGTCCTTTCTACTTCAACTATTTTTGATGTCTCCCAGACAGCCACTGATAATACTAAAATTTGTTTTTTCGCCATATAAAAGGAATAATGTTAAAATAATTCAATATATTTGCCATATTTTAATTAGTTCAATAACTATGGCATAGTAACTATAACAAATAATCCAGACACCCTTTCTTGGGAGACAGGTGCCAACAAGGCATTTGCCATCTTAAATATATAGCCCCTGAATATTTGAGCATTCCTCACTATGCTAAACTCTGTACCTAAAGATGTGGTTGTGCTTTAGGGATACTTTTTTAAAAACTAGGAATTCATTATAAGCACATTACCTACCTGAGCACTTCCCTGGGCCCTATAGCTAAGAATTATCCACCTTATTTACATGTTGTTGCAAAGGCACCTAATTTAATTGAAACCTCCACAAATGTTGTTCTAGGTTAACCTCTCACCCTAGGCGTCTCTTGTGGGAGAAGCCTTTTCACTCTAAACAATATTCAACTCTTGTTGGCCAACCAAATTACTACTTAAAAAATTTTTTTTGTCTGCTTCCCTCATAACTGACAAATGCTATCCAAATCTAAATCCAGCTGCTTTATTTTCCCTTCCTGAAAAAGGTAAATCTCATGACTAACAGTTATTAAAAATCCAAGCATGCAATGTCCTGACTCTACTGATGTTTCTCCAGACAAAAATATGATACTTTTGGTGATGGCTCTTAACTTAGAATTTATAAAAGTCTATGTTATGCTGCATATGCTATTCTTTCTAACAATCTGTGATTAAAACTTCTTCATACCATAGTTCATTCTGCTCAGATAGCTGAACTGATAGCTTTAACACAACTATGCCAACTTGCTAAAGGTTTAATAGTTAACATCTATGCTAATAAATATGCCTTCAAGTTGTTTATGATTTTGGTAGGCCATTGAAACAAACTCAGAAACCCCATTCAAAAATGGAAAATAAATTAATAAGTTACTAGAGTTAATTCAACATCTGAAGGGAATCTCAGTTGTTAAGACTGAGGTTCACACATAAGATAACTTTTAAGCTAAAGGTAACGACCTAAGCTACTACTCTGTGAAACCAACAGCCCACACTGATTTGTACATTATTAGCATCTAAAAGATAGCTGCCCAATCTCAGAAGGATTTATGCAAATCAAACAACGATTCTATCACCATAGAAGAAAAAAAGATATTGGTTATCTCAATCTCCATCATGCATGACAAGATGGACTTGGCATTTCACAGAAGGCAACTTGGTGATGCCTAAGTCCACCATCAGAACTTCTGTTTTCCTGTTAAATGAAAGCACCCATAATAGTAGGATGAATTGGACAAAACATTTCAAAAGTATTAGAATATACTACCTGACAGGCTCAATTAGTGACAAAACCTTATTTTATTTGCAATTCTAACCCAAGAAACAACTATAAAGGTAGAATAAACCTCAAGGACCATCTAAACATTTAGAAGTGGATAACATCCAGATGCCTAAATTAAAACTTTAAGTATATTTTAGAAATAATCTGAAATTTTCTCATTGGTTTATATTTTCTCTTGCCAAAAGATTAATCCTGCAGTTGTTGCAATAAAAATGTTCATGGGATCTGCGTTCCTTACATAAGGAATATATTCAATGCCCTGTAGAAATAGAGGAACTCACTTTACAGGTTAAAAACTTAAGGAATTATATAAGGTTCTCCCTTTTAAACAGAACTTCGGGGCGCCTGGGTGGCTCAATCGGTTAAGCGTCGCCTTCGGCTCAAGTAATGATCCCAGGGTCCTGAGATTGAGCCCCGCATCGGGCTCCCTGCTCAGCGAGGAGTCTGCTTCTCCCTCTGCCTGCCACTTCCCCTGCTTGTTCTCTTTCTTTCTCTCTCTCTCTTTATATTTATTATATAAATAAATAAAATCTTTAAAAAAAAACAGAACTTCTTTGTCTATATAAGACAAGCCCTGGAAAGATAACCTAATATTGCTTTAAAATCAAAACTGTTCAAATTTTCAGAGAAATTTAATATTCTATATTACATTCTAAATTGTCAGACACTGTCAAAAACCAGTATCACATACACAATTATATAACCAATGGATGCAAGCCACACATTTCAAGAGACACCATCAGAACACAACCCTGTGTAGAGTATGCTTTCATTTGTGCCCCGCCCCCCCCACCAAAAAATACTAACTCCAAACTCCATTTTACAGATCAGGATACTGAGAAACAGATATGTGTTGAATATCTGAAAGGATACACAAGAAACTGGTGGTAATGGTGGCTGCTTCAGGGGACTGGAAGTAAGTGCTTAAATGAAAGGAAAAATTAATTCTTTCTGTTGTATTGTTTGAAGTTTTTTATCATGTGAATGTATTACTATGTGATTATCACAAAGAAAATGTGATGTAACTGATGGAAACACCCAATGGTCACCACCAGAAGATGGAATATGGGAGCATATGGAGATGTTTCCACAAAGCAGAAGATAAACAAGCATGCTTCCAGACTGAAGTCCCTCCAAAAGCCTGGAAGCATCATTGTTGTCTCTTGCTTTGGATAATGGCTTCATTAGTTCCTATATACTTTGCCATTTGTGAAACTTTGAATCCTCTGAGTGTCTTTTGCCATTTTTCTGCCATATTGTGGTCCCATTGAGACAACAGGAATTACCTAATAGAAAAAAACAAGTTATTTTAATAGTCTAGGTAAGAGATAGTAAGCTATATTGGGGAAGTGGCACTGGGGCTAATAAGATCATGAGACCGTGACCTTAGCCGAAACCAAGAGTTGGACCCTTAACCAACTGTGCCACCCAGGCACCCCTTAAACATAATCTTTTAAATTAAATTTCCTATCCAATTTGTTCCTCTGTTTTCTCTTGAGGGCTTGCTCACTGGCAGGTAAAATACTGTCAATCAGGTAATGCTTCCTTAAATTTCATTTCTACTGGGGCACCTGGGTGGCTCAGTCAGTTGAGCATCTAACTCTTGATTTCGGCTCAGGTCATTATTTCAGGGTTGTGAGATGGAGCCCCGCGTCCAGCTCTGTGCTCAGCAGGGAGTCTGTTTGAGTTCTCTCTCTCTTTCCCTCTCCCTTTGCCCCTCCCCCCACTCTCTCTCTCTCAAATAAATAAATAAAATCTAAAAATTTTCATTTCTATTGATCTCCCAGTCCTTAATCTTGACCCAGTCTCCTTTTTGAATCCCAAGCCTGGTAGTTGGATTCCCTATACCTTAGGGCACTGTATTGATTACCTGCCTATGATCTATTCTCTCTACATCTAGTTTCCCATCTGGCTTTTCAAATACACTCCAACAAACTTTGCTCCAAAACCTGCTACTCTACCTGTCTCCTGGGGCAGCCCCTAGAGTTTCTCACCTTTAACTAGATAGCCTCATCCATTGTAGGACAAAAATGAGATCCTATGTCAAACCATCATTGCTGCCCCAACTTAGGAAGTGGTGGCTGAGATAGAGTCCTTTAATCCCTGGAAGCCAATATTTGGGAAATCTTGCCAATCTGAATAATGAAAGTTTCTCTAACTCTCTTGCTTTCAGAATCCCGATGTCATTATAAATCCTCCCCACTATATTCCCCACACTCCCAACACACACACACACACACACACACACACACACACACACACCCTTTTGCTGACACTCAGCCTTAACTGCTTGAGCAGTTTCTTCACTGTCTTGAGAACAGAGATAGAATCTCAAACATACCAGGAACTTCCCTAAACTCTCTACAAATCACCTCACCCTCCACATTCATAGATGAGCAAAAGGGTCTATGCTGCATCTCAGTAAACAGTAAAAGCTACAGATCTCTTTATTGAAGGTTAAACTATCAGGAGAAAAAAAAAAACACCAGCAAACCTATATAAAAATGTACAGCAAGAGATGAGAGCAATGTTCTGATGTCTAAGAAAGAAGAGGATAAAATCACACAACTAGTTTCTCTGCCAAAAACAAAAGAAAATATTAGAAAATATTTACTTTGTGTTCTCAAGAATATTTAGAGGACACTGGATTAATTAAACAAGAGTAATCGGATAAGAAGATGCCGGGGCAATGAAGTTTCTGTTAACTCATAGAGCATGTTTATGCAAATTACAAAAAAAAAAAAAGTGTCCCTTCCTCCCCTGCACCAGGTTGCAGATCTTAATTAGCAGAACCCAGGCTGAATTTTAGCCTCCAGACCCACCTTTAGCTACAGGCAGTTTTTTTTCCATTTGAGAGTAGTCATTTATTAACTGACCAGATTACAAAAATAATCAAAAATAATCGTGGATGAACCTTAGTTCATCCTTCTAATAAGCCTATTGATCTGGTCTTCCCTGTTGCCAGCATCTCTACCTTCTAAAAGATGGGTGGTCTTTTTCTTCATTCCCCCTCGTGGAGAAGATAATTTGAAGGGCCATAAAAAGTTGTTTGCTTCTTTGAAACATTTTCCAACAGTATAGATCTCGTGAATCAGATCCTCCATGCAGATGATGCCATATTTACCAAGAGATCAGGCAGTCAACGTGTTATATCTGTCAGGGCAATTAGCTTCTTGTTGGTTTTGCCATAACCACGCTTGTAGATCAGTTCATTCACCGACCTCTGGTTTGGGTCCCCCCAAGCTATATACGGTTCCACAATCCTTAGCATGTTAACTGAAGCCTCGTTGAGCTTAACAAAGGTGCCATTGAAGATCTGGCGAAGGCGAAGAAGCTGCAACACCCTTCGAACCTTTGGGCTTACACCATTGATACCTCTGATCCTGATGATGAATGCCAATTTGGGTTCCGCAGGTAGCTTCTTCATATATAAGCTTCCTCCTTGCCTTTTGAAGCATCTTTTGAGCAAACTTCTTCCTCAGACGCTTGATCTTCAACTCTTCGAAATTCCTTTGCTTCTTCTTAAGGGTTTCTGGCTCAGCAGGAACCTTCTTTTTCTTCTCTTCTGCACCCTCCATGGTTCCAGCCAGAAAAGAGCTAGCTAAAGGCATTTTTGCAAAGAAAAATTTTTGCACTGGGATGGCAACCAATGGTATTTGGAGGTGGGGCCTTTGGGAGATAATGAGATTTAGATGCGGTCCTGGGACCCCCATAATGGGATTAGTGTCCTTATAAGAAGAGGAGAAAAGGGAGCACCTGGGTGGCTCAGTTGGTTAAGCCTCTGACTCTTGATTTAAGCTTAGGTCATGATCTCAGGGCCGTGGGTTCAAGCCCTGAGTTGGGCTCCACGCTCAGTGGGGTGTCTGCTTGAGATTCTCTCCCACTCCTCCCTCTCCCTCTGCCCCTCACCCTACATGCTCTCTCTCTAAAATAAATAAATAAATCTTTTAAAAAAAAAAAAAGAAGAGGAGAAAAGGTCATGCTGGGACATAACAAGAAGGTGGTTGTCTGCAAGTGAGGAAGTATCACCAAAACCCAACCGTGCTGACACCCTGATCTCAGACTTCCTAGGCTCCAGAACTATGAGAAAATAAATGTCTGTTATTTAAACCACTCAATCTGTGGTATTTTGTTATAGCAGCCTGAGTTAAAACAGCTTATAGCCACCTAGTTGGGGATCAGAACTGGTCTCTCGTTTTCTCAGGGAACAAACACTGAGGGGATGGTCCAACACTAGGGATTCAAGCGAAGGTAAGAAATTCAGCTCCACGGACAGAGGACATGTTAGGATTTCTACCCATACACAATGAAAGCAATTAGGTCATACTTCAATGCCAACTTCTAGACATTCAGAGACAAGGTATAGACAGATTATCTTTAGCCTCCACAATCAGGCAAAGGGATAACTCCAAATATATCTCTAGGCTTTGTTCTCAAAGACTTTTCTTTCTTTTCTTTTTCTTTTCTTTCTTTCTTTCTTTTTCTTTCTTTCTTTCTTTCTTTCTCTCTCTTTCTCTTTCTTTCTTTTTTCCTTTCTTTGAAAGAGAGAGAGAGCATGAGGGGGTAGGGGGGCAGAGGGAAAGGGAGAAGCAGACTCCCTGCTGAATGCGGGGCTAGATTCCAGGACCCTGGGATCATGACCTGAGCTGAAGGCAGATGCTTCCTGATGGAGCCACCCAGGTGCCCTCCATGTGCACTTTAATACAAAAATTTATTTTCTCTATTTGTTGTACACAAATGTATATATGATCATACTTGCTAATTTTGTTGTTAATCTATTTTATTCATGATTATCTGATTTAGCTACTAATTTCTAGCACCTGGGTGGCTCAGGGCCAACTTAAGTGGCTGATTCTTGGTTTCAGCTCAGGTCATGATCTCAGGGTCATGAGATGGAGCCCCACATTGGGTGCCATACTCAGAGGGAAGTCTGCTGGCGATTCTCTCCCCCCATCCCCACTTTCTCTCCCCCCCACTCCCTCGAGTGTGCTCTCTCTAAAATAAACAAATCTTTGGGGCACCTGGGTGGCTCAGTCGTTAAGCGTCTGCCTTCAGCTCAGGTCATGATCCCAGGGTCCTGGGATCGAGCCCCACATCAGGCTCCCTGCTCTGTGGGAAGCCTGCTTCTCCTTCTCTCACTGTGTCTCTCTCTGTCAAATAAATAAGTAAAATCTTAAAAAAAAAATAAAAATAAAATAAAATAAATCTTTAAAAAAATTTCTGATGGTGGTATGTTAAAATTTCCTAGTGAGATTATAGATTTGTCAGCTTTCCAATATATCTATTATTTTTGCCCTTTATGGGTGTAGGTTCTGTTAACTCTATACAGTATTTTCCATCTCTTTATTTTTGTTCTTTCTGTATGGTTTTGTCTTATGTACGTCTCTTGAGCAAGTAACAAATCTGATAATTTTTCGGAAGATGATTTTATGATTAGTGATATATTTATCTAATTTCTGTCATATTATCCTCATGTCCTGTTTTTGGTTTTTTTTAAGATTTTATTTATTTATTTGCCAGAGAGAGACAGAGAGGGAGAGTACAAGCAGGGGGAGTGGCAGGCAGAGGGAGAAGCAGGCTCCCCGCTAAGCAAGGAGCCCGATGTGGGACTCGATCCCAGGACCCTGAGATCATGACCTGAGCCGAAGGCAGATGCTCAACCATCTGAGCCACCCAGGCACCCTATCCTCATGTCCTGTTTACCAATCTTTTCTCTTTTTCTCTTCCTTTCTCCTCTCTTCTATTGGATTGATAACATATCTTGTTTCCTTTTCTTCTTAACTGCTAGTCGCTGTCCACAGCATCTAATACATGTGGAATGTTTCTCAAATGGCAATTACATAAGCTTCTCACTATATCTCAGTTACAGCTTTTCTGGAAGATGACAGCTTACATCTTTATGGTGCCTCCTGGGATCCCTTAAATAAGTTTTATGTTTGCTACCAATTCTATATGTTCAGTCAGACTATTCCAGACATACTTTCAAATTTTGGTGAGAATCTGACCAGTTTTTTTTTACATCATGTGCTAACAGAAAACTGATCACATTTTTAATATGTATATATAGAAAATAATGTTTATAATAATGGAACCTTTTTAAACATAGCTAATGACAAACTAATAAAAGGTCCTTTCTGCTTTAACTTGATAATCATCTACAATTTTATTATGCAAGCCCTATCCTCTTGCCATTGTTCTGAAACCTGAAAAGTACTCCATGTAAGGTGTTTCCAAACATATGCCTGGAGAACAGAACAGAGATATCAAAAGAAAGATACTACTCCAATGAAAAAATATCAAAAGGTTGGACAGATAAATTAATACACACAGAAATCCAATATAATCATTAATCAAAACATGCAAATTAAAACCAGCTACAAATTTTCACCTATTAATTTGTCAAAGACTAAAAGTAAGTAAGGCTGGGAAGAAATTGCTATTGATTAAATTTAGTAACATCTGACATGTGGTTGGCACATAGTAATTATTTAATAGATGTTTGCTATTATTACTCTCAATAATATTATTTTTGTTTCTGACAAGGCTAGTGGGAATGTAAAGTGATAAAACATTATATATATATGAAATTATATCAAAATTCTTAAAAATGTTTATTATTCCCTTTGACCCAGGAAATACATGAATTCCAGTAATATGTACTAAGGAAATAATCGGACAAGTACATAGTGATGCCAGTTTAAAATGGCTATTATGGGGCGCCTGGGTGGTTCAGTCGGTTAAGCATCTGCCTTTGGTTCAGGTCATGATCCCAGGGTCCTGGGATCAAGCCCTGAGTTGGGCTCCCTGCTCAGTGGGAAGCCTGCTTCTCCCCTCCCACTCCCCCGCTTGTGATCCCTCTCTTGCTGTGTCTCTGTCAAATAAATAAATAAAATCTTAAAAATAAAATAAAATAAAATGGCTATTATGTCAGTGCTTATAAAAGTAAAAATATTAATCTTATAGGTCCAACAATATGAAATTGGAAAATTAAGTTCTATTTAGTATATGGGTTATAGAAACATTAAAAATGATGACAATTATATATTCATGTAAAAATATTCATTTTTAAAATGCAGATACAAAATTATATATGTAAGAAAATCCAACTTTGTAAAAGAAAAGATCATGAATATAAATGTGTTCTATGCACAGAGAAAAATCTAAAAGCCATATACCAAAGTATTAACTTTAACCGTTGCTTATTTTCTTCCTTATACTTACCTTTGTGAGATTTTTAAATAATTTGTGCATACTTATAATCAGATGAATTATTCTTATTTCAAAAACAATTGGCCATCGTGCCAGTTCCACTGTCTTCCTTGTTCTTATGTACTTTGCCTATGCCTACATAAACTTGCCCTTGTTAATCCTTGACCTTGAGGTTTTCTTGCACTGTGATTTTGACATACTAGTAACTCAATCACTTACAACCTTAATCTCAGAGTTTTAACTTTGAATCCATGAGATTTCCCTGGTTACAGTCAATGACTCCTCTCTATAACTAAATACACATAGCTCTCTGGGAAGTAAAACTGTTTCTCAGTTGAAGACTCTGGTTATACTTTTACAACTGCTGTGTCAGCTACATCCAGTTCCCTCACTGATAATAACGTTGACAGGTCATCTCCTTGACAAGTGTTAACCTTCTGGAACAACCCAGCTCAGCTGTGGACTCTACAGGCCCTATGTTCCAAACTAAAGGCAATATTCCACCAGCAACCAGCTGGCCTTGCTGCTATCACTTTGGATCCTAGCTCCTTAAACTAGATAAACTATCAGATAAACAGTAACTGCTGAGATTTTGACTATCTAAAATTTATTTTAATAAATAAATGTTGGGGGGCACCTATGTGGCTCAGTCGGTTGAGCGTCTGCCCTCAGCTCGGGTCATGGTCCCAGGATCCTGCGATCGAGCCCCATGTCGGGCTCCCTGCTCAGCGGGGAGCCTGCTTCTCCCTCTCCCTCTGCCTCACCCCCTGCTTGTGCTCTGTCAAATAAGTAAAAAAATTTGAAAAATATATGATATTTAGAAAGACTAGACTTATGGGAACCACATGTTGAATCATATGTTGAATTATAGATTCAAAATATTCACATAGCCAAGAATTATTACAAACCTTCTGGAGGTAGGATAGTTGGGAGGTTAGTTAATGCTTTATTCCAGCTTTTTCTTTCTTTCCTCTTGATATAATTTTTCTTCTTTATTTCTACGTAGTTCTAGAAAAGTATGTTTTGTCTGTTTCTAAATTTATTGCCATAAAACTCTTTGGGGGAGGGGGTGGGTTACTATTTATTTATGACAACTATCCCACATCCGTGATCCTCTCCAGTCCTTTGAAACGATGCCATGGGCCTTAGCCAGTCGGAGGATGGAGTCATTTGACTCACCTATCTCCCGAATGGCCCCACAGATAGTGGAGGTTTTAAACTGGCCATTGAACCTGCCTATCACCTGGTCAACCTCAGCCACGTTCATCTGGATGGATGCGTGGTCCTTGGTGTGGATGATGCGGTTGCTGGGGGAGCGTTTCCATGGCAGGTACAGGTGCACAAGCTCATGGGTGTCATTCTGCATGTCGAGGGCGCACCTGCTGCCACTCACCCAGAAAGGAGGCATAAAACTCTTTATAGCATTTTCTTGTTTTATTTTAAAATCTCCACTAAAAAAAAAAAAATTTAAGTCTCCCTAAATCCATAGTTATATACTATAATTTCTAAAACTGTTTAAACATTTCTTATCTGTATCAGTCTTGCTGGAGACATGTCTATTTTACTACTTTTTTTCCAAGAATCAGCTTTTGATTTTATTGATTCTATCACTTATTTTCTACTACATTAATGCCTGCTTTTGCACACAAATGTTTACAGCAGCTTTATTTATAACAACCCCAGACTGGAAACAGTCTAAATGTCTATAAACAAATTGTGCTATATCAAATGGAATACTACTCAGCAAAAAAGGAAGAAACTAGTGATACTCTAAATATGAATGAATCTCAAAATTGTGGTAAATGAAAGAAGTCAGCCAGAAAAGAGTACATACTGTACATGATTCCATTTATATGAAATTCAAAAATAATATAAATAATATAAACTGATGTAGAGTGTCAGAAAACAGATCAGTGGTTGCCTGGGAACAGGAATAAAGAGAAGGATGGATTACAAAGGAGCATGAGGAAACTTTGGAGTGATGAAAATGTTTGTTATCTTGATCGTGTGATGGTTTCACAGGTATATATATATATATATATATATGTCAAAACTCATCAAGTCGTACAATTTAAATGTGAGTTAACTGTACCTCAATTATACCTCAATAAAGCTGCTAAATAAGAGCCCCAATATATAGAAACAGATGAGTTTATAGAACAAGAATATAGGTAGGTATAATTTAGCTTGATTAGCATAGCTCTCTGGAAAAAGAGATATGGTTTCTGGTTTTTCTGGTTACAAGGAACTATAAGACCTGCTTAACCGATTTTAAGAAGTTTTCCTATATAGATACAACTGGACTTTATAGAACTTGGACAAGGCACCTAAGTACAATAGGACCTAATGACAACTGAACTGGAAGGCAGGTCCTGGAAAGAACTAATCATCTGTATTTTAAGATGTGAGGGTTTGCTTTTTTTTTTTTTTTAAGATTTTTTAAATTTATTTATTTGAGAGAGAGAGAATGAGAGATAGAGAGCACGAGAGGGAAGAGGGTCAGAGGGAGAAGCAGACTCCCC
The DNA here is from genome assembly GCF_964656455.1 of Halichoerus grypus. NCBI lineage: Eukaryota > Metazoa > Chordata > Mammalia > Carnivora > Phocidae > Halichoerus > Halichoerus grypus. The sequence continues at coordinate 126,164,074 of NC_135716.1, read as the reverse complement.
GCTGAGCAGGGAGCCCGATGCGGGACTCGATCCCGGGACTCCAGGATCATGACCTGAGCCAAAGGCAGTCGCTTAACCAACTGAGCCACCCAGGCGCCCTGCTTTTTTTTTTTTTTTTAAGATTTATTTATTTATTTGAGAGAGAGAGAGAAAGCGCAAAGAGTGGGGGAGGGGCAGAGGGGCAGAGGGAGAGGGATAAAGAAACTCAAGTGGGCTCCACACTGAGTCCGACAACACTGGGCTTGATCTCATGACCCTTAGGTCATGACCTGAGCCAAAACCAAGAGTTGGACACTAACCGACTGTGCCACCCAGGTGCTCCAAAGATGTGAGGCTTTTATTTGCCTCCCTTTCATGGTAATTCCATTTTCCCCTTACCCATTGGCTTCCAATGCTTGTAGTTTCTGGTCCTCTATAACTTTTAACTTGCATAACTTGAACATAATGAGCTGTTTAATTGGTGGGTTGACAGTTGCCCCACTACCAACAAATACCTCTTTCTCTTTCTTTGATTCAAATTCCCAAGACAGGCAACCTGACTAGCTAAATTCATCTTTTTGTCAGGCCATTGGTAAATTGCTGATCAGCTCATCAACTGACATCCCTTATGTCAGACTGCCCATCCCTTGGTCCAAACAACTGTGGTCAAGAGGCAGGAAGGTTCACACATAGTTCAGAACACAACTGCTTTGAAACCACAAACTGTAGGCAGGGCCGATTCCCACAAAAGGGGATGTAAGGAGAGAAGCCAGGGCTTGACATCTCTAGTAGACTAATTTCAGCATGAAATAAACCAGGTACCTACATATAGCCCTTCTTGACAATCACCTTATATGTGATCACCTTTTATGACCACGCTACTCTAACTTCTGGCCTAAGTAAGAATTCTATTATTACTGCTGCTCGGGCTGAGGTATTTTCAGCTTCTTTTTAGAATCTGTCAAGGACAGTCCTCTCCCTCTGGCTCTGGACTGTGCTCTACTCCTTGGTTTCTAAAGGACCTTTCCCTGTGAAGGTAACATTTACTAAGCCCTATGCACCTAATCTGATCTCATAAGCATTCTCTTCATCCTCTATCAGTTCCTAGGACCCAGGAAATCCTACCCCTTCCCTAACATGTTTCTCTCTGTTCTCTGGCTTAAGAAATATATACTAGAAAGACTGGTTTTACCTTTTGGTAAAACATAGCTCCTTTACCTATTGTGGTCCAAACTAGAATCTGAATTTACACTCTGCTCTTATTTGAGAAAAACTGACCATTTTAAATTTCTGAGCCAGCAGGTTAAAAAAAAAAAGAAAACAAACACAAAAAACACCTACGAATATACAGATTAATCCTTCAAGTGTAAAAGAGGTCTTTAGTAGAAAAACTCACCATAAAGATTAGTTCCTGGGATCTAAGCCAAATAGCTACATCTAGTGTTTAAAGTGGGATCAACAATTTTTAAGTATGATCTTTGCTCTAAAAACAAAAGTGTCACGGAAAGAGAAACTGGTTTTTCGATGTCAAGATTGACAAAGCCTAAGTGACTCCCAAAGGCTTGGCAGAGGTATTAGCATAAGTTCCTTTTCTAGGGGCGCCCGGGTGGCTCACTCAGTTGAGCGTCCAACTCCTGGTCTTGGATCGGGTCGTGATCTCAGGGTTGTGAGGTCGGGCTCTGTGCTGGGCATGGAGCCTGCTTAAGATTCTCCCCCTCTCCCTCTGCCCCTCCACCCCTCTAAAAAGAAAAATCCCTTTTCTATTAAATAATTGTTCCTACTAATATAATGCAGTATGTGTGGCTTTATTACTATGGCTAGAAAAACAGAGTAAGAGTTCTATTTGAAAAAGGAAAGAGGAAAAAAAGTCAGGTACCCGAAAGCTTAATGTTGTTGTTTCCCACCAAACACAGAAGGTTACTATTACAGTTCTATCATCATTTTTTCTTATTTAACTGAGAGAGAGAGAAAAATATAAATATTACCAAGAGTTTTGCACTTGGCTCAGTCACTTTATCTCAAACTCTGGTCATAACCCTTAATAATTTATTTTTTTAAGTAACCTCTACCATCAACATGGGGCTAAAACTCATGACCCTGAAATCAAGAGTTGCATGTTCTAAAAACTGAGCTAGTCATACACCTCAAGTCTTAATAATTTCAATCGCCATACAGATGATCCTTCCCTTAAGTTGGCCTCTCAGTTCTTTGACTTCTTTTCCTACAATAACTTTGTTCTCTGCTCTGTTTCAACTACTTATTCCCATGATGATAACCTAGACCTTGTCTTTATTGTTACTGCACTCTTCTACCTGGCAACCCTCAATCTTTTCAGCTCATTCTCTCCAATGTTTGTTTCATTAATTTTTCAAACCCAGTAGGCATGCCAATGCATTGAACCTACCACCTCTGCACTGCCCCTCATCCCCTCACATCCTCATTTCCAGAAACTCTGAGGGAAGAGTCTGTACTACTATAATTTTTCACTTTCTATTTTCCTCAAATTTCCAACATTTCCTTACTCTCTACCGATAACTTCTTCCTATTTCATTGAGAAACAAAAAAATCTGAAGAAAACCTCCAACTACTCCCTCCATCACATCTACCACATTATCAGCATCTGAACTCATATACTCTTATTCTCCTACCTGTGGGAGGATTTTCTCCTCAGAAATGTATGCATACAGAGCAGCTCTTTCTGCCCACGGGTCCTGTCCCTGTGCTTTAATAAACCACCATTTTGTACCAAAGACATCTCAAGAATTCTTTCTTAGTCATCGACTCCAGACTCCACCCCACTGAACCTCACCTATATTCCAAAACCCCATCACTAGGAGACCTAAATTTCATCTGGTCCCAGGAATTCAGCTAGATAGGGATCAAACCATTCTGAACACCTACGAACTCAACAGGAGATCGAAGAAAAGAATAGCAACAACTCTCTGAACAGAAAAGCGACCACTTTCTGGAAGGTAGGATGTGTGGAGAAGTGAATCCAAGGCAATATTCGGGAGGATAGACGGCGGGGGAGGGGGCCTCCGTCGGCCACTTCCGGCAAGTGATAGAGCCGGAGCACAAAATCGGAACTTTTAGAAGTCTGCTCCACTGAGGGACATCGCTCCAGTGGCTAAGTGGGGGGTGGAACCCTCGTGGGACAGTGTGGTCTCAGGACCCTCGGGGTCACAGAAAGACCGGGGGTGCCTGAGTGCGGCAGAGCTCCCAGGTATCGGAGCAGGGAAGCCAGCTGCGGAGACGGAGCCAAGGCGCAGGCTCTCAGCTCGGGGTTGCCATAAACCGTGATCCACGGCACAGTTGGGCCACTGCTCCTCCAGCAGGGACCCAACAAGCGGCAGATCCAGGGAGACTCACCTTCTTCCCCCGGGAGGAGTGGCACGGGAGCTTACCGCAGGGATCTGCTGGGTTTGGAGACTCCACACAGGGTCATGTGCCAGAGATAGAGACTCTCGGTCACAGTCCGGGTGAGCACGGAGAGCGGCCGGAGACTGGGGAGATGGGAGTGACTGACAGCTTTTCTCTGGGGGCTCACTGAGGAGCGGGGCCCCGAGTTCTCGGCTCCTCCAGGGCGGAGATTGGGAGGCCGCCATTTTCACTCTCGGCCTCCAAAGCTGCACGGAAACCTTGCAGGGAACAAAAGCTCCCGAGAGCAAACCCGAGCAGATTACTTAGCCCGGACCGGGCAAGGGTGGGGCAATTCCACCTCCGGCAAAGACATTTGGGAACCATGACAACAGGCCCCTCCCCCAGAAGATCAGCGAGAACAGCCAGCCAAGACCAAGTTTACCGATCAATGAGAACGGCAGAACTCTAGCACTAGGGGAATACAGCACATAAACTCATGGCTTTTTTCCCCATGATTCTTTAGTCTTTCAAAGTTAATTTTTTAAATTTTCTTTAATTTTTTCTTTTTCTATTTTTTTGAATTTTTTTTCCGTTTTTAACCAACATCTTACCTTATCAATTCTTTTAAAATCTTTTTTAATTTTCATTTTTAGAGTCATATTCTATCCCTTCATAGTAGTTAACCTTATTTTTTCTATATATATAAGGCTTTCTCTCCTTAAAATTTTGGGATAGTTTCTTCTAACAGACTAAAATATACCCTAAATCTCTAGTGTATGGCTTTGTTCTAGTCTCCCACCTGACAACATTCTGTCCCTTTTTTAAAAATTTGTTTCTCTTTTTTCAACCAACTTATCAATTCCTTTTATAAAATCTTTTATAATTTTCATCTTTACAGTCATATTCCATGCCTTAATTGTATTTACCCTTATTTTTGTACAGATAAAAGTTTTTCTTTCTTTTTTTAATGATTTTATTTACTTATTTGACAAAGAGAGAGAGAGGGAGAGCACAAGTAGGCAGAGAGGCAAGCAGAGGGTGAGGGAGAAGCAGGCTCCCCGCTGAGCAGGGAGCCCGATGCGGGGCTCAATCCCAGGACCCTGGGATCATGACCTGAGCCGAAGGCAGAAGCTTAACAACTGAGCCACCCAGGTGCCCCAACAGTTTTTCTTTCTTTAAAATTTTGGGAGGCAGTTTCTTCTCACAGACCAGAATACACCCAAAACAGAGTGTGTGGCTCTGATCTATTCACCAGCCTGATCATTTTTTTTTTTCTTTCCCTTTCTTTTCCCCCCAGTTTTGGGTCTCTTCTGATTTGTTTAGTGAATATTTTTCTGGGGTCATTGTTACCCTCTTAGCATTTTGTTCTCTCATTCATCTATTCTTCTTTGGACAAAATGACAGGACAGAAAAACTCAGCTCAAAAAAAAAGAACAAGAGGCAGTACCGACTGCCAGGGACCTAATCAATATAGACATTAGTAAGATGTCAGAACTAGAGTTCAGAATGACGATTTTAAAGATACTAGCTGGGCTTGAAAAAAGCATGAAAGATACTAGAGAATCCCTTTCTGGAGTAATAAAAGAAATAAAATCTAACCAAGTCGAAATCAAAAAGGCTATTAATGAGGTGCAATAAAAAATGGAGGTTCTGCTAGGATAAATGAGGCAGGAAAGAGAATTAGTGATACAGAAGACCAAATCATGGAGAATAAAGAAGCTGAGAAGAAGAGAGATAAACAACTACTGGATCACAAGGGCAGAATTCGAGTGATAAGTGATACCATAAGACAAAACAATATTAGAATAATTGGGATCCCAGAAGAAGAAGAAAGAGAGAGAGGGGCAGAAGGTATAATGGAGCAAATTATAGCAGAGAACTTCCCTAATTTGGAGAAGGAAACAGGCATCAAAATCCAGGAGGCACAGGGAACCCCCCTCAAAATCAGTAAAAATGGATCAACACCCTGACATCTAATTGTAAAACTTACAAGTCTCAGAGACAAAGAGAAAATCCTGAAAGCAGCTCGGGAGAAGAGATATGTAACCTAAAAGGTAGAAACATTAGATTGGCAGCAGACCTATCCACAGAGACCTGGCAGGCCAGAAAGGACTGGCAGGATATATTCAGAGCACTAAATGAGAAAAATATGCAGTCAAGAATACTATATCCAGCTAGGCTGTCACTGAAAACAGAAGGAGATAAAAAGCTTCCAGGACAAACAAAAACTAAAAGAATTTGCAAACACGAAACCAGCCCTACAAGAAATCTTGAAAGGGGTCCTCTAAGCAAAGAGAGAGCCTAAAAGTAACATAGACCAGAAAGGAACATAGACAATATACAGTAACAGTCACCTTACAGGCAATACAATGGCACTAAATTCATATCTTTCAACAGTTACCCTGAATGTAAATGGGCTAAATGCCCCAATCAAAAGACACCGGGTATCAGAGTGGAAAAAAAAACAAGGCCCATTGATATGTTGCCTGCAAGAGACTCATTTTAGACCGAAAGACACCTCCAGATTGAAAGTGAGGGGGTGGAAAACCATTTACCATGCTAATGGACCTCAAAAGAAAAGCTGGGGTGGCAATCCTTGTATCAGACAAATTAGATTTTAAAACAAAGACTATAATAAGAGATCAGGAAGCACACTATTATATCCTACTTAAAGGGTCTATCCAACAAGAAGATCTAACAATTGTAAATATCTATGCCCCTAACATGGGAGCAGCCAATTATATAAGCCAATTAATAACAAAATCAAAGAAACACATTGACAACAATACAATAATAGTGGGGGACTTTAATACCCCCCTCACTGAAATGGACAGATCATCTAAGCAAAAGATCAACAAGGAAATAAAGACTTTAAATGACACACTGGACCAAATGGACTTCACAGACATATTCAGAACATTCCATCCCAAAGCAACAGAATAAACATTCTTCTCTAGTGCCCATGGAACATTCTCCAGAATAAACCACATCCTGGGTCACAAATCAGGTCTCAACTGGCACCAAAAGATTGGGATCATTCCCTGCATATTTTTGGACTACAATGCTTTGAAACCAGAACTCAATCACAAGAGGAAAGTCAGAAAGAACTCAAATACATGGAGGCTAAAGAGCATCTTACTAAAGCACTGGGTGTTATACTCAAACAATGAATCATGGAACACTACATCAAAAACTAATGATGTCATGTATGGTGATTAACATAACATAATAAAATAAAATTAAAAATAAAAAGAATGGGTCAACCAGGAAATTAAAGAAGAATTAAAAAAATCCATGGAAACAAATGAAAATGAAAACACAACTGTTCAAAATCTTTGGGATGCAGCAAAGGCAGTCCTAAGGGGAAAGTATATAGCAATACAAGCCTTTCTCAAGAAACAAGGTCTCAAATACATAACCTAACCCTACACCTAAAGGAGGTGGAGAAAGAACAGCAAATAAAGCCTAAACCCAGCAGGTGAAAAGAAATAATAAAGATCAGAGCAGAAACCAATGAAATAGAAACCAAAAGAACAGTAGAACAGATCAACAAAACTAGGAGCTGGTTCTTTGAAAGAATTAATAAGATCGATAAACCCCTGGCCAGACTTATCAAAAAGAAAAGAGAAACGACCCAAATAAATAAAATCATGAATGAAAGAGGAGAGATCACAACCAACACCAAAGAAATACAAACAATTATAAGGACATATTATGAGCCACTATATGCCAGCAAATTAGACAATCTGGAAGAAATGGATGCATTCCTAGAGAAGTATAAACTACCAAACCTGAACCAGGAAGAAACAGAAAACCTAAACAGACCCAAAACCAGTAAAGAAATTGAAGCAGTAATCAAAAATCTCCCAACAAACAAGAGCCCTGGGCCAGATGGCTTCCCAGGGGAATTCTACCAAACATTTAAAGAAGAATTAATAACTATTCTTCTGGGCGCCTGGGTGGCTCAGATGGTTAAGTGCCTGCCTTCGGCTTGGGTCGTGATTCCAGGGTCCTGGGATCAAGTCCCGCGTAGGGCTCCCGGCTCAGCGGGGAGCCTGCTTCTCCCTCCCTCTCTCTCTCTGTCTCTCATGAATAAATAATAAAATCTTTAAAAAAAAAATAACTATTCTTCTGAAACTGTTCCAAAAAAATAGAAACGGAGGGAAAACTTCCAAACTCATTTTATGAGGCCAGAATTACCTTGATCCCCAAACCAGACAAATACCCCATCAAAAGGGAGAATTACAGGCCAATATCCCTGATGAACATGGATGCAAAAATTCTCACAAAAATACTAGCCAATAGGATCCAACAATACATTAAAAGGATTATTCACCATGACCAAGTGGGATTTATTCTTGGGCTGCAAGTTTGGTTCAACATCCATAAATCAATCAATGTGATACAATACATTAATAAAAGAACAAGAACCATATGATCCTCTCAATAGATGCAGAAAAAGCATTTGACAAAGTACAGCATCCTTTCTTGATCAAAACTCTTCAGAATGTAGGGATAGGTGGTTCATACCTCAATATCATAAAAGCCATCTATGAAAAACCCACAGTGAATATCAATCTCAATGGGGAAAAACTGAGAGCTTTTCCCCTAAGGTCAGGAACACGACAGGGATGTCCACTATCACCACTGCTATTCAACATAGTACTAGAAGTCCTAGCCTCAGCAATCAGACAACAAAAAGAAATAAAAGGCATCTGAATCGGCAAAGAAAAAGTCAAACTCTCACTCTTTACAGACAATATGATACTTTTTGTGGAAAACCCAAGAGACTCCACCCCAAAACCGCTAGAACTCATACTGGAATTCAGTAAAGTGGCAGGATATAAAATCAATGCACAGAAATCGGTGGTATTTCTATACACCAACAACAAGACAGAAGAAAGAGAAATTAAGGAGTCGATCCCATTTACAATTGCACCCAAAACCATAAGATACCTAGGAACAAATCTAACCAAAGACGCAAAGAATCTGTACTCAGAAAACTAGAGAATACTCATGAAAGAAATTGAGGAAGACACAAAGAAATGGAAACACATTCCATGCTCATGGACTGGAAGAAAAATATTGTGAAAATGTCTATGCTACCTAGAGCAATCTACAAATTTAATGCAATCCCTATCAAAAAACGATCAACTTTTTCAACAAGAAATAGAACAAATAATCCTAAAATTTGTATGGAACTAGAAAAGACCCTGAATAGCCAGAGGAATGTTGAAAAAGAAAAGCAAAACTGGTGGCATCAGAATTCCAGTCTTCAAGCTCTATTACAAAGCTGTAATCATCAAGACAGTGTGGTACTGGCACAAAAACAGACACATAGATCAATGGAACAGAGTAGAGAGCCCAGAAATGGACCCTCAACTCTATGGTCAACTAATCTTCGACAAAGCAGGAAAGAATGTCCAATGGAAAAAAGACAGTCTCTTCAACAAATGGTGTTGGGAAAATTGGACAGCCACATACAGAAGAATGAAACTGGACCATTTCCTTACATGACACACAAAAATAGACTCCAAATGGATGAAAGACCTAAATGTGAGACAGGAATCCATCAAAATCCTATTGGAGAACACAGGCAGCAACCTTTTCGACCTCAGCCGCAGCAACTTCTTCCTAGACACATCGCCAAAGGCAAGGGAAGCAATGGCAAAAATGAACTATGGGGACTTCATCAAGATAAAAAGCTTTTGCACAGCAAAGGAAATAGTCAACAAAATCAAAAGACAACCGACAGAATGGGAGAAGATATTTGCAAATGACATATCAGATAAAGTGCTAGTATCCAAAATCTATAAAGAACTTGTCAAACTCAACACCCAAAGAACAAATAATCCAATCAAGAAATGGGCAGAAGATATGAACAGACATTTCTGCAAGAAGACATCCACATGGCCAACAGACACATCAAAGTGTTGAACATCACTCGGCATCAAGGAAATACAAAGCAAAACCTCAATGAGATACCACCTCACACCAGTCAAAATGGCAAAAATTAACTAGTCAGGAAATGACAGATGTTGGCAAGGATGTGGAGAAAGGGGAACCCTCCTACACTGTTGGTGGGAATGCAAGCTGGTGTAGCCACTCTGGAAAACAGTATGGAGGTTCCTCAAAAAGTTGAAAATAGAGCTACCCTACGACCCAGCAATTGCACTACTGGGTATTTACCCCAAAGATACAAATGTAGTGATCTGAAGGGGTACATGCACCCCAATGTTTATAGCAGCAATGTCCACAATAGCCAAACTATGGAAAGAGCCAAGATGTCCACCAACAGATGAATGGATAAAGAAGATGTGGTGTGTAGGGCACCTGGGTGGCTCAGTTGGTTAAGCGACTGCCTTCGGCTCAGGTCATGATCCTGGAGTCCCAGGATCGAGTCCCGCATAGGGCTCCCTGCTCAGCAGGGAGTCTGCTTCTCCCTCTCTCTCATTCTCTCTCCCTCAAATAAATAAATAAAACCTTAAAAAAAAAAAAAAGAAGTGGTGTGTATATATATACACACAACACACACACACACACACACACACACACACAAACACACACACACTGGAATATTATGCAGCCATCAAAAAGATGAAATCTTGCCATTTGCAATGACATGGATGGAATTTGAGGGTATTATGCCAAGCAAAATAAGTCAATCAGAGAAAGACAAGTATCATATGATCTCACTGATATGAGGAATTTAGAAACAAGACAGGATCATAGGGGAAGGGAGGGAAAAATGAAACAAGATGAAACCAGAGAGGGAGATAAACCATAAGAGACTCTTAATCTCAGGAAACAAACTGAGGGTTGCTGGAGTGGTGGAGGGTGGGAGGGATGGGGTGGCTGGGTGATGGACATTGGGAAGGGTATGTGCTATGTTGAGTGCTGTGAATTATGTAAGACTGATGAATCACAGACCTGTACCTCTGAAACAAATAATACATTATATGTTAAAAAAAAAAAAAAGAAGATAGCAGGAAGGGAAAAATGAAGGGGGGAAATCAGAGGGGGAGATGAACCATGAGAGACTATGGACTCTGAGAACAAACTGAGGGTTCTAGAGGGGAGGGGGGTTGGGGGATGGGTTAGCCCGGTGATGGGTATTAAGGAGGGCATGTATTGCATGGAGCACTGGGTGTTATATGCAAACAATGAATCATGGAACACTATATCGAAACCTAATGATGTAACGTATGGTGACTAACATAATAGAATTAAAAAAAAAAAAGAAATGTATGCATACATAGCAAATTCTTCATTTAACTCCACAGATTTTCACATCCACCTAAAGCTTATTCAAGGGTCCCAGGTTAAGAACCACTTAACCACCAGGTTAAGAATTACCTATCTTTATGTCATATTCCCATTAGTTACAGAGAGATGGCAAGGGATGAAGGAACATCGGGGAGTTATTTGAATTATTTCACCTAAAAATATAGTAAAAGTTTTGTGGAACAGTGTCCAACTAAAAAAGTGTTCATTGAGAGCTGATTCCATGTCTGCCACTGAGCAAAATTTAGAAATACTATTTGACATGATATCACCCTATAGATTACTTAATTGCAAAGGGAAAAATATACCTTTACAACACAGCTGCCTGTTAGCACCTTAATCAAATGATCAAACATATCAGTAACAGTGAGATAAACCTGGACATTACACAGTATGACCTGAGTAAGAAGTAGCCTTGCAAAATACGTTTAATGTAAACTACTCAAGCCTCCAGGAACTTGCAGTTTATAGGAGATACAAGGTTTAGAAGCAAAAATGAATACAATCAGACAACTCAGAAATATGGTATTCTTCAGGACAACTGGCTTTGTTTCTTAAAAAAAAAAAAATCAAAATTATTGGGGGGGCGTGTGAGTAAAGAGATGAGATTAAAAGTTTGTGGTTAAAAGAGACCAAAGAAAGTTAAAACCCAACTGCAATATGTAATTATTGATAGGATCCTGGTTCAAAAACAAACTACATACAAAACGCATTTAGGGGACTATTGGGGAAATATAAATATTAACTGGATATTAAGTGATATTAGAGAATAATAGTTCATTTTCTTAGGTGTGATAAAAGTTTTGTAGTTACATAGGGCAATGTCCTCACAGGAGATGTACTGCTAAAGTATTTAGAAGTGAAGTATCTTAATGTTTCAACTTAGGGTTCTGACGAAAACAAAATGACACCAAACACATATTCACATAAATAAAACAAATAAGACAATAACAATTATTTTTTTCCCTATGTTTGTCTGTTTTGTTTCTTAAATTCCACATATGAGTGGACAATAACAATTTTTACATCTAGGTGATGGGCATAACGGTGATTTTGTATTTTTTGTTCATCTTCACTGTGCTTGAAATGTTCAGAATAAGAAACTGAAAAAATTAGAGGTACATTAGTCAAATCCTACCCATCTTTTTTTTCCCCCCACTAAATCCTACCCATCTTTAACAGTCCACTTTGTGTTTTACCCACCTCTTTGAAGGCTTTCTTAATGATTCCAGGACAAACTGTGTTCTCCGTTTTCCGAGTTACCCTGGTACTTTAACTTTGAATTTAGCACATAATTAACATTCTGCCTTGTGCGCAGTCTTAATAAATACATTATAAATCCCCAGAAGACAAAGTGGAAAGGTTCCTGTAGGAGACTACAATAACAGGATACAAGAATTAAAAAGCTAAATTAGAATGAGATTATGGCTGGCCTTTACCAGGCAAAAAAAGATTATTTAGCAAGTTAACATGATTTACTGGTGAGTGATGAGAGCCTAAACTAGGACAGTAGCAATAAAAATGAAAAGTCCTGGGGCACCTGGGTGGCTCAGTGGTTTAAGGTTAAGCAGATACCTTAGCCCCCGGTCATGACCCTGGGTCCTGGGATTGAGCCCCACATCAGGCTCCTTGCTTAGCTGGGAGCCTGCTTCTCCCTCTCCCTCTGCCTGCTGCTCTTCCTGCATGTGCTGTCAAAAAAATAAATAAAATCTTTAAAAAAAAAGAGAGAGAGAGAACTAAAAGTCCTTGGAATTACGGGGTACATTTACACTCCCGTTGCATTGGGGCTCTTACTAGCTTTCGCAAAAAGCTATCCAAACTTGTACAGCTTTATAAAACCCCCAGCACTGTAACATTACAGCTTCCGTCTCCGAACTGAGGGTCTAACTGGAAGAGAGTGACTTTAAGTAGTATTCTTCAGGCGGACATTCACTTCCAACATTCATTCGCTGAACCAGGAGCTTTAGATACGATCATCTTATTTCCAAGGACACTGCACAACCACACACGTGGGTGGTAATAAACAACCTTGGGAATATTAGTGAAGGTCAACTTTATCTAGGTGGGTCAATTTCTCTGTTTTTTTTTAAGCACAGTATGTCCTTTGGTCTTTGGACCAAGGGTCAAGTCTGACAGCCAGGAAGGTATCCCTCCGCCAGGAGTCGGCGCAGACCGCGCAGAGGTCCCTGGCCGCGCCCTCTCACCCAGATTCCGGGCTGTCTCCGCGCCTATCGCTCGCCCGCCCTCGACGTCTGCCCGGCTCCAGCCAAGGAACGCGAGTCCGGGATCCCTCTCCGCACGGCCCTCCGCTTCCCACCGAGAAGTCGCGTCGTCTGAACTCAGGGTTCGAGGGAAACGAAGCCTTTTCGTGGACCACCCCTCGGGACCCGTTAGGCCCCAGGAGATCGTTAGACACCCCTCCCCCACCCGCCCAAGGTCGTACGGACGCTGCAGAAGCGTCCCGCTGCATTGCGCACGCAACTTCCCCATCACCGCCTCCCCCGCCTCCCCGCCTCCCCGCCTCCTCGCCTCCTCGCCTCCTTTTCCCCTATTCGCCCCCTTTCGGCGCAACCGCTCCCCTCCCTCCCCACCCAAATCCACGCCGGTGGGCGGGACCAGGGTGTGGGCGGGGCCAGACGGATCTAGCGCCTCGTGCCCGGGAGGACTCCGGCACTCTCGGCGCCGCGCAGTGACTTAGGAGCTGTGGACCCGGACCGGGAGTCAACATGGCCGCGGTGTTTAGGCGTAGCTGCGGGGTGAGAGAGAGCAAGGCTCGGTGGGGGTGGGAAATGGAGGTTGTGATGTTTGGAGGGGTGGGAGAGAGGGAAGCATGGGATGAAAGTAGGTGCTGTCCTGGGGTATCGGGAGGGGGACTCCCCCGTACCAATGTAGGCGGCAGTCACTTTCAGAATGTCCTTTTTTATTCCCTCCCTCTGGCCCGGGAACTTTCCAAATATTTTCTCCAGGAATCTCACCCTTTCCCGAACGCGAACCTGTCTGAATTGCGCGGGGATCTCAGAACGAGCAAAGGCCTTGTTTTTGCAGTTATGTTTTTGAGAAAACTCCACTGGCTTTCTATCTCCAGCCCAAGAAAAAAATCATAAAGTAAATTTCATCGTGCAATTGATACATGCCAGAAAGTGTAGATTTCAGACATCCTTATCTTGGGCGCCTGCAAAGTTACCGGGAAAAGGAAAATGAAGCAGCTGCTTCTTGGGATGCTTAATATGTTTAATACGCTTTTGGTTTTTGGACTATGGAGGAGACCGCTTATGTTCCGTACATTAGGAAGTAAAAAGAACCTACCGCAGAATTTTGCTCCAAGCTGTCTATACTAGTGTGGCTCACAGGTTCTAACTTGTCTCACTCACTTAGATGCTCTTTATCTGAAATATTATTGGTATATTAACACAAGACTGCCATTTAAATGTCATTTATAATTAAGTTAAGAAATTAATGTTTTTGGCCCAAAAAGAGTAGAAGTTTTAGAATTTATAAGAATTCTAATGGATTGTTGCCCAATATTTGTTATTGCTATACAAATTAAGGGGCCCTGGGGGCGCCTGGGTGGTTCAGTCGTTAAGCGTCTGCCTTCGGCTCAGGTCATGATCCCAAGGTCCTGGGATCGAGCCCCGCATCGGTCTCCCTGCTCCGTGGGAAACCTGCTTCTCCCTCTCCCACACCCCCTGCTTGTGTTCCCTCTCTCGCTGTGTCTCTGTCAAATAAATAAAATCTTTAAAACAAAACAAAAACAAGGGGCCCTGAAGGCAGAAATCGGGCGTTTTAAAAATGAATTTTAACTCTGACCCCAGGAAAAAAAAAAGACCGATTTCTCAATCTCTCCAAGGAAAAATATAGAAAAACCTAATCCAGAAAACTTACACCTCCATCTCTTCGACACTCCCATAAAATTTAAGATTCTTCTATTCCTAAGAAATACACAAAAGCATTTAATTATAGTTGTGCTATTGCGGAATTGAGGCTTGATTGAAGATGCTGTCTTTTGGAGATTTGGAATTGGATTGTTCTGGGCAGAGCCCAAAGTAATAAAATCAATATTTATATGGCATTATGCGTCCAAGACTCTTAATCACCTCAACAAATTATCCAGTAAGAAAAGCCTCATTTTCTAGGTTTGAAAAGAAGCTACAGGAAGTTTGTAATTGGCGCAAAGTCCGAAAAATACTTGTGGAGTCTAGACTTAAACCATTCTAAATCCAAATAATCTATTTCTATTTTCTGTGTCTACTGAGCCACCTCTCTAAATGGCTAATATTATATATCATTAGCAGATCGATGGGATTGTTCCCTGACTGTAGCTACTTTTGTATTTTGTTTAACGTTTTCCTGAAAAATAATATGTAAACTTTTGTAAATTATTTTAAATCCACTAATAATTCCCTATTTAAAGTCTCGGCAGACTATTTTACCTGTGTTATGAGGTCTGATTTTTGTGCACTGGTGTCTAAACACATTTAGAAGAGCCAAGTTTTTTTGGTCTGATTTTTGTGGGATGTTTTTCTTTATTGAATGTAAAAACCAATTAGGAGACTTAAATTGAAAGAGCAGTATAGCAAGGTGGTTGATGGTATGAATTCTCTATAGTAAATGTTATTATCCTGGTTCCACTACCTAATAGAGTGTCCTTGGCCAATTTCACTTGACCTTTCTGAGCCTCAGTTTCTTCATATGCAAAATAGGAATAAAAGTAGTGCCTTAATCCTAGGCTTGACTTGGAGATTCAGTGAATTAATATGTGGAATGTGACTGTAAACAAGTATAGATTTGGTCTATGATGACTGAACAATAAAGATTAGAGAAACCATGTTTTACTTCAAAAATTAATGAAAATTGCAAAGAAAATATGAGTTTTATACTCTAGTTTTTTTTTTCAAAATTGTATAAAGTATTATTTTGAAAGAGCTTTTTGGATACTTGACAATCTTTATTGTCACTCTAAATGTAGGTGGTTATAAAGTTGTCATCCACAAAATGGACAGCTTCTTTTTACAGTTTTCAAAAAACATAAGCAAGTTTGGTTCTTGATCTTTTAGTATATTGTTCAGTTTCTCTTTTCTTTGGAATATTAGAATTGCATAGGGATATTTGCATCAAATCCTTTGAAGTATAAACTGATTTTGCTGTCCTCAAACATAGGAAGGAGTTACAGTTTGGTTTCCATTAACTTTAATAAACGCAAATGGTTACTTTTGTATACATTAAATTGTCATGAGTATAAAAATGGATTGCAGAGGAACAATATATGTATATCTGATTATACTTTTTAAAGAAATAGTATATTGCAGATATTAAGAAATGTAGCATATCAGTAGTTTAGAATAGGGTTGGCAAACTTTTTTGTAAAGGGACAGTAAATATTTTTAGCTTTGTGGACCACATGGTTTCTGGCAACTGTACAACTCTGCTGGAAAAGCAGCAATAGACAGTATGGTGGTCAATAAAATTTTATCTACAAAACTGGTGGCTGCCATAGTGTGCTGACCACTGTTGTAGAATATTCTAAGAATGCCTATAGACTACAGCAGAAAATATAGAACATAGTTTTAGGCTAATTTGTTTTGTTAAATAAAGTGAGGTATCTTAGAAAATGGAATCCTCCAAGGGGAAGATTCCCAGAAGCAAACCTCTGAGGCTCACAGGGACAGGGTATCAAAGTTGGTAGACTAGGGAACTCTTGAACACAGTGTTATACTGTCCTATTTTTGCCCCCACCCCAACTTCTCAATCACAAATGTCCTAAAGCTTGTAGGTGAGATTTCCAGAATAGCAGTCCTAAGTCTGCTACTACCCCTGACTATTGTTTGTCTCGGAGACACTCCACTTCAGTAGTACAAATACTGCTGATTGTGTTATTTTCATTGCTTTAAAAAAAAAAAATTCCCTTCGTAATAAGTGTTCATACATCTAGTACTTGGCTTATTTAATATAGAAATTAAATTACAGTTGAAGGTACTTAAGTAATGCTTAAAAAACTATGCTCTTGAGTATAGTCAAACAAGTTGCTGTACTCACTTGTAATTGCCAGCATTCTCTTATTTGATGTTTAATTTATCAAATTTATTTTAATAAAATTGTCCTTTACAGGTCCTAAGAAGTCTTTCTCGTTTTGACTGGAGATCACAACATACAAAAGCTGCCCTACAGCATGAACCAAGATTGGGATTTAATTTTGGTATGTGTTTTGACTTTAAACATATTTGTTATACACATGCATTTATATTGCATTATATATGTATTTGTCTGGAATATATTTGTAAATCATCTTAGTAATGTCTGTCAATGGATAGAACCAATTACCATCCACAGATTTCCTGTCACACCCATTCTTCCTGATCTCTTCTTTTTCCAGCATAATATCCTATGTAAAGGTCTGTGTTAGCAGCAGACATAAATATCTGTGCCCTTTTTCCTAAGTATGTAACCCTAAAATAAATAATGAATTTACTGATATATACAGTCTTCAAGTTAGAAATTTGAATGCAAAAAATATGTTTTGAACACTTAGATACATAGCGCTAGTTACCTGCTAATAAGCCAAAGCCTGTTTTGACCTTAATATATCTGAATTGCAGTTTTGGTGCTAATGGATAGGGTTTAAAGTCCTGGGATCAGGGAGTCATGTGGTATTGGAAGGAAAAGGAATAAGATCTCTTTTTCCCTTTGCTCTCTAAAATGAAGATCCTGAGCAAAAAAAAAAAAAAAATTGAAATAATAATCCCTATTTTTAGCATCCATCACCTCCTAAAGTGCTTCTTGCTTCAAAATTACTACCTTTCCTTTAGTTAAAAATCCATTTTCTCTGGTTTCTTGGTCTCAGAAAATAGTTACAAGGCAGCTCAGATAATAAACTCATACCCAGATAAAAATGACAAACTCAGAGCTTTCTATAGTTTTTTAAAGAGAATTAAATGGAAAATTTCAGGTCATGTGAGGATAGCATTGGGGCATTGGATTTTCTTTTATTGTGTGATTAACATAGGTTAGGTATAATTGCTATTTAGTTTCAGTTTGTCACATAGAGATTGGTATTTAGTAGTAAGTAACCAGCAGGAGAAATGGTTTGTGAATAACAGGATGAGATAGATACAAGTGTTGTAAGGAGGAAGGAGGGAGGTTGTAAGGCTTAAGTAAAGGACTAGGGATAACGTCTGTGGGCAGTTGTATCTGGCTCTTTCTAAAGTGGAGATAATACCTACAACACGGAATTTATCTGAAGATTAATATACGATATATAGAAAGTTCCTAATACACAGTGACTAGACTTAGGTAGGTTCTCAATGAATAATTCAAACTAGGTCCCTACCTTCCCTGTCCTTTACTCACCCACGACTTTGGTATCTGCTGGTCCCAATATTAGAAGTAAATTGTGATGTAGAGAACAGTGACCGAAACTCTAAATATACTTTTACTGCTAATTCATTGTAAGACTGAGGCTATCGTGTCCTCATTCTGAGCTTTTGTTTCCTTACCTATAAAATGAGAGATTCGATTTTAGGCTGTTTGATCCAACACCAAAATTCTCACATCTTTTACGTTTTATTTCTCACATCCCTATACAAATGATTATTATAGTTTTGAGTATGCTTGCTCATTCTTACTCTTTGCTTTTGTTCTTATTGTTCTTACCCAAAATACCCTATATTTCTTTTAAATCTTACCTATCCTTTGATGTTGGACACAACCACATTAAAACCCAATGATAGTGTGGATTTGAAAAAAATCCAAGTGATCGGCTCCTATCCTCAGTCCAGCCACCATATTCATTTCACTAGTTTTGTAACAACAGAACCTTGTATTTTATACAATTGAGTTAGAGTTTTATGTTACCGTTAACTTTTGAGAAACCCTGCCACCACTTTACCAGTTCCTTTGTGCTGATTTATAACCTTAAATTATCTGAGTTTGAAGGAAGAGTAAAATTGTAGTATTGGTATTCTTATGTGATATTTTGGAATAAGTTTTATTGGTTTTTGGTCACTGAGCATGTCTCATCTTCCTAGTTAGACTGATTCTTGAGATCAGGAAGTGTCTTATATTTAGTTTCATTTCAGTATTACTAAACGTTTGATAAATCTGCTTAAGAACTAATAACAAGTAAAAACAAAATTTTTTTTACTTTCACCAATTGGAAGAGAAAAACAAGTTTATATCTGTTACTCATTTGTAAAAGCTAGAAATCTTACCTACCTCCTCTGGTACTTGTATTGACATAGGTTTATTTATATTGTATAGTGAAATCTTGCTAGTCCAAAAGTGTATTGTGGTCTTTCTGGTTTATTTGTGGACTTTCTGGTTAATCAAGAGTTAAAGACGCCATTATAAATTTTCACATACTGATTTCATAGGACTTTTTTTCCTCAGCTCAATATCTTGTTTTAATGTTTTCTAAATGACTTTCTCTTAGAGCTCACTGAACAGCAAAAAGAGTTTCAAGCTACCGCTCGTAAATTTGCCAGGGAAGAAATAATCCCAGTTGCTGCAGAATATGATAAAACTGGCGAGGTAGGTTTATGCATTTTAAAGAGAAAAAAGTTTTTTACATTTTTTATAAGATTATATAATTGAACTATGTAGATTTTAATATAATTGGGTTTTTTTTTTTACTTTTTTCTTTCCTTTTAGTACCCTGTCCCCCTAATTAAAAGAGCATGGGAACTTGGTTTAATGAATACACACATTCCAGAGAGTTGTGGTAAGCTTTCTTCACATTTTTAATCCTTACAATGCATATGAACAGGGAAGATGGTAAAACTCTACTCAGTCATTCTTTCAGCTGCCATTTATATAAGTCATTTATGATAAAGGGCTATCTACCCTTATCTTTCTGTTCAGACTTTGGTATTTGGCTGTTTTTAGAAACCTTGTATTAGCACTTCAAGGCTTTCCCTTTATAACTTGTTTCAACCTTCATCCTAGACGTTGGTAATTTCTCTTTAGTTAGTCAATTTGTTGCATTTTGGTTCTACCTTGGATTTTACATTTTGTTTAGACTTTTTTTCTGTGAGATTGTCACTCCTTCAGGTGAAAGAGTCAAAGTTTTAGCACAGTTGAAACAAATTTTTACAAAACCAAGTAGAAACAGGAAGACAGGTCCAGATTACAAATAGAAAATTTTTTGAAATATTTAAAACTTATTTTAGAGAAGTATAATTTGTTACTGTGCTAACCAGAACGCTTTTTAGTTTGTTAATTAAAATAGCTCACCTTTATTTCTAACGAGATATACTACGTATTATAATGGGTCTTAAAATATTTTGATACTATAGGAGGTCTTGGACTTGGAATTTTTGATGCTTGTTTAATTACTGAAGAACTGGCTTATGGATGTACAGGGGTTCAGACTGCTATTGAAGCAAATTCTTTGGGGGTAAGTTTCTTAGAAAATTAATTGCCTAAGTGAACCATTAATGAGACAGTACTGCTAGGTTACGTTAGTTGGTACAACACAATTTTCTTTAAAAGGAACAGAAGAGGGGCACCTGGGTAGCTCAGTCGTTAAGCGTCTGCCTTCAGCTCAGGTCATGATCCCAGCGTCCTGGGATCGAGCCCCGCATCGGGCTCCCTGCTCTGCAGGAAGCCTGCTTCTTCCTCTCCCACTCCCCCTGCTTGTGTTCCCTCTCTCGCTGTGTCTCTCTCTGTCAAATAAATAAGTAAAATCTTTTAAAAAAAGATAAATAAAAGGAACACAAGATTCTGCAGTGAAGACTTGAGTTCTTATTGCCTAAGTTGATCATTCTGTCCCTGTTGTCTCCAGTAATTGGAGTCCTAGCTGTCCTTTTAGGGAAACTGTATACTTTGCTGCTTCAGTGGCAATTCTTAGGTAAGGGCAAGGCCAAAAACAAGCATTTAGGAGAAGGATGGCAATGGCTTGCTGCACTGCTGGCAGTGCTAAATTTAGTGAGCAGTTCTTAAGAGGCCTGGTCATACATATCACACCATTTATCCGAAATGTAATTCTTTGTGCATGTTACTACAGTGGATTTTTACATATTACCAACAAGTCCTACATAACTTAATTTTGGAAAATCCTGGATTCACAGATTTATTTCCTCATGGGTTTAGCTTCCTTAAAGAAGAATAAAGGCCAATTCTTTGGACTTACCCCTTGGGAGAAAGTAGTTCTCTTGCTTTGAATTATAGTATCTCTGAATGTACATACCTAATAAAAATATCTTGTTTTTTTCAATGTCACTTTTCTTTGGTAGCAAATGCCTCTTCTTATTGCTGGAAATGACCAACAACAAAAGAAGTATTTGGGGAGGCTGACTGAGGAGCCACTGATGTGTGTGAGTATACACAGCTGCTGCTTGGGAACAAGGGTGCTATTTCTTCTTTCCAGTACAAATGTGTACACTGGGCTATAACACATGAAGACAAAAGTTAGTAACATATTTAGGTGTAATGGTGTTTCTGGGGTACCAGGCAAGTGTCACAGTCTCCTGTCTTATTTCCAAGAAAGAAAGATTTGCTATTTAATGGAGCACTCTGCAGTTCCAAGACCTGAGTGATTGTGTCAGGAAGTTCAGATTGAATGTATGACAGTAGGTGTTTGAACTAGTAGTCTTTTGAACTAATAGGAAATTAATGTGACTGAAAAGTTATCATTCTATTTGTTGAATGAGTGACTTGGGAAGAATATTTATAGATTTTATTATAATTCCCTGAGCACTACTCAACAAATATTTAAATTGGATTTAAAAAAGATAGTTACAGGGGCCCCCTGCTGGCTCATTCAGTAGAGCAGATGACTCTTCATTTCAGGATCATGAGTACAAGCTCCACATTGGGTGTGGAGCCTGCCTAAAAAAAAAAAGAAAAAGATATTTATACATATATACACACCCATACTGAGGATCTATTCTGAAAGTGTTTTTACATAGGATTTTGACTTCTTTTGTTTATCAGTTGAACAGATTTCAACTTAGGGGGTGATTATGATACCAAAATACAGTAAATTGTTATTTGTTTTGAACTAATTGTGAAAATTGGTCTGAAAGAGTAGAAAGTAATAGTTAAAAATCATGGTTTCTTATTTCAGGTACCTTATAAAAATAAGGCAAACTGCTTAATAAAAACATTTATACAGATTTCTTAGTTAATTGGTAACTTTTCAACAAATGAGAATTTAGTAGGCTAATTCTCAATATTGTCTAAGAATTGTGTGACACATTTAGATTGTTTTTCTGTAGCACATATAATACTAGAAATAGGCTAAAAAATTTTAGCATAGACATGCTTAGGAGAACCTACCTTAATGCATTGATAAGAATATTTATAATTATTGCTTATAAATAGGTATTTCTAAGATAAAAGTCCTTAAAAATAGTTCAGGTATTTTAAACATTTTTTGGCTGTTTTGTTTGTTATCAATACCTTCAGTATATATAAAAATAAATTTACTGTAGTCCCTAAGTCATTCTAACTTCTGAATTAATAAAGGTTTACTATACATTTTCCCCCTGCTAGTGCATAATAGCAGTAAATGTACCCAAAATATGAAGTCAAGGGTGAAAATGAAAATAGTCAATTCCCTTACATACACAGAATTTACATGTTATGGAACTCTGCTACTTTGGAATTACAAATGCTGGGTAACCCTGCATTTATCTCAGTACCATTTGCATATGTTATTCTGCCTGGAATACACATTCCTTCTTTATCCCCAAAGAATTCCTTTTTCTTTTTGAGACTTGATGTGAGCATCACCTTTGGAAAGCTTTTCCTGACACCCTAAAGCTAAACTAGATTCACAAGACTATTGTGTATGACTTTAGTACATAATTACAATATAGTTAGTATTCAACTCCACTGTTGTGGAAGTCTTGAAGATAGGATGTCTTTTCTCTCTGGTTTTTCCATCTCCTGGTTCATAACCTGGTACATAGTAGATACTAAATAAACATTTGAATGGATGATTACACGTGAATGAATTTAACTTGGTTGAAGATACCTACATTTTAATTGATATGGTTTATTGATATCTTACATCTAGTTTTAAATTATATATTAAATGTTTCTACATTTGAGCAGTTTATTTGATTTTCTGAGAACATTTTATTTTTAGGTATTTAAACATATTTAAAATACTGGCTTAAAAAATAAAATATAGAGGGGCGGAGCAAGATGGCAGAGGAGTAGGAGACCTGGATTTCGTCTCCTCTCAGGAATTCAGCTGGATAGGGATCAAACCATTCTGAACACCTACGAACTCAACAGGAGATCGAAGAGAAGAAGAGCAACAACTCTCTGAACAGAAAAGCAACCACTTTCTGGAAGGTAGGACGTGCGGAGAAGTGAATCCGAGGCGATATTCGGGAGGATAGACGGCGGGGGAGGGGCCTCCGTCGGCCGCTTCCGGCAAGTGATAGAGCTGGAGCACAAAATTGGAACTTTTAGAAGTCAGCTCTGCTGAGGGACGTCACTCCAGTAGCTAAGCGGGGGGTGGAACCCTCGTGGGACAGTGTGGTCTCAGGACCCTCGGGGTCACAGAAAGACCGGGGGTGCCTGAGTGCGGCAGAGCTCCCAGGTATCGGAGCAGGGAAGCCGGCTGCAGAGACGGAGCCGAGGCGCGGGCTCTCAGCTCGGGGTTGCCATAAACCGTGATCCGCGGCACAGTCGGGCCACTGCTCCTCCAGCAGGGACCCAACAAGCGGCGGATCCGGGGAGACTCACCTTCTTCCCCTGGGAGGAGAGGTGCGGGAGCGCACCGCAGGGATCTGCTGGGTTTGGAGACTCCACACGGGGTCGGGTGCCAGAGATAGAAACGCTCGGTGACAGGCCGGGTGAGCACGGAGTGCAGCCGGAGACCGGGGAGACGGGAGTGACTGACGGCTTCTCTCTGGGGGCACACTGAGGAGTGGGGCCCCGAGTTCTCGGCTCCTCCGGGGCGGAGATTGGGAGGCCGCCATTTTCACTCTCGGCCTCCAAAGCTGTACGGAAAGCTTGCAGGGAACAAAAGCTCCTGAGAGCAAACCCGAGCAGATTACTTAGCCCGGACTGGGCAAGGGCGGGGCAATTCCGCCTCCGGCAAAGACTTTTGGAAACCACGGCAACAGGCCCCTCCCCCAGAAGATCAGCGAGAACAGCCAGCCAAGACCAAGTCTACCGATCAATGAGAACGGCAGAACTCCAGCGCTAGGGGAATAATGCACATAGAATTCATGGCTTTTTTACCATGATTCTTTAGTCTTTCAAAGTTAATTTTTTTTTTAACTGTCTTTTTTTGTTTGTTCGAATTTTTATTTTTCCCTTTTTCAACCAACATCTTATCAATCCCTTTTTTAAAAAAAATTTTTATTTTTCATTTTTATTTTTCATTTTTAGAGTCATATTCTATGCCTTTATAGTAGTTACCCGTATTTTTGGCATATATCTATAAGTTGTTCTCTCTTTAAAATTTTGAGGTAGTTTCTTCTAACAGATCAAAATATACCCTAAATCTCTAGTGTATGGTTTTTTCCTACTGCCCTGCGTGATCACATTCTCTCCCTTTTTTTTTTCTCTTTTTTTATTTTAAATCCTCTTCTTTCTTTTTTCAAACAACTTCTTATCAATTCCTTTTATAAAATTTTTTATAATTTCCATCTTTACAGTCCTATTCCATCCCTTCATCATATCAACCCTTATTTTTGTACATATATAAGTTTTTCTTTCTTTAAAATTTTGGGAGGCACTTTCTTCTAACAGACCAAAATACACCCAAAATCTAGTGTGTGGCACTGATCTATATACCAGCCTGATCATATTTGATCACATTCTGTTTTTTTTGTTTTGTTTTGTTCTGTTTTTCTATGTTTTTATCTTTATCTCTTTCTTTTTCTTTTTTTTTTCTTTTTCTTTTTTCTCTCTTTCCCTTTCTTTTCCCACTGCTTCAGGTCTTTTCTGATTTGTTTAGAGTATATTATCTGGGGACGTTGTTACCCTGCTAGCATTTTGTTCTCTCATTAATCTATTCTCCTCTGCACAAATGACAAGACGGAAAAAATCACCTCAACAAAAAGAACAAGAGGTAGTACTGAGTGCCAGGGACCTACTCAATACGGACGTTAGTATGATGTCAGATCTAGAGTTCAGAATCATCACTTTAAAGATACTAGCTGGGCTTGAAAAAAGCATGGAAGTTATTAGAGAAACTCTTTCTGGAGAAAGAAAAGAACTAAAATCTAACCAAGTAGAAATCAAAAAGGCTATTAATGGGGTGCAATCAAATATGGGGGTGCTAACTGCTAGGATAAATAAGGCAGAAGAGAGAATCAGTGATATAGAAGACCAAATGATGGAAAATCAAGAAGCTGAGAAAAAGAGAGATAAACAACTACTGGATCACGAGGGCAGAATTCGAGAGAGAAGCGATACCATAAGACGAAACAACATTAGAATAATTGGGACCCCAGAAGAAGAAGAAAGAGAGAGGGGCAGAAGGTATATTGGAGCAAATTATAGCAGAGAACTTCCCTAATTTGGGGAAGGAAACAGGCATCAAAATCCAGGAAGCACAGAGAACCCCTCTCAAAATCAATAAAAATGGGTCAACACTCCAACATGTAATAGTAAAACTTACGAGTCTCAGAGACAAAGAGAAAATCCTGAAAGCAGCTCGGGAGAAGAGATATGTAACCTACAATGGTAGAAACATTAGATTGGCAAGAGACCTATCCACAGAGACCTAGCAGGCCAGAAAGGACTGGCAGGATATATTCAGAGCACTAAATGAGAAAAATATGCAGCCAAGAATACTATATCCAGCTAGGCTGTCATTGAAAATAGAAGGAGAGATAAAAAGCTTCCAGGACAAACAAAACCTAAAGGAATTTGCAAACACGAAACCAGCCCTACAAGAAATACTGAAAGGGGTCCTCTAAGCAAAGAGAGAGCCTAAAAGAAACATAGACCAGAAAGGAACACAGACAATACACAGTAACAGTCACCTTACAGGCAATACAATGGCACTAAATTCCTATCTTTCAATAGTTACCCTGAATGTAAATGGGCTAAATGCCCCAATCAAAAGACACAGGCTATCAGATTGGATTAAAAAACAAGACCCATCGATATGCTGTCTGCAAGAGACTCATTTTAGACCCAAAGACACCCCCAGATTGAAAGTGAGGGGGTGGAAAACCATTTACCATGCTAATGGACACCAAAAGAAAGCTGGGGTGGCAATCCTTATATCAGACAAATTAGATTTTAAACCAAAGACTGTAATAAGAGATGAGGAAGGACACTATATCCTACTTAAAGGGTATATCCAACAAGAAGATCTAACAATTGTAAATATCTATGCCCCTAACATGGGAGCAGCCAATTATATAAGCCAATTAATAACAAAAGCAAAGAGACACATCGACAACAATACAATAATAGTGGGGGACTTTAACACCCCCCTCACTGAAATGGACAGATGGTCTAAGCAAAAGATCAACAAGGAAATAAAGACTTTAAATGACACACTGGACCAAATGGACTTCACAGACATATTCAGAACATTCCATCCCAAAGCAACGGAATACATATTCTTCTCTAGTGCCCATGGAACGTTCTCCAGAATTGATCCCATCCTAGGTCATAAATCAGGTCTCAACCGGTACCAAAAGTTTGGGATCATTCCCTGCCTATTTTCAGACCACAATGCTTTGAAACTAGAACTCAGTCACAAGAGTAAAGTCGGAAAGAACTCGAATACATGGAGGCTAAAGAGCATCCTACTAAAGAATGAATGGGTCAACCAGGAAATTAAAGAAGAATTAAATTCATGGAAACCAATGAAAATGAAAACACAACTATTCAAAATCTTTGGGATGCAGCAAAGGCAGTCCTAAGAGGAAAGTATATAGCAATACAAGCCTTTCTCAAGAAACAAGAAAGGTGTCAAATACACAACCTAACCCTACACCTAAAGGAGCTGGAGAAAGAACAGCAAATAAAGCCTAAACCCAGCAGGAGAAGAGAAATAATAAAGATCAGAGCAGAAATCAATGAAATAGAAACTAAAAGAACAGTAGAACAGATCAATGAAACTAGGAGCTGGTTCTTCGAAAGAATTAACAAGATTGATAAACCCCTAGCCAGACTTATCAAAAAGAAAAGAGGAATGACCCAAATCAACAAAATCATGAATGAAAGAGGAGAGATTACAACCAACACCAAAGAAATACAAACAATTGTAAGAACATATTATGAGCAACTCTATGCCAGCAAATTAGATAATCTGGGAGAAATGGATGCATTCCTAGAGATGTATAAACTACCAAAACTGAACCAGGAAGAAATAGAAAACCTGAACAGACCTATAACCACTAAGGAAATTGAAGCAGTCATCAAAAATCTCCCAAAAAAACAAAAGCCCAGGGCCCGATGGCTTCCCAGGGGAATTCTACCAAACATTTAAAGAAGAATTCATACCTATTCTTCTGAAACTGTTCCAAAAAATAGAAATGGAAGGAAAACTTCCGAACTCATTTTATGAGGCCACCATTACCTTGATCCCAAAACCAGACAAAGACCCCATCAAAAAGGAGAACTACAGATCAATATCCCTGATGAACATGGATGCAAAAATTCTCACCAAAATACTAGCCAATAGGATCCAACAGTACATTGAAAGGATTATTCACCACGACCAAGTGGGATTTATCCCTGGGCTGCAAGGTTGGTTCAACATCCGCAAATCAATCAACGTGATACAATACATTAACAAAAGAAAGAACAAGAATCATATGATCCTCTCAATAGATGCAGAAAAAGCATTTGACAAAGTATAGCATCCTTTCTTGATCAAAACTCTTCAGACTATAGGCATAGAGGGTACATACCTCAATATCATAAAAGCCATCTATGAAAAACCGACAGCGAATATCATTCTCAATGGGGAAAAACTGAGAGCTTTCCGCCTAAGGTCAGGAACGCGGCAGGGATGTCCACTATCACCACTGCTATTCAACATAGTATTAGAAGTCCTAGCCACAGCAATCAGACAACAAAAAGAAATAAAAGGCATCCAAATCGGCAAAGAAGAAGTCAAACTCTCACTCTTTGCAGATGATATGATACTTTATATGGAAAACCCCAAAGACTCCACCCCAAAACTGCTAGAACTCATACAGGAATTCAATAAAGTGGCAGGATATAAAATCAATGCACAGAAGTCAGTGGCATTCCTATACACCAACAACAAGACAGAAGAAAGAGAAATTAAGGAGTCGAACCCATTTACAATTGCACCCAAAACCATAAGATACCTAGGCATAAATCTAACCAAAGAGGCAAAGGATCTGTACTCAGAAAACTATAAAATACTCATGAAAGAAATTGAGGAAGACACAAAGAAATGGAAAAACGTTCCATGCTCATGGATTGGAAGAACAAATATTGTGAAGATGTCAATGCTACCTAGAGCAATCTACACATTCAATGCAATCCCCATCAAAATACCATCCACTTTTTTCAAAGAAGTGGAACAAATCATCCCAAAATTTGTATGGAACCAGAAAAGACCCCGAATAGCCAGAGGAATGTTGAAAAAGAAAAGCAAAGCTGGTGGCATCACAATTCCAGACTTCCAGCTCTATTACAAAGCTGTCATCATCAAGACAGTGTGGTACTGGCACAAAAACAGACACATAGATCAATGGAACAGAATAGAGAGCCCAGAAATGGACCCTCAACTCTATGGTCAACTAATCTTCGACAAAGCAGGAAAGAATGTCCAATGGAAAAAAGACAGTCTCTTCAACAAATGGTGTTGGGAAAATTGGATAGCCACATGCAGAAGAATGAAACTGGACCATTTCCTTACACCACACACAAAAATAGACTCCAAATGGTTGAAAGACCTAAATGTGAGACAGGAATCCATCAAAATCCTAAAGGAGAACACAGGCAGCAACGTCTTCGACCTTAGCCACAGCAACTTCTTCCTAGAAACATCGCCAAAGGCAAGGGAAGCAAGGGCAAAAATGAACTATTGGGACTTCATCAAGATAAAAAGCTTTTGCAAAGCAAAGGAAACAGTCAACAAAACCAAAAGACAACTGGCAGAATGGGAGAAGATACTTGCAAATGACATACCAGATAAAGGGCTAGTATCCAAAATCTATAAAGAACTTATCAAACTCAACACCCAGAGAACAAAGAATCCAATTAAGAAATGGGCAGAAGACATGAACAGACATTTTTCCAAAGAAGACATCCAAATGAAAAAGTGCTCAATATCGCTCGGCATCAGGGAAATCCAAATCAAAACCTCAATGAGATACCACCTCACACCAGTCAGAATGGCTAAAATTAACAAGTTAGGAAATGACAGATGTTGGCAGGGATGCGGAGAAAGGGGAACCCTCCTACACTGTTGGTGGGAATGCAAGCTGGTGCAGCCACTCTGGAAAACAGTATGGAGGTTCCTCAAAAAGTTGAAAATAGAGCTACCATATGATCCAGCAATTGCACTACTGGGTATTTACCCCAAAGATACAAAAGTAGGGATCTGAAAGGGTACGTGCACCCTGATGTTTATAGCAGCAATGTCCACAATAGCCAAACTGTGGAAAGAGCCAAGATGTCCATCAACAGATGAATGGGTAAAGAAGAAGTGGTATATATATACAATGGAATATTATGCAGCCATCAAAAGGAATGAGATCTTGCCATTTGCAACGACATGGATGGAACTGGAGGGTATTATGCTGAGTGAAATAAGTCAAACAGAGAAAGACATGTATCATATGACCTCACTGATAGGAGGAATTCTTAATCTCAGGAAACAAACTGAGGGTTGCTGGAGTGGGGGGTGGAGTGGGGGGTGGGGTGGGAGTGATGGGGTGGCTGGGTGATAGACACTGGGGAGGGTATGTGCTCTGGTAAGCGCTGTGAATTGTGCAAGACTGTTGAATCTCAGATCTGTACCTCTGAAACAAATAATGCAATATATGTTAAGGAGAAAAAAAAAGAAGAAGATAGCAGGAGGGGAAGAATGAAGGGGGGGAAATCGGAGGGGTAGACGAACCATGAGAGACAATGGACTCTGAAAAACAAACGGTTCTAGAGGGGAGGGGGGTGGGAGGATGGGTTAGCCTGGTGATGGGTATTGAGGAGGGCACATTCTGCATGGAGCACTGGGTGTTATGCACAAACAATGAATCATGGAACACTACATCTAAAACTAATGATGTAATGTATGGGGATTAACATAACAATAAAAAATTAAAAATATATATATACTCTTGGTTCTAAACATTCATAATTTAATATTTAAAATTTAAGTTATTTTTATTGTTTCCATATATTTAAGGCTTACTGTGTAACAGAACCTGTAGCTGGCTCTGATGTAGCTGGTATAAAGACCAAAGCAGAAAGGAAAGGAGATGAGTATATTATTAATGGTCAGAAGATGTGGATAACCAATGGAGGAAAAGCGAATTGGTATGTTGTTTAAAACATCTCTGTGTATTGCTTGTTAATTACTTCATATCAGGATCTCTCTCTCCTTTATTATTAAAGCACCACAGTTAAGGTAAGTTTTAGGGGCTCCTGGGGTGGCTCAACTGCCTCCGGCTCAGGTTATGATCCCAGGGTCCTGGTATCGAGCCCCACGTCGGGCTCCCTGCTCAGCAGGGAGCCTGCTTCTCCCTCTCCCGCTCCCCCGGCTTGTGCACTCGCTCGCTCTCTCTTTCTGTCAAATAAATAAAATCTTATAAAATAAGGTACATAAAAGATCATAAGTAGTTCAGTTATTTTTAAAAACTATTAAGCCCTGAATTATTTCTTCAAACTAACTTTTCAGAAGTTTAATTTGTAAAAGAATAAAACAAAGACACCTGCTCTGGTTGAATGTGAATCCATCTACTTGGCTTACTATCTCCACTGTATGTACCCCATACTAGCATCTCCTGGAACTGTTCCCTGTAGACTGAGGAAAAAGGAAAACCATTGGTTTAGTACACTTCTCTGATTCTGAACAACAGACAGAGACAGTCTTAAAACTCAGATCGTCTTTTAGAGAAGACAGAATATTACTTTAGTAAAATCTAAAAGTCCAAACGTATAGGTCCAAAAATAATGACATGAAGTTCAACAAAGGTTCATAAAATCACCTGCATAAATACGAAATGTTGAAGAACCTATACCATGATTTGTGGAAAAAAGATTAAAGTACAATGGATACTTGTAGATTCAGTAGGAATCAACAGTGTGATGTACTGTCTTTAAGAAGGTAATGTACATGGAGCACTGGGTGTTAATACGCAAACAATGAATCATGGAACACTACATCAAAAACTGATGTAATGTATGGTGATTAACATAACATAATAAAAAAAAGAATTATTCTACTAAATAAAAAAGGTAATTTCTTGCTGAAATGATAGAAGTATAATACAAATGAGGGGAAAAGTGGTAATGGTTCTGTATGACACATTTTAAGACCTGCCTTGACAAAATGGAATAAATTCAGAAGCAAGTAAGTATCCTTCGTTAAGAAGAGTCTAGAAAACATGTCCTGTGAAGAGTAAAGGAATTAAGTTTGGTTTTTTGGGAAGAGTTTGACAGTTTTGAAATAATGTCACACAGAAACAAGAGCAGGCTTGTATATTTGCTTCAGGAAGCCAGTTTAGAATTAATGGGTCAAAGTTAGAAAAATGTAGACTATAGCTCAACATAAGAACAAGCTTTCCAACAACAGTTCTGTCCAATGTGTGTTGAGTTGTCATGGAAAATATTGTATTTACCCATCACTGCAAGTATACAGATAGAGACTTCCTAGGACAAGGATTCTCTGGTGATTAGAATAATGAACTAAATGGGCTGCAAAAATTCTGATTCAATATATATGTGTGCTCTGCAGTGCAGTTTTCTGGTAGGTAAAGCATTATTCCTGGGAATGAGCTTACCAGGAAATTATTTGTTTATTTTAAACATACTTGTCAACCCCTTTATGACTGTCCAGTATTAAGGAGGGCTAGATCATTATCTTTAAGTAAGTCATTATAGTATCAGAAAGTAATAGAAAAATGAAGAAACTATTAAAATTTAACAAGTTGAGAGAAATCTAACAGTGCAATTAGAAGCTTTCATAATTTTAAGAATTCATTAAGTATAACTCCCATGTAGTAAGACAAATTAGGTAATATACGAAACTAGAAAACAATTTTTACTATTTTTTACTATTACCAAGTAAAATGTAGAGTGAATGATAATTTATTAGTGTTAAGCATAGAAAATTGTTTAAGGAATTTTTAAAAAATTCTCATATCAGGCTTTTTTTTTTTTTTTTTTCCTCATATCAGGCTATTTAGAACATGGGTTACATTTAGATGTTTTTGCATACCTCCTGTTTCATTTTAAAATCTTCCTGAGAAAAATTCTGGAGGGAAACCTAGCAAATATTCATAATAATTCAACAATAACAAAAAACACTGATTTTGCTGCAAAAAGAGGACAGTAGGCAGAATATAGGGGTCTTTATCTCATTTATTATTCCTTTCACAGGCAGCCCTATTTGTTGTCCTTTTCCAGAAAGCTTGTCCCTTAAAGAATCAAACTAGTTTTGGGAAAGAAAAAATGCCATTTCCAGTATGGCACATACTTTTCTTCTTATGTTGTATAATTTGATACAAGGAATTTTTACTTACAACTCAGACTACTAAAAAAAAGTTAAATACCATATTAGTTAAGAAGTGGACCTGGGTTAAAATGCTAGCTCTGCCACATCATAACTATGTGACTTGGGCAAGCTTTTGAGCCTTCTGATTCTTCATTTCCTCATCTGTAAAACAGAATAATAATTGGGGTTGTTAGGAGGATTAAATGAGATAGCCATCACCGTGTGTTAACTGTTGATGTCATTATCTCTGTCATCATCTCTATATCATATCTATATATATATATTAGGTATTTCTTACTGGCTCGTTCTGATCCGGATCCAAAGGCTCCTGCTAATAAAGCCTTTACTGGATTTATTGTGGAAGCAGATACCCCAGGAGTGCAGATTGGAAGAAAGGTAAAATATATATTCATCAGTGATTAAGCCCTCAAATACTATTTTACCTGCAAATTTCAAAATTACTATTTCAGTTTCCTTTATTGAAAACATTTTCTTTGTAGTAAGTTGCAATAAAAATAAAGCTTTTTTTCCCCTTTTTTTTCTTCTAAGTTTTTATTTTAATTCCAGTTAACATACAGTGTTGTATTAGTTTCAGGTGTACAATATAGTGATTCAACACTTCCATACATCACCGTGTGCTCATCAAGACAGGTGTGCTCCTTAATCCCCATCACCAATTTAACCCATCCCTAAAAATAAAGCTATGTTTTGATGTTATCAGGTGAAATAATCTATGTATTATAGCTGAAGGTTTTATGTTGAGAATAATTCTTTTGATTCATTATTTGAAAAATTGGTTGTTCATAGTGCCAGTCTGTAGAGAATGCTAATAAATAGCTGTGAGGGATAATGAAGCAGAAATGAAGCTGTCATTTATGTGGCCTGCCCAATAATAGAGTTTTAGATATTTCAGAAGACTTTCCCACTCTTTTTCCTTCCTCACAGCAGCCTTTTAGGTAGGATAACTGGCATTATGCCCATTGTATTGATTAAAACAATACCCCAGATCATATAACAACACTAAGAGAAAAATACGTGCCTGAGGAAAGTATGAGAATGGTGAAGAGCCTTGAATGTGGGAAGGCGAGAAATTTTACTTAAGGAAAGGTAATGTAACATATTTGAGAATGGTTGTAATTTGAATGTGTGGAGATGACTTAGCACTAGCATTTAAAGTAGACTAAAGAGTTTAAGATTTAGCAAATCAAAGAAGGAAGAAATGAAGTCATTAAAGTCATTTTAGTGAGAGCTAAGGAAATAGGATTAAGATTATAATTTTGGACTAGGAAGAGGAGGCTCAATTTTACAACTGTAAAACTCTTCTTTGCAAAATGAGTTTGTAAAAAAGAAAAACTAATAATGACCAAATGATGTCTATATTGAAGGAAAAGGAGAAATTATGGAAGTTTATTAATAGTTAACCAAAGGTTACATAATCCTGTTTTATTAAAAGCCATCAGAATCTCTCTCTTGTACTCAAGCCTCTTGAAAATGGAAGCGTTTACTAGAGTATGGAAGAGGGGTAACTTCTCTTTGAGGTCACGGAATATTAAAGGTGGAAGATGTATTATTTCAGTCTGTTTACTCAATGTTACATACTTAGAGGCAGAGTTGAGATCACTACTAAAGTATCCTAGGAACTTGCCCAATGTGGCTTCTAATCCTATTTTTCTATATTCTCTTTTAAGAGTAGATATTAAAGGTAGACTATACTTCACCAGTGAAATTATAGTGAGGTTGTTGTATATAACAAAATGTAAGTTGTAAGAATGGATGTGCTTCTTCCAAGCAAATGGTTTGTTTTTATTTATGTTCTATTTGGGTCTCCTTTTTAGGGATGGTTGCTAGAAACTTAGGGCCAAATTTATGGCCATTTCTAGAAAGTGTAAAGGACCTAACAGCTTATACTGTTTTTAGTAGTAACACGCTTCTGATTTTATCATGCTATTTCTAGTCTCTTTTTTTCCCAATTTTCTCACTTAAAAAATATCTCTAATTCAATAAATATTTATTATTGAGTTCATCCTACATACTAGGCACTATTCTGATATTGGGGATACCATATGGATCAATACAGACAAAAATCCCTGCCCTTGGGGAACTTACTTTCTAGTGACAGAGACAGATAATTATATTGTATATATTTAAACCTCCATAAATCTTTTTTTGAAATATATGGGCATTTTATAGATTTGTGAAATTTGATGTTTTTAAAATGTTTTGTGTTTTAGAAGTCATCTGGCTTGAGAGGAAGTACAGGAAGCATTTTGGTTTTAAATGTTTTAGTGTTTGGGGACGCCTGGGTGGCTCAGTCAGTTGAGCATCAGACTCTTGGTTTCAGCTTGAGTCATGATCTCAGGGTCCTGGGATTGAGGCCCACCAGCTCCACACTCAGCGGGGAGTCTGCTCCCTCGTTCTTTCTCCCTCTCCCTCGCTCTCTCTCTCTTTAAAATAAATCTTTAAAAAAAAAATGTTCTAGTGTTTGGAGTGAGTCTGGGAAATAGGCTAGAGTAAACCGTTTTTTATAAACTGTTTTCTCATTACATTGAGTGAGGGTCTAAGGCACTAGAGCTCACTGACTTATAAAGGCAAAAAAAAAAAGATGTTGCTTTCTTTCTTGGTAAAACTATATATTATTGTTACCATTTCTTCAGTCTTAGAGGCAGACTATGACTATTAAGGCAAGCAAGTTAAAGAGTTTGTTTACAGCTCTGTGCTCCCATTTCCTCTGCTTCTCACACTGTTGATTAAAAACAAGATTAAAATTTTTTTCCTTAAGGAGAAGAGTCACCATATCTGCAACTTCCTCCCAAATAATTCAGCAAATAATGCTAATAGTTAACACACACAAAGGACAGAAATAAAGCCAATGTGACAAAATAATTGGTGAATTGAAGTAAAGGGTACGTAGGTATTTGTTATATTACTCTGATAGCTCCTCTGTTCATTTGAAAAATTTCAAAATAAAAAGTTAAAGGAATATAGCTACTTTGGCAGTTTCTTATAAAATTAAATATGCACTTACCACATACCCAGCACTCCTAGATATTTATCCAAGAGAAATGAAAACAAAGGCCTATACACAAGTGTTTATAGCAACTTTATATAACTGTTAAAAACTGTAGTGACGGGAATGTCTGTCAGTGGTGAATAGGTAATGGGTATATGGTGCATCCCTATAGTGGAATACTACTCAGAAGTAAAAGAAAGAAATTACTGAGCAGTAGCAATATAGGTAGATCTCAAAAGCACTCTGCTAAGTGAAAAGTTAGACACAGAAGGCACGTATTACTTGTTATTCTCATTCTACTTAACATGACATTCTGGAAAAGGAAAAATTAATGGACCGAAGTCAGATCAGTGGTTGCTTCAGGTTGGGAGTAAAGTAAGGGAGTTGACTTAAAAGGGGCACAAGCGAGTTACTGGGGGTGCAGAAATATTCTGTATCTTGATTGTGCTAGTGGTTCCACACATATATTTGTCAAAACTGTTAGAGATTTATATGTAAAGAGGGTGAATTTTTCTGTATGTAAATTCCACTTCAGTAAACCTAATTTTAAGAAAGAGTTGGTACATTATTTTGCTAGCTCCATTAAGCTAAATTAAACATCCTAAATCAAAGTATGTTTGCTAAATGCTTTTCCTGACATTCATGGTAAAAAAGATAGTCTTCACACATATGAAATTTGTCTTTGTAGTGTAATATGTGCATGTAGACCTTTAGACTATTGTTGGTTTCAAAGTTTGTGAAACATTGTTTTAGACTAGGGGTTGACAAACTTGTTTTGTAAAGATCCAGTTTATAACTATTTTAGATTTTGAGGGCACAAGATTTCTGTCCCTAACTACTCAGTTCTGCTATTGTAGCAAGAAAGTAGCCATAGATGATATATAAACAAATAGGTATTGACTGTAGTCCAATAAAACTTTCTTTACAAAACAGGTATTAGAAGCCATTGTTTGTCGATCCGTTTTAGATAATTGCAGAAAATCCTAAAACAGAGGTTAAAGCAAAATTCATGTTAGCTTAGAAAGTGTTCCTTAATATATATTGTTTTCCTTATTAGGAATTAAATATGGGTCAGCGATGTTCAGATACAAGAGGAATTGTCTTTGAGGATGTGAGAGTGCCTAAAGAAAATGTTTTAATTGGTGAGGGAGCTGGTTTCAAAATTGCAATGGGAGCTTTTGATAAAACCAGACCTCCAGTAAGTAATATCAATGACTTAACAATCTTTAGAGGATCTTTTATTTATTACGTTGAGTAGTTTTATTTTAACATGGTATATTTTGTATGTATTTCTATTTTTTCTTTCTTTTGGGTGTGTATTTCCTTTTTAATACCTACTTTTATTAAGGATGGAGAGATACTGTCATTTTTCTTTATTTTTTTAGAATTCTTCAACTGTCTTGCTGCCTGTTACAGAAATTGTTTTAGCAAATATAAAATTACTGTAGTCACTGCTAGGTTGTTAGAGGCAGTCCTTACTTGATCATTCCTGCTGATATGTGCTCATTTCCTCTTCCCTTAGTCATTAGGAATATTTCCCCGAAGAAGCTTTCCCTTGTTAAACAGAAGGAATGACTTTCTAGGCTATGATCCTCTGCCTCACAAATGCCTTTAATTCATAAAAAATATAAATTGAAATGCTTGTTCTCCCCCACCCCTTCTTTTGTGGCCTGAAGGTATAGGTCATCTTCTGTTTATATAATCCTTAACTTAGAATTTTAGGCAAATAGTCATTGCACTGTGTTTTAAAGACAACATTAACTTATGCTTTGTAAAATGTTAAAATACTAGGTAGCAGCTGGTGCTGTGGGGCTAGCACAAAGAGCTTTGGATGAAGCTACCAAGTATGCCCTGGAGAGGAAAACTTTTGGAAAGCTGCTTGTAGAGGTAATTTTAATACTGTACTTGCTGTGCTCAAATCATACTCAGATTAAAATCCAGAGTCTTTACAGTGGACTTCTGTCAGCCACACTGGCCTTTTGCTGTTGTCTTCACCTTTACTCCCCACCCGCCAAATAATCCACTTCCTCATTCATTTCACTAACGAATCTACGTTCGTCACCCAATGTAAAATAACACCTCCAACACTCTATATACTAATCCCACTTGGGTTTTTTTTTTCCATAGTTCTTAACACCACTCAACATTATATCATGTTTGTGTTTGTTTATTATGTCTCTCCTTACTCTCCCATCTGAATGTAAGTGCCATACAGGCTATGAATTTCTGTTTTGGTAACCCTTATACTCCTAGCACTTAGAATACGTTTCCACTATGAACTTGTTTCATCCATTCAACAGATAGTAACTGAACACCTACTATATTAAAATACTAATATTTATTATCGGATATGTTCTCTGTTCCAAGCACTGTTCTAGAGGTTTTACATGTATTAACTCATTTAATCTTCACATTACTGTGGAGTGGGGACTCTTAGTCCCATTTATTGCATGTAAAACATTAGGTCCGCCTAATATATACTGAAACCAAGATTTGAACCCAGGTAGTCACTTAAAGAGTCTGTCCTTTTGCATACTTCATGTTCTATTTCCAGGAATAGAAAAGAAGTTTGGTGTAGCCTCTGTACTCAGGAACCTTTAACTTTACTACGGAGATAAGATACATATCTTAAGACAAAGATACGTATCTTAAGACAAATATTAAGAAATAATATAGAGCCATATAAGATTAAGTCCCTAAGTGAGAGCTTATAGACCTGGTTAGAGAAACCAAAAGGAGAAACTGTCATGGGTGGGCTAGAGACATTACAGGGATTATGAACTATGTTTAGAACAGGATTTCTCAAAGCATGGGCTGAAAAGAAACTGAATGAGACTCACTGGGATTTTTCATCACAATCTCATGGGAGAAGCATGGACATCTTATACCAGGTTGCCAAAGCTGTGGTGGTACGAGGGCTTCTGTTTATTGCCAGTGGGAATATAATTCACTATAACTTTTATGAACCACATTTTGGCAATATATATCAAAAGTGGTTTTTCTACAACTGTATTTCACATGTGTCTTTCAGGTTTACTCCCATATGTGCAATATGACATATCTATAGCTTATTCATTTCAGCATTGTGTAGAAACAGCCAAATATAGAAACAACCAATATGTTGATCATCCATACAGTGGAATATTTTGCAGCTATAAAAAAGTATAAAGAAGTTCTTTATATATTACCATAGAAAGCCCTCAGATTTATTGATAAGCAAAGCAAAATGAAGAACCATCAACATGGTAGGCCAGCATATTTGTAAAAAAGGAAGAGACTAGGGCGCCTGGGTGGCTCAGTCGGTTAAGCATCTGCCTTCAGCTCAGGTCATGATCCCAGGGTCCTGGGATCGAGCCCCGCATTGGGCTCCCTGCTCGGCGGGGATCCTGCTTCTCCCTCTCTCTCTGCTGCTCCCCCTGCTTGGGCTCTATCCCTCTCTCTCTCTCAAATAAATAATAAAATCTTAAAAAAAAAAATTTAAAAAAAAAAAAAAGGAAGAGACTATAGATGTATTTGCTTATGTATGTTTATAATATCTCTGAGAAGATGAAAAACAGTTAACTTGGTTACCTCCAGGAAGGGGAATTAAATGGGGTTGGGGACAGCAGGGATGATAGGAGGAAAGTTTGAACTTCAAACTGGTGGATGAATTATCTATTCAAAAAATAGAGTGAAAACTAAAACAAAACAATTTGAAAGAATCATTGGCTTAGAAGAATGGGCACAATCAGGCAGGTAGAAATAAGGGAGGATATTACTCTCCTTGTACATAGGAATTATTTATATTGGGTAATAATTGTCTCCTCTTAAGACATAA
Organism: Halichoerus grypus; assembly: GCF_964656455.1. Taxonomy (NCBI): domain Eukaryota; kingdom Metazoa; phylum Chordata; class Mammalia; order Carnivora; family Phocidae; genus Halichoerus; species Halichoerus grypus. The sequence goes on along the minus strand of NC_135716.1, from coordinate 126,125,005 downwards.
TTACCATGCTACTCTCAAGCAACTTGTCACATTCTAAAGTATTGTGTGTTTTTTTTTAAATACAGTAAATATATGAAATTGAACAGCTCAGTTTTTTGTTTTATGTGACCTTTGGTGCATATTAGTCTGTATACAGTCATAACTTGTGTGGTTTTTATTACCTTTTAGTCTTCAAAACACATTTTGATGTTGCCTACGATACAAAGCATCTTTTTAATAATTTTAGTATTCTTATTTCTAAATGCCTACAGGTCTTCTTTTAATGTGTATGATTTTAAAGCATATGTTCCATTCCATCTTCATTGTAGAATAATTTATGTGATACAGTATAAGTAAAATTAAATAATAAAATTGCTCGGGGGTGGAGCAAGATGGCGGAGGAGTAGGAGACCTGGATTTTGTCTGGTCTCAGGAATTCAGCTGGGTAGGGATCATACCATTCTGAACACCTATGAACTCAACAGGAGATTGAAGAAAAGAATAGAAACAACTCTCTGAACAGAAAAGCAACCACTTTCTGGAAGGTAGGACGTGCAGAGAAGTGAATCCAAGGTGATATTCCTACACTGTTGGTGGGAATGCAAGCTGGTGCAGCCACTCTGGAAAACAGTATGGAGGTTCCTCAAAAAGTTGAAAATAGAGCTACCATACGATCCAGCAATTGCACTACTGGGTATTTACCCCAAAGATACAAATGTAGGGATCCGAAGGGGTATGTGCACCCCAATGTTTATAGCAGCAATGTCCACAATAGCCAAACTGTGGAAAGAGCCAAGATGTCCATTGACAGATGAGTGGATAAAGAAGATGTGGTAGATATATATATGTATATATATATATACACACACACACACACACACACAATGGAATATTATGCAGCCATCAAAAGGAATGAGATCTTGCCATTTGCAACGACGTGGATGGAACTGGAGGGTGTTACACTGAGCGAAATAAGTCAATCAGAAAAAGACATGTATCATATGACCTCACTGTTAGGAGGAATTCTTAATCTCCGGAAACAAACTGAGGGTTGCTGGAGTGGGGGGGTGGGTGGGAGGGATGGGGTGGCTGGGTGATAGACACTGGGGAGGGTATGTGCTATGGTAAGTGCTGTGAATTGTGCAAGACTGTTGAATCACAGATCTGTACCTCTGAAACAAATAATGCAATATATGTTAAGAAAAAAAAAAGAAAAAGAAGATAGCAGGAGGGGAAGAATGAAGGGGGGGAAATCGGAGGGGGAGACGAACCATGAGAGACGATAGACTCTGAAAAAGAAACTGAGGGTTCTAGAGGGGAGGGGGGTGGGAGGATGGATTAGCCTGGTGATGGGTATTAAAGAGGGCACGTTCTGCATGGAGCATTGGGTGTTATGCACAAACAATGAATCATGGAACACTGCATCAAAAACTAATGATGTATGGTGATTAACATAACAATAAATTTTTTAAAACCTCCATAATCCCATTGTCTAGAGATAATTACAGTGACCATTTTGCTCTGTATCCTTTTTTTTTATGAATATATTTTTCCAAAGCTGTAACCATACTATGTATTTGAAATTTTCACTTACCAATACATGGTGAACATATTTCTATCCTATAACATTTTGGCCGTACAACTGATAGAAGACTTACTGTCTTTTATTGAAAGTGTTTGTTTTATGTCTCCTCTTTGATTATGAACTTCTAGAGGGAGGATAAGAAGCATTTTTATTTGTCCTTGTCATGGTGCTTACTTTCCTCTGTCAGCATCTGATACAGTATGACATTATTTTTCACTGTATCTATCTATAATAATTTTCTTTAAAAAGTCCCAGCAGGAGGGGCGCCTGGGAGGCTCAGTTGGTTAAAAAGTCCCAGTAGGGTCATCTGGCTAGCTTAGTCGGTAGAGCATGTAACTCTTGATATTGCGGTTGAGTTTGAGCCCCACGTTGGGCATAGAGTTTACTTAAAAATACATACATACATTAAAAAAAAAAAAAGTCCCAGGAGGATACATATAATTTTTATGGTATTTTTGCCAAAAATGCATAACTTCATTCCAGCTCTGAGA